>NC_133453.1:14473707-15079957 GCF_048565385.1 Saimiri boliviensis | reverse complement strand
GAGCATGATACAATCAGTTATACATTAGAGAGATTCTAGAGAGTTCCATGAAACATTCAGCTCATGCTCAATATCAGTTTACATTGTCACAATAATGTCAAGTAACCAACTATTCCAACACTCATTGGCTTACAATGGCAAGTGTTTATTTGGCACAGAAGACTTCAGGTGGGCAATTTGGACTGGATGAGGCTGCACATTCTCCTGTGCTCAGTTGGGTTCACAATGTCTGGAAGGATCACTGACCATCAATTAGCTGATCTAGGCTGGCTTAGGCTTGGGCAACCAGGAAGACTCAGCTCTGCTTCCCACGTCTCAACTCTCTGCCTGTTCTCCTAGGAAGACAGAGGAGCTAGAAGGGAAGCAGAAATGTGTAAGAGCTTTCTCAAGTTTCTAGAGTCATCTCTGGTAACACTCTTTTGTTCAAAACAAGGTGCTTGTCTAATATAGCAGACTCCACCTATGGCATAAGAGGCTCCACAAAAAGAATGGCTGAAGTACTATGGCCAATACTGCCATCAATCCATCATACATACAATCGCTCCTGGTGCTAGATTCTGTGTTTCCTAAGATGACAACAAATCTAAGTCCTGAATAATTTTATTGAATGGGGTCATTCCTTAAATTGATCACTCACCTACACTCCACCACCAGCACACACATGAGGTGCTCTGTCTTCAATTTGTTAGGGCAGTGGCTTTCAGTCTCCAAAAGAGTGAAGGCAGTGGCTGCACTTTGGGGTAAATTAGGGAAGGAGCAAAATTAAATAAGATATAAACATAAGGGAAATATGTTCATACAAAGAGATTTGTTTTAGTAAACTTAGGAAACAATTTCATGTAATTAAATCTAAATAAAAGTGCATTAACTGAGGATAAATAATGTGCCAAATAATATGCTACTTACTTTTACATAGATTATCTCAGTGCTTACTCTGTCTCTGTCACACACACACACACACACACACACAAACACACCAGATAAATGTTATAAATGTTATTGTTATATTATGCTCCCAATTTTACTATTGAGAAATCTGAGGCTTTGTGAGGTTATATGATAAGTAAGCACCTGAAGTTGAAACCCGGCAGTTTGATTCAATAACCCCTTTGCTTAAATAATGTATGTCAAATTGTATGTCAAATTGTCTTATCCCAAAATGTTGTAAATCCCACCCTTAAGGAAAGAGTATATTTGAAAAGATACCACCAAAGACTAACTCTTTCTTATATACTTTTCTTAAAAGTAAATGCCAAGACCCATGAACACTCTCTATAAATGAATAATTCAGTGAAAACCACAGAAATGTATAGACTAGTGTCATGGAAAGTCTGCTTTCCTAACAAGTCTATCTTTGATCAGTGATTCATTTACATAGATTCTGTCTACACGTCAATCCTCATGATTTGTGGCACTGCATATTTTAGAACTTGACATATGTATTCTTTTCACAAGCCACGTTTCACAGCAGCCTCCATTGTCGATGATAATGAAGAAAGCACGTCAGTAATAAAGAAAGCCCAGTTTCTTTCAAGACTACATTAAGACAGACACTCAGGCAAGCCTGACAATTATTCTACCTTTGTGTGTATCACCAGCCTGACAGGTTCATTGTCCCTTTCCCTATGTGTTAGATATTCATTCATTCATTCATTCAAAAGGATATCTATTGAGCATCTACTTAGCACATTGTGCTAAGCATAAGAGATACAATGGGGAACAAGTCACAAATTTATAATCAAGTCGGAGAAACAAACAAGAAAATCAAGTAAACAAACAACTAAGAATAATTGTAAGTTAAAATATGATGCATAGGGCATAACTATACTATGTACCTATACCTATATGCCTATAACAAACTTACTTTCACTAGAATGATCAGGAATTGGAAATATCAGAGCTCACTCTGACATGCTGAGAAGAATGAGAAGACTTGTGCAAGGAGTTGTCTTTAATCAAAATGCTCAGGGAACATAGGATCTGGGTTATTTAAATGTTCTACAATTGAGAGTTGACCAGGAAGCACTCTTATTTTCTCCTATATTGTTGGAATATAACAGCCCTCTTTCCTGCTTTGGTTACATACATTCAGTCAGGATGAATTATGTTCATAATGCCCAAGGTCATGGTTCCCATCTTCACTCAAGGCTTGATCGTGTCTCTGGGTTTGCAGAAACCTCCAAAGTGACAGATCCTTCCTCCCACCCAAATGCTGGACTCTGGCATAGACTTAAAGGCATAACAGGCAGAGACGAGCAACAGCTCATCCTAAACCATATCATGGAAGTTGTTAGGCTTTCCATGATCCTTTTTTAATATAGGCTTAAAAAAATAGCTTCTTTCTCTGAAAATTTCAGTATGTTTTTTAAAAAAACTTGAAAATGCCAGTTGAGTTTGGGTTAACAGACATGGTAAAATAAATCTAAACATGCACACTGGTCACATTTTCAACAGATATATATAGATAGATAGATAGATAGATAGATAGATATACATATAATATATATCCATAATATATATGTATAATATAATATATATGACTAGTAACTAAGGTAGTTTTTGCTTTGTTTTTGTGGGGATTCTTTGTTTTGTTTTTTGGGAATTTATTTTTACACACTGGGCTAAGCATTTATAACAGCCCATCATGACTTTTTCCAGAGTTCCCCATTCACTTCAGCATAAATATATTAGTATACGGTAACAGAAAACATCAATTCAATTGAGAAGGTAAAGACCAAGTATCAGGTGGCATTTCATCCCATTTTAATTTTCACCAAAGTTTTAATTCCTGTATAGGCGATTTTTCAACTTTACTTATTTTTATTTAGTACCCAAGGATTCAACTGGACTTTGCTTAAATCTGTATGTTTACCAATGGGCTTTAGTTACAATGACGCTCTACAATAAAATAAACATGCCAACAAAGAAAAAAGAGAGAAATGCAATATGTAAAATATCATTGATAAACCGTGTGTAGGCTTGCTGAGAAAATAGATGTATCATGTCGCTTTGGTTTGCTTCTGTCTGCACGTGTCCTCTCTCAACTACTGTTCACTATGGTCTCTGCCTGGGGACATTGACCTGCTTGGATTGGCTTCTGGTTGGGTTCCACCAGATGGAGGCACCAACCAGGAGAGAAGAGGAGAGAAGGGGGATGTGGGCAGGACATTTGTTTGCCAGGGCCACTGTAGTTGTGTCCCTGGACTGAAGGGCACAGCTGTTCTTGAGGCAGCTTCCTATATTCTCTTCCCCTCTGGGTCTCAAGTCAGTAAGTTCTGAGGTTACTCCTCCCACATTACTGCCCTACCCTTGTAATTTCACCACATTTTGGCCACACCTTTCTAAATAGCCCTTGTGTGAAATCCTAAAAAAAAAAAAAAAAAAAAAAAAAAAAATCTTGATATGTGTGTTGTTCATCTGTTTCTTATAGGGTCCTTAACTCATCTACTTATTATTAAGATGTGTTTTTCCATTTTTCTCAAATATTTTGACAATTGCTGTGCCATAAAATTAAATTAATTGCACCTTATGGTGGAAAATAACTATGTATTCTATTCCTTTTCTTATACATTTCTTTATTTGATTCTCCAAATAACTCTAAGATTGGTAGAACAGCTTTCAATGGCCCTATTTATGGTTTGGAAAATGAAGGTTTAGGGGGAATGAAGTAATTGGACTACAGTCAACATATAGATCCAGGACCCCTGAAGCGTATGATTTCTTCTTCAAGACTCACTTCCTTAAACCATGCTATGAAAGAACACTGCAAACAACGAGATGACATTTTATTATGACCACATGATAACAACCATAAATTCTGTGTATGCAGAATCTAAACAAGAGGACTTCAAATTATGGCCCAGGCCAAAGGTACCTGTTGCTTGTATCTATAAACAAAATTTTGTTAGAACACAGCTGCACACAGTTCATTTATCTATTGTCTATGTCTGCCTTTGCCGTTTGGTTTGGTTTATTCATTTTTGAGATGAAGTCTTGCTCTGTCTCCCAGGCTAGAGAGCAGTGGCGAGATCTCAGCTCACTACAACTTCTATCTCCTGGGTTCAAGTAATTCTCCTCCCTCAGCCTCCCAAGTAACTGGAACTACAGGCATGTACCACCACGCCCAACTGATTCTTTACATTTTTAGTGGAGATAGGGTTTCACTATGTTGGTCAGGCTGGTCTTCAACTCCAGACCTCAAATGATCCACCCGCCTCAGCTTCCCAAAGTACTTGGATTACAGGTGTGAGCCACTGCTCCTGGCCTGCCACCTTTTGGAGTAAAGCTAGAGAACACATGACCTACAAAGTCTAAAATATTTATTATCTGGTCCTTTATAGAAAACATTTGCTGGCCCCCAACTTAAACAAGAAAATTCAAACTTTTTCACAGTTGTCTGATTGTACTGCTCAAATTAAAGAACCTAAATGTGTCTTAAGCCTCTCCTAAATTACATATTAAACATTCAATAATTTCAAGCTTTATTTTTGTAAAACATCCATGAAGGGTATTTTGGGTAACTTGAAGTTAACCAGAATATTAAAATAATCATAGCATATCATTCTCTGATTAATCTGGAAAACAAGAAGATCTTGCCTTGTTATATTATTTTTTAAAAAGCTTTTTTAAAATAACGCTTTGAAAATCCCTTTACTCTAAAGGGATGCTAGAGTCAGTTTAACTTCCTTTTCTACTGCCAGAAAATATACCAAGTAAAATATGGAACACTGAGTCTAAAGACCAGAAATTTTTAAAAGTTGGTTTTAACTTAAAGAAAAGAGAAAGTTGACCTTGATGGTATTTTGCATACAATTCATTAATGAATACTGCATCAAATATTTGCTTCAATAAAGGTGTTCATCAGAAAAAAAAAAAAAGAGGTTTATTGCTACATGCAACTTAAACTATTTTAAATTAGCAGAAACAAGTAATAGAGAGAGGTTAGAAATCTCTTTCTTATTGTGAGGTTTCTGGAAGCCAGGGATTATAGTGAGCAGCTCTACTTTTCCACCAGTCCCATTTCCACCGAGCAGGAACATGAATCATATGGCTGGGCCTCCCCCTCCAGGGGAATTTCTGACTCCCTGGTTCAAGCGATTCTCCTGCCTAAGCCTCCTGAGTAGTTGGGATTACAGGCATGTGCCACCACACCCAGCTAAGTTTTGTATTTTTGGTAGACACGGGGTTTCACCATGTTGGTCAGGATGGTCTTCAACTCCTGACCTTGTGATCCGCCCACCTTGGCCTCTCAAAGTGCTGGGATTACAGGCATGAGACACTGCACCTGACCAATCAGAGTCTTTTGTGGGGAATGGATGTTCATACTGACAGCATAAGACATTACTATCTTCTGAACTTTGACTTTTAAAGACCTTATGAGCTTGAAATGGCTACTGGTCATTTTTACCACACAAGAAAAATCTGTCTGAGCATAGAGTCAACACAAAGCAAGAAGAGCTGAAAGAGGGGGAATGAGATAGCCTCCTGGTGGTCTCTATCTAAGTACCCAAATCAAGGCCAGAATGGAAATGATCCAGCCCCTCGATTCCCTTTTATGTGACTCACTACTTACTTCCACCTCCCACATAGTTTTTGGTAAAGTAGTTTGAATATGGACTTGTCACACACAGTTGGAAGATTCCTGACTAGTTCATGGTACAAAGATGAGTGTATAAATACAAACATTTATTCACCGAATAATAATGTGTGTATATATTCAATGCCTATCATGAACAAAGCCTGAAATCTAGACATTTCCACTGGAGTGATACAAGCACATAGGGAAGGCTGGTGGAAGAGTATGGAGCTAGGCAGACAGAGCTGCCATTCAGAGAACCTTGAGGCATATGCTGAATGGCACTGTAGTGTCAAAGAGGCACATTTGCTCAGGTATTCAACAAAGAATTATTCACATAAATGCCCACTCTGTGTTCTTAGCACAGAGGAGGAAAAGGATGGAAAAATGAAACATTGCCCCTTCCCTCATGAAGCTTACAGGCTCATAAGGAAGGTAGAATTCAATCAAATAATCTCATCGAGTAGAATGAAATGGAAAAAGGAAAGGAAATGAATGAAAAAAGGAAAAGAGAGAGCAGAGAAGAGAGGGGATAGGAGGGGATAGGAGGGGAGGGGAGGGGAGGGGAGGGCAATGCTATATTTAAAAAAGTGAAAACAGTCATTTGACCTAGTTCAGGAGGTCAGGAAAGATTTGTGTGAGGACGTGTCTATAACCATTAGCCAGGTGAAGATGAGCTGGAAGAGCTCATGAGAAAGGAAAATGAGTAGCAAGAGTAAAAGAAGGTTGGCATGTCTGGAGCACTGAGAATGTGGAGTGGAACTGAAGGTAGAGGAGCCCCGTCTTCTGCATTCTAAATAAAGTGACATGGGACAATTCCCATCCACACCTGCCGTCCCTGTTAATTATTAATAGCACCTCTTTTTCTCAAAAAGAAAAATCATCCCAGATTGAAAATTAAATTCTATAGTTCCCTGGATCAAATCAAATTAGGCTAATGGCAACGTGGTGAAATTCTAATGTCTGGAGTTTAGTGATTAGTAATGCACCAATGCTAATTTGTTAGTTTTGGTAATGCACCCCAGAATAATTTAAGATGTTAACTGGGCAAGGGGTATCTAGGAGTCATCCATACTGTATTTGAAATTTTTATATGAATCTACAAGTATTCCATTATTGTTTACTTAAAAAATAAAACACCAGCAACAACAAAAAGGTAGACTGACCAAAGGAAAGAAAGTTAAGGAGTTTTGTTTGTATCTTTTTATCTTAAGGAGAAGAGAAAGGTACTAAAGAGTTGAAGCATGGTGGAGTGGTGAGGAGGAGGAGGGTAGTCCTCAGATGTGTTTTTAAAAAAGCTACTCTAGCTGCAGGTGTGGAAAAACCTGGAGGGTGCCTGGGTGACTACAGTGAGATTGATCTGGGGCCATCTTGGTACCTCAAGGAGCGATGACAATACATTGGACCAGGAGAGAAAGAGAGTGGCTAGATACAGGGTTATGCTAAGGATGAAATAAGCAGTTTTTGTGGATTGCATATGGGATGCAGGAGAGTGAGGAGTTAGGAATGAGCCCTCGGTTTCTATACATTTGTTTATGAATGGGAGTCTGGAGGGACAATACACAGGACCCTTCTGTGAGCAGACCATCCAGGGAGGTGGAGAAGAGTGGATGGATTCCAATATGGAACTGAAGGATGAGAGGACACCCATCAAGCCCATGCAAGGATTTGCAAGAGCCAGACAGCACCTCAGTATAAGCCCCAATGGAACATTCAGCGGCTCATCAAGACAATGTGTCAGGCTCCTCAGAGCAAAGTGAGGACCCAAAGGAGTTACATCAAAGTCCTGCTCCTCAAATGGGAACCCAAAGCCGCAATACCATTTGCCAACATAGAAACAGGGTTCTGTGTGGTGATTAGTCCTGCTCTGTGAACTTCCGTCCAGCCTCAGCCTACAAGTCCAGCATGGAATGTGGCAGACCTACCTGGAGAAAAGAGTTTCTGTGAAGAGAGGCATTGCCTGGGGGTGAGGGACTTTGGAGACCCCCAGACCTCTAGATCCCAGAACAGTGGCTGGGACATAGTAGACACTCAATATCAGTTGAGAGGAAGAAGGAATAGATGAAAGATACTGAGCATTGATCTCCTCACCTGTGAAATCAGCCCAATAATACATAGCTGATAGTGCCAAACAAGGCTTAAATTAGACAGCAATGTTGCCTGCAGGGCTGAGTTCATGAAAAGTGCTAGGGAAGCTATAGCTTTGAAGGGATGAAGACCTGGGAAAAAATATACGTCATTTATATTTATTTATCTGCAGGGACCAGGACATTGCCTTTAATTAGCAATCTAATTATATATTGGCACATTAAAAACATACATATGGGGCACGAGGATTGTATTCCTTGTGGACAAGGCCACAAATGATTATTCACCATTGCGTCTCAGGCAATGTAATCCACTACATGCTTAACAAATATCTGATATAGAATTTGTTTATTTAATTCTTCTCCTGCGGCCAACAGAGTATCTCTTTGGGAAGGTGACCTCTGTAGTTTTCTTCCCCACCTTGGCTAGGGTTATGTTTTTCTCTCCAATTATAGTGAAAGTGAGTAGAAAGTATTGGGACTCTCTGTTCCTGAAAGGAATTCACTTACTTCACTGTCATGGTCCACCACTGACCAAGCTGTCCCTGATAAGCACCACAGCTTCCCCCAAGCCCTAGGAATGAATGAATTACCCTTGGGGTGAGTTGTGCAAGAAGAAAAGCCTGCCCATTCCAGGAATAGCCTCCACATCCAGGAGAGGTGGCAGCAGCTGTTAGTGACTCTCAGAGAGTTGGCTGGGATATCAAGGCAGACTGAGAGGCATAAATTCTGAGGCTGGTTTTTTGAGCCAGTTAAGCTCCTGAAGGGGAAGCCCAGTGGATGGAATGGGCTGTGATTTGTTGCTGCCTGGTCGGAATATGACTTGGGATCCCTGGAAGCAGCAACCCTGCTTAATTTACCTGTCAAATAGCCTGATGGATTTGTCCATAGAGTTTTTAAACAGAAGATAAAGCTCTTCACTCTGGAAGGCTTTCCTCTTCAGTAGGGAACATAACCATCACTTGCATGGATTGATGTGGCTAATTCAGGGCTCTTCAGCTGTACCCTGTTGAGCACTCTATCTCTACTCTCTAAATATAATTATTTGGAATGGAATGTAAAAGATTGCCCATTGTGTGCTCAGTTTATTTTCCAGTGAAGGCTCCAAGAAGCCAGGCCACCAGTAGCCGCTAGCTGGTGCTCTGCTAGCGTGCCCCATGGCAGTAACAGAATGCCACTCATTGAAGGTGGCTGGACTCAGGGAGCCAGAGGAGCTCAGGGGGCAAGGAGAACTCACACAGGCAGAGTGTTAATCCCACACCGTGACTCTTCACTAATTCTCAGTCTTCTTTGGCTCACTTCCCTAAGGGTTCTGTGCATCATTCCAGTCCTTCTACTAGAAAACATCTTTTTGGGATAGGGATTAAAAAATAGACAACTTCCCAGCACTTTGGGAGGCCAAGGCGGGTGGATCACGAGGTAAAGAGATCGAGACCATCCTGGTCAACATGGTGAAACCCCGTCTCTACTAAAAATACAAAAAATTAGCTGGGCATGGTGGCGCATGCCTGTAATCCCAGCTACTCAGGAGGCTGAGGCAGGAGAATCGCCTGAACCTAGGAGGCGGAGGTTGCGGATGAGCCGAGATCGCGCCATTGCACTCCAGCCTGGGTAACAAGAGCTAAACTCCATCTCCAAAAAAAAAAAAAAAATAGACAACTGTTGGAGATTACTGTTCTCCTCTATCCTGCCACATGAGAGATACAGAAGAAGAAACATGGAATTCTAGGTTCAGGGTACCCATTAACTGGCAACACTTGGACTATGCCTTTCAACAAAAACTGAAGAATCTAGTATAAAGCCACTAATAAATACGAGTAAACCTGTTTGATTCATGCTTCTATAGCAACTGTCAAGTATTAATGTGAATTTATATAACATCATTTTGATCTTTTCTTTGCCAGCAATAATGTATACTTCTACTCATCTCAACAAAGTGAATTGGATACAGAAATATTCCCATTTAATAAAATATTAATTTTGCCTCTTTTAAAAACTGCTCATTTTTTTCAATAACAAAAATGGATAATTCGGTTTCTTCTGGTGGAAAAAAATATTGAGAACAAAATACTTATGTTCATACAGTGTATGATTGTTTTTAAACATCTACATTGATATAAAATAAAAAATTTTAAGAGGATAAAAAATACAAAGTACTTTTTAATCCTCTTTAAGCAATACATAAGTAGGCTAAGGGGCTTCCTGAAAACAGTTTATATTTTAAAATTTTATAACAATTAAAAATATGCTCCAAAGCATAAACACATGTTCTTAATCAACATTCTTAATCTTAGTAATGAACTAAGACAGAATATTTTTTCTTTTTTTTAACCATGATTTCAGTATCAGAAATCATAAAGGAAAGGTTAAGTAGAATAAAATGAAAAGCTTTGTAGGAAAGAAAAGAAAAAATACAGAAGATCAAAAATCAAATGACACCCTAGAAAAGCACTGGCAACGGAAGATAGAGTATTGCTATCTTAAATATACAATTAATTCTTACATAGCAATAAGAAAAAACTCTAGTTAGCAATCACAATATAAAAATAGCATAGAAAGTTGTAAAGGCAATTAACCAAGAAAGTGAAATAGTCAATATATTGAGAAAATATACTTATACTCACTAATTTAAAAAACAGTTAAAATTCAGATTTGCAAAAATGTGAAGAATTAGTAATTAATATGCATTAAAAATAATTAGTACACATGTGAAGGATTGGTCACTTTCATTAATTGGTGATACAAGTCAGGAGAATCACTTGAACCCCGGAGACGGAGGTTGCAGTAAGCCAAGATCTTGTTACTGCACTTTGGGCTGGGTGACAGAGCAAGACTCCATCTCAAACAACAACAAAAATGACTTGATCAATTAATTATAATACTATATGATACACAAGAATATATGTAGCCATTTAAAATGTCATGAATCTATAGCTATTGAAACAGATATTTCTTTAAGGTTGTAATGCAAAAAAAAAAAAAAAGTTTCAGAAATTAAGAACTGTGACTTATCAAAAAAAATCCAAAAATTATTTTAAAAACATTTAGGGGAAATGCCATAATCCAAAAGAGTTTAGTTTCAATTATGCCCCAACTTCAAACAAATATACATAGTTATTTGCATATTCAACTTGTATTTATTTTTTAAGTATGTGTGTTATTTAAAAGATATTAAATATCTTTTTGGCAGGGTCACATTTTTAAAAGAGATTTTGATTTATATCTTGTTTGTAACGACATTTAGTTTTTATTTCTAAGGGCACTGCAAATGACAACTCTGTGCTTTCCACTTCAGAGTGATACTGCTGACCACTTCACCAAATTCCACCCTCAGGGAAGTGAAATCACCATGGATGCTGTTTTTCTTCATTTGTGAACTAATGTTGATTCACGTATTTTCTTAAACGCACGCATATATGTACAAATAATTAAACAGAGTCAATAGGATTTAATCCGGTGATATAGTTTCCCTGTAGTGACTAAAATAGAGTGAAAGACATGAGGACTTGGTGTGTAAGGACAACATTCAAAAAGAGTGGCTGGTATATTCTTTTGCTCTGAAGATAAGTGGGCCTAAAAGCAATCATATCCCAGTAGCGATAAGCTTATCCACAACCTAAATGTTGATCTATCTCAGTGTCCATTACAGAGAACCAAAGTTCCTCAGAGAAATGGCTGACTCTAGGACTGGGGCAAGAAATATATATGATAAGACTGAGACATTTTGTTCTGCCAGAAAGTAAGAAAGTGTTAAACACAGGAACATGCACTCATGCAGCATGATGGCTGCATATCTCAAAGGGATACAGAAGACAATTGAAAGAACTCCCAATGGCTAAAGCTGGAACAATTTGAACAACAAATAGATGCCATAGTATTGGATTATAACCCAATGTATAATATACATAGTGGTGAGTCCATACTGATGTAAATATATGACTGAATAAATAGGAAAAAAGAGAATTTCCTATGCAGAGGAATTTCAAACAGGTAGATTCTCTACCCCAGGAGTGGAAGAATAATTTCCCACTCCACAGGTATGAGCTGATCACAGTGCCATCTTTTTGAAAAATACAGTTTGGAAAGTAAAAATAAAATAAAATAAAAATAAAGAGTAATTTTACAGTGGAGAAATCTAACACACACTACCTCAGCCAGGTGATCAAGGACAACACGAGCCATGATAAGTCATGTTGACAGAATGTGCCCTCAGTATGATGTGATGAGATGGAACTTTACCTCTGTGGTTTTCACCTTCTAAACATATTATCACAGCCCAATATTGAGAAAAACATCAGACAGGTCCCAATGAAGAGACACTCTACAAAACAATCAACCGGTATGCCTGAAAATTTTCAAGGGCATCAAAAATTTGAAGTGTCTGAGAATTTTTCATAGTCAAGAAGAGCCTAGGGAGATAAAGATGAAATGCAATGTGGTATCTTATAGTAGATCCTAGAACAGAAAAAAGAGACTTGGTAAAAATTGATAAATCTTAATGAAGTATAAACTTCAGTTAATAATAATGTAACAATATTTGCTCATTGGTTGTGACAAACGTACCATATTAATGTAAGATGTTAAATTAGAGGAAAATGGTGTGGAGCATATAGGAACTCTGTGTACTATCTTAGCAACTCTTCTGTAAATCTAACATTACACTTTAAAAAATTATTTTTTGTAGGAACAGCATGTATTGTTTTTGGTTTCAGGAGTTAAAAAGTGCAACTTACCAAAAACACACACACACACACACACAACACACACACACCAAAAAAAAAAAATATATTAAAAATCATTTAGGGGAAATACCACACAGAACCCAACTGATTTTAATTTCTATTATGCCCCAACCTCAAACAAATATGCATAGTTATTTCCATATTCAATCTCTTTTGTATTCGTTTCTTAAATGCCTTATTTAAAAGATATTCACCTATCTTTTTGTCAGGGACATATTTTTAAAGGAGATTTTTATTTATATCTTGTTTGCAACGCTATTTAGTTTGTATTTCTAAGGACACTGCACATGACTGCCTAATTGAAGTCTAAATGAAGTCTGTCCGGACCTCTCTAAAAATTAACTACCCTGACCACTCTTTAAAAAAACGTTATTTTTTAAAAGTGTGATCTTTTAAAGAGTGGTCAGGGTAGCCTTCATTTAGTTATTCATATTGAGCAGAGAGGTTAAAAACAGTAAAGAGGCTGGTCCTGTGGATATCAAGGGGCAGCCCATCTAAAGGCAGCGTGTGACTGGTCCTTCCCTTTTGAGGTGGAACAGAGAGGCCAATGTCCTAGCAGTGTTCAGGATTGGAGTGCTGGAGAGGGTAGTGAGAAAAGAGGTCAGAGAGGACTGAGGGCATATATAGGAGCCCTAGCATATAGGAACCTACAAGGTATTTCAACGCCTTTGCCTGAGTAAGAGGAATGGCCACTGGAGGCTTTCAGGCAGAGGAACAAAACCCAACTCCCTTTGAAAAGATCCATTTTGGCTGATGTGACTGTGAGAGGCAAGGATGAAATAGGCTGTTTCAGTCATTCAGATGAGAGGCAATGGTGGCTGGGTCCAGTTTAACAGTGGAGGCATGAAGAAGCAATTATATTTGATAAAAAGTAGTTATATTTCAATTTTTTTATCTGATGAGATGTAAGAGAAAGAGAAGTATCAAAAGTAATTCTAAAAACCAGGCATGGTGGCTCACGCCTATAATCCCAGCACTTTGGGAAGCCGAAGGAGGAAGATTACTTGAGCTCAGGAGTTTGAGACCAGCCTTGGGAATATGGCAAACCCCTGTTTGTACAACACACACACACACACACACACACACACACACACACACACTTAGCTGGGTTTGGTAGCATGCACCTATGGTCCGTGCCATAGCATGCAGCTATGGTCCTAGCTACTAGGGGGATCTCCTGAGCCTGGGATGTCAAGACTGCAGCGTGCCAAGATCATGTCGTGCCATTGTACCTCTAGCTTGGGTAACACAGTAAGAGCCTGCCTAAAAAAAAAAAAAAAAAAAAAAAAAAAACGCCGAGCGCAGTGGCTCATGCCTCTAATCCCAGCACTTTGGGAGGCGGCCAAGGAGGGTGAATCACAAGGTTGAGAGATCGAGACCATCCTGACCAACATGGTGAAACCTCACCTCTACCAAAAATACAAAACTTCGCTGGGCGTAGTGGCATGCACCTGTAGTCCCAGCTACTTGGGAGGCTGAGGCAGGAGTATTGCTTAAACCTGGGAGGCAGAGGTTGTAGTAAGCCGAGATTGCGCCACCGCACTTAAATACCTGGCGAAAGAGCAAGACTCAATCTTAAAAAAAAAAAAAGAAAAAAAAATCAAGAAACGTATGTTTTTTGTTACACATTTACACCTTAACTTATATCAAAATACATTTGGGGATTTGCCATATTTCACAAATCAACAACATTCAAGTCCCTTCATGAACATGATGGCAGTTATATTCTGTCCACTGTTCTACTTCGTGGTTTGGTCTTTCCTGCATCCAGTCTTAGGGCCGCTTCCTGCATGTCACGTTTCATCCTATTGTTTAGCCTTGAGGCTCCAGTAAAGTGACAAGTGGGCTGAAAGCAACTTTCTCAGAAAGGATGAAGCTTTGGGGTACAGAGAGATCTTATCAGTGGGAAGCTGTTCCTAGGAGAGGAAAGCACTATAATGCAAAAAGCATGTTTTCGGCTTTTTCTGAATAAAACAAGAAACTGCATGTTATATTTTTAAATGCAAAAATACATGTATGTAATTTCGGTAAACCATGCATTTATCCATTGAACACTCAATTCAGGCCAATGACATTTATTCTTGTCTTAATGACCATACTAGGAAATTTTCTTTCATTATTATTAAATAATAGAATTTGTATCTTTTTAATTATTATTTTTCTTTTAAAAATAAAGAAATTATTTTAAGTTATACAAATAGACACTGCTATATGGACAAAAGTTCCAACTGTCCTGAAATTGAACTGTAAATATATGTTTGGCACTGCCATATTATAGTTTAAAATAATCATTGACCAAGTGAAAAAAGTCTGACTGTGACATATGAAAGTGACCTAAGGTAACAGTATAAAATGTATGAAAGTAGAGATTACACGAAAGGAAGCTACACAGAAGTTGAGGAGAGCCTATGTAAATCTGGAGAGAAGTTCATCTTTGGTAATGCCAGGTGAATTTTAGCTCCTTCTGGCATTTTTACCTCCTCTTAGATGGGTCTGACAAATTAGGAGTGACAAATTCACATTTCTCAGGAAAATTTTAACACTGGCCACCTTAGCACAAAGAAATCAATTTAAATTGTTTTTGTAGTCTCCATGTTTTGAAAATGGGCATAATCATACTCAGAATTTAAATCATTTTAAGGATTCCATGACTTCACATATATATATATATATATATATATATATATATATATATATATAGTAATGCTATGTCAGACATAATCATATGTTCAACAATTAATTACAATAGCAACTGAATAATTACCAAGTACAATAGCAATAGAAAAATTATCAATTATAATAATAGTTGATATGGTTATCAATAACAAATTATCGATCATTATTATTAGTGGTGAAATTTAGGGTACTTTGAGAAGACCCTAAAAGACTGTCATAACATACTTCATAGACAAGAGAAAAATCCAAGACTATCCTCAATGTAAACTACAACCCCTCATTCAGCTACACAAGGACACAGAACAGTGACATGGGAGACAATTATGTAAATACAGCCACCATTCCTATTTTTGAAAGTCCTGATTTCAGGCACTGCATTTGCTTGTTTCTGTATACCATATTTCAGACATTGCCTTTCCTTGTTTCTGTATACCATGCCTTTGCTTGCTTCTGTATACCGAACAGCAGCTCCCAGCTTGCCACTGACACTGAATTAGCATAAAATCCCTTTGTCAAATCATATGTTCCCATTTTTAATTGTCAAAGAATTGTCTGCAATCATATTAAGTTTAATGACTGCACACCAATCACATCACCTGACATATCTGTATTCCGTATTCCATTTAATATCCCATTGTCTCTGCATTGCAGAAGTAGGCTCCATGAAAGAAAGGAAATCAACCCGTACATCTGAGCTTTCAGTCCAAAGGCAGAGAAGCAATACAGGGCAAGCAGGAAAATCAGGGTGCTACTCGCAGCCTAGAGCAATCAATGCAAATCTATGCCACTGTTAGAAGGTGTTTTAATTCCAGTAATAGACATCCTGTGATTGATGAATCTTTCATAGCTGCTTTCTATGTAGCTGCTTAATTCAAGCCTGCTGGCAGAGGTGGCTGCTCACTTCAGCAAGCTGCCAACCCCAGAGTATCCTGCTTGGCTGCCAGCAGATTGAAGGGACTGGCTAGGCCATAAGTTGGGGCATGAGAGTTGGTGTGAAGTCAATGCATAATGTGATGAGTCAAATTCCATCAGCTTCCTCATAACACCAACACACTGACAAATACAGCACTAGGTGGTGGCTGATTCCATGGCCATTTCTGTCTTGCCTTTTTTATGGTCACCTAGAAATGCTTCACCAGTGATCAAGATTAATCCTATGGAAAGGCTTTGCCAAGAACTTCAAACTACCTGGCCTGAGATAATATCATAACCACATAATACCATAATCAGTCATAATAGATGACTGTTGTTTGCATGTGAATTTATTTGGGTACTGTCCTGTACTCCACATAGAATAAAAGGTTGACACAGCCATTCTGAAAAACAAATTTGAAAATACATATGCCTCAAAACTGAAATCTTAATTCTTGCCATTTGCCCTAGAAAAAATACAGCAAAAATTCATGGAAAACATGTACACAGTTGCTTGTTAGAGTATTGTTCATGCTGTAAAACTTACAGTAACACAAATTTAGAAATAATCTAAATGCTGGTCAGTGGAGGAATTAATAAAGTGCTGTAACTATGCTATGGAATACTATATTGCAGTTAGAAGAATCAAGGTACATTTGTCATTGTAAATGTCAAAAACATAAGGCTAAATGATTCTTAAAAGTTGCAGTATATATAGTTCATACCAAATAATACACTGGTGTGAATTTAAAAACTATACACTAAGCAATACTTTATATGTTTATGGAATATGTGTATTTTAAGTCCTTGATGGGAGACAGAAAGTTAAGTATTCAGATTAGGTGCCGATGCACAGAAAGAGGTGGGAACTGAAAAAAGAGACAAAAGGCGACAACAGTAGCCATGGAGTTATTATTTGAACAGTTATGACATTGTGTTGGTATCCTGGAAGATGATTGATTGAGTCAATTTGATTCTGTGCACCTAAGGTCCAACATGGGGACAAGAAGTTAAGAAACGTCTTGGGAGGATTGTGGCTTTAAGGACAAATGCAGTACAAGAAACCTGAGCTCTGCCTCAGCTCTTCCAACCAACCTTCCCTCCTGTGCCTGCTGCAGTCTGTCCTCAGAAAAGGGAGCAGGAGGCTCAAACTTCATACACGGTTTAGGCATTGGCCTCGGTGTGGACACTGCTGAGGAGGACTCCAGTTTCCAGAACAGTTTGGTGATATTGTCACCCTGTGCTGCAAGCACATCCAAACCATCCACTCACTGTCACCCCTGCCAACACTGAAGATGTTTCAGAGACAGACTGGACCCGGGCATTTAGTAATCCATTATGCCATCATGTCTTCCATAATGCTCTTCTATCTGGCTCCAAGACCAGCCTGGCCAACATGGTGAAACCCCATCTCCACAAAAAACATAAAAATAAGCCAGACATAGTGGTGCACACTTGTAGTCCCAGCTACTCAGGAGGCTGAGACATGAGAATCACTTGAACCTGGGAGGCAGAGGTTGCAGTGAGCTAAGATCACATCACTGCACTCTAGCCCGGGCAACAGAGTGAGACCCTGTCTCAATCAATCAATCAATGGAAACAAAGGTGTCTCAATTTGCTTCCACTGACCTAGTAACAGAAAAAATTTCTAAAAACAACCACAGTGGTTTAGTGGCTCTCTTTATTCACCTTTTCAGCAATGAGGACTAAATGCAGCTGACATTCATGTTGAGATAATTCGAGTGTAAATTACTTTTAAATACTTCTTTGTTGAAATAGAGAAGGGTCTGTCCTTCATATTTGAAGTTGACATTCATTCTGGTTACCCATAAGGCAGTGTGGTGAAATGACTTTTTAACACTTATTTAGTTTTGTTGGAATGTCTTGAACAGTTAAGTCCTTATAAAAGATAAAATAGATTTAACTTTAGAGTCTTCAATGGAAATTTGCTTACCTCCAAGCTAAGTTCACAAAGTAAAACAGTAATAGTACCAAATGAAAAACCTCATGGGGAAACTCTGTAGAAAGGAGAGAAATTTCCGAAAAGTAACCCCTGGTCTATAGTTTCTGTGTGTTTCTTTTTAGGGGAATAGGGGGCAGCTCTTCCATTTTACTTCATGTGTTAAGTGAGACACTTAATTGCAATTTTACAGAACCGTGAGGCTCTTATGCAGAGGCACCTCTCATAGCTGCAAGCATACTTCTAAAAGCTTGCCTGCCTTCTCATCATTGACCCCTAGCCAGCCTGTTCTCTTTTAACAATTCTACGGCTACCAACTTACTGGATCATTTCCTAAAATAAAGCAAAGGAGATCCCTGTGCTAACTAGACGTGTAGAAAGGGTTTTCCAACAGTGGAAACTCTTCGTTCATCCCTTTGGCTGCTTTTGATTCTGATAATGTGCAAGGAACTTCATGGACCTATCTCTATTACACCCACATGGTCAGTTCCCTAACCAAAGCCAACTGGGATCTTTTTCATTCTTCCAGGTTAAGGCCAAGGAAATTCAAATCTTGATGGCCTAAAATTGTCTAGGTGTAAGAAGAAAATTAGGGCAGGAAAAGCTGAAGGAGAAAGGCAGACTTGGCCATAAAACAGGCTCATCCACAGCTTCTTGTGGGAAGACAAGAGTCCATTAGAAACCACAGTAGAACTTCAGCACATCTGCACCAAGACAAAGCTTCTAAGAAATGGAGCGATCAGCTCTGCTTATTAAAATAATAATAAGTATAATGTCTGTTTAATCATTAGTTCTGAATAGTGTTCAAATCACTAGTTCTGAATAGTCATCAAAATAACAAAGTATTATACAAGTTAATACTAATTCAATTATCTTTAGAGTCATTAAATTGATTTCAGCAATAAGTAGAAGGGTATGGGGTATTTTATGACCAAATTATGAAAAAAGGAGAGCCACAGGACTACTGAAAACAACAATAAAATCTTCTCAATCTTACTCCATGAAATCCTACTTAAAATAGCTTTAGGTGGTTCACTACATTCTCTGTTCTCCTTGAGCAACATCCAGGCAATCTACAAACACGTGGAGGCATGTTCGAACAACCTAAAATGATGATCCATACAGATTCAGGAACTCCCTAATTATTTCCAGTTAGGCCCTAATTATTTCACAAAAGTGAAAGACTCCTGAGATGGCCCATAATCTGTATTGTTCTAGGGCTTATTTTAACTTTCCCAAGCAAAGAAATGGCTATAATTCTGTGTATACTACAGAACTCCATCTGCCATGGCTAGGACAGACATATTATCTGATTATGTTCATTTTTATTAATGCATTTAATTATTAATAATATTTAATCATTTAAATAAAGGTAGCTTTGTAACTCAGGAATGGAAAACCAAACATCGTATGTTTTCACTGATACGTGGGAGCTAAGCTATGACGATGCAAAGGCTTAAGAATGATGCAATGGACTGTGGGGACTTGGGGGTCAGGAGTGGGAGGAGGATAAGAGATAAAAGACAACAAATATGGTGCAGTGCATACTCCGTGGGTGATGGGTGCACCAGGATATTACAAATCACCATTAAAGAGCTTACTCATGTAACCAAATACCACCTGTACCCCAATAACTTACGGAACAAATAAAAATAAATGAAGGGGGCTTTGAATTATTGAATGCATATTACTTCCCAATACATTTTAGTGAGGGTGGAGGATGCTAACCACAGGGCATTTTGCTGAGCACTGTATCAGTTAGGAGAGGCAAATACCATATATAATAAAGATGAGGGATTTGTAAAACTTGAGAAACATTTGAGAGCAGGCGATTACTTTTAGGAAAATCTGAGTGCTTTATGGAAGGAAAGATGAAAAAGACAAAAGGAACCCAGGAACAACAAAAAAAAAGGCCACTATATGATCTTTTCTAAGTTCTAAATTTTTTTAATGACACAACTCACTCCTCTGCTTTTCCTAGCAGATCTTCAGTAGATTCTACGCTGACCAATGCTTGCTTTTCTCTTACTAGAATAGGGCAGAACACAGATAGGTAGTTTCAAGATGATAATGAAGGGACAACTGACATCTGAGTTACCTATGGTGTGTTTCAGTAGTTCCCACCATACACCGTGTATGACATTAAGCCAATTCTCCAGTAGATTAATAGCTGAATCTCTTTTTCTCATCCATTATCTTACATTATCTACATTGGTCAACTCTTATGTATTCACTCAATAAATATCCACTGGACACAAATTTTTAGGGAATACTTAGCCAGATCTTTGAGAATGTCAGAATTGAATCAAACATTTATCTTGCCTTTGAAAGGAACGCAATCCAACAGGAACAGTGAGACCTGGGCATTGGTAATTATAATACAGTGTAGAAATTAGAGATGCTATAAGAATGGGAGATTAAAGCATTTTATCAAAGGGAAAAAAGTTAATAAATACTACGTGGAAGATTTAGGACTTCAGTTCATTCTGAGATGAGATTTAAAATCAATAAAAATCAATGAGTCAGATGTTTCCAATAAAACAGTGATACACAATTCAAAATTTTGTTGTGCTGATGGTTACTGCAATAAAATCTTTAGCCCCTTGTAAAGCTCATAGTCGAAAGGTATAAGATTCGGATAATAGAACTAATCCATTACGTGATTCATATTCCTACCTATAGGAACCAAATGTGACATGAAGAATAACAGAAAAAAAACCCTGCGCTTGGAGACTTTAAACGTACATGTTTTACTATTCCATTTTTATAATGCTATAGCAGTATAAAATACCCAACACTGGCTAGTTTATAAAGTAAAAATGTTTAATTGACTCACGGTTCTGCAGGCACAACAGGAAGCACGACTGGAAACCTTCAGGAAACTTACAATCGTGGCGGAAGGCAAAGGGAAATCCAACACTTCTTATCATGGCAGAGCACTAGAGAAAGAGAGAGCAAACTGGGAAGTGGCACACACTTTACAAAAAAAAAAAAAAAAAAAAAAAAAAAAAAAAAGCTCATGAGAACTCACTTATTATCAAAGAGAAGAGCAAGGAGGAAGTTTGCCCCTATGACCCAATCACCTCCCACCAGGCCCCTCCCATGACACAGAGGGATTACAATTTCAGATGAGATTTGGGTGGGGACAGAGAGCCAAACCCTATCCAACATAGTCCGCATTTCTTTGACATTTTATTATTTCTAAAGAGTGGAGGAGAGACCAGGCACATGACTCACACCTGTAATCCCATCCCTTTGAGAGGCCATGGTGGGTGTATCGCCTGTCAGGAGTTTGAGATTAACCTGTCCAACGTGGTGAAACCCCATCTCTACTAAAATACACATTAAAAAAATCACCCGGGTGATTTTTTTTTTTTTTAACGTGTGTGGTGGCACACACCTGTAACCCCAGCTACTCCAGAGGCTGAGGCAGAAGAATTGCCTGAACCTGGGAGGTGGAGGTTGTAATAAGCTGAGATCACATCACTACACTCCAGCCTGGGCAACTCCATGTCAAAAAAATAAAAAATAAAAATACTCATCCTCTATAATCACCTAATATGATGTTTTCTCTTTCTAAAACTATGGCATTGGTCTTCCAAACTGGAGCTCAAACTAGGGAACAGGGACTTGTAGAAGCTGAAAACTGGTAACTTTAGGATAATAATTCTACTAAAATTGTTTAATCTATCATTTTAATTACAAAATTAAAAAATAATTAGATTACACAGAAAAAGATAAACTCCCAACTTAAAATACAATTGTAATGGGGGAGAAAGCAGGTTTTTAAAAAAGAATATTATTCTAGGCTCTTACTCAATAGTGTGGACAGCATTTAAATTCCTTTATCACAGCTTAATCTGGTGCTGCTTTATGGAAGTGTTCATATCTGCAATGAGGCTCCAACTCCAAACACTAACACTTCCAACCACAAGCTAAATGCAATTGTTGAATATCAATACATTTATTGTAGGAGGAGCTACTGAGTTTTCACACATTCTCTTATCCAAAGCTGACTCTATTTCAGCAGAACTCTGACACCATCTGTCATGATACCAAATACAACTGATCACAAAATAAATAAATGACTGAAAAAATACGTTCAATTACTTCCTTTTGAGCTTCCCATACAGAAAGGGTCAATCTAAGTCAATGTTAGTTTGCTTCTATTTCTAGCTTTCTATGCTTCTCTCTGCCACTTCTTTCCTAATAATTATGTATTTTCTAATATTGTTAGATCTAATTTTGTGTTTAAGCAAAACAGAAATGCAGGTCATGCAGAAGTGTCTCACATTATATAAGCTGTAGATAAATTAGGACTGACTATTAAGTCCTGCCTTCTTTTCCCTCATCTCCCCACCCACAGAAATACACAACACACACACACACGCACACACACACACACACACACACACACACAGCCTAATTAATCATTACATTTGGGCATGCTAAATAAAATTTAAAAATGAGTCAATAAAATTTAAGCTCCTTATGCTTCTAGGTAGGACCTAGGAGTAAAGTGTACAATAAAGGATAAGCCTGGATCATGGGAATATCTTGCCTGGAGACCTCATATGAGGTCAGCACTTTCACTGGATTACTTTTTAGCTGTCATGCCATGATACTTATCCTATGAAGTTCCTACTTTTTGCCACTCAGATGTTGTTGAGGATATTTTTCATGATAAGCCACAAAGGTCTCTCTGTGAGCAACCACTGGAGAATTTTTTTTTTCATTTTCAGTTCAAACAATAGGTGTATTTCTCGTAAGTTACTAGCTTTGCCTATAGGCAATGTGAGTTGTGAAATTCATCATGTTTTCCCAGATGCCTGGAGCACAAGAATCAAGGATGCCTTGCTAGCCTCAGATTCTGACCTCACAGCCTGGCGGTGTGCAGCATGGATGCTAAATTAACTCTCAGTTCACCTTATTTTTCCTTAGTTCATGATCTCCTCATTTACATGTATTATTACCTTGTAGGCAGTTTTAATATATCTATCTTCAATCTGAAGGGTCTAACTGGATAGTTTAAAGCTGTAGAAAACCTAGTGTTCATCAGAATAGCCCGGTGGAATTTATATGCTTTATTATTAGGACTTTTACAGAGATCATGAGCCTACTGCTGGCATTTGTATCATGTTCACAGATTTGTGCACCTTGAGAATTGCTTAGCTAGCTGGGCGCGGTGGCTCAAGCCTGTAATCCCAGCACTTTGGGAGGCCGAGGCGGGTGGATCACGAGGTCGAGAGATCGAGACCATCCTGGTCAACATGATGAAACCCCGTCTCTACTAAAAATACAAAGAAATTAGCTGGGCATGGTGGCGTGTGCCTGTAATCCCAGCTACTCAGGAGGCTGAGGCAGGAGAATTGCCTGAACCCGGGAGGCGGAGGTTGCAGTGAGCCGAGATCGTGCACTCCAGCCTGGGTAACAAGAGCGAAGCTCTGTCTCAAAACAAAAACAAAAACAAAAACAAAAAGAGAAAAGGAAAAAAAAGGATTGCTTAGCTAACAAAAAAGTGAGATTGCATATTGCAATGTTTAACCAAGCAGGTTTTAGAGCCCATCTAATGGAGTTCAACTTCCAGCTCCGTCATTTAACAGCTGTGAGACCAAAGGAAAATTTCTTAACCTCTCTTGGTTTTCTCATCACATAAAATAAGAATAAAAGTAGTAAGTACTTCATAAGATCATTACAAAGAGCAAGTGGATTAAGTGAAAAGATTTAGCTATTGTGCCTGGCGGCTAGTAAGTAATATAAAAGCATTTATGCCACTGGTGTATCCAAACTAAATTCTTCTTTGTATTGTATCTAGTACATTTAAAACATCTTCTTAACATTCTTGCCTATTTTATAAGTATTAAGCATCACTGTGAATAGTTAAAAAAATGAAAGTAATCTGCACAGAAAATAAAACAATTCCCCAAATTAAAAAGCAAGCTACAGAATGGAAGAAAAATATTTGCAAACCATGTATTTGATAAAAGATTATTATCCAAAATATACAAGCAACTCCAGAAAACAAATAACCCAATTTTTTAAATGAGCAAAGAACCTGAATAGACATTTTTCCAAAGAAGACACACAAATGGCCAACAGGCATACAAACAGGTGCTCATCATCACAAATCATCAGAGAAATAAAAACCAAAGCTACAATGAGATATAACCTCACACCTGTTAGATAGTTATTATTTTAAAAAGCAAACAAAGAAATAAAAAGAGATAACGAGTGTTGGTGAGAGTACAGAGAAAAGGGAACTTTTTACACTGCTGGTTAAAATGTAAATTGGTATAGTCATTATGGAAAACAGTATGGAGGTTCCTCAAAAAAATTAAAAATAGAACTACTCCAGCAATCCCACTTCTGGTTATATTTCCAAAGGAAACAAAATCAGCATTTTTGAAGTCATTATATATTATAAAATATATTTTATATAGATATTATATTATATATAATTTTACAGTATATTTATAATTTATAATTTTATAATATATTACATATTGAAATATTATCTTTTACATAAATAGTATCATTTTATATGATAAAAAAACATTTTATCATATAAAATCAGCATCATACCACCATGTTCATTACAGCATTATTCATAGTCGCCAAGATGTATAAACAACCTAAGTGCCTATCAATGAATAAAGAAATTGTAATATACCAAGAGGTGAATTTTTTTGTTTTCACCTCTTAGCATAATGCTATTTTAATGGCTTGTATTTTCTCTTTATACAATTTTTCACCTTTACTTTTGAAGTGTTTTTTTGTCTCTGGCTACTGCAGAGAGTGCATCGTCCTGTCGTTTCTAAACCTAGTCTGCTTTCTATGTTCATGTTATGGAAACGATGTGATTTTTGTACTGTTTATGCTTATATTCCTTGTAATGTAGTAGAGTCTATTTTGCCTTCCCTCTTCTTTCTCAGCCATTTTGTAAACCCCATAATTATGAAGTGATTGCTTGAGAAAATAACATATAAACACAGAATAGAGTAGCCTGACCAAGACGGTTTATAATTTCTTTTGCTAACGTGGTTATTTATAAGTATTTCTGAACCAATTGGCAGAGAAAATCATGATACTTAATGTTCATATTTTGAGTAAAGAAAATTAAAGCCATATTTGCTTTTTGGTATTACCTGCATTAGCAAAAGACTATGTAAGTTCGGTTCTCCACTGAAGTAATATGCAACATCTCAAAAAAAGTCTCGTATGTTCCGTAGTTTTGTATTAAGTCAGTCACGTCATAGGCACTACATCAAATACAGACAAGTAGTTCACTTGTTACAGTAGTTCACTTGTTACAGTAGTACAGTAACAAATTCTCCCTCACAGCTTCCGTCTGGTATCTATAGACTTATAGTTCAAATACAACGCCTGAATATCCCAAGTAGTTCTCTAACCCAGTTGAGCACAGAAGAGAGATAACAGGGAGGTGCAGTGGGTGGAAGCTGCAAACAAGGAGGCCAAAATTAAAGTAATCTGCACAGAAAATGAAATAATCAACACAATAAAAAAGAAACCTGCAGAATGGGAGAAAATATTTTCAAACCATGTATCTGATAGAGGGTTATGATCCAAAATATGTAAGAAACTCAACATCAAGAAAACAAATAAACCAATTTTTTAAATGGGCAAAAAACCTGATTAGATAGAGTTTGCATCCTGTGCTGTTAGTATAGCAGAGTTCCTATTAGTTTAGTGGTTAGATTTGGGGACAGAGAACACTTTTTGTAATCATATGAACAAGCTGAACAAACTTAAAGTGAACATTATTTCAGACCCAAGAATAAGGAAAGAATAATCACCCAGAGAAGTCTCCACAACAAAGGCCTAGAGAAAAAGAATTTACCAGAACCTTATTCAAGCCAGGAAGACATCTGTCCCCAGCTAGCCCTCTCTAGCTTTCCTGTCTCATTAGGGCAGGAAGCCACAGAAAAATACTTGGGAAGATCACAGCCCAGACACAAGTCAGGAAAAATACCAAATGAAGGACACTAGAGAAAGCCAAACCCTCTGGTCCTACAGCTACAGCAAACAATAAACACAGCACAGTTACCAGCCACATTAACATAAATCTTCACGCTAAAGACCTGGTTATCTCAGTTCCTATTACCCAATGCAACATGTCGAGCTTCAAACAAAAAAAAGGATAAGGCATTCCAAATCAAAAAAAAAAAAAAAAAATGGTAAAATAGTCTTAAGAGACATAGTAAACAACAGAAACAGACTCAGACATGACACAGATGTTTGACTTATCAGACAGGCATTTAAAATAATTATAATTAATGCCTCAAGAGCTCAGTGGAAAAAAAAGATAGACAGCATTCAAGAACAGATGAGTAATGTAAGCAAAGAGATAAAACCCTAAGAAAGAAACAAAGGCAAATGTTAGATATTAATTTCTTTGATAAGCACATCAGTACTCTAGACGTCAGGAGATAGAATTGCTAAGAAATAAAAACAAATTCTAGAATTCAAAAACAATATGAGAGTAATATAAAATGCCTTTAATGGGCACACTGATAGACTGAGAAAAGAATCTATGAGCTTGAAGACATTATCACTAGGAAGTTCCCAAACTGAAACACAAAGAGAGAAAAAACTAAATGAAATAGAACAGAGCATCCAAGAACCCTGGGACAATTTTGAAAGGTGTGATATCCAAATAATTAAAACACTAGAAGAAAAAAGAACACAGCATAAATATTTGAGGTAGCAATGACTTAGAACATTTTAATATTAATGACCAACACCAAATCACAGATCCAGAAAGCTGAGAAAATGCCAAGCAAAAAAAAATATAAAAAAAATTGACACCAACATATGCTATGCAGATTGCAAAAAACTAAAACCAGAGACAAAGTTCAAGGAAAGTAGAGAGAAAAAAATCTTATCTATAAGAAACAAGGATAAGAAAACAAATGTATCATAACTCACCCACCATGAAATATACAATTTGAACAGTCCTCTAGCTATTAAAGAAATTTAACTGATAATTTAAAAACTCTTAAAACTGAAATATCCAGACTCAGAGTTTCAGTGAAGTTTTTATCAAAGGTTGAAAGGAGGATTAACACTAATTCTACATAATCTCTTCTAGAAAATAAAAAAGAAGTGAACACTTCCCAATTAATTTTAGGAAGTTAGAATTACTTTGATACCCAAAACAGACAAACATAGTACAAAAAATGAAAACTATACGCCAATATGTCTCATAAATATAGATATAAAAATCCTTAGCAAAATACTATCAAACAGAATTCAGCAATATATAAAAATAATCATACACTATAACAAAGTAGGATTTATTTCAGATAATTTAAGCTTGTTAAACACTGGAAAATCAGCCATTGTAATTTAACTTATCAACAAGTTGAAAAAGAAAAGTAATATTATAACATCAGTTAATACCAAAAAAGCATCTAACAAATTCCAACATTCATTCCTACTGTAAAACTTCTCAGCAAACTAAGAATAGAAGGGAATTTCCTCAACTTAACAAAAAGATTTGAAAAAAAATATCCCTACAGATGACAACATACATATAATGAGAAACTGGATGTTTTCTTCCTAAGGAGGGAAAGAAATTAGGCAAGAATGGGGTTTGACTTATGCTCCCAAAAGACACAATCCCAAACTCCATACTCTCTAATGTTGAAATCTTGGAAAATCAAAATTCCTAAAGATCAAAATCTCTGAAGTCCAAATCCTTGTAATCTAAAATCCCTAACATGTAAAATCCCCAAAATCAGAATCCCAAGAGATTAAAATCCCGAAAGTTGAAATTCTAAAAGCTGGATTCTCGGGGAAGATTAGAATGATTTCAGCTGTATACAAGGTTGGTTGCAGGATGTTAGGCACAACTATTACTTCGTTGTTGTCTTTATTTGCCAATTAACTACAAGTTAAGGAGATTACATGGCCGCCAAATTGACAGTAGGTATATTTATGAACTTAATTTTAGGTGTCAACTTGAATGGATAAAGGAACACCTGGAAAGCTAATACAGCATTATTTTGGGTGTAACTGTGAGGGAGTTTCCAGAGAAGATTAGTATGTGAGTCTGGACAGACTAAGTGGGGAAAGATCTGCCCCCAGTATTGGCAGGCGCCATCCAAATGGCCAGAGTCCCAGTGAGAACAAATATGGAAGGCCAACTGGTCTCTCTGACAGCTAGGACAGATTTCTCCTGCTCCCTAGGACATCAGAAATTTAATTCCATTAAAGTACATTATCGCAATGATAACTTTGTATGAAAGCATTGTGTGGATACATGAAAACACTGAAACTTTCTCAATAAACAAAGAGATGGTCTTTCTGTACAGTTGCATACATGAAAGATAAAATTTCTGGAGATCTTATCTCTTTGGACAAACGGTGGTGACACACAGCAGTTTTTGATCATCCCGTTAAAACATTGTTCAGTACAGTATTTCAGATGGCCACACTTATAAAGCTATGTGCACACAATTACCAACCGCAGCGATATGTTTTTATACATTTGTTTTCTGACTTTTTTTTTTTTTTTTTTTTTTTTTGAGATGGAGTTTTGCTCTGTCACCCAGGCTGAAGTGCAGTGGCACCATCTGGGGTCACTGCAACCTCCACCTCCTGGGTTGAAGTGATTCTCATGCCTCAGCCTCTCTAGTAGCTGGGATTACAGGCACGTGCAACCACACCTGGCTAATTTTTGTATTTTTAGTAAAGATGAGGTTTCACCATGTTGGCCAGGATGATCTCAGTCTCTTGACCTCGTGATCTGCCTGCCTCGGCCTTCCAAAGTGCTAAGATTACAGGCATGAGCCACCGCGCCTGGACTTTTATTATTTGTTTAAGAGACAGTCTGTTTCTGTTGCCCAGGATGGAGTGTAGAGGTGTGATCATGACTGACTGCAGCCTCAAATTCCTGGGCTCAAGGAATCCTCCCACCTCAGCCACATGAGTAGCTAGGAACACCGGCACCAAACACCAAGCCTGGCTAATGGATTTTTTAATATTTTTTTTGTAGAGATGAGATCCCATTGTGTTGCTTAGGCTGGTTTCACCTTTTTCTTCATGAAAACAGTTCATCTTCTCTTAACTATTATACCTGTGTGACTGTTGTTAATATGCTTATGCTTGCATATTTGCAAGTGTTTATGCTTGCAAAAGTCTGTCTTATTATTGCCTATTTTATTGTGCAAAGTGGACTATGAAGCATTCTGCCATGGTTTTGTTTCTCAGATAAATTTCCTTTAAAAATGGAAATACATTTTAAATAATTTTTATATTTTATATTTTTTTCATAAATTAGGATTTTATTTTCACATTCATATCTTTCCTCCTGAAAAAACTGGGTCTTTGACAATGCAATATATATTTGCACAGGACATTTATATCATGTTCTGTCATGATGTCATGAATCTTCAAGGACATGATGTCACACTTCAGAATCAATTTTTCTTTTTATATAGTTCTCATTGTGAATTTTCCCCCTACCCCTTGCTATCCCTCCTTTACCCACCCCCAATAACCCAACAGGCCCCAGTGTGTGATATTCCCCTCCCTGTGTCCATGTGTTCTCATTGTTCAACACCCACTTATGAGTGAGAACATGCAATGTTTGGTTTTCTGTTCTTGTGTCAGTTTACCGAGAATGATAGTTTCCAGCTTCATCCACGTCCCTTCATCATGTAAAGGACATGAACTCATCCTTTCTCATGGATGCATAGTATTTCATGGTGCATATGTACCACATTTTCTTTATCCAGTCTATCATTGATGGGCATTTGGGTTGGTTCCAAGTCTTTGCTATTGTAAACAGTACTGCAATAAACATACATGTGCATGTGTCTTTATAACTGAGTATTTTATAATCCTTTGGGTATATACTCAGTAATGGGATTGCTGGGTCAAACGGAATTTCTAGTTCTAGATCCTTGAGAAATTGCCACACTGTCTTCCACAAATAATTTTTAATATTTTATTTCCAAAATTATATTTATGGGATTTTCATCTTTCAGGATCTCAGCACTGGGGATTATGGTATTTGGGTTTGTGCCTTTCAAGATTATAAACAGCTCCCACAAGGATGTTCTCTTTGCTGTTCTTATTAAATGTCTACTGGAAGGCTTAGCTATTATAATAAGAAAATAAAATTAAATAAAAAAATATACAGGTTCTGGCCAGGTGCAGTGGCTCACACCTGTAATCCCAGCACTTTGGAAGGCTGAGGCGAATGGATCACTTGGGCTCAGGAGTTTGAGACCAGCTTGAGTGACATGGTGAAATCCCATCTCTACTAAAAACATAAAAAAGTAGCTGGGTGTTGTGGTGTGTACCTGTGGTCACAGCTACTCAGGAGGCTGAGGCGGGAGGATCACTTGAGCCTGAGAGGGAGATGTTGCAGTGAGCTGAGATCCTGCCACTGCCCTCAAGCCTGGGTGACAGAGTGAGGCCTCATCTCAAAAACAAAACAAAACAAAAAAAAAAGTTTGGAAAGAAGGAAATGAATTTGTCTTTATTTGCAGATGACACAATTCTCCATATAGAAAATCTTAAAAGAATCAACAAAAATCTTTCAAAACTATAAATCATTATAGCAAGGTCACAGGGTAAAAGGTTAAGATATAAATATTAAATGTTTTTCTAATACCAACAAAAAACAATTGGAATTTAAATTTAAAAAAATAAAATTTACTGACAGTGGCTCATGCCTGTAATCCCAGCACTTTGGGAGGCCAAAGGAAGACAGGTGGCTTGATCCCAGGAGTTCAAGACCAGTCTGAGTAACATGGTGAAACCCAATCTCTACTGAAAATACTAAAGTTGGCCAGGCTTGGTGGCACATAGCTGTGGTCTCAGCTACTCTGGAGGCTGAGGTGGAAGGATCACCTGAATTAGGGGATGGAGGTTACAGTGAACCTGTTTATTCCACTGGACTCCAGCCTGGGTGACAGAGTGAGATCCTGCCTCAAAGGAAAAAAAAAATACAATTTACATTAACACCAAAAGGAAATCAAATGCTTAGATATAAATCTAAAAGTATATGTACAAGAGCTATAGGAGAAAAACTACAAAACTCTGATTAAAAGCATCAGCAAAGAACTAAATAATTGGAGAGTTCATCAGTTTTTATGGATCAAAAGACTCAGTAATAGTAACATATTAATTCTACTCAATTTAATCTATATGTTTAATACAACCTCAAACTCCAAATAACCTGTTTTGTATATATTGACAAACTGATTCTAAAGTTTATATTGAAAGACAAAAAATCCAATAGCAAAAGCAAGACTGAAGAAGAATAACATTGAAAGACTCGAAGTACCTGATTTATTAAGACTAACTATAAAGCTGCAATAATCAAGACAATGTGGCATTGGCAAAAGAACAGATATAAAGATCAGTGAGAGAGAATAGAACATGTGGTATTAGACCCACACAAATGCAGTCACCTGATCTTTGATCAAAGCATAAAGGTAAATTAATGGTGCTGGAAATTTTCAGATAGATCTGAATTGAGCGACAGTATAAAAAAGTTCTAACCAATTTTCCTCCTAATGCTCAAGGTCATCAGAAACCATCTGAGAAACTGACAACTAAGAGAAGATTTAAGAGACATGGTGACTAAGTGTAATGTGTTATCCTCGATTAGACCCTAGGAAAAAAAAAAAAAAGAATTTAGGTTCAACTAAGGAACTCTGAATAAAAAATGGATTGTAGTTAATAATAACATATCGATGGTGGTTCATAAATTGTAACAAATAAACTATACTATGTATTTTGATTATAGAGAAAACTGATGTGGTATATATGGAAACTTTCATTTTCATAATTTTTCTGTAAATTTAAAGCTGCTCTAAAACATTTATGAAAATATCCTCTAATAATCAACAAAAAATCAGTTAACATTTTGACATGCATATATGATTTGTCTATACAAAAATGTATTTTTTCACAAAATGTCTTTTCATATGTAGTGCTTCATACTGATCTGTTTTTCTCACATTTCAATATATTATAAATATCCTTAATTTCAATAATCATGGCTATTATCATTTCATTGTACTATTATACAATAATATTATTACACAATTGCCTCATTATAATTATCTCACTACTCCTTGACATTTCTGTTGTTCCCAATTATTTTCTAAACAGCTCTGTAATTTATTCTACAAAATGTTTAGTCTGTCACAATTAACTCTCTAGGAGCATTTCCAGAAGCAAAATTTGTGGGTAAAAGTTTGGATTTTTTTCATAATTAAATTATTCAAAAATTTATGTTCTCTTATATTTATTAGGAATTTTGCTATAATACTACTGACAAAATAAAATATCTTTAAAATTTGTAAAATGTACAAAGAAGTATTTTTTAAAGAAATAAACTTGCAATACTTAGGTGAAAGTTATCAGACATAAAAATGCTAATTGTCACCCATACAGTGTATATTTAAATAGCTTAAAGGAAGCACTCCTGTGATGCTCACACTATTAAATTAAAAAAAAATTAAAACAAGGAAGAGAGGGAAGAGGAAGGGAAGGAGACTAGGGAGAAATGGAGGAAACACCACGAAAAATTCATTTGCAAGAGATTTGGGCCTATGATCTTATAAAACACTGAGATTTCACTGAATAAAAGAAAATCTAAGCAGTTTAAGAAAATTACTGATTGCATTCTATTTAACATCCAGAAAATAGTTATGGTAATATATTAGAACGTCTTTCTTCTTGTCTTCATGGAGATAAATGAATAACCAAAAGAAAAATATCTATTGACTAATCATTGATGTCTCCAAAATGTCTTTCTAGTATTCCATATAATATTTGAATTATGATTTAATTCATATATATATTCACTTATTCCCAGGATAGCCATATTTTAGATAGGTGCATATTGTAAAGACACAGTTTTGAATAACTTGTATATGGGTCTATGTGTGTGTGTAGGAACATTAAAACGTTGGCTATGTAACAGTTCCATCTGTAGCGTCTCTCATTTGGAACATGTATTATTTGCGAGGTATATACATACACTGTACGAGGTGATTGACATCATTAGGGGGGCAATGAGGCAGGTGCTTAAGAGCCAGTCTAACTTGGTCCATACCTTGGTTTCACCACTTAGTAGCTGTACTACTTAACCCCTGTATTATCAAGGTACTTACTTAACTTTCCTGCGCTTCAGATGCATAACCTATAAAATGGGGTCATTAACAGTAACTACCTTGAAGGGAGTTGCTGTGAAGGCTTATAATTCCATGTTATATAGTATTTAACATGAGATTGTGTTTAACATAATACATATTTTTATATATAACATTATGTATTATAGATAAGATATATGATTACATATACCTATGTAGACACATGTAAAGTGGCTGGCAAATGGTAAGCACTCAATGTCTGTTTGTAGTTCTTATCAAATTTTCAAAAACATCCTGCAAGTATTGCTATCTCTGTTTCACAGAGGAGGGAGCCAAGCTCTGAGAATCTTTATGATTTTCCTAAGGTCTCACAGCTAGTAAAGAACTCAGGTTCTGTCTGAAACCAAAGCCTATGGCCTTCCTCTGAATTACCACGTTTACTGTCAATAGTAACTAATGTGATTATAGCATAGGGATGCATTTCTTAGGTTTATTATTAGAAAAAAGAAAGGGACTCTCATCATAAATATTTTCACCAAAATAAAGCTCAGTAAGGATTTGTTACAGCATTATTGACAGCTTAAGGATGTTTGCTTAAATGGTCGAAAGAAAAATAACACTGGAAAAATTCTGTACAAGTAAGAGGCACCAGAGCCAGAAACCAGGAATTCTTCAACCTACTGACAGACAGATCTAAAATTAAGGGGATGATTAGCCAACATGCAATTACCATATTAATTAGAAAAGAAAAGCCCCCTATACGTGAGAGAGGGAGCAAACTGACTTGGTCATATTGGCATATCACAAATTGCAGAAGAAGTATCAGTGAAGTAGGTCTGGGGGCTGTTGATGGGGCGGAGAAGGTGGCATACCAGAGCCCAGGAGTAGAGCAAGTACATACAACTAGATAAGGCATTACCTCAAAAGTGTTCATTCAACCAGATGTAAATTCAGCCCAAACCATTTATTAGACAAAGAATGGAGGCAATGGCACAATATATCCTAATGATGAGAGCTAGGGCAGAGAATGGAACAATTGTCTGAGTCAACAACCTCAACAAGAAACAGAAACACAACAAAACAAACCCCTTGGCAGTGGTGAAGTTGTTACTTTCACTACCTAGCTCTCACAATACATATTACTACCCGGTAAATATAATGATTATATATAAAAATTGTTCCTTTCCTCTTCTCTGAGTCTAAAACATCCAAGAAAGGACCATAAAATGTCAGTTAGAATGCACCAGAATTGCCGGGCGCAGTGGCTCAAGCCTGTAATCCCAGCACTTTGGGAGGCCGAGGAGGGTGGATCACGAGGTAAAGAGATCGAGACCATCCTGGTCAACCTGGTGAAACCCCGTCTCTACTAAAGATACAAAAAATTAGCTGGGCATGGTGGCACGTGCCTGTAATCCCAGCTACTCAGGAGGCTGAGGCAGGAGAATTGCCTGAACCCAGGAGGCGGGGGTTGCGGTGAGCCGAGATTGCGCCATTGCACTCCAGCCTGGGTAACAAGAGCGAAACTCCGTCTCAAAAAAAAAAAAAAAAAAAAAAGAATGCACCAGAATTTTCAATATCAGGAAGCCTTGAGCATGGAAGGATGAACAGAGAAAATAGCCAGACACATAAAAGGAGCTTCAATTCAAGAGACATGAACCAAAAAATCAAATAAATATTCCTCAGCTTCATCATCAATCAAACTTTCTGCAGCAAAAGAAAAAATATTTGGGGAAAAGTAAAAGAGAACATTACACCTATGAATCTATATTAATCAAACACTAAGAAGCAGTCCTCTGAGATGCGAAATGACTATTTTCAAATTTAAATTTATGATGGAGGCAGTGAAAGCTTTGTTAGAATCACTTAAAACCCTAATCTATTACAGCAGTTGTGGTTCACAGATAAGTCAATAACTGAGAATTAAAAATGAATATGTAAAAATGAGAGAAAAAATAAGAGACATAGAAGAGATAACTTGAAACTATGGCACACATGTAACAGCCGTTTAAGAAAAAGAAGACAGAGGAAAAAGATGAGATATAATATTCAAAACAGCTTAAGAAATCTTTTCCTGAATTCAAGACTTGTTTGAAGTTTTAGGTCAGAGGGATTCTAATTGCCAAACAAAAGAAATAAAAAAAAACTTTTTTTTTTTTTTTTTTTTTTTTTTTTTTAAGATGGAGTCTTGCTCTGTCACCCAGGCTGGAGTGCAGTGACTCACTACTGCCTTCACCTCCCAAGTTCAAGCAATTCTCCTGCCTCAGCCTCCTGAGTAGCTGAGATTAAAAACATGTGCCCCCATGCCCAATTAATTTTTGTATTTATAGGGTTTTGCCATGTTGGCCAGGCTGTTCTCGATCTCTTGACCTCAAGCGACCTGCCCACCTTGACCTCCCAAAGTGCTAGGATCACAAGCGTAATTACAGGCATTACTGTGCTTGACCTGGTATATTCTTATAATATGTGTGACCATTAATTTTATGTGTCAAGTTGACTTGGTTAAAGGATGCCCTGATCACCGGTAAAACATAATCTCTGGGTATATCTGTCAGGGAGTTTCTGGAAAAGATTTGCATTTTAATTGGTAGTCTAGAGTAATGCAGATGGTCTTCACCACTGTGGATGGGTATCATCTGAGCTATTGAAGGCCTGACTACAACAAAAAGGTGGAAGAAATTTGAATTCTCTTGTCTGTCTTCTTGAGCTTGGGCATCTATCTTCTCCTGCCCCCAGACATCAGCACTCTTGGTTCTCAGGCCTTTGTACTCAGGGATTTACACCAAAAATCCCTTCAGTTCTCAGGCCTTTGGATTTGAACTGAATTACACCACTAGCTTTCCTGCTTCTCCAGCTTACAGATGGCAGATTGCGGGACTTCTCAGTCTCCATAATTGGAGGAGCCAATTTCCATCACAAATATCCTCTTTTATATAGATACATCCTATTAGTTCTATTTCTCTGGGGAATCCTGACTAATTCAGTATGTTTTATTTCAAAAATAAAGGAAACAATAATCTGTGAGAATGCAGGCAGAAAATAAAAAGGTTGTCTATACAGGATAAAGTATTAGTTTTATATTAAAATTCTCTTCACAATACAAAATGACAGAATGCAATGAAGCAATGTCACCTATATTGATGAAAAATGGCTGTGAAATAGGAAATTTATAGCAAGATGGGAGAAGAGAAACAGAAAGACATTAACAAGGAAACTCTCAGAAGTTATTTTAATTAAATATATTTTCTAAAAATATATCTAAAAGTCTAATTAATATAAGAAAATAAAAGACGACACGAATACTAAACCTTACATTTTACGTTTGTTTTCTAGGGCTTCAGTAGCAATATACCACAGACTGAATGGCTTAAACGACAGAAATGCATTTTCTCACAGTTCTGGAGGGTAGAGGTCTGAGACCAGGTCTTTTGGCATCTCTCTCCTTGGTTTGTAGGGGACCCTCTTCTTCCTATGTTCTCCTGGTCTTCTCTATCACCATAATCAGGTGATAAATAGATCCGTCAACTCTAAAAATTTCCTTGTGTTTTTGAGTTTTACTTTGTGTGTGTGTGTGTGTGTGTGTGTGGTAACAACATTTAACAGGAGATTTACTCTCCCCTTAGGTACACCAGTCCTACTGGGTTAGAGCACACTCTAATAACTTCATTTTACTTTAATAATCCTTTAAAGACCCTATCACACTGGGCATAGTGGCTCATACCTGTAATTCTAGCACTTTAGAGGCCGAGGCAAGTGGATAAACTGAGGTCAGGAGTTCGAAATCAGCCTGGCCATCATGGCGAAATATTTTCTCTACTAAACACAAAATATTAGCCAGGTATGGTGGCACATGCCTGTAATCCCAGCTACCTGGGAGGCTGAGACAGGAGAATCACTTGAACCCAAGAGGCAGAGGTTGCAGTGAGCCAAGATTGTACCACTGCACTCCAGCCTGGACAAGAACAAAACTTTAGCTCACAAAAAAAAAAAAAAAGACCCTATCTCTAAATACATTCACATTTTGAGTTTACACATTTTGGGTTAGGACATCAACATATGAATTGGGAGGGGACGGACCACCCAATAGCTCATAACAGGCATAAACAATTATACACAGAAGAAAAGTTTAAAAATTGCCAGTTTAGTCACGAGCAAACTTTTAAAGAAAATATAAATGTTAAAATTTGACTCAAAAAAATTGAAAACTGAGATTAATAATGATGCAAACTGTCTCAAGCTGTCAAATTAAATACAGTGGACTTTACTGGTGTTTTTCTGTGTTTAGACTTCCAAGTCACAGAAAAGGATTAAACAACAAAAACCATTTAAGATTACAAAATGAATAGGAAAGCTATAAATGCCATTCTATAAAACCGACTTAAGCCTGGTCCTAAGCCTGTCAAGAGGGCTATAGTAGACCAAAGACTGGGCTGCCCCCTCTCTCTAGTCATGGGCAATGCAATTTGGGGATCCAAGCCCCAGGCCCGACCACTCGGAGACAGTGTCTTACTGCCAAAAGGATTGGTTAGAAACGCTTAGCTGCTCCATTCTAAGTCAGTCAGCCTCCCAGGAAGATTTTTGTTGTAATTATTTGAAAAATAAGTCACTCTCTCCTAAGATCCAAGATTTTAAGGTAGATTAAAGCCTGGAAGCAGAGGGTCAGAACCAAGACTGGCTGTACTGTCTGTGGGGTTTAGTGCAAAATGAAAACTACTAGGAATGTCAAGATGTTCATCACTATGGGATGATCGTATCTCCCCCAAAATTTATGTGTTGAAGACCTACCTCTCAGTATTCCAGAACGTGACCTTTTTTGAAAACAGGGTTATTGAAGATGTAATTAGTTAAATTACAAAGAGGTCATTAGATTGGGCCCTAATCTAACATGACTTTATCCTTCTAAAAGGGGGAAATTTGAACACAGAAACACAAAACACCATTTGGACATTGTATTAGTTTGTTCTCACACTGCTAGTAAAGACATACCCAAGATTGGGTAATTTGCAAAGGAAAGAGACTTAATTGACTCACAGTTCAACAAGGCTGGGGAGGCCTCAGGAAACTTACAATCATGGTGGACGGGGAAGCAAACACATCCTTCTTCACATGGAGGCAGCAAGGAGAAGTGCTGAGCAAAAGGGGGAAAGTACCTTATGAAACCCTCAGATCTCATGAGAACTCACAGCCAGAACAGGATGGGGGAAACCCATTCAATTATCTTCACCTGATCCCTGCCACAACACCTGTGGAGTATGGGAACTGGAGCTCAAGATGAGATTTGGGTGGGAACATAACCAAATCATATCAAACATGAAGGCAGAGATTAGGGTGATACATCTACAAGGCATGTAAAAGCATGACAGCAAACCAGCAGAAGCTGGGGGCGAGGTACGGAACACATTCTCCCTGACAGCTTCAGAAGGAACGAACCCTACCGACATCTGTGAGACCATCAATTTCTGTTGCTTAGGGCCTCCAGTTTGTGGTACTTTGTTGCAACAGTTCTAGAAAATCCTAGTAACAGCAGAGCATTAAACCAAGCCCTGTGCCCATGAGGCCAGCCCTGCCTGCAGCTGTCCATACCACGGAGGCCAAGGAAAGCACACTTGAGGGGAAGGGCCACAGGAGAGTGAGAGGAAGTCTTGAAGCCAGGGGTTAAGCTTTAAATCTAGTGTGTCACTTCAGGTTTCTGCAAAGGAAATGCCAAGGTCTGATTGGACGTGCAAGTGAAGTAAGTCTTCAGGGAAATATCTCTGAAGGTAAATAAGGGTGGAGGGGACAAAACAGGAGAAGGCAGGGAGAGGCTTTCATCTTCATCGCTGGCCTAGCACCCTGAAAGCAATGAGGGAAAGGAAGAGAATTGCGTAGAAGACTCATGTTGTAGAGCAACTTAGAGAAAGTCCTAACCAGGCTGATGAGGAGCTCTAGAGCAAAGTACTCAAGGGAACGCTGCATGAGGTAGGAATCACCCAACTCACTACACCTTCCCTGCTCAGTCATTGGCTGGGAGAACCTAGGAGAAATCATGGCCACCACATGGACACTGTGGGAAATTCAAAAGGGTGGCCGCTGGAGGCTTTCAGTGAATGACCCTGGATCCACCAGCTGCTCTTAACGTGAGATCTGAACGATACAGCTTAATGGCAGCCAGCAACCACATGTCAAATATAGCCACTTCCATGCACATTTGGAAAACAGCTCCTCTGCAGTGTCTAGAACTTTTCTTCCTAAGGAGAAACACAGAAGGAAGAGTCTAGCAGGATAAACTGCAGCCCCCATCTCTGCAGTTGAACTTGAGACCATGCCTGGCATTTATTCTCTTCCCCTTTCACTATCTATTTAAAATTTTCCTCTCCTGTGTTATCACCTCAGTAGGTCTTAATGGCTTATTTGGTGGTGTGACCCAAACTCTTATTCTCTAGGGATCTCAGCCTGGGGATGCCAAACAAATCTGTTCTGGTTACAATAGACCAAAAATCACTAGTTGGTGCCCAAGTGAGTCACCTGGGTTCCATACACATTTCCCTATTGTGTAAAAGCCTTACCTCCTCCTCCTGGTCAGAATCAGTTACCCATGGAATAAAGACTTCCCTTCTCACCTGCTCATTCATGCACACATGAACTTCCCAGTGCCCTGGAAGAAGCCATAGCTTATCGTCTGCTGGACTGTATGTCCCAAATGGCAGAACTGCTTATACCACAGCTTGACCTATTATAGAGTCCTTTCTTCCTTCAAGCACCACTCACAGTCACCAGCCTTCCGTGTCACCCAGTATATGAGCTGAAGAAGCAGTCCAAAGACCCAGGTACAGAATATGATGCCTCCAGGACCCGAGGTGGTTTATAAGGAGCTGTGCTACCTGCCTGCCATCTTAGTAGTAGGGAATGCAGGATATGACCATTTGGCTTTTACTTTGGAGGTTATGTTCTAGAAATCCCCTGACACCTGGATCCCTAAAATGTTTACTGAAGTGACAGGTCCTTGGCTTATCACTGAGTTCACCTCCTATATGTTAGAACGCATGCATCTTATGAGGGTGTCCAACATACTAACAACTTCTTGCTCATCCTGCCACATCAACATCATGCCATCAATGTATGGTATGAATGTGATGCTCCTCAGGACATGCAGATGTTCAAGATCTCTTCAGGTTGTATTATGACAGAGGAAGGGAGAGTTAACGCAGCTGTGAGGCAAAAGTGTAATTATTGTTATCTGTTCCTATAACTATGAACTGTTTCTGACCATCTGTTCTGATTGGAATAGAAAACAATACATTCAGCAAATCAATGGCCACATGTGCTATACTTGAGGCTTGGATCAATCTACTCTAGCAGTGATACCACATCTGCATAGCAGCTGCAATTAGGGCTACTTGGCTGACTTTATCCGCAGTCATTCTTTAGGGTCCATATAGTTTCTGCCAGGGCCAGACTGGTGAATGAAGTGGGATATAGTGGGGGCCACCACCCCTGCATCTTTCAGGTTTTCAATGGCAGCATTAAGCTTTACCATTCCTTTGGGCTGTAATTTCATTTTGATTTACTCTTTTGTTGGAGGAGGGGAGGGAGCAAAGACAGTCCACACTCCTTTCACACTCAGACACTGGCTGAGAGCAGACCAAGGAGAGGGTGGCCACTGAGTGAATGAGAAGAATACAAAATGGTGGCAGGGGAGGGTGTCTGCTAGCTACTCATTGCAGCCTGAACTCTCAGTGGGAGAACTGACCGACACATCTCTACATTCACCACTGCTAGACCTATCTACATTTATACATCTATCTCTGTTTCCATCTATATTGAAATGTGTCTATTTTATCATACTCAAGTAAGATTTATCACAAGAATTCAAAGATATTTATTCACCTTAGAAGACATTTTGGTGAAATTCACAAAATCACAAGGTAGGGTTGGGGCATATAAGCAAATCAAAAAATGGAAACAGTTTTTTTATTTTCTTTGGTGCTTTTCTGTATTTTAAAAATTTTCAACATGTAAGTCTTCTGAGATTGCATAGAAAGATTCATAGATATTTTCAAAGAGAATTAGAAACTTAGCTGCTGGTTTTTTGCATCTAGAAATAATGCTTTCAGAACCTGCTGATAAGCATATGCTTTCGCCAATCAGACCAATCAAGTCTCCTGGTTCTGTCCAGTTCCATCACATGCACAATGACATGTGTGCCACCGGGTTATTGTCATCTGCACCACCTCGGTAGCATCCCACCTGTAAAGGATAATATGTGACTTCTCCACGGGCCCCAGCATGGTCTTTTTCCCTCCAAGAACAACAGAAAGAGCCATGATAGATAGTATCAAGAAATAGTCACCTCCTTTGAATAGTCAATGACTCTATAACCTGGAATAATATTGCCTTCACATAGACAATAAGACTTAATTTAGTGTTGAGCCCAGCAAACAAGTTCCCTGTGAAAAAGCTTTTCTAAACACAGCAACTCAGACAACTTGCACATACGTGAACCAAGAAGGCCTGGGACATTCAACGAGCTGGATACAAGTTGAGCCACAAAAGCAAACTAAGCACACTTAAAAATAACAATATGGATAAGAAGGATAATAATTATAATCTCTCTGGTGAGATAGAAGGTCACTGTGACCACCAGACATAATGCCAAATATCCTGTTGGCAGGATGATTCCTTGGCCCTTGTGCAATTGTGAGCTCAGAGCCAGGCTGCAGGAAGGCACCAGCCCCAGCTTTCACTTGCTTACTGTCAAGTGACTGCCACGAGCTCAGGTTGCAAATTTGTTTATATTTAGATGAACAGGTGTGTGGCTCCGTTCTAAATCAAGTCAGTGCCCTGCTGTTGTCATCTTAATGCGCTTCATATAGCTGGAATAATTTAATATGAAAAAGGGCAACACTCCTACCCTGACTTACACTTAGGGCTGCACCCTGCTTGTGGAAATTTTGTCACAACTTCTGTTCAGATTTAGTGCATCGTTCCCTTTTTGCATAAATCTGCAAAGGTTCTTGTGCCAGTAGGTGGTTTCCTGCGAGAAAAGGAATGAGAAGGCCAGGTTTCTAATGCAGCTTCATTATAAGAGCAGGTTACCTCTTCCTCCTTGCCTTTGCATCCTGGGAATATTTTATCGTTGCCGATTTTCAATTGGCCCCTCATTAATATACCAATATTGTTGTGAAACTCAAATGACACCATTTAGGTGACTGTGCTTCACAAATGCAAACTCAATATGATGCATGTAAAAGATCTTACGAAGCTAAATACGCTCTACAGATGCAAACTAAGACAGTGGATAAAAGTGTCCTGCAGGCAACGTTATAAATGTCAGAAACACGAGAGAATTCAAGACCAAGAATTCTCAAAGACAGTGGCTTTTCAGTCAGCTTCTTCAACTGTCATTTTATTAAGAATTCTGAGGGAAATGTAACATAGAAGAAAGTCGAAATGCTGGTTACACTGTAGTTATTCTGCTAAGTATTTGAGCTCTGGTATTTACACAGATTTTCATTCTGAAAATAGGAATTCTACAAACCAGGTCGCAGGGATAGACCGTGTATCATTTTTTGACATCCTTAAAAGAAGTAGCTACCAAGTGGGAGGCTTTTCAATGAGGGAAGGAAAAGAAAATTTTGTTTCCATTCAGATTTCACTTCTGTTTATCATAGGGATCATCACGTGTTATTAAAAGTGATGTAAATATTTTATACAAGAAATAATTTTGACTTTTTATTAAGTAGCTTCATCATAGGTATCTCTTAATAAAAGGTTTCCTGTCTACCAAGTGACTCCTTTAGCCCATATTCTAGTGGACCTTCCACTAAATAAGTGAACAAATGAATGCACAAGGACGTTGGCCTTCAGAAGCATGCATGACGGCATGGGCACTTGGAATGCACTTGAGTTTTTCTTGGTCATTCTATCCTCACTCGTGTAAAGTCTCCTTAAATACTCTGAAATACAGGTAGGTAAGACAGATGTGTCACTGCAAATATGCTTACCTAACCAACACAAGATTCTCAGCATCATAAAATCCAGAGGAGGAAAAGCCCTAGAAGGGCTTCTAGTACTCCTCCTCCCCTGGACAAGAAATCTCCCTGCAACTGCCTGGCCATGGCCACCCTCCAAGTCAGACCTCTACTCATCCAGGCCTCTGTTTAGTGCTGCGAGCTACCTGGGGCATTCAGCCTGGGAGTCTTGTGCACTGATAAATTTCCTGTCTTTTGTGGGGTGTTTTATTTGTTTATTTGTTTGTTTTCTTTGGTTGGTTTTGAGACAGAGTTTGTTCTGCTGCCCAGGATGGAGGGCAGTGGCATGACCTCAGCTCACTGCAACTTCTGCCTCCAGGTTCAAGCGATTCTCATGCCTCAGCTTCCCAAGTAGCATGGCACCACAACTTGCTACCTTTTTTTTTATTATTATTTTTGGCGTTGTTAGTAGAGATGGGTTTCACCACATTGGCCAGGCTGGTCTCAAAATTCCTGATCTGAAGTGAGCCGCCCACCTCAGCCTCCCAGTGTACTGGGATTACAGGCATGAGTCACCATGTCCAGCTCAATTTCCTGTGTATTTGAGCAAAGTTCAAACTGCAGGTGCCAATCTATTAGAGCCTGTAGAAGTCCTAACTCCTTGGTCTCTCTTTCCGGCTAGGAAGTACTTGATGTTTTATCACAGTGAAAGGGAAGAAATCTCCACTTGTTAGCCAACCTGGGCAATGGCATGTCTAAAATGGTTTAAGTTAGATTGAGAGATTTGTTTTTTAAAAAGTAAAACATTTCTCCTGTCTACTTTTACTTTTTTTCCAATACAAAGATATACAAATTTTGGGTTATTTAAAACAAGTGAGTAATGAAATAAGCATTTTAAACGGATCATAACAAACTGAAGAACACTAATGAAATTGATGGGGATGAGTGGAAGATTGTGGGGAAAAGTCGAGGTGGGGAGATTGAAGGCAGATGAATGGAGACAGAGGAGTGATAGAGCAAAAGCAGGAAAGTCCAACAGAAACAATAACATGCAAACAGAGGAGGAGGACAGAATGGGAATGAAGGAAGAAGGAAAGAAAGAAGAAAAGAGGGAGGAGAGGGAAGGAGGAAATAAGAAAGGAAAGAAGAGAGGGAGGAAGAGAGGTAAAGGCCAACAGAAAGCCAGGAGAACTTGCAAACAGAAGAGGAGAACAGTGTGGGAGTGAAGAAAGGAAACAGAGGATGGGGAGGAAGGAAGGGAGGGCGAAAATAAGAGACAAAGGAAAGAAGGAAGGAGAGAGGAGAGAGAAGGAGAAAGGAAGGCAAGGAGGGAGGAAGGAGAGAATGAAGGAAGGACAGAAGGGACAGAAGGAAGTGGGAGGAGCAAGTTTGAATTGAGTGATTGGTCAGAGGTAAATTACTCAATGGACTCCAGGTTACTTGCTATAATAATAATTGTTAATAATATTTATTGAATGTGTACTATCTCCCAGATACTATTCTAAGTACTTTAGATGTAATCCTCATCACACCCCTATGAGTTTGACTCAATAATTATAATTATAGCCATCACTCTCAGACATGAGAAAGCCATACTCTAGAACTCTAGGTAGTGACTGGCAGAGCCAGGATTCAAGCCCAGGTGGGCTGGCTTCGTACTTCTCAGACACTTGTCTCTAGTCCCCTGCACCTGCCTCTTATTCTCCAAGCTGACCATGCATTGCACTATCCACTAAGATTTCTATGAGCCTTACAGAAGTTGAAAGCAACACTCTGTTTAGTGGTGTTAGCAGATTACAAAGTCCGTTGTAGAATATAAGTTTATTTTCTTCAGTGATGTTTCAAAACATACTTTAGAAGTTTACAGATGCTTGGCAATTTTCTAGCTGTTTCAAGCTCCTTCAACGGTGCCAAGATTTTTAATTGCCTTATTGTTTTGGTTAGAGTGACTAGAGTTGCTCTATTCCTTGTTAACTAGAGGCTTTAAGTAAAACCAGCATTTATTTCTGCAGATCAAATTCTTGTTTTGCGGTCTAGTTAAGGCTAAGTAGGAAATATGAGAGAAAAATGTTAAAAGCTGGGAATAAATATTACATGTACACAATCAACGCAACCAGCAAATGTTTAGTGAATAAATGAAATTGATTAATCATTGCCTGATAACAGCTTTTCAACTTCTTATAACAGTTTAAAGAAAACCTACTAAAACTTATTCTAGAAACCCCTTCTGAAAGTACCTGCCAGTAGAAGAATGGTTCCTAATGATTAAGATCAAAGAAGTATCATTTATTTTCTATGAGTCTGCTGAAATTAAGCTTACCATCCATCCAGGAAAACCGAGTTATTTTAGGTACCTTAAACAGAGGAGCATTAATGGAAGAAATTAATTATTTAAAGAGATGTTGCATAAACATGAGCTGCAGGAGCGAAAAGGAAATAGGGTTCATACCCAGACAGTGAGAACAGATGCCCACTGCTGCCCTTCGGCTGGAGTTCACAGTCTACATGCACTGCTGAGCTGCTGGAGATGCTGTCAGTTTCCAAAAGCAAGTAGAGTAGGGCAACTGTGGAGATGAGAAGCCATCTAGATCTCACTTGTATAAAGGGTGTCTAGATGAGCACGTTACTGCAGCAGAAGTATATACACACCACCTTTCCATCTATCCCAAGTCCCTTGGTTTGACCTTCTAAGTAGTCTGTACAAACCAACTATTCTCAAAAAATAATAATAATAAGATAGAAGACAGGCAGGAATTTGGTAAAAGGTATTTTATAATTGTCTAGTTACTTAAAAATAAATCTAGGGAGCATTTTTCACCGCCTACAGGAGTTTTTAAACATCTGTTTTCTTGTCTCTTCTATGTTCGAATTTTAACATTGTCATTATTCTTATTATTATTACTATTATTATTTTTGCCTTAACCTTAACAATCACTTTTCAAATTTGGTGACTTAACACATTTTCCTTTAGCTTATAAAGATAATAATACTTACCTGCCCTTTAAATGGATTATGAAATAAATTATTGAGTGAGGCATATTAAGCTTTTAGGAAAGAGTTTATTAAAGAACAATTCTGATTGTAAAGTGCCACCAAGACTCTAAGAATATCATACTAAGTCACTTAATGCAGTCAGAGATGATGTTCACATGTTTTATTATAGCTGTTACAGAGAGCAGTTATTTCAAGGAGATTGCTTTATTCTGAATCCTGCAGCTGATTTTGAGGTTGATGGCATTTAATTTTATGTATGTATTCAGAGAGAAATGAAATGGCTTGATGGTGACATGCACTTCAGGATTTCTCTTTTATTGGATTGAAAAGCAGGTACTTAGACTCGCATTAATGTCTGAAGCAAAGAAAGCCATGATTGGCCCAAGTTTCATGTTAGGAAAAACATTTTGGAAATTAATTAATCTTATCTGGAACTGCAGGTGCATTACATTAAATCTGATCAAATGCTGAATGGCATCTGCAGTCAAGCTAATTTCACTAAGGGCCAAGAAAATGGTGTTACATTGAGGCGGGGCTAGTCAAGTGAATCTTGTCCATCAGCACAGTGGGGAATCTGCTGAGCTTATAGATTTAAAATCCTCAAAACAATTTCCCTCTCCTTAGAGGTTTTCCTAAGTGCATGTGGATTTGGGCTGAGATTCCTCCCTGCAGGACCCACTAAAAAGACTTTTCCTCTTTCTCATTGACAGTTCTCAACCTGTACCTAAAATATTTTCAAGAAAATGTGATGTGAAGGGTTAGGTTAGTTCATGGATCATGGCATTTAAGAGGAAGAATCACCCTTGAAAGGTTAAGTTCAGGATTCACTTTCATGTGTGAGATAAATACTGACTAGTAATCAGGAAGTAGGCAACATTAGTAAAATTGTATTTAAATACAGTACCAAATGGGGGTGACTCAGTGAATTCTTGAAAATTCCTTTGCCATGGCATAGTATCATGGTTAGAAACATGGAAACTAGATACAGATGACTTGGGTTTATATCCTTACTCTATCACTTAGTAAATGTAAGATTTAGAGCAAATTGCTTCACTATTCTGGGGCTCAGTTTCCCTATAAAATGAATATAAACTGAAACCCTATAAAATGAATCCAACAATAGTACCTATTTCATAGAGTTATTGCAAGGATTAAATTAGTTAAAATCTGTAAAGAGCTTAGAATGGTGTTTAGCACATAGTAAGCACTACATATGTGTTTGTTAAGTAAACAAATTCCTTTCCCAAGACAAGAAACTCATTCCTAACTTTGTATACATAATGCACGCAAGCAAGTCACCATGCTGAAGCAATCAATCCTTCTGAGAAAGAAAATCACGGATTCCCAGAGCCTTATTTTCAGAATCACTCATGTTGCTTCCAGACATTGGCTATTTAATCCTTCCAGAACAACTGAGAGAATTTACGCAAATAAACTTCTCCTTTTACAGGAGAGAATGCTGCTGTACAGGAAGATCAAGTGTTTTCCTTAAGATGACCCACAGAACTCAACCCTTTCTCCACGTTTATTCCATTACTAGATGCCCTTGCTGTTAGGCACGAAGTAATCCTAAATTGACATGAGATTAAAAAACAAAAAACAAAAAACCTTAAAAGTGTAATATTCAAACCAATTTTAAAAAGTCAGGGTACATATAGAGAAACAAATCCACTGTATGATATTTATGCAACTTTTCAGATGCTGGATCTTTTCTTCTGACAGTTGTAGGAAACTAATGAAGGAAGTACTGCTGAATGGACTTCAGTTTCCACTCAAATTTCCTAAGTGAAAAAGAAACTGAAACATGTAGCTGGGTTTTTAAAAAATAATGAGTTATGCATGTAAGTTACATTTAAATCCATAGAAACATGATTTGACTCTGCCAGATAAAGAAAGAAAAATTATTATTAGGGTGAATCAGGGAGTGTGGAGAGCTTCAAGGTCCCTATTACTGTGAGATGTAAAACCTGGTCAAGGTAGAAATGAATGTGAGAAGAGTGTCTGGTGGGGAGAACAGACATGTTCAACCCTCCCCTTCAAATACCTCCTTGTCGAGTTTTGAAAAACAATCTTTGCCCATAAAAGTTTCTTCATGCCAAATCCTGTTTATGCAAGAATCCTTGAACTTCACCCAATCCAGCAAAATGTCTTACAGGCAGGAGAGAGGAAAGCAGGGAGAAGGGAGGGAGAGAAGAAAAAGAGATGAGGAAAAGAGAGAGCGAGAGCCCGAAAGTGAGAGGAAGTGGGGAAGAGACACAGGTTTTCAATTATTTCCATGTTAAGTCATGGTTTGAAAAAAAATTGGTAACTTCTAATGCTAATAATTTCCCCAAATACTAAAGCAATATATGCTCATTGCACAAGACTAGGAATTAAAAAATAAAATAAAATCAAACTTACTAAAAGTATTTCACTTCACTGTGAGTATGTGAATATGTTGGGCTCCATTATTGGTGCTTCTTCCCAATACACACACACAAACACACATACACACACACACACACACACACACACACACACCTGTTTCCTATGCCTATGAATTCATACAGATTTTAAAAATCACATTAGTATCTAAGAATATAGCTTTTTATCTTAATTTTACTCTTTATTATATCATGAGTCATTTCCTATGCCCTGCAATATGTTCCATAGATTTTGTCTCTAGCATATTTTATGCAATGAGTTAATGTAATTTATTCAATCAGTTACACACTAATGGATGTCGTTTCCATTATTTTCTTAAAATAAATAATGTGTGTATTTGCGAATCTTGATGTAATTCTAGAGTTATTTCCTTAGGAAAATTTTCTGGAAGTGGAAATTCTGAATCAAAGTGTATGAGTATTTTAAAGCATCTAATACATAATATTGTGTTTTGTGTTTTCTCTGGTTTTAGTGAGAATTGAATATTAATCTCTTTGCCCAGTGTAAAAATTCCAGTTTACTAGGTAAACTGTTTTTCTGTTTAATTCATAATTTTTACTTTGTTCTGCATTATGCTATTTTATTACTTTCCTCTGGGTTCTACTTTATAATTACCTGTTTGAAGGATTAGGCAATTTATTTTTATTCTTTTTATAGAAATATTGCTAACTATTTTGAGTGAAATATCTAATTTAACCCTAAAAAGAACTCAGTAGATATTATTCTCAGCTCCAGTTTATAGATGAGAAAATGGACTTAAATAAGTTAAACAACTTCTAGAGTTCACATAGCTAACAGATGGTGAAATCTGGGCTTGATCTCCTCATATAGTGCAAAGATTCGAAGACAGTGAAATTCCTTACCTGTGAGCACAAAGCTGTGGGAACAATCCATGAGATGGATGGGTCCTATTCTTTCCTGATCTTCTCTTAGAATGAAGGATACTTTACATTTTCTAGCTAGGATAATATTTTCTGTTTTATTTTGCTAGAAATAGCATATATTAATTGAAAATTTAATGGCAATTTCTAACATTACCACGTGACACAATTTATCAAGTCGTTTCCTACTGAAAACTAACCAAGAGTTTTCCTAAGAATGCTATTTTTAATGATTCTTACAAATGTTACAGAAATATTTGGAAAGATGCATTCTGTTTACACAATAGAACATCTATTCTATATCAGATAAGTTAAATTAAATTTTATTCGCATTTATTTATTTTATTCAATTTTTACCCATTTTTAAATTTTACTCATTTTCAGTTATTTTCATAGACATGTTTTGCCCCAGCCTGGGAATAGTGTGATGTCTCTCTTTCAGTGCCTTCTTACCTTTAATTCTTCTGTGTATGATAATAACGCCTCCTACACTCTCTACTTGCTTAATTTACTTTGCCTTTTCTTTTATTTCCAAGATTTTCCTTTCATTTGACTTTATAATTGAATTCCATATATATTACTATTTGGATCTAGATTTTTTTTTAATACTCAAGATTAATCCATTCACACTTATTCTGGTAACTAATGTGCTTGGTTTTACTTCTGTTTTTTCTTTTTCTTTTTTTCCTTTTTCTTTCCTTCTCACATTTCCCAAATTATATGATTCGAGCTTTTATTTACATTACATACAGAAGAAAGCTCCAGCTCATTAATCTGGTACCTGTCTTAGTCTGTTTGTGATGTTATAAACAGAATACCTGAGACTGGCTTATTTATAAAGAACAGAAATTAATTTTCTCACAGTTCCAGAGGCTGGGAAATCCCAGGTCAGGGCACCAGAATCTTGTAAGGACCTTTCTGCTGCATAATCACATAACAAACAGCAGCAAGTCAAGCGTGCAAAAGACAGTGCACCCTCTTCTAGGAGCTCTTTTAATAATGGCATTAATCCATTTATGAGGGTGGAGTCTTCATAATCTAAACACCTCCTATTAGGCCCTGTCTTTCAATACTGTTGCATTGGGGATTAACTTTTGAATCTCTGGAGTACAGATTCAAACCACTGCAGTATATGTAAGTCTTTCTGGGACCTGGTCCTAACTATCTCTACAACCTCTAGGCATCCGTCCTTCCCGCCATGACTTCCAGTGTACCTGAACTGCTTTGCATTCTAGCCTACACAATGCTGCTTCATGCTCTAGCTCTGTGTGTGGTATTCCTCCTATCAGTAATGCTCTTGCTGTAGTTTTTCACCTAGCTAAATTTCATTGCCTTTCCCAGAACTATTCTGTCATCTCCTCCAGAAGTTTTCTCTGAAATATCCTCTGAGACTTCTAATGTTTTCTCCTAGCACCTTGCAGGCTTCTCCCTGGGTGCTCTATCAAAATGTCTCTTGCCAGGAGAAGTTCATCAATTATAAGTAAATGGATGTCAAGGAGACCTCTGTTTATAGTTACAGTATTTCTTCATGAGAGGTTTATCAATTTACTAATAAAAATGTAGGGCTTTCTTTTAAACTGAAAAACAGCTGCTGTTACATAAATGGTTCTATCAATTCAGACAATGGACATGATCATAATAAAAACCATGGACACAGCATTGCAGTGATAGCCACTTCCATGAAAGTATGAAGAACAGCATCCCACATGCACAGGAATCGATTTAGTTTTGGAAGCCACCTCTCTGTTGAGCCAATATATTGACGTCCATAAAGGTGACATTCTACATTATCCTTAAATAGCTCCACTCCTCTCAGGAATTGCTCTAACAGTCACCAGCTGCTGTGTCAGAGGTGGGCACCAAGATCTTACATCTATGCCAATAGCTCAGTTCCAGAATAAACAAGAAATCCCTGAGAAGCCCTTTCTTAACTTTTTCTTTCTTAGTTCAGCTATTTCTCAGATCATGGCCTTAGCTTGACAAATCACACTTAAAGCAGAGACTGGGAGCTTTAGCAAAAATGACAGATGACACTGGGTCCTCACAAAAGCCCATTTTGTGACCCAGAATGTTTCAGGCAGGTGCCATCTGCACACAGGACAGGTACTTGTGCCTTTATGTATTGAGTTCTTTATAGCAAAAGTGAAATAGAACCTCACAAAACTTCACACCCAGAGGGAAATAATTTGAAGGGTCTTGCCAACTTGGCAAGTGAATCTCACTAGGCTGCTGTGCTGACAGACATCACCTCTCTCTGCAGGATTACCACTTTTCAGTGCAACAGTGAAAAATATTTGTGACTTTTGAAAGAGTAAGAGCATCTGTCAAAGCAGGCACACACAGAAAAGAGTAAGAAGATGATACAAAGGGCCATGTCAGAGAACAACAAAGATTGGACCCAATCAATCAAAGTTTGAGGCGGGGGAGAGGTGGAAATGAAAATGATAACACCAGATACAGCATGTGCCCTCTGGGTGGAAAGGAGAAGACAGGGCTCCCTTTATGCACTGTGGCCAAGCTTGAATTCACAGAGACCAATCAGGGACTCTGCTTTCCTCACTATTTTTGGGGTGGAATTTTCTCTCCCTATCTCCAACTTATTTAGCTGGGATTCCTTTGGTTGCAAGTGACAGAAACTGCAATCCAAACTTGCTCAAACCAAAAGAAGACAAGAAAAAAAAAGAACAAAAAGAATGAGAAGAAAGAAGAGAGAGAGTGAGGGAAAAAAGAGAGATGAAGGAAGGAAGGGAAGGAGGGAGGGAGGGAGGGAAGGGAGAGGAGAAAGGGAGGATCACTCACTAAAAAGCTCAGTATTTGGGTCAGATCTGGGACACAAATGACATCATTACAGCTCAGTCTTGCTCGCCTCAGTCCTAGACTCAGATTTTTATCTTGTGTGGGCTTTACTCTCAGTCAAGCACTTCATTTTGTGTAGCAATAGATCTTCAAGAGTTATACACTATATTCTTAGAAACCTCCAAAAGAAAAAATAGTGTTTTTTCCTCTAATATGTCCAAGGAAGCTGAAGCTCCTTGGTCTGGATTTGTTTGGCTGGGATCTCCTGTGCATTCCTGGAGCTCCACTGATACTACATATCTGTAGAGACCATTGCCCAAGGAATAAAGAGGCACTGATATCAGAAGAGGAAAAGGATTTTAGAAGAGCAGAAATAACAGAATAAATATTTTGTTGGGTCACTGGTTTGAGGATGAACTGACATGAAGTGTTTAGAGAAAGTTGGCCTGGTTGTCTGCTGAGCATCCTATCTCTGTCTTTGGGGAACACCATCTTTATTTGCAGAACTTCCCTGCTTCACAAGGTCTAGTGGAACTGCCAATCACAAGGCTCTGACTACAGCATGAGTATGTGACTCAAGTTAGCCAATCAGATTTCCTCTCCAGAAAATACAATATTTAGCTCTGAGACACAAAGGGTAGTCACAGCTGTGTTATCCAAAGACAGAGCCTGAAAGGGAGAGCAGAGTCTGTTTCTAAACTCCCAGTCACCCACTGGTGCCTCAGTTCCTGACCTTCAGCAAGGCTCACTGCTTAGCTCTTCCTTCAATTCTGTGGCCTACTCAGTGTGTACCCACAGGTGTCCTACTGCTGCTTGTATTAGGGCCAGTTTCTGCAGAGTCAGCCTCAAAGCCTGACTGCAGTGGGGCTAGCTTCAGAGGCTCTCATAATAGTCCTCATTACCTTAGATGTCCAGGACTGGACTTAGGTTTTTGTCAAGTATCACGACTGGTCCTGAATGGAAATAAATGAAGACCATTGTTGTTTCTGTTGTAGAAAGAGAACATGAGAGGCTGTGGTCTCCACATACATAGTTTTCTGACTAACTTCAAACCTAGATATGTGCTGTGTACTTCTTCTCAAATATGTATTCCTTAGTATGTTGAAATGGAAAATCAACTAATGAGAGGTCAGGCAAAGTGCTCACTGATTTTCCATTCATGTCTTCATTAATTAGATGATGATTTATATATAAATCACCTATTTTGTAAAAGGCACTGGAGACACCATGTTGGGCAAAAATGAACCTTCCCCTTAACTCAAGGACCTTGGCAGGGAGAGACCAAAAACTTGAAAATGAGTATACATTTTGTAGGGGTTTCCTAGAACTATGTAATAAACTATCACATACTGGGTGATTTAACAGAAATTTACTGTCTCACAGTTTTCGAGGGCAGAAGCCTGGAATTAAGAAATTAAGATGCTGACATGGCTGTGCTTCCTCTGAAGTTTCTTTTTTCTTTTTCTTTTTTTTTTTTAATTTATTATACTTTAAGTTCTGAGATACATGCGCAAATCGTGCAGGTTTGTTACATAGGTATACACGTGCCCTGGTAGTTGTTTGCTGCATCCATCACCCCATCATCTATATTAGGTATTTCTTCTAATGCTATGGAATCTCACTCTGTCACCCAGGCTGGAGTGCAATGATACGATCTTGGCTCACTGCAACCTCCACCTCCTGTGTTCAACCAACTCTTATACTTCAGTCTCCAAAGTAGCTGAGATTATAGGTGTCTGCCACCATGCCCAGTGAATTTTCATATGTTTATTAGAGATGGGGTTTTGCCACGTCAGCAAGGCTGGTCTTGAACTCCTGACCTAGGGTGATCCAACCGCCTTGGCCTCCCAAAGTTCTGGGATTACAGGCTTGTGCCACCATACCCAGCCTTCTTCTGAAGTTTCTAAGGGAAAATCCTTCCTTGCCTCCTCTAGCTTTGGAATTCCTTGGCTTTTAGACACCTCACTCCAATCTCTGCCTCCATTTTTATATCATCTTTTTCTCTGTGTATCTCTGTTTTCACTTCTTATAAGGACAACAGTTATTGGATTTAGGACCCACTCTAAATCCAGGATGATTTTATCTCAATGTCCTTGACTAATTACATCTGCAAAGGGCTTTGTTTTCAAATAAGTTTACTTTCTAAGGTTCCCAGTGGGCAGAAATTTTTTGGCAACACTATTCAACACACCATATAACTCACTATATAACTGCAAACTAAATTAAAGTAATGAAAGGAAAGAGTATGGCAGTATGAATAGGGAAGAAAGGAGCATGGGCTAGCCTGTAGCTATAGTAGTTTTCTCTCACATTGCCCCAAACTACCACACAGTTAGCAGCTTAAAACAATATCTACTTATTATCTCAAACTTCTGTAGGTCAGAATTCCAGGAATGGTGGAAATGGATCCTGCACTCAGAGTCTCAGAGGCTAAAATCAAGGCTTTGGTCACACTCAGTTCTAGTCTGAAGGCTCTGGAGAGGATTCCTATGACTGCAAGATCCATTTCTTGCAGTCGTAGAAATGAGGTCCTGTTTCCTCACTGGCTACTCTGCACTGAATTCATTTGTTGGAACCTCCAATGTGACTGCATTAGGAGAGAGGGTCTTTGGGGGTAATTAAGGTTAAATAAGATCCTATTTGCCTATTGATGGCCTTATAGAAAGATGAAGAGAGATTCTCTGTCTCCACATGCAAGCACATAAAAAAATGACATGTGGGGATACAGTAAGAAGGTGGTCATCTGAAAGCCAGGAAGAAAGATCTGACCAGAAACTGACTCTGCTGGACCTTAATCTAGGACTTCCTGCCTTTGAAACTGTGAGAAAATAAATGTCTTCTGTTTAAGCCCCCAGTCTGTGGTGCTTTGTTATGGCAGCCACGCAGACTAACATACAAGCTTACTGCTGGAGACTGTGAATGTGTTTGTCTTTTCTCATACTACCATGAAGAAATACTCAAGACTGGGCAATCTATAAAGGAAAGAGGTTTAATCGACTCACAGTTCCTCATGGCTGGGAGGCCTCAGGAAACTTACAATCATGGTGGAAGGCAAAGGAGAAGCAGACACCTTCTTCACGGGTTGGCAGGACAGAGTGAGAACATGCAAGGGAAATGTCAGGTGGTTATAAAACCATCAGCTCTAGTAAGAACTCACGCTGTCTCTTCATTTGCTTGGTAAATCTTTCATCCCTTTATTTTGAGCCTATGTGTGTCCTTGCATGTGAGATGGATTTCCTGAATACAGCACACTGCTGGGTTTCGACTTTTTATCCTATTTGCCAGTATGTGCCTTTTGATTGGGGCATTTAGGCCATTTACATTTAAGGTCAGAAGAACAGAAAATCAAACACCACATGTTCTTACTCACAGGTGGGTGTTGAACAATGAGAACACATGGACACAGGGAGGGGAGCATCACAAACTGGTCTGTTGGGGGGACTAGGGGAGGGACAGTGGGGGGTAGGGAGGTTGTGGAGGGATAACATGGGGAGAAATGCCAGATACAGGTGACAGGGGGATGGAGGCACTAAATCACATTGCCGTGTATGTACCTATGCAACAATTCTGCATGATCTGCACATGCACTCCAGAATCTAAAATACAATATAAAATATATTTTTTTAAAAAAAGAACTCACACACTATCACAAGAACAGCATGGGGGAAACAGGCCCCAGTTTCCATGATCCAATTACCTCTACCTAGTATGGTCCTTGACACATGGAGATTATGGGGATTACAATTCAAGATGAGATTCTGGGTGGGGACACAGCCATATGATATCAGTGATCAGTTCCTAGGAGCTACTCACACTCTGTCACATGGTCTCCACCATCTTCAAAGCCAAAAACAGAGAACCTCCCTCATGTAATATTTCTTAGCTGCTTTAAATCTTTTCCTTCTGGAAGAGCCCAGATCCTCTGTAGAGATTATTTGATTGGGTTAGGCTCACCAAGGATAATCTCCTCATTTTGAGATCCACTGATTTGGGAATTTAATTATGTCTGCAAAATCTCTTCACAGCAGTAGCTAGGTTAGTTTCCCTGAATAACTAGAAGATGTGAGTATACCAGGGGCCCAGGACTCAGGGGTCTGTATTAGGGTTCTCTAGAGGGACAGAACTCTTTAGAGGGACATATATATATAGACAGAGAGAGAGAGAGAGGGAGATTATATGTAAGAGAGAGAGAGAGAGAGATGTATACATATCTAGAGGAGTATATATAGATATATAGAGAGAGGGATATATATCTAGAGAGAGGGATATATCCTCTTGAGATATATATATATACATATATATATGTATATATATATACATATATATATGTATATATATATATATATATCCTCTTGATATATAATGTATATCAAGAGTTAATACTACTTAAACTCCTCTCTCTATATCTATCTATCTATCTATCTATCTATCTATCTATATAGATATATAAATTCACACAATCATAAGGTCCCACAGTAGGCCATCTGCAAGCTAAGGAGCAAGGAAGCCAGTCCGAGTCCCAAAGCTCAAGAACTTGGAGTTTGATGTTCAAGGGCTGGAAGCATTCAACACGGGAGAAAGATCAAGGCTGTGAAGCTAAGCCAGTCTAGCCTTTTCATGTTTTTCTGCCTGCTTTTATATTCTGGCTGTGCTGGCAGCTGATTAGAGGGTACCCACCCACATTAAGGGTGGATCTGCCTTTCCCAGTCCACTGACTCAAATGTTAATCTCCTTTGGCAACACCCTCACAGATACACCCAGGATCCCTACTTTGCATCCTTTAATCAAATCAATTTGACAGTATTAAGCATCGCAGGGTCCTTAGAATTTTGCTACCAGACTAGATTAAGGAAAGCTTGCCTGAGGAAGGGTTAACAGAACTGGGGCCTAGAGGATGTGTTAGCTAGATGAGGAGGGAGAAGGAACATCAGAGGCAGAGTAATAATGTTGGGGAAAGAGTTGCTCTGATGAACCTAAACGGAGGCCCACAAGCAAGAGCACAGAGAATGAGGGCTGGTGAGAGACGTTGGCTGCTGAGAGGTGTGGATGGGTCAGCTGGACCAGATTCTCAGAGCCACGCAGGCCCCAAGAGGACACTGGACCATAGGCAGTTGAGTTCTCCCTTCTGCAGGGGGCTGTCAAAGCCACAGGATGCAGGAGACTCACTGTAAGCCACCTAGAGAATTTGTGACTCTGGGAAACACCAAGCCAACAGGAGTAATATTGAAAATACTTAATAGCTGCTTAGACCAGGACACTAGCCTTTGTGTGGGTCACACTCCCCTCCACAGGCTCTGACTATGCAGGCCTTAACCCTCCTTCAACTACTTGCTAGTTTGTAAAGAGGTCTGAGCGGGTGTAGGGTATAATTTATCACCCAAACTGGGACAGTTTTGAGAATGACAGGTGTAATCCAGAACTTTCCTGGCGAAAGCAAGAATAAGAGTCACTTCAGGCTTTTGGAACTCAAAGCAGTGAATATTCACCAAGCAAAAAGGAAAATTTTTTAAATATCTCAACTAAGTCTCACTCATGCATAATGACTCTACACCAGCTCTATGCACTCCAAGTGAATACAGTTGAGTTCAGTAACTAATCTGGCACTAACTGTCACTCTGGGAAATTGTTCTCGCACCTCAATTTCCCTACCTTGAAAGTAAGCTTATTGCTGTTTCTAGTTCAATTCATTCCATGTGAATTTCATTTAAATGGATTTATGAATAAACGTTTCTTTCTTTGTCAATGTGTAAATTGCAAAATATCTCCTGTGGCTTTACATTATAATGCCACTGGGGAGAAATTTGATCAGACAAATAAAAATTCCTGAATGAACAATAGTGAAAATTGTGCTGAGAGATTCCATGTCTTTAAGGTCTGAGGTTCTTTGATCCTAGACTATAAGCCTCGACCGTATCTTTAGTGTACAAAGGCCATTCTCTATAGGAAGTCAGCCAGCTGTTGCTTAGCTCTGTCCTAGAGAGGAGGAAATCCCCACTCATTTCACAAGGGTGAATATTCACCCTTCTTCGTATACCCATATTTTCCCATTCCTGAGAGCCTGTCTCAAATCCCATCATTCTTGGGAATTCCTGGCTCATGACACCAGCTGGTGGCTCTCCCTCAAGTTACATATTTTATATCTTTTGTATGCATATTTTATATCTTTTGTATGCAAGTTACATATTTTATATCTTTTGTATGCATCATAATGGGTATTTTATCCCATAACACTCTGTTCAGTAAGTACCTTTGTTTAACAGTGTCCCGTTTTTGTATGACTTCCCACCACCACATCCTCAAGTATAACAAATTGGGCTAATCAGCTTGAGCCCCTACTCACTGTTGCTGGGGCAGGTGGCTAAAGTCTCATGTGGCAAGAATGAAGGGAAAGCTGGCTGGAAAGCAGATGTGAGGCTGGCAAACACTCGGTCAGCAAATCATAAGGATCCTACAGGCAGCAGCTGAGAAACAGCACACCGGGCCCTGCCCCTTTCACAGGCACCATTAGAACACATAGACCTTTTTCTTGTCATCTTTCAGCCTACACTCAAAGTTCATCTTCATCTCAACAGTTTCCAAAGACTCCACTCATTGAAGTCTACCCTATGACTGTAAATCTTTAGGAATACCTCTAAGTATTGCAGCCTTCAACTACCTAAAGCAAGGGTTTATAAACTTTTCCTGTAAATGGATGGGTACTAACTATCTTAGGCTTGCAGGCCATATGTTCTCTGTAGTTATTCTCAACTCTGCCATCATAGTGGGAAAGCCCCATAGAAGATATGTTACCCACTGAGCATGGCTTTATCCAATAAAACTTTGTTGACAAAAACAAATGCTGGGTTGGATTTGGTCATTGGACCCCAGTTTATTGATCCCTGGTATAAGCTGAGCTTAACAAAATACCCTACCAGTATGTCAGCACATGAAGTACAAACTGCCTGATTCATAAAATGCTTCAATTTTGCTTTTCTCAACCTCTCCTTTTTCCTCCCTACGGTAGGTCCTTTATCTCTCCGTATCAGTAAACATACATTTTACTAGCATGTCCTTCCAGGATATGGAAGCCTCATAGGAATACTGTATACTTTTTTACCCATAATTTATATTTTCCCATTTCTACAAGCCTTAATGCCACTTATAAAGAAAGAAGTAATACAAATAATTTTTATCTCTGGAGCCATTTGAAACTGCAAACATATGCAGAGAAGATTGCCAGTTATGAGCATTCACTGCAGCACATTTGTTGGGGGATACAACCCCATTACTGCTGATTTGGTTTCCCATGTGTTTGTTGCCTTATCACATAGGAATGTGTGTGAATGCAAACATTTGTTTTGCTGTCTTTTTAATAGTATTTTTCCTACGACACTGAATGAATGGAACAATCTGAATTTCTTTTTTTATTGAAGTGGCTAGCAGGGCTTCTAGATTTCAGTAAGTTCATATTACTGGATTCATAGAAAAATGTTGGATCTCTGCTGGAACTCCTTGGATTTGGGGAACTTTCGTGTTCTTCCTCCCTTAGTGGAAGTCTGGGAATCAATGAAAGTGAATTTCTGAGTGTCCCCCAAAGCCTCTAATTACTTGGTCTTTTTCTCCATCACCCTGAATGCCTCAAGTCTCATTCTTGGGGAGACTTATTTACAAGGAAGCAAAGCAGTTCTAAGATTGCTTCTTTGTAAACCTAACAATTTTGTCCTCTTCACATGAGATCAGGCTCGTTACTGTCACCTTATTAATCTGTATTTTTTGCCCCTTTATCCTTATACTGTAGCCTAGCATAGGCTATCTCTTTCAACTCCCTGTTTCTACCTTTTTATCCCCCTCACATTACCCAACTCCTATTAGATGGCTTTCTCCCTACCCCAAAACAGTGTCCCTCCATCTTGTGACTCTTTTCTCAAAACTCTGCTGTGCTTCGTCCACAGTGCATTAAACTTTTTATCATAATTATGCACATGTCAACATTCTCTATAGTGACAAACAGCCAAGCCTGGAAGAGAATTTAGTGGGAAAGAGCATGAGTCTCTGAGTCACATGTTGAATACACTGAAGAGCTACTTTTCACTCAACTACTCCCTCCACTGGCTCTCGCTTTGGGGGTTGCTTAGCTCCAGGGTTAAAGGTGAAGCATTTAAATCACCCTTGCCTTTGATAATTCATACATATCTCTCTGCTGGTGAGCAAGCCAAGTACAAAAGCTAAAATCGGCAACAGTAGCGCTTTCAAACATAATGCATAAGCCCACACCACTTTGAACTCCCTATGGGAAAAAGTGTTACAAAGGTCAAATGGGTTTTCTTGTGGACCCAGGGAATTTTGTGCTTTCTTGAGAGACATAGAAGAAATTTTACTACAAGGAGGATGGCATAAATAATGGTTATTAAAGTGCCAAAAATAGTCAAATGATAGTCATACAACACAGAACCCTTGTTTAAATTTTAAAACAAGCCACCCTCACCTTAATAGGGAAAACATGTGTTTGCTAAACCCATGAGACCAATTCTGCTTTTAGTGAAAACTTAGAATTTATGCCTAAGTCAATAAAGCCTGATCAGGGTTGTGTGCATGTGTATGTGCAGGTGTGTGAGGTAGGTGGGTGTTCTCAGGGTAACAGAGAAGATATGGGTGAACAGAGAAGTAAGGTAACCTTTCAGGGAAAGGTTAGAAGCTGGAATGAGGACCAGCCTGTGTTCAGAAAGTACTTGCCATACCAGTATGGCCATATATCAGTTGCTGAAGGGCAGCATCCTTTCTCGTTGGTCAATACTCATGCATTATATTCATTACCTATTTTTAATATCACACTCAAAGGATATCCTAAAATTCTCAGCACTGTAAAGCTTAATTAGTCTAATAATTTAAATTTGCTAGAGAAGGTGTCAAAAGCAATTCATTATTTAAAGAGGGGTTTTAACTCTATTTTATAGGTACTATTTCTCTTATTCTCTGAGTCATGTATTCCTTGTATCTTTCTTTCACATTTCTACTTGTTGTCAATCATCAAGAAAACTCTGTTGAGTGCTGGATTGTTAAATGACAAGCAACGAATAAAATTTTACTTGTACTAGTCTAAGAAATAAGATAGTTTGGAGTGGAGTCATTAGGTATCATTTCATTTAGCATAATTATTGTTACACCTAAAATATAGTATAATACGTAGTGAAAATATAAATTTTTAAAAATTGAACTATTCTAAGAATGAGGAAAATATTCAGTCAAATATTCAGAGCTAGGCATACAAAGTACCCAACTCTGTAGGTAACTCTGTCAACAAAGGGATTTGATGGATTCACATAGTTAGGTATTGGAAAAGCAAAGGGTCTTCTAAACCAAGATATGGCAAGGACACAATGACTGGGGCACAGTCAGACCCTTCTCTCTTCAAATCTCATCTCCACATATATTTTCAGGTACATCCCTACTCTCACGCCTGTGCTTGGTGAAGGTTATGGCTCCTGACAGTTCTAAGGTCGCATCTTTACAGCCTTTTGCCAAAGAGCAAAAACAGCTCTTTCTTTCCCAGGTTCAGTCTTTAATATCCAGGGGAAGGATGAGGATTTGTCTGAACAGGATTCCATTCCAAGTGCTACACTTGAAGCACACTAAGAAGACAGTTCCTTGTCTTAACATGTGATATTCAATTATTTTATTCATTAAGCCTTTAAGCTTTGACAAGTCTGGGTCTATTGGCAAATATCAGTAACTTATAATTAAATGATACAGCTACTACATTGACTAAGGATGCAATGGAACAAAAGACAGGTCTAGAGAGGAAAATGTCAGAGTAGTTAATGGGAGTGTGTTCGGGAGGTAAGTTTCCGGGATGTGAAAGGAGCTTTGCTGTTCACCAGGTGTCAGACTCTGGGACAAGTGCTGAACCTCTCCAAGCCCCAGTGTCTTCAGACGGCAGGGAGTGGTACTGCTTGCCCCAAAAAGGCATTGTAAATTCTAATACAGAGCCTCTATCCTTTTCCTACAGAGGCTATCTCTTTCAACTCGTTTCTAGATTATTTTTTCTCCCTCGCATTATTCAATTCCTATTTGGTGTCTTTCTCTCTACTCCAAATCAGTGTCTCTCCGCATTAAGACTCTTTTCTCAAAACCCTGCTGTGCTCCAACCACAATGCATTCATCTGTAAAACCTCCCTGAAAGGTTGATTGACTCCTCTGTCTAACCATATCTTTTCGATTATCCTGAGAACACCCAACACACACAGCTGCACACACACATGCACGCAATGCTGAACAGTCTTCATTGACTTAGATATAAATTCTAAATTTTTACTGAAAGCAGAAAACTTAAACCCCAGACCAGTACCTGATACTTGAATCAGACATACGTCAAAATATCACATTAATTAACCCTCCTTTTAAGTGTTAGAACTTCTGTCTTAAAAGCTATCCAAATGCAATAGGAATACTCCCTTCCAGGATGAATTTTAGCAAACCTTAGTGGATATATGATGTTCATTGTGTTCTGATCCACCTCATCCCTCATACACACTCACATGACCACACCATATTACTAGCCCTTCTCTGAACCAGACCTGGGTTGACTTCAAGCCTCTGGGCTTTTGCACTTAAGAATCCTCTACCTGCGTTGTACTCTTATGCCTGAGCTCCCAAGCATATTCCTAAACATCTTGGAAGTCCTACCTCCTGTTCTTCCTCTGGTTTCCTAAAGGAAGTGCAGATTGCCTTCTCCTGCATTTGCTGCATTAATTACAACAATCATCATCTTGTATTACAATTGTTGAGAATGTTTTTATCTATTAGAATGAGAAAGAAGACACTGTGTCATATGCTGTTCACTTTATTCCTAGATCCTGAAATGACCAGAATATAGTAGGGGATTAATAAATACTGTTGAAAAAGGGGAGGGATTCATTTTCTTTCATTTCAAACTTCAGTGAAGTATAGCACAGTGACTGTATTTTTTGCAAATCAAAAAAATAAAAAACTACAACATTATCAGTTCCAAATTTATTTGGGCACAAAGGTGTTGTTGAGCAGTGGACGTTATTATCAGTTACCCTCTGAAAGTCATAGATTTTCCTAGAGTGCACATCTAAGATCTTAGTACATTATTCCACCAGTCCTTAAGGTAATATACTCTTTAATCTAAGAGGAATTTCCCCCTTGTTTTAACAAGTGTGATCAGCCCCTGGAAATATTTGCAAATCTCAATCAGAAAGGGAACTTCTTATAGCACACAGACAAACTGCCATATTTCATGCAGTAGAAAGCAAAATATTATAGGGCTGACTAGCTCATATTAGTGCAGGGATGTTTCTTGCACTAGTATGTTCAACAGATGTTAGGAACCTCCCTCCTTCTATAGTGTGATTTAGATTAATGTGTTATGCTATTCCTTAGAATAAAAAGATGTTTTAAACTTTCATATAAATCTATATTTGTCTTACATATAATTTCTGCTAAACTCCTATTCTGACACTCTATAACTCCTTGATTTATTTTTTCTCTGTCCACACTCATAACCTAGGATTAAATGTGAGAACTTTGAAGTAATTGCTCTGAGAATACATCTAAATTTCATTTACTCTAGGCAATTTGAGAACTTAGCATCTTTATAAGGTAAGCCTAAGATCTTACAACACTTGCCTAATCAGTATGAAGCAGAGAGGAATAAATAGCCCACTGCATTTCCAGAGTGTTTTAAAACAATTTTCCTCTTCAACAACTCCAAAGCAATTATACCTGAAAAGATCCCTAACCTCACAGAGTATGCGTTAGTTTAAAACTCCTGAAGGAAAAAAAGCTTTAAAATGTAATATACCATATCAACTACCTGAAATATTTGTAGTATGTGATACTAAATGACCATCAAGACTTCTTAGAATAAAATTGTTTTTCCCCCACAAATTAAGGCTTTGTTTCTAAAAGTAGTATAATGTTAATTCTATGATTAAAAACATAAAACTTTAGCTATGTTTTTCACATATATGCTAAAGTAATTTGAACTAAAATCTTCTGAAATACATGATTTTATTTATACAACTACTTGATTCTGTACAAGAGCTATTCTAAGACCTCATAACAGATATTGCAGTTATGGTTAAAATATAATCCAAAAAATACAGCCTGGCTTTCAAAATAGTAAATATAAGACCTATCCAGGCCAGGTACAGATAATTCCAGCACTTTAGGAAGCTGAGGTGGGCAGATCACCTGAGGTTGGGAGTTCAACACCAGCCTGTTCAACATGGTGAAGCCCCATATCTCTACTAAAAATATAAAAGTTAGCTGGGCATGGTGGCCCACACCTGTAATTCCAGCTACTCAGGAGGCTGAAGCAGGAGAATCACTTGAACCAGAGAGGCGGAGGTTGCAGTGAGCCCAGATCATGCCACTGCACTCCAGCCTGGGCAACAGAGCGAAACTCCACCTCAAACAAAACAAAACACAAAAACATATCCAAAAATAATGATATGGTAAAGGATTTTGTGAGCTTCAAATAAGAGGCACGAACAGCAAGCACTATCAGTGGTGTTCAGAGGAGGTCAACCACTGGAGCAAGGAAGACTCTGGCGGCCCCTGCTCTGGCTACTGAAGGGCAGGGAAGCTTTCTGAAAGAATGAGATGGTGACAGAACATTCTATACAAAAGGAAGAGTATAAACAAAGACAGACAGCTAGAGGAATGAATTATACTCAGGATTGAGATAAGAAGTCTCAAAATGGAAGCTCACAGACCAAATCCAACCCATGTATATATTTTTAAATTATGCTACAGATTAATTTTTCAATTCAATTGACAGCATTCAAAAATTGAAAAATTTCATATACAAATTCAAGTGCCTAGCTTTATGTTATAAAGTCAAAGATCCAGCAATGGTCAGCAAACATTTTCCCGTGAACACCATTGGCAGGAACTTAGTAGAAGTATTTATACCCCCCCTCCACCAACCACCACCTCTTGCCAGTTTTTACCTATCATCTCATAGTTCTCAGCATTCACATTTTCATGACCTGATGGCCCCTTAGGTGCTGTCTGAATGGATGGCTTTACATAAAAACCAATTCACCAGAAGGGATGACTAGGGAAATAGTGATAGATAATATTTGTACATAGGAGAGAATCCAAGTTACAAAAAGCATCTAACACCATGCTAGAGAGTTTGGATTTAATTAACAGAAACCAGAAACAGAAAGATCTTAGGAGTAACATGATCAAAGTTGTGTTTTAAGGAATTCCATCTGGAGGCAAGGGCAGGATGTCTTGGAATGCAGAGAAAGGAAGCCAGTAACAACAATAACAAAAGATGTCATTTACTGAATTCTATCAATATTTTCAGAAACTATTAAAACTTAATACATACCATCCTCAAGAGCTTGAATTCAAGCTCTACCTCCTACTAGCTATGTGACATTGGATCAAATTATTTAACCTCTCTCAGTCTTAATTTGCAACCTGTGAAATAGTGGCTAACATAAATGTATTTGTGAGCATTAAATGCATTCACCCATTTAAAGTGCAAAGAACAGTGCTTAGCTCATATAAACCAGTCCAAATGTTTGTAACTATTTTTTTCTCTTTCACTCTCAAATATGGAAGATATTAATTTTCTCATTTTATTGGCAGGAAAAATGATATTCAGTAATTTAAAAAATTTTGCCCAAGAGAAATAGCTATGACATGGAAGAGGCTCATGTCCACAGCAAGCCATGATCTAGCCTCTTTACTGTATTATGCCACTTTTTATTGACAAAGCTTTGAGACAATCACTGAGTCTCATTTTCCATATGCAGGTTGATCTGGCTCACTGGATGATCGAGAAGATCCATTGTTACCCTCATGCTCTGACTATATATTTTTTCTATAAATTGGCACATTCTGGATCACAGAACAAGAAGAGAAAGGAAAGAACTAGCCCACCTCTTATAATTAGGTGGTAAATTTTATTGAGTCTACCTCTCATCAGCCCCTCCACTGACACTCTAGATGTTATGGCCCTACTTTAGATCTTTATTACCAATCATGGAGCCTAAGAAATATAAGGTAAAATTGTGACCCTCTCTTCCTTAAATACTTTCAATGTTTACCCAATTTTTTTTTACAGAGAATAAAATATAAACTTTTAAGCATAATACTCAAATCTCCTTACAATCTTGCTTACCCTACAATGCAGATTCTTAACCATGTTCTTCCTTACTTGGACATTCAAATGACTATATGTTTCTATGTTTATCATAGTACCCTTTTCTTTATACCATCTATAAGAATTTTACCCACTCCTCAAGAACTCACACCAAACACAAACCCTTTACAACCTGCTCCCTATGTCCCCAAACCCTAGCACCATTTTTCCCTCTCCCATTGTCCATAGCATCCCATCAGAACAGCCACAACAGTCTATGTAGCTGAGATACATATATACAACCCTCAGATCCCCACTTTCTCACCACCAGTCTGTAAGCATGCTAATGATGGGACAAGATGTCAATCATTCCTATTTCCTGAGAATCTTAGTGCACTTTATTGCACATGCCCAAGTGGAATTTCAGGTGCCACTAAGTATAGAATAGAAAAAGAAAGAAGGAAACTATTGGGGTAGCAGAAGTATAAAGATAATTCCAGATTTTATAATGTCTTATCCTACTAATATTTAAATATATCTTTAAATATTTTAGATCCCAAAATAGGTTTTGCAAACTGTTAATAATCTCACAGTTTTTAACAACAATAAAAGGATAAGAAAGACCTAATAAAAAAATTAATATGTGACTTGTGATACCTATTTCATTTCTGTGGAATCATACCTTATCTATATGACTTAGAAGTGTTTGTGTCTGCGTGTGTGTGTGTGTGTGTGTGTGTGTGTGTGTGTATGTGTGTGTGTTTGCACAGTGATAGGGACAGAATTTGTTATGACTCACATGAAAGAACGTGTGTCTCTGAACAACTTGGCTGGATCAAGTACACACATAAATATTTTTAAAGGCATCGCCAATCCTGCTCTAGAAGAAATACACTGAGAGTTTGTTTATCAGCAGCCATCTACCCTTCAAAGTGAATCTGGATGTGGGGTCAAGAGAAGGAAAAAATTAACCTATTATGATAAATAAACAGAAGATTTAAGTTTAGTGTTGGTCCCAAAGAGATAAAATAGATAACAGTATTATAGGGTAGCAAAAATTATTCCTCTGGTAATTATAATCATCTCATCTATTACAGATTCATGATGCCTATGGTTATGAGTTTACAAAATGGGTGGTTCCATATATTCAGCCCTAAATCCAAATATTGCATAGATCCTAAAAGAGCAAAACCTTCTCTGATGCATGTGTGTTTATACTTCAAAGCAAAAAATGCATTTTAACCAACTTTAATGGAGCTCATTTTTTTATATACGTGCAGCTCATTTTGACATACAAGCCAGGCACCTGCCAAATTTGTCTTCCCAAAATAGAATCTGGCTCTGAAATCTAACATGGCAGCAATTAACCTAAGCCGCACATCAGATAACTTTGCCTGGTCATAAATCTTTGTCATTTGCTTTAAAAAGCAACAACTGATAGCTAATAAAACCGGATACGTACCTAGCTGTAAGCATTAGTTGTTTATCGTACTATCATTAGCCCTCTTTCCTTGAGCCACATCACCTAGGACTCACAGATTCTCCATTGGCTGTATCTCTGGGTATTACTGGGGCAGCTGCAAATCTCACTTTTTGTCCCCAAATTATCTTTACAATTCTTATTTATTTATAGTGAAGGATAAAAGAGAAATTTTTTTTCAAATTATTTGGGAGTGATGATTGCTTCTTAAAATGCATGGTCTCATTGGGTCCTCTCCTTGCAACTTTCGTTGCCTAGCTCAGTGTATTCTCTGAGATTCTCTCAGATTCTCATCTACTACAAAATGCCAGTCCCATGGAATGCTCCACTGGACTACTGTCGAGTAACTTAAGGAATTGCTGAGCATTGAGTATTCTTATAGGGAACATTCTCATGTGAGAGAATCTGAGAAGTCCTACCATACCAAAGCGAGCAAACAAACAAACAACAACAACAAAAACCTGAATTGCCTTGGTTTTATCTAATATCTTTGTGGCATATTTGACCATAGAGCTCTCTCTGTCTTGTATTTATTTATTTTTAGGTGGCACCTATTAACATCCTGGAAAAATCTGCATTTCTCAAATCACATGCTGGGAAGCACTGCTCCCCATTGGAGTCTAGCTCCTCAAGTTAGATGCCCAGCATTGTCCTCTCCTTCCCCCACATGCTCTTCCCAAAACGAAGTCTAATCAGCTACCTTTCCCAAATAATTCCAGCACGGCTGCTATTCTGACAGGTTTTAGGTTAGACATCTTGACTTTTGCTTTCTTGATTGTCTATAATCAGTCTCTCAGGAAGGCTTATGTTTCCTCTTACATGAAAAGATTCCCTGGACTCACCTTTCCCCTCCCCATCTCATGATCCCACAGTGATTTTCAGCCCTGTGATGGTTAATTTTAGCTGTCAACTTCACTGAAATAAGGATTACCTAGAGAACTGGTAAAGGATTATTTCTGGCTGTGTCTGTGAGGGTGTTTCTGGAGAATATTGGCCTGTAAGTCAGAGAACTAAGTGGGGAAGATCCATCCTCAATGTGGATGCACACCATCCAATCAGTTGAGGCCTAGAAAGAACAAAAGTGACTTTCTCTCTCTCCTGCAGCTAGAATATATTATTCTCCTGTCCTTGGACATCAGAACTCCAGGCTCTCTGGCTTTTGGATTGCAGGACTTATACCAGTGGCCCCTTGGGTTCTCAGGTCTTCAGCTTTGGACTGAGAGTTACACCATCAGCTTCCTTGATTCTGAAGCTATGGACTTGGTTAAGCCACACTATTGGCAGTCCAGGGTCCCCAGCCTGCACACAGACAGTCACAGCACTTCTCAGCCCCATAATCACATGAACCAATTTTCCTAGTAAATCCATTCTTGCATCTCTCTCTCTCTCTCTCTCTCTCTCTCTCTCTCTCTCTCTCTCCATACATGTATATATATACACACACGCACACACACACACATACACACATATATACACACACATACATGTATACATAAAATCATATGCACCAATTTTCCTAATAAATTCATTCTCGTATCTCTCTCTATATATACACATATATATGCTCTCTTTATATATATAGTGTCTTTGTGTGTGTGTGTGTGTGTGTGTGTGTGTGTGTGTGTGTGTGTGTGTGTGTGTATTCTGGTTCTTCCTCTCTGGAAAACCCCAGCAAATACAAGCCCTCACCCTCTCATCAAAGCCTAATGGTTGAGGCAACAAGCCCATAGCAACCACTCTTGTCCATTCTTTAATGTCAGGCTCACCTGGAGGCTCAGCATCTCCATGTCTTTTCTGATACTACAACCCAAAGGCATCACACCTTTACCTAAATTCCTATGCAGGTGTTTGGTACCACAAAAGCTTACCTTTAATCATTCTCTAACTGGGAGGTTGGAGGGCTGCACTGAGCATCGTAGGTAGATTATAAATTTCTTGATGCAACTGAGCCTTCATTGTCTGTATGTCACAATATATGAACCAATGTTGGGCACAATATTTGTGTATGATGAAGACAATAATTAGTGAAAAGCAAAAATAATTTAAAATCAACAGAGTGGGAACATGAATCATTCACTTAGGATGCTTTCCTCATTCCTAGACAAGTAGGCTTTGTTTCCCTTATTTAGACACTCTCCTGGGAGGGATTTCTATAGAAATAGACTGAGAATGCTTCAGGGCTTCAATTTCCTCAAAGGTGATAAAACAAACATGACCTGAAATAGGTATCAAGGCTAAATCTAGAACCAGAATCTGAAAACACTAGAAATTACTGTGGGGGATTCATGGTGATCCATAAAAAATCAATAAATGATATAGACATTTTTTTAGAAGGTGGTACCAAAATTTCTCTCAAAACCTATTAAGGCTGATCTTCTTCCTCCTTCATCATCCCCAGGGTTCTCATCATCCATCAGTCCTGGGTGCCTGTGTCAGATGGCAATGCTTTCTTCTAAGGCCGTGGGTATATCACCTTAGGCTCAAAAGAAACCTAGTAACTTCAAATCCCTGAAAACCTCTTACTCACAGTTTTCCTTTCGCAGTAAAAGTTTGAGCTTTACAAACTGCCTTATAAACTAAGTTTTGACAAAGACTCTGTAAAAAACATTTCGGATTGGTTGAAACTATACTGAAATACTTGGGTAAAACTATCCAGATGCTATAAATACCTACAAAAAATAATTTTATTATAAATAGTGACCATTTTCAATTCACTTTAATCATGTCCTCACAACGTTCTCTGTTTTGTTGTTCCTTCCATGAAGTTCATTCACCTATTCTGTGACAAGGACTCTCCTTAATGATGGAAGCACAATGTTCAATTCAAAAGTCTCTGTCCCTAACTCCCAATTAAGTAAAGTTTCCAAAAATCACAACAGAGTACAGGTGAAGCTACAGGAAATTGTAGATGTTCAACCATGGCTACAAGGGCTACCGAAACAGCCATTTCAATGGCATAGCCTAACACAGTATTTGCTTTATATCTTTAATAAAGGTGTATAACAAGTCCTGTGTGCTGTAGAGAATCAGATGATCAATTGTCTTTGGGAAAAAGCAGAGAAAGTCCTGGAAAACCTTTTCCTAAGAGGACATGCTTAAGCTAGACCATGAGAGATAAGAAAGGAAAGGGCAACCCACGAATGAGGAGTATCGAGTGCACATGCATGAAATGGTCAAACCAGTGTTCATTTCAGCGTGGCTGGAAAAGTGCACAGATACAGAGGCAGCGAAAGACGCTGAGGAGGCAGGCAAATGACGGTGTTCTGAGAGCCTTGAAAAAGAGTCCAAACTTTATTCCAGCAGGAAGGAGAAATCATTGAAGTGCTACAGGAAGAGGAGCAGGATGGACAAGTACACTCTAAGAGCTACTTCGGAAATAATGCATAGCACCAATTAAGGGAAATTGAGACAAGAAACAGGGGAAGAGGAGACTCTATAGCAATCAAGTAAATGCATAATGAGGACCTTAATAAGGACAGTGGAATTTAGTGCAGAAGCTCAAGTGGGGTTTAAGAGAAAGAATCAGCACCACTAATTAGAGATGGAGGAAGGGGTGAGAGGAACACCGGGAGGCAAGGAAAGTGGCAAAGATGACTTCTAGGCAGGAAGGGCTACGTGACATGTGGGCACCAGTGCAAAATGATATTATTTGAAAATTATTAAGAATATCAAGATGGAGATGGCTGAGAGGAAGCCAAGCATAGGGCCCATGGCACCTGGGCAATTGCACAGTTCACATGTCCATGAAGCTGGCCCTGCTTCCAGGTTCTCACTAAAGTGCCTGAATAGATGGTGGGATCATTAAGCAGGATCAGAGCACCAGAGAAGGTGTAGACGAGGGAAGAATAAAATGAGACTTGGTTAGTTATGCTGATTTCAAAGTTCTTGTGGCATAGCTAAGTGGAAAGCTAGTATAAGGTGGTGACTGAAGCAAGGGCATTGGAATCAGACAGGTCTGGGTTTAGGTCACAGCTGTTGTGAGCCATGAGATCTGGGTGAGTTACCTACATTTAACATGCTTTGGTTTCCTCCTCTGTAAACCTGACAGGCTAATGAGGATCAAATGGGATCACATTTTAAAATTGTTAGTCAAGAGCCTGATATATGGTGTATGTAAGCCATTTAGAAAAAGCATTCATTATTAATTACTATTATTATATCCAATAGGCTGTTGGTTGAGGGAGTCCAGAGCCATCGATGAGATTTGGAGAAACATTAATACACAGCTGGCTTAAGATCGTGGCAGCAAAATAAAATACACAGTAATCAGAACAGAAGTCTGAGGTAGAGGCATCAGCACCGAAGAGCACTGACATTTGGTAGAGAAAGAAAGAAAGAAAAGGAAAGGAAAGGGAGACAAAATGAGTTCTGGACCCTATGCTAGCACAAAGCTTAAACAAAGAAATAAGTTACTAATAGTGGAATTTCACAATAGAAAGAAACCTGGGAGGAAATGTTTGGGGACAAGATCTCCAGTTAGGCAGTCATTTATTCCATCAATAGATTCCTCAGCCTTGCTTCCCAGATATATGCTGCAAAGGTTCCAGATGCTTCTTTTTCCCTCAAGTCATTTTTATGCAATTTTCTAGCATGTTTATTAAATTATAAAAATCTACCTCTGCTTCTAAGAAAAAATGCATATGATTAGTTTTACAGGATTCTACAATCCTAACCATTCAGAGAAAGTTGTCCATTTTTCAATTCATCGAGAGTATCAAGAATCCTTCATATTATATTAAGCAAGTGTCACTGTTTAAAGGTTGCCTCACTCGTTTGACAATCTAGCTTCTAATATAATCTTTAACCTACAGGATACATTTTTAATCTGTTTTTCTGAATCACCTTAGTGACTTATGAATATATTCATTATCCCAAGTAAAGGAAAATGGAACAAAAATCTTCAAACGCTCTGCTAACTCCCTTAAATTTATCTAAGAACATAACTTGGGACTCCATTCTGTAACTATAATACCCTTTTTGTTCAAGTTCTTCAATTATGCAAGTTCATAGTCTTCTGGGTCCTTTAGTAATTTAGCATCTGGTTTTTTAGTTATCTGATTTTTTCCATGAATAATAAAAAATTTTAATTTAGGTATCAGTTCACAAAATTTACAAACTTAACAGGCAACCTTCGATAGGAGTCAAGTAATATTTTCCACTCAATGAGTGCAGCAGACAGTGGCTGGGTAAAGTAGAACCGGAAATAATATGCAAATTAAAAGCACATTGCTGCGTCTTTACTGCAGGATGAATAAAAAGATATTTTAATTAATTTTATTGATGGCAATATTTTGACTTTCTACAGTGGACCATCCCTCCTTCAAATCCACTCAAACCTTCTGCCATACTCATCATCCTCAGCACAAGATTTTTCCAAGGCAAGAAGTATCATTAAGAATGAACTCGTGGGTCAGGTGTGGTGGCTCATGCCTGTAATCCCAGCACTTTGGGAGGCCGAGGCGGATGGATCACAAGGTCAAGAGATTGAGACCATCCTGGTCAACATGGTGAAACCCCGTCTCTACTAAAAATACAAAAAATTAGCTGGGCATGGTGGCGCGTGCCTGTAATCCCAGCTACTCAGGAGGCTGAGGCAGGAGAATTGCCTGAACCCAGGAGGCGGAGATTGCAGTGAGCCGAGATCGTGCAGTGGCACTCCAGCCTGGGTAACAAGAGTGAAACTCCATCTCAAAAAAAAAAAAAAAAAAAATGAACTCCTTCAATGTCTCTCACCACCTCCACAGTTGTCTGATAGCCACTGGTTTCTAGGACTCTCCCCTCCTTCCTTCACCTTCTCATTGAGACGTCTCTGGTCACTTTATCCGAAATTAATAACCATAACACCACTGTCCTGTGCCTCTGAAACTTTCCATCCTCCAGCTGTGCTTTTTCTCTCTTGTACTTACATTCTGTAATATGCCATATATTTTACTTATTTATTTCCTGTCTCCAATGGCAAAATGTAAGCTTCGTAAAACCAGTTATTCTGTTGTACTTATTGCTGAATTCTTAACATCTAGAAAAATGCTGGGCACAAATAGGTGCTTAGTAAATACACCTGAATAAATGGATGTCTGACTTTAAGCATCAAAGAAAAACTTACATGTGCTTTTTTCTCATGGCCTAACCCAATGCTCGCATCCGAGATCCCTGTTTTTCCTTTGGCTTCTGGAAATTGTATCCTTGATGACCTCCTTCCCTTCCCTTCTTCACTCTTTTTCTCAGTAGCAAAACTTCTCTTTGCAAGTATATTTCACTCTCCCATCCCAAAAGAGAAAAAAAAAAGGGGCGGAGGGCAGTGTTAAGACACTACTGCTTTACTATAGTCTAATCTTTCTTCTTTTCCCTTCTACTGTTTCCATTTGTATATCACCCATTCACGTCTAACTTCTTACGGCAATTTGTGAGTTTTCTTATAACCTACAAGACCTCTTATGGAACGTCATTCCTAGGCCCCACCTCCTAGCACTCTGGTTTTCTTTATTTCCTTTCTCCCCTTCTTTCAGTGCTTCCTTACATCTTCTATAAGTACTTTCCCACCCCATCCCCAAACTTCTTATTCTATAATGTTAGAGCAATACAGCTGAACTTCCTGCTCTAATAGAAATTTTCTATCTCTGCTTTCTAATACAACAGCCACATGTGTCTACTGAGTACTTGAAATGTGGCTAGTGTGATGGAGGAATAAAATTTTGAATTCTGTTCAACTAACTTTCATTACATTATATTTAAGTTTGCATAGCAACATGTGGTGGGGTCTACTATACTGGTCAGCAGTGCCCTAGACAGTATCATCTACCCTCATAGCCTCCATCACCTAAACTCATTGTCAACTCTTCCTTTTTTCAGCTAAATCTATGTTGAGCATCAGGCACTGTGCCAGCCAATTAAGAAGATAGACATCAACAAAGAGTTCCCAGTCTAGCAGTGCAGTTGGATTGGTATTATGAGAGAGCAATTATGAGACATATAATGTCACTGCTGATAGGATACGCATGGGTAAGAACAGAGAAAGAGCATGTACATCAGTCTGACAGAATTAGGAAAGGAACTAGTTATTCAGGTGGACAAGGGAAGTAAAATGCCCCAGACACACGGCAGCACAGTCTGAAGCACAGGCATAAAATAATGCAGTAGGCTCAACATCAAGCATTCATAGATTCCCCATTCAACCACAACTTTCAGTCTTTCAATGTGCTTACTTAGTTATCCTCATGGAAATCATTGTCTGACCTCATTACAGCCCCCAGTTCACCAATCTTACTTTCTCTGTCTATGGTCTCCTTTGTCTTTCTTTCTTTTTTTTCTTCTCTTTGAGACAAGAGTCTTGCTCTGCAGTGATACAATCCCAGCTCACTGTAAATTCTGCCTCCCAGGTTCAAGTGATTCTGCTGTCTCAGCCTCCAGAGTAGCTGGGACTACAGGTGTATGGCACCACATCCAGCTAATTTTTTTGTATTTTAAGTAGAGACAGGATTTCACTATGTTGGTCAGGCTGGTCTTGAACTCCTGGCCTCAAGAGTGATCTGCTTGCCTCAGCCTCCCAAAGTGCTGGGATTACAGATGTGAGCCACTGTGCCTGACCCCCTTTGTATTTCTTTCCCTTCTTGTTCAGATTACATTCTGTGGTCCATCAGTATGATGTCCTAGTTGCAGTACTACTAAAACTTCCTTAACTTCCTTGACCTCAGTAGCCTGGGATAATATATCCATAACCTTGCATCAACCCAAGAATTCACCTTCTCCAATATTTGCATTCTTGAAGCAAATCTCTGCTGAAGAAAACATGCATGTAGTCAAACTGGTATCAAATTCATGACAGTCAATCACAAAAGGATACTCAATAATTATACTTTGTTTCTAAGAAAGGTTATCTCTCTCCCTCTTTATAAAGTTTATTTCTTTTCCTTCCCTCACTGCTCTCTAAGTTCTCGTCTTTCCTTCTCACAACACTCATTTGACGAATTTGCCTCATTCCATAGCACAGGGTTCCCTCATCTGCCCTAACCAGTTCTAGGATAGATTGCATTAATGGCCCAGCTTCTTCACAGGTCCCTGTATTCACACTCCTCGCCACGTAACTTTGTATGCTCTAACTCTGCCTCAACCTTGACCATGTGGCTTATTTGGCCAAAGAGATATTATCAAACATTACACAACAGAAATGTTCTCATGATTGGACTCCTGCTCTATTTGCCACGACTGTGAGAAAATGACTGAACTAGCCGCTAGAGGATGACGTATGTGACCCAGCTGCCTCCAGTACTCCGTAGAAGAACTGGTCAACCACCAGATATCTGAATTAGCCCAGCTGAGAGCAGAAAGAGCGCCCAGTGGAAGCAGCCTGCATCTGCTTCCAACTTTCGATTCCTCCCTCAACAAAGTGTTCTCTCCGGACATCATTCTTTTATTCCTGCCTGGCCAAGGACTTTGTTCCTTTGGCTAGCCTCTCTCTGCTGCATCAGCTTTAGCTACCTTTCTACTCAATCCTCAGAATATGTACCAACATATTCTACTTTCTTCAGCACAAAAAAAAAAAAAAAAACAAAAAAAAAAACAAAAAAAAAACCATGCCCTGTGCAATGGCTCTTGACTGTAATCCTAGCATTTGGGGATTTGCGGAGACCAATGCAGGCACATCACTTGAGCCAAGGAGTTTGAGACTAGCCTGGGCAACACGGTGAAATGCCATCTCTACAAAAAAATACAACAATCGGCTGACCATGGTGGCACATGGCTGTAGTCCCAACTACTTGGGGAGCTGAAGTGGAAGGATCGCTTGAGCCTGGCAAGTCGAGGCTGCAGTGAGCCAAGATCATGCCACTGCAATCCAGCCTGAGCGACAGATTGAGATCCTGTCTCAAAAAAGAAAAAAGAAAAAGAATAAACAAATAAAATGAGTAAATAAAAATCAAAAACAATATACCTGTAGATACCACCTCCTTTCTTAGCTCCCTTTCAGATCCTTAATTCTCACCTTTCATCCACTCTCCACCTCCTTGCAATATGATTTTACCCAACACTTCTCTCCTCTTAAAATGCTATTGTTAATGCCCCCAGTGAGTTACTTTTTCGATGCACATATGTTTGTCCTTGTCTTACTATTCTAAGAACCTCTGGAAAACACTCCCTCCTTCTTAGGATAATTCTTTCTCTTTGGCTTTTCTCCTTCTTCCTAGTTGCCAATGGTATCATTCATCTTGGCCAGTGCCTACAGTTCAACCCAAACTCTAAGGATCATAATTAGGTCCCTTCTTTCATCTCTACACTTGCTTCTTGAGTGTGCACAAACATTTTCATGGCTTTAAACAATGCACTTATGATGATAATTCCCCAGTTCATATCCCTACCCTAAATTTCTCCTCTGAAGTCCAGACTTGTGTTTTCAAATGCTGACTACATATGTCCACTAGGAAGGTTCCCAAAACATTTCAGAATTAACATGGACACAAAGGCACTCTTGATTTCCCATCTAAAAATGTCATATCACTCTGCTCTTATATGTTAAAGATGAAAGTACCCATTTAGTGCTTGGGGCTTTAGAGGAAGGTGGAAGGAATCATTAATTATTCCTCTCTCTCTTTCTCTCTCACTGTATCCCTATCTAATTCCTTACCAAGAACTGTGATTCCTATATACAAAATATATTGCAAATCACAAATCTTTCCATTTCTCACTATTTCTACAGTCACCACCTCACTCCAAGGCATCATATTCTTTTACAGAAACTTTAATAGATTTTTAAAAAGTCTTCTTGCCTTCTCTACTGCTGGGATTCTCCACTCAGCAGTGAGAATACTCTTCTGTAAATATAAACTTAAACACACTATTCTCCTGGTTGGAAAATGTTTCTTCCTGCTCTCCTGAAAAATCCAAAGACCTGACTTTGGCTGACAAGGCCTACAGAGGATCGAGGCCTCTGCTTAGCCTTTCACCCATCCTGCAGGGGCCATTCCCTCTTCCCCCTGTGCCCAATCCACAAGGATTTTTTCCAGATTCTTCAAATGAGAACTATCTTCTTTGCATTAGATTTGATGCTCATATTGCTGCCTCTACTTGGAACATTTTTCTATCATATCCTTTAGTCTATGTTGACAATTCAGTTGACAGTTAATCTTTAGTGAGGCCTCTTCTGGCCATCCCATGCAGGGTAGGCGTCCCTTAACCTGTTAGCCTTTCTCTTGGTGTCTTGCTTATTTCTCAATTTTGTATCCAAAATTACTTTTTTCTTTTATTCTCTTACTCAATCCATATGGATGAAATGACTACTGTGGGCCAAGAGATGGGATAAGCACTTGGGACACAGTTATAAACCGGTCAGGAAAACTCCCTGCTCACATACAACACAAATTCTGAGAGGATATTGCTAATAAACATCAACAATAATAATATATAAAGAAATTACATAGAATGATAGAAGCTCGTTAAGTACAATGGAACAAAACAGAGCAGGTTAAGGAGCAGTTCAGGAGTACCAAGGTAGGGAGGTAGGAAGAGCTACATTTAAGTAGAATAGTTAGGATAATCACAGAAAGGTGATATTTAAGGAAGGCTTTAGGATGCAGTGCAGTGAGCCAGAATAGCTATGGAAACATGCCTGGGCAGAGGCAGAAAGAACAGTCAGTTCAAAAGTTCTCAGGTAGGATGATGGCTTCTGTGATCAAGGAACTAAGGATGCCAGAATGGCTGGGATGAAATGAGAGATGGGGACACCAGCAGAAAGTGAGCTCTAAGAGTTAAGAGGGGAACCAGGAGTTCCATCTCTGTTTGGCAGTAAGAAAGCAGTGAGTGGTCTCTTCTCTCACCAGCACAGTATAGAGGGGGCCTATTAAAAAAGGTGATTTTAATAAGATCCAAACTCTTATACCAAACTTCTACCAAAATACTCAAAAGCCCAAGATTCAATTGAAAAATCACTCATCAGATCAACAACAAGGAAAAAAAAATCTCTAACTGAATGATAAAAGACAAGCTATAAATGCCTACACTGGGATGACACATATATTTTAATCAGCTGACAAAGATTTTAAATAAATTATTATAAAAATGCTTCAGTGTGCAGTTACAAACATGCTTGAAACAAATTTTTTAAACCTTTCATAAAAAATAGAAGACACAAAGAACAAAATGAAGATATTAGAACTGAAAAATACAGTAACTGAAATAAAAACTCATTGAGTGAGCTTAACACAAGAAGAGAGAGAAAAGAATCAGTGAACTTGAAGAGAGAATAGAAATTACACAATCTGAACAAAAGAGAAAAAAAATAGACAGAATATTTGAAATAAACAGAATATTTGCAAAATATATATCTTCCAAAAGACTTAGGTCAAGAATATCGTTAAAAGTCGTATGAGTCATTAATAAAAGAATAACAACTTAATAAAAAGTAGGCAAAACCTGGAGGGTTCATAAAGGAAAATATTCTGATGACCCAGGTAGATAGAAAAAGGCACTAGCATCCTTAATCATTGATGAAATGCAAAATAAAACCAAAATAAAAACTTTGGAAAACCATCTGACCATTTCTTAAAAAGTTAAACATCCGTCTATCATATGACATAGTTACTCCATTCCTAGGTATTTGCACAAGGACAACATATGTCTACAAATGGAATTGAGCCATAATGCTTATGGCAGCTTTATTAATAATAGTGAAACAACAGAAACCTTCTAATTCATCAACAGAAAAATGTCGATAAATTGTGAAACATTCATACAATAGTGTACCTGTCACCAATTTAAAAAAAAAAATGAAGTGCTGATAAATAAACAATATTGCTAAATCTAAAAAATACATGTTCAGTAAAAGAAGCTGGATGCAAGAGTACATACTGAATTAATTCTTTTATATGAAGTTCAACAACAGAAAAAACAAATCTATGGTGATATAAATCAGAACACTGATTGCCCACAGGCTGTGAAGCTAGTGACTGACTAGAATAAGATTTGTGGGAACTTTCTACGGTGGTGGAAATAATCTAGGTATTAATGGGGGCATTATGTATGCCAATGTTTTACACTTGTCAAAATAATAAATTGTACACATTAAATCTGTGTTTTCAATGTATGCAAATTTTATCTCAACAGAAAAAATTTTACTATAGTAACCATTTCACTATGTATGTGTTTATGGTAACATTATGTTGTACACTTTAAATAAACAATTCTAAAAATAAAAAAAGTTCACTGTGTTGTGGAAACAAAAATCATGTATCTGGCAAGGAATGATGTCAACAATGACCTGCTTAATATGAAGCATAAAATAAAAATGGTCTGGTGGCAACACTATTTGAGTTTTGAAGGACTGACACCATGTGTCAAAATCAGAGGAGTCACATAAAAAAAGAAGAAAAACTAATCTAACACAGTGTATGGAAAATTCACATGTTTTCTTGTTTGAGATCTTAAGATGTAGCAGTCAAAGTGGATGGAATCTGTGAGGTTTTATATTAATCTGACTTTTGAGTAAGACACACTTATTAGAATGTACTTAAAGAAATGTAATTTGTATAATGTTTATTCTTTCTGTGTAAAGTACCTAAGAGAAAATACAATTTCAAGATGGTATTTTTTGGCTGGGCGCAGTGGCTCATGCCTGTAATTCCAGCATTTTGGGAAGCTGAGGTGGGCAGATCACTAGAGGCGAGGAGTTCAAGACCAGCCTGCCCAACATGGTGAAATCCATCTCTCCTAAAAATGTAAAAAATAGCTAGCTGTGGTGGTGTGAACATGTAGTCTCAGCTGCTTGGGAGCCTGAGGTATGAAAATTGCTTCAATCCGGGAGGCAGAGGTTGCAGGGAGCCAAGATAGCACCAATACGCTCCAGTGTGGGCAACATAGTAAGATCCTGTCTTAAGAGAAACAAAAAAAAAAGATGACTTTTTTTGAAAATGGTTTCTATTATAATCACTATTGTTATTGTTTGCAAAATAGCAATTAAAAGAAAATATGGATGAAGAGAAAGTAAAAATGATGTTTGATGACAACGCCCTTTCCCTTATTTATATTTTTATAGAGTTAGGTTGCACTTTAGATTTTATTTGCATTTAAAATTTGAGCAGATTTTCTCAGTGGTAGCATATTTATATCTGTATATTTTCATCAATGAAAATACTTCATAATTGGAAATTAACTTGGAAGTTTTTTAAAAAAATAGCATATTTCTCTTTTCTAACTCTACTATGTAAGAAATGATGTTTACTATTAAGAGAGGAAATTATCCTCATGTTGATTTTAGCTCCAGCAGCTCTTACCTAGGAAAGCATTAATATCTCTGCCATGCTTCTTTAAATTTGTGTGCATGTGTGCACGTGCGTCCATGTGTGTGTCTTTACAATCATGACCTTCTGTTGGGTTCCTTTTATGTGTAATGCACTGTTCCAAGTTTTTAAACATATTATCCCATTTAATTCCTCAGAATTCTGAAAGGTAGCCATTTTATCCCCATTTAACATTGGGAACTCAAGCTTAGATAATTTCAATAACAACTCTAATGACATACATGTGATAACAGATGAAGCTCAAACTTCAATCTGATTTTGTTTGACTCTAAATCCCTTTCATCTAAATTTTCAAATTGCTCTCACACATATAATTTCATTGGAATATCCCAGTAACAATATGAAGCAGAAAAATGAAATAAAATTCCCATCAGTGTGGGAATTTGAGTAAGAGACACACACACAAGAGAAAACTGAAGCTTGGTGAGCTTAAGTACCTAAGATTTGCTTTGAACCCGGGTCTTATACTCCCAAAACATTTTTATTTTATTAAATACTTCAGAAATTGGAGGTTTTTTAATTAAAAAAAGAAAAGTATGCTAAGTAAAATAAAAATCAAACTCCACTGTGCAGATATTTTTTATTCCTTTAGATTATCCTCCCTATGCCCAAGCTACATGTCTGCCTTATGGAATAGACTACTCCTCAACATAGAATCTGAGAAGCTATGGCACAGACTTATAATCCAGGCTTCCATGATCAGATATATCTTCCCTGAACATTGAATCTCATGATAAAGATTCAAGAAGACAGAGTCCACATAGAACCCATTTTTGTGGGCTGGGGACAGGGCAAGAGTAGCAGAATGAACACCTGCATTCAGTTTGTAGGGACAGAAATACCCATCAGTGGTGTTGATGGCACTGGGTGCCATGGTTGTGTGCAGTGGTAATGCTGTAATAGCTTTATGTGTACTTCAGGGCATTGCTCCTGGTTGCATATCCCACAAGTCAGATCTCTGGTCCTCTTAAAGAGTTTATGAGCTGTTGCCTATTTCCTAACAAATTTCTTCATTACTTAAATTAGTTCATTTCTGTTGCTTGCCATAAATAACACTGTCTGATACACCCATGATTGCAACACATTTCTTACGGGAGTCATATTTGACTGTTTAAAAGAGTATAACTCCTGAGTTTAAATATACATCAGAGTACTCCTTTTTTAAAAAAACTATTGGTGAGGAAAATGCCTTTGTCACAAGGAGAAAGAAAGAAACATCGCAAAGCAGCCAAGTTCTTTAATTTCACAGATCTTCTGTAGATGTTTAATAAAACTACTTGCCATTTCTTTTGTAGCAGTGTCCTAGCAAATATGTTATTACTATGGGGAAATTTTTAGGCAGGAATGATTGAAATAACTACAGGATTTACTGACATCTTGAAAACAGTAACTGAAACCAAAAATATTTTGAAATTAACAGTAATATCCATTCACCCTCAAGAATTTCTACTTTTTAATCTTCCACTTTTGAAAATATGACCTTTAGTGGTCTGCCCTTTTTATATGGGTATGTATTCCTTTGCTATTTGGATAATATTATTATCCAAATACTATTTAAAGACTATTCATAATGTAGAGAATATGTTTTGAGGGTATCTACTTTATCTACGAACTCAAAATAGAGTAAGTATGAAAAATTCTACTGACCTGGAGGATTTATTTTCCCTAACTGCTCTCAGGGGCAACCGTTCAGCAGGTTGTAATACTGGTGCCAGCATATCATGTTGAATCATCTCAAATGAATCTGTTTTTATCTCCACTGTCATTTGGAAACTGCTTTTGAGACCATAGTAGTATTTTGCAGTGTGGCAAAAAATAGGCATTGTTGGACTATTAGCCACCTTGTGCCACAGGACATGCCTGAGTCGTGTTCTATGAATTCAACTTCTACTTGATGAAGGAGCACTTATGGGAATGCTTGGCTTCATGGCTGTGTCAATCATATGAATCTTAATGCATGATGGACATAGCTTGGATAGCATGGCCACGTTGTGTTTAGTCTCCATGAGGTCCCAGTCACAAGCTAGGGTCTGTCTCCTTTAAAAAACAATTACTTGCTGAGGAAATATGGCTTTGCTCCAAACCTCTATAGAGCTTGCCACATGCTCAAAACAACAAACACAGTTTCCACAGATACTGTATCAGTTAGGTAAGACCATTGCTATAGTAAATAACTCCCAATTCTCACTAGTTTAACACAATAAAAATTCATTATTTAATGTCCCACTGCAATGTGGGTTATTTGAGGGCAGTGAAAAGAGAAGACTCTGCCTGATGCTCCTTTTGCCTCTAACTCCACCAAGTCCTCAGATCTCCCCATTCCTACAGCAGTTAGGGAAAGGGGTTTTGGCAATTTTAGTGGGCTAGACCCATAAGTGATATACATCATTTCTGTTCACCCCGGAACTCAGTCACCGGACTGCACCTAACTTGGAGGGAAGACTGGAACATGTAGTCTAGATGTGTGACCAGGAAGAAGGGAATGTGAACATGGATGGGCACTAGCAGCCATTTGGCAAATGTTTGAGCTCATTAGATCCAATTGGTCACAAATGAATTGGTGACAACATCTCATTAGGTTCTGATTACATTAGCCTTTTTAAACAACTCTGAGCTTTGCCAAGTCAAAGACATTGTATCAATGTTCTATATTCAGGATGAGCAAAGGCTGGCTGCAGATTGCTGATCAGACCACACACAGGACAATGACCTTCCCTAGGCTCAGTGTCCTTTTAGCACACAAAAAAATAACTTTACACCAAAGCTCCACTCCAAGCTTTAGACCCAATCAGTGCCCATCTCTCTCCTCCTTGCCATTTTTGGCTTCTATCCAACATACAAGTCCTGTTGTGATTCACTCCCTCCTAACCTTGCATTCAAACCCCACTTCATCAAACTCTTCTTCCCTTTGGTCTAGTACAATGCAGCTCTGATACCTATGCAAGAAGAGTGGGAAGATAACTGGGTAGGAGGAATCTCAGACCATAGTGAAGTTGTGAAAGTCTTGGTCAGGCTAATAAAAGCCCCTAAGCAAAGGATGACCAGGAGAGGACTCCCACGTCTGACAGAACTGGTCTGGATCTAGTTCTGTCATCCTGCTTAGTTATTGGTTGTGAGCAGCCAGGGGCAAGAGTGACTTTGCTATGAATGTCTCAATGGATTCTAAAGTTCTGGTAGTCAGAGGCTGCTAGGCGACTCTGTTTCCTATAGCAATTCTCTCGAAAAAAGAGATGAGAAGTACAACCCCATAGCTACCACATAGATCCTCTCAAATTCTAGTGTATCTCTTCTGTTTTGTTATAGTCAGAGTCAATACAAATCTCTGCCTCTTCCTTACACCTACCCCATATTTATTATGTTACATCGAAACTGCTGCTGTTGCTGTTCATAATGTCAGCTAAGACTAATCACCAAAGTTCTCTTACCTGGAACTCTGCCTATGGTAGGCCAATGAAGCATATCTCCACAAGGACCAGATCAGTCTTTTGGAAGAGAATAATTGCCTTAATTTCTAGTTGCCTTCATTCTATCTTGACAGTGGAATACAGCTGATTCTCAATGTTCTAGAGAGATCAGAAGTGTAACTCAAGAGGCCAAAACAGGTGAAGTGGGAGCATCTAAGCTTTCGAGGGTCTTATTCTCCTTGTCTACCTGAAGTTCAGTCAGTGAAGATGCAAGAAGATACCTTCAAACCCATATGTAGATCCTAAACTACTACTGGAAATTTTAAAAACATTCAAACCATCCTGAGCATGACTACTTCTCCCTTCTTGTCCTATCCTAGCTAATGATCCTACCATCGATTTCCAATTGCCCAGGCTACCACTCAAAACCTTACCCTTTCAATCCTCTCCTGCCCTCAAGCAATCACCAAATCAAAAGTATTCCATCTTTCACATCTCTTCTACCTACCCTCCTTTTAAGCTCTTATCACAATTCACTTGGATCAGTACAGAAGTCTTCTCTCCATTCTTGCCTTCAAGATGGGCAGTTTTCCTTTACTGTACTGCCACAGTGATATTTTCTAATTGAAAATCTGGTAATATAACTGTGATACATCCTTCAATGACTCTCTGCAGATTTTAGGATCAAGTTCTAACAGTAGGTAAGTGTCCAAGGTACTTGTATTAGTATGTTCTCATGCTGCTAGGAAGAAATATTCAAGACTGGGCAATTTCTAAAGAAAAGAGGTTTAATTGACTCACAATTCCGCATTGGTGGGGAGGCCTCAGGAAACTTACAATCATGGTGACTCTTTACAGGGTGGCAGGAAAGAGAATAAGTACCAAGCAAAGGATGAAGCCCCTTGTAAAACCATCAGATCTTGTGAGAATTCATGCACTGTTATGAGAACAGTATGGGGGAAACTGCCCCCATGATTAATTTATCTCTACCAGACCCCACCCTTGACATGTGGGGATTATTACAATTTAAAGTGAGATTTGGATGGGGACACAGAGCCAAATCATATCAGCACTAAAGGTCTAGACCTGCCAATATCACTAATGTTCTCTCTTCCTGCTCTCTTGTAAGTCCCTCATTCCAGGCATACTAGATGCTTCAGTCTCTTAAATGGAGAGATGGTTCTTATCTCCATTCCATTGTACAGGCTGAACCTTTGGACAGAACACCTTTCCACCCCACCACTGCTGTGCTGCCTTACTCGTCTCTCAATCTCAGATCAAGTCTCACCTCCTCTGAGAAGCCTGTCTTAATGACTCTTCTCTTTCCTGCAATAATATACAACTATTGCCATATTCACCCAGCCAACGGTACAAAAAACTTGAAGATCTATCTGCAAACATGCTTCACTCTTGAGGGAGTTAACTTGTTTTATTCATTCCTGTCACATTACTTACAAAGAAGGATCAGGGAAATACTGGCCTAAATAGATGTTTAAATGAGATTCTTTTTTTGAGTTGTCATCGTATCCCTTCTAATGAAATTGTCAGTGGCAGACCTTGAAAGTTTCTGAAGTTACACACATCTTAAGATGCTTGCAGAAATAGAAATGGATCAAATCAATTATTTTAACCAGGGAAAGAAGCCAAAATATTTATTACAGACTAGTTGTCTGTAAAGAAAAAAAATACAAATTCAGTAATTCTTCAACAACTCCTAAGGGTCTCCAGGCATCTAAAATGGCTCCATCTTAATTGGACATAGAGTTTTCATTGACTTTCACTATCAACAGCAACAGAAACTACAAAGAAGTGTACATTTTCGGCCAGGCGCGGTGACTTATGCCTGTAATCCAAGCACTTTGGAGGCCAAGGCAGGAGGATCACCTGAGGTTGGGCGTTCAAGACCAGCCTGACCAACATGGTGAAACCCCATCTTTAAAATAAATAAATAAAATAAAATAAAAAAGAAGTGCACATTTTCAGTGCAGCATAAGCAGGAGGCTCATGTCTTGAGTTTTGTAGTAATAAAAATTTCTCCAAAAAACCTTCTTTGCAGATTACAAATAGCTAATCTTATTTTAATGGCTCTTTTAAATCACCTGGTGAAGTTTATATCATTATTCCTAGCTCATAGATGAAGAAAGCAAGACCAGAGAAATAAGACCTGAACTGAGTAAAATGCCCTTTAAATGTAAAGTTCATACCTGTTTCCTCCATTTTTCCATTGGTCATAATCCTATATACACTTCTCTATCACTCATTAAGTTTTCCTAAAATACACAGCTAATTTAGAAGGAGCACTCTAATTATATTTCTAATTACCAAAAATAGAGGTCAGCGGTTAATAGCAGAAACTCTGCAGAGAGCTGAGGCTGAAAGCCCAGCCAGTTTGGCCTCTTGCTACCTATATGACCTAGACCTAAACCCCTCTGTGACTCAGTTTCCTTATCTGCAAAACAGAGGTTCATAGTACCTTCCTCAGAGAATTGTTTTGATTGTCGAACAAGTAGATAAACATAAAAAAAACTTAGAATAAAACCTATACAAAGTAATGTTAAATATTATATAACATTAAAAAATTAATGATTCTATGGAAATAAGGATCTATGAGATTAAGTTGCATCACACAAAAAAAATCATGCTTACAGGGTACTATTTTTTTCCAGCTAAACCATGCCACTGAATGTAAATGTACATGCCAGACTAATCACTCGTATTTAATCATGTTTAAATATGGATACAAAATGGGATAACTTAAATACACCATTTAAAATATGATTTATATCTGTTTTATAAACATAAGGACTTTTAAAAATCTTTGTTTATATTTTAAGAAAGTATCTTTTTTTTCATAGCTAAATTAGTAGGCTGTACTCTGTTTGAAATATTTAGGAATTTGTAAAGAAAGTGAAAATACAAATGTTTCATTCATGAAAATGAATGTTGACAGACATAAGCAATAATTGTCATAATTTAAGTTTAGATTTGATGAATATTATAAACATAAAAATATTCTGCATAGTTGTTTTTCCCTTTTCATCCCCTATGTGTAAGTATGTGCTAATAAGCTATGTGTAAATATTCCATTGTATTAATCATGATTTTATGGTGTTATACTAATTTAGAAAGATACCGTAAGAAAAATCTAACATTATTATAAAATAATGTAAAACACTGTTATCATAAAAAGGAAGCATTGTTATTAGTACTTCCATGCAATAAAACACTTCTATTGTAAAACTAAAACTCAAATGATTGTATTTTCCTAAAGCATTAAGCAGGAGTAACCAGATTTTGAAGTTCAATTTAATTTTATCATATCTACAATACTGAGTCAATCATAATGATTAAGAAAAACCAAGGTCCTGGATCTTGGCATAGAAGAGCCTGAGCTCCTTTTTGGGGAATGGGAAGAAGGTGATGGGAAAAAGGTGAAAGCAGTTGAGAAAGGAGCCAAGAGGTCAGAAAGAGTGAAGGGAGCAAACAAATTTCTGTTACAAAAGAATATATGAGTTGTCCTAACTGTACAAATATTTCTACCAAGCAACGGTTGAATTCCCATGAAGTTATGGCCAAACCACCCAGGAGGTAGAACAAAGGAAAGTGAGAGATATTAATCAAGACATTCCACCACCAGTAATGAGGAAACAGCAGCATTTCAACCATGGGAGGATCAACTATCATGAATATCCATCCTGGAAAGGCTTACAGAACATTTAGGCTATTTAACTGGCCAGTCAGTAAACACATTGCTTCACCATAGTGATCCAAATAAATGATTCCCATTGAAAATATTTCTCCCTGACTCTCTGGTTCTAATCATCTGACTTTGGTTACTGGAGACTCAGTTGAGCTAGACATGAAAAGCAGTCATATAATTGTGAGAAGAAAATTTAAGATTAGCATTCAGGATAATGGTGTAACAACCTTTCTCATGAACCAAGAAAACACTGCACATTTTTGACTTGCTCTTTTTCATCTCAATTGATGTAAGAAAAGCCATTTCCTTTTACTCAATATGTTCTTTCCACATTGTCTTGCTGAAAAATCCTCCTTAGTCTTTACAGCATGGGTGGAAAGCCATTCTCTGACAAAAGCCTTCTCTAAATTTTGCAGGCAAAGTTAACCAAATCCTTCCATGTGCCTTGTTCACATTTTTGTTAAGACATTTTTTATATTGCTGTAATTATTTCCAGGTTACTCTGTCTAGTAGGTGATGGTCTCTGGTTGAATAAATGAATGAGTAAATGAATAAATGGGATGTGTTTCAGTAGGGGAAATTATTGCTTTTGCCTCATATAACTCCCAAAATAGCTTCTCATAATCTAGGATTTCTAAAGCTTTAATTTTTTTTTAATTAAAGAATTGGAGACAACAGGTGGTTTCAGTTTCACTAACGTAAAATTCACTTTTCAGAGTCCATGTACTCATTTTTTTTTTTATTGGTGGTGCCAATAGCATGCTTGGGATCAGTGACCCTTTCCTGCAAGAAAGAAAGGTCATTCTGATTTTTATTAAGTCCTGGCAATTTGCTCTTTAGCTCTCTTTGTTGTTTGGCTTACTAGAGTCTTGTGAATAGCACATGTCATGTTCTTCTAGAATAAAAGCTTCACAGAGTTCCCCCGTCCTGCTTGAAATGTTGAACAACTCTTAATTTGATTTACTGGAAAGAAAGAAATGCTGCTCAACATGGACTTCCTCCTGAGCTAAATCTAGTTAAATGGGAGGAAAGGAAGGAGTGTTTGCCACTCAAAAAGTTCAAATTATACTGAAAAAAATCAAATTTATGAATATTTTAACTCATGTATCAACCAAATCAAACCTTCTCTTACTACATAGGTAAGACAGAAAGAAGTGGTAAAACGAATAGACACAATGTCTTTCCTCTTTCGTGATGAGGAGTTTTTAAAATAAGAGGCCCTTTATATGGGATCGTTTAATTACATATCAGTGGAAGCATTATGATTTTTAAGTGCACTCTCTCTTATTCATTGGAATCATAAGGTTGACTTTTTCCATTCAAGCTAACTTAAGTATCTTCTTATAGTTTTCTTAATTCCCCTTCCAAAATAAAATCATAATGTACAGATAATATGCACTAAACAATGACAAAATGAAGTTCAAGCATAGTTACTGATTTATTTTTGTTTAAATTGTAATTTGTTCACAGATTCCCAACATAAAAGTAGAGACAATAAGAAGTCATTAACATTGGACCTACTTTTCTGACAATAGATTAAGTAAAAAGAACTATCTAGAAATTATGCCTGAAAATACTCATTTATTCATTAAACAATCATTTGTGGAATTTCTACCATGTGACAGATACACAGTAGACACACAGAACATGGGTGTTAGGCATCCAACAGGGAACCATCAAACAAAAATGGAAACAGTCTTTGTTGTGGAAATTATAATGTACTGGTGAGAAACAGAAAAATCAAGATCAATAAATAAATAGTTTTTGTATGTATGTGACATTAGATTGCAGTAACTTGACAAGTACCCAGGAGAAAAGTAACATGAAAATAGAATAAAAAGGGCTGGATTCCTTATCCTATTTTAAACAGTGTTATTAAGATTATTTATATCTTAAGAATGTGTATTTACAGCTATAGTTGGATTAAAGAAAAGAGAAGAAAAAATCAGTTGTCATCTATTTGTTTTAGTCACTTGAAATCTAGGTTTTAAATTCTGAGTCATGGAAAATATAAAGAGTAGGTATTAGTGCTTATGTTCAAAAATGAGTTCGAAGTGTCACTTAGAGTAGATGAGAGATTCAGTAACATCTCTCAAGCATAACTTCAGTGGCACTAAGACAAATTTGATTAGATCCTGACAGTGTGTCTCCAGAAATAGGTATCCTTTTAAACAGTGACCTTTTATCTTCAGAGCATGATGTCAGGTCAACATTATAACAGAAAGTATCCACTGAGAAAAAGTATACATCAAGACAAGTATCTCTCAAAAGCAAAGTAGAACAGTAAGTTAACTAAAATATACTTGCAGCCAGACACGAGGGCTCATGCCTGTAATCTCAGTACCTTGGGAGGCCAAGGTGGGTGAATCACCTGAGTTTGGGAGTTCAAGACCAGCCTGACCAACATAGTGAAACCCCATCTCTACTAAAAATACAAAAAATTGCCAGGTGTGGTGGCTCATGCCTGTAATCCTAGCTACTCAGGAGGCTAAGGCACGAGAATCACCAGAACCTGGGAGGCAGAGGCTGCCAGTGAGCCAAGATCAAATCACTGCACTCTAGCATGGGAGACAGAGTAAGATTCTGTCTCAATAAAAATAAAATAAATAAAAATAAAATATACTTGAAAACATCCGTTAGTAAAGTGACACAACTAATGGGCTTTCTTACTATAAGCAATACTAATTACATGGAATTTCCAAAGTCAAAGGTATAGCACTTCTCTACCTTAAAGGAACCTTTCAAATCACAACACTTAACTCTGTGTTTCAAAAGAAGATGCAGGATGAATGGGATGAAATAATATGTTCAAGATTAAACATGCAGTAAACTGCAGGGAAAATTTTATTTCTAACTTCAATTCATTTGTGTATTGAATTTATTCAAATATTTAATGAATATCTACTGCATACTGAGTCCTGGACTGTGCTGTGAAGATACAACTGAAAGCAAGGATGTCAGGTCCGCCCACACAGAGGTTTCCTTCTACTAAGATGATACAGAAAATGACAGAGAAAATAGGTAAGAAAGATAATTTCAGATATGGACAGAAAAAGGAACGTAGTAGAGAACAATATCAGGATACAAGCTTAGAAAGTACTAGAAAGGCCTCTTTGAGGAAATGGCATTTGAAGTGAACTGTGAATGACAGAAAAGACCCTAGGAAGTAAATATTTAAAGGCAAAGAGTTCCTAAAAGAATAGAGATTGTAAACTGTAACTTCTCAAAGCAATATTTAGAACACTAATTTTCTAATTATCTACTTTATTGCCAGGATTTCAGAAGAAAACAATTTTTTGATTTAAGTGGTTCTGATTCAAAATGATCCAAAAAGGGGTTTTTTTTTAAAAGACAGAAAAAAGTGAAATGCCATAAATTTGAAGCTCACCTGTCTCCTCATATCCCTTATATCCAAAATAATATTTTTAGATACTATTTTTAGAAATAGGCATAAAAGAAATAATATGCTTATAATCACTGCATCATCAACATTTCTTCAAAAGGAAACACAACAAAGAATAGGGAAAAAATAAAACAGAAAGCTTAGAGGTTAGCAGATCCGGAATCTTTTATGTCCAGATGTGATTTATTTCACAAACAAAAGCAGTAAGCTTGGACCACAATACTGAAGTGGAAGCTGGGAGAACTCAGAGCTTTGTAACTTCTCCAGTAAATCACAATTACCAAAACACCAATGATAAATAGCTAGAATCTTAGAGTATTTAATAGCTTTTACCATTGGCTGGCTTGCTGATCATTTGGTTATTTTCCTTAAAAACTGGTGTTGGGTAGCTCAACCCCAACACATTAATGTTTAATTGTGAACCCTTGGAGATACCAGCTATAAAATGTGAAAATAATTTACTATTATAAACAAGACTGGAGCACTGGGGAAAATTCTCTTGCATGAATCTATTCTACATTTTTGGAGAGGAAAAAGACTCCAAGATAGCTTTAGATTAGAGAGAGAGAGAGAGAGAGAGAGAGAGAGAGAGAGGTTTAAAAACTCAAGAAAGAACTTTAAAATAAAGAAAGAAACATTGCTGATTTTCAATTTTCAATGAGAATGTCTCCAAAAGAGCAATAAAGTAAGTTATTGGTGTGTCTATAAAAAACATTACTCAAAAGAACAGGTAAACCATTAGAGTTATCAATAAACCCAAAGAAAAATGTTTTTACATAGACATAAGATTTTTCCAAATTTTAATATTTTCTTCTTGCAGAATGACTGCAGTAACATTTACGTGGTTTCTTCTAGTATCTTTATGAAACAGCATTGGTATCCTCACTTCTGAGATGGTAACAACTGAGACATTAAAGTTACTGAGGATAAATTAAATGAGGAAATGCCAGAATCAGCATTACATCTAAAAATCTTTGTTTTTAATATTTTCTTTATAACTTCTTAACCAAAGTTATTTCTTTTACGCTGCTAAAATACATTGGTTGACCGTAATTTTAGCATTGGCTTGACGTAGTAACACCTGGATATAAATCAATACTCCAATAGGATTTCCAGTTCTTCCAAAAGTTGAACCCAACACTTAGAGTCAATGCTACTTCCACAGCTCATGCAAATCAATCCTTCGGTCATCATGAATGGGATTCCATTCATAGCAAGAGCCTGCTCACCATCACTCTAAAATCCATTTCCATTTTTGTCCTCACTGACCTCAGTGAGAACTACAGGCAGAAGAAAGGTTTTTAATGAACCATGAATTGGTATTGCAAGCTGCTGTGATTTTATGTAAAAAATGTGTCAGACAAAACTGATCCTGAGCCGCAATGTACATACAAATGTTTATCACTGTCATCTTTGTCTATCCTTTCTGGTTTGTTTTGTTCTATTTGGTTAAGTTGGTGAGTTGATTTGTTGGTGACTTTAAACCCAAACATTACAGACAGTAACCAGAAAAGAAAACACAAGTAGGAAGAGCCCTATCATAGTTATTACCACATAAAATTTACTTCACATTTTCATACAAAAAGTTTGTTCATCCAGCCAGGTTTGTTCCTGAATTTGAACTACACTGCTAAACGTAGCAAGAAACAGACAGAGTTCCACACAGTCCCAAAAGTGGGTGGATTACATTTATTTTAATTCTCCAAGAATTCTCTATTCTAGACTCACTTGACACATTTAATTTTATAAGCTGAAGTTTTAACTTAAAAATTAAACACAAATTATGGATAATGCATAGTTGAAACTAGTTAAAATAAAATATTTCCTTCTGTTATATAAGATAACTGCTCACCTGATCACCTGTCCTTTCCAAAACACTTAATCTAATTTACCAGTATATAAAATCCCCAAGCAAAATATTCTTTTTAAAATATATGTCTTTGATTTTTTCCACAGGTAATATATCATTTCATAGGTGTAAGTGAATGTCTTCCTTCCATCCTTTTTCCTTTTTGCCTAGTTTTTCGTCACCACCATCATTATTAGTAACCAAATCACCACGAACCACCATTATAGATTCTTATGAATCTTTCTAGAAGTTATATATATTGCAAAGTGTGCATTTTTTATTTTACATAATTGCTATCATACAACTACAAATACCTTAGGGCTCTGTATTTTCTTGGTTCTATTCTGTGGAGTCATTCTCTACACACACAAAGAGCTTACTTATTTTTCTTAAATAAGGGCTTAAGGCAACTCATCCTGAAGGTTGCCTCTTGTCTTAACAAGAACCAAATGAAAATACCTAACTGAGTTATTTCACTTATAAAGTCCTGCTTCATGCTTTTACACTGGGTTCTTACAATTTTCCCCAGCCACGTGCTAAAGTCCCAAATTTACCTTTTCCCTCATTCTCCAGCTGCCATTTTTGGTCTTGGTTATTGTCTGTGCATGCCTTTTCTTACCTCTGGTATTAGTCCATTCTCACACTTCTATAAAGAAATACTTGAGGCTGGGTAATTTATTTAAAAAAGAAAAAGAGAGAGAGATTTAATTGGTTCACAGTTCCATAGGCTGTAAAGGAATCATGGCTTGGGAGGCCCCAGGAAACTTACAATCATGGTGGAAGGTGAAGAGGAAGGAGTCAGGTCTTCATGTGGCCAGAGAAGGAGGAAGAGGGAGGGAGTGAGGAGGTGCCACACACTTTCAAACAACCAAATCTTGTGAGTACTCACTATCACAAGAGCAGCACCAAGGAGGAAATCCACTCCCTTGATACAATCACCTCCCACCAGGCCCCATCTCCAATGCCAAGGATGACAATTTCACATGAGAGTTGGACAGGGACACTGATCCAAACCATATCACTGCCTAAGGACCAAGCTGTCTGGCCTTCTGATCTCTGCCTGAATTTGACCCCTATTAACTATGAATATTCTTTTTTTTAATTGAATTGTAATGACCAATTTATTCTCTAATTTGCTTAATTTAATCACAGTTCATTAATCTGTTATAGTGCTTTTAAAAAGTTCACTTTTTAAATTATTATACTTTAAGTTCTGGGATACATGTATAGAACATGCAGGTTTGTTGCATAGATACATATACACGTGCCATGGTGGTTTGCTGCACCCATGAAGCCATCATCTACATTAGGTATTTCTTCTAATGCTATCCCTTTCCTAGCCCCCTGTCCCACAACAGACTCCAGTGTGTGGTGTTCCCCTCACTGTGTCCATGTGTTCTCATTGTTCAGCTCCCACTTATGAGTGAGAACTTGTGGTGTTTGGTTTTGCATTACATGACCCATTAGTTAATCACTGTTCCAGAATTTTTTCTATCTTTCTAAACTATTAACTTGGAATACCAACTACCTTTCAGGACATCTTATCTCAGTTGTTGATTCCAGGTAAAATGCCAGGGTAAACATATGTATCTTTTTTCCATGGGCATAGATTATCATGTTGCTTCTTTCCTTTTTTTTTTTTTTTTGTACTATTGCTAACTTTAAGTGACATTTTTTCTCTCACATATTTCAATTTGGTTTTAGACAATTCCCGGAGCCAAGTCCCTCTGCTATACTATGAAAATACTGCTAGGAGAGTTTATTAGTTAAGGTTCTCCAAAGAAATAGAACCGATGTATTTCGTAATATATATATATATATATATATATATATTGCTTCTGTTTCTCTGGTGTGTGTGCATGTGTGCATGTGTATATATTATATACATGTACACATGCATACACATACATATACATATGGAGAGAGAGATTATAAGGAATTGGCTCACATGATCAAAGAAACTGAGAAGTCCCTGAATTTGCTGTGTGCAAGCAAAAGGTCCAGAAAACTCAGTAGTGTAAGTCCAGTTTCACTCCAAAAGCTTGAGAGCCAGGGCACCAAAGGTGAAGATCCCAGTTCAAGGGAAGGAGACCAATACCTGAGCTCACACAGACAGGCAGGAAGGGAGTGTGTCTTCCTTTCCTTCTCTTTTTGTTCTATTTAGGCCCTCAATGAATTAGATCATATCCTCTCACCCTAGGGAGTGCATTCTACCTTACTAAATCTACCATTCAAATTTTCAATGCTAATCTCATCTGGAACACCCTCACCGAAATACCCAGAAATAACATTTAACCTGGGTACCCTTGGCCTAGTCAGGTTGACACACAGGAAGCAATTTCTGTGACTACCTCCTTTCAAAACTTTTATTACATACTTCTTGAAAAAGCTTTCGTCACCTCTTAGACAGTTTATGACATCTTCTGAAACAAAGAAAAGATGCTTAAAAAGCAGCCATTTACCATTTACTCCAGGACTCTGAGTCCACCTGCCTCATCAATAATTCTATGCTCTTGTTACTTATTTTCTAGGAAAAGATAAAAGGTGGTGGGCATCCTTCCCTTCTTCTTAACACTATAATATTACTTGTCAATCAACTAATGCTCTGCTTACCCTTGAGGTAGCCTCAGGATGCTAGAAGATGTGTTTTGTTTAAAGGGTACACTAAAACTACAAAAAAAAAAAAAAAAAAAAAAAAAAAAAAAAAAAAACAGAAGTTATCTTAGCCTTTTTGTTGCTTCTCTCAGTTAATGGCAGCACCATGCTCCCAGATACAGAAGATGAGAAACTGATAACATCTTCAGTGTCTCTACATCTCTCACTTCAACATTAAATCATAATTCTCAATGCCTTTGAGATCAAAGACAGTGTTCAGTCCCAGAATACTGACCTAGCTCAAATTCCTTCTACTGCTAATATTTATCCTCTTTAACCCATCTTCCAGGTAGGCCTCTGAAAAGACAAATAGCTGGTTTCCCCATTATTCTTATTCATCTGTCTAAGATGCTAATTGGATGAGTCAGACTCCAAGCATGTGCCTGGGCTGCACATGCATTGTTACTGTGCATTACTCATCACACCCACAGGTGTGGCTCTTTCTTTCTTTCTCCTTTTATGGCCAAGGAATAGCAAAGTGGCCCAAGTCTTTCTCCACATGGAGGAGATCGAGTCATCCAGTTGTCTTGCTCTTCTCATTCATGTATATTTAAGCCACTAGACTCAAAAGGTATCGTGCTTGAGACAAATTGAGCGCACAGCGTCCAAGTTAGGGTCTCAGCTTAGGAATAGCAAGAACATTTCTTGGGACTCTTGTATATATGCCATGTTGCAAGTCCATCTTACTAGAGTTCTTGGAATTGGGGAGTTGTGGACAAAAAGTCCAACCAACAAAAAAATATTATTTTGCTTTTCCCCAAGCATGAACATTTCCCTTGGCAACTTTATGAGATGAGTGATTATGGTTTGTGAAGATTAGTATAGCAGACAACCAGTCCTGACAGTCCTCAGAATCATAAAAACATGATTCTATTGATCATATCCAACTGTGCCAGATTCTTTTGTGAACCATCTGATGTCCTGCTCACCTCCATTGGGTTCCACATGGCACTTAAGCCTATAGGATGTCATTCAAGATCATCCAATATCTAGGAGGAAATGTCTTTACGATTTTTTTATACGTTGACCCTGAACCCATGAATCCACTACCATGAACTTCCTAAATGAATCTTTCTTATGCCTCCATCTTTATCTTATGTTGTTTCTGCTCCCAGGAAGCTTTCCCTAAATCTTGACTTTCACTCGCTGTACTCAATTCTTCCATATATATTCACTGAGCATCTTGTGTGTGGCAGCCACTGAGCCAGATTTCATGGAGGTTTAAGACATATAAGATATTCAAAGTCCCACCACTGTTAGAAATCTTACCAAATTCTTCTAGCTATTGAGAAAGTCTCCTATCTTTACATGCTAGTCTTACAGTATTTACTGTGCCTTGACAATAAAAATGTATATATTTTCCAATTTTCTTATTGAATGATAGACCTCTTGAAGAAAGATACCAGTTTTATTCATCCCTGTATTCTTCCATTACCTTGAAAAGAGGCATACATACAGATGATTTTTACATAATTAGTTAAATACCATATTGTCACATGGGAAATTCAGGCTTGGAGTCTACAGTTAATGGAAAACTTGTAATATTAACATTTTTATTCTCTATTTATTTTATTCCAAACACAGTCTGTTCTAAACAACTTGCATGCATTTCCCTCTCACCATCCCTGAAAGATAGGGAGTATTATTATTTCTATTTATACAGATGAGGAAACTGAAGCAAGTAGATGTTAAATAATTTGCCCAAGGTGACACAATAGGCAAGTGGAAAGCCAGACCATCAGTGTTTATAGCAGAGGGAGGGGCAGTAGCTTTCTGGAAAGCACTAGTCTATTTCTTTTGCAATTTCTTATAGAGATCCAGGGACATACAAGACCAACCAGTCACAATATTAGAAAAAAGAGCACCCCTGAAAAAATGACAAGAGAATCAAAATTACTGACTACAGTACAAAGAGCCCTTCAACTGAGATTCCAAAGACTTTAGGTTTTGGCCTTGCTTTGTCACTTACGAAGTGGGTAATTTTGGATAAGTCACCACACGATCCTCATTTTTCTCATCTAGAAATGGGATAATAATGACAGCTTTGTATGATCATGGAGAAGATCAAATATGATGTTAAACAGGAGAACATTTGATATTAAGAGATCACTGCGTGTATTAAAGAAACCACTGTTGCTTCACAGACTCATAGCAGAACTCACTCTGGCTGGCAGAGTTATTAGACAGGGAGTTTGTTAAGAAGTCCTGGTGAGGAAGCTACAGTGACAAGTTTACCGCAAGGAGGTCTCCAGTTGCTTCTCCACTCTGACGATTCAGCTTTTGCTACACTGAGATAGGGAAGGAAAGGGTGAGCAGAGTCTATTTAAACTCCAGAAGTTTTTAGTTGGAAGTCTTTTTCTCTGCAATTTAAGTTACCAACAGAGAACAACTTCTGGTAAATAAAGTGATTTTCACCTAAGTTTAAAATCTAAGTTGATATTTTGTTCTTTTTTTAACTTGCAAGACTTGGAAATCACAGGCCAGAACTGAAAACATTCAATGTTCTAAGTAAGAATCTTCATAAGGGATGCAGAAAACTCCCTAGCAACTTCTCCCAGTTCTTTATGTTGAAGCTGAATCTCTCTAGTTGCAGCCCTTGTTCCTGTGGCTTGTTTTAGGAGGGAACAGCTGGTCTGCAATCTACATATAATATCCATTCATGGATGTATTAAATCATCATGCATATTATCTGTGTTATGTATTCTGAAAGTAGCCGGCTCTTAGCACTACCAGCAGTCGTTTTTCAGTCCTGTGCAAAATATACCCCCGGGAGCTCTTAGCAGATGTTTGGTAAAAATTATTGAAAGAAACAAGAAAAAAGGCTTTCCCCTGTTTTGAATCCACAGTGAGTCTATCATTCAAAAACAGCCACGAGGCATCTCAAAGCCTCTAAAAATTAGAAAAGACACTCTTTTGTGAGTATCCTTGTCCAAGTAAAATGACACACCATAATTAAATTCCAAACAAATATGCCATGTTTTTAACACAGGAGAACATTTTCATATTGCAGCAGTTATGTCTGATGCATGTTAAAATACTGTTTATGAAAACTAAAGATTTTGTCTGTTTTTTGCCTCTAAAGTAACAAGCACCATCAGATTTTATGTAACAACCCAAATCGGGAAGCAAAGAAAGAAAAAATAAAAAGAGAAGAAGAGAAGAAACCACAAAAGGAAGAAGGGAGAGGTGAAGAGACAGTGGGAGGATGGAAGGGAAAAAGTATTTTTTCTTATTGCTGTGGTTTAAATGTGTCTCCTCCAAAGTTCAGATGTCGCCAATGTGGTAGTTTTAAGAAGTGGGGTCTTTAAGACGTGATTAAGTTTTGAGGGATCTTCCCTTATGAATGAGATTAAAATGGGATTAAAGCCCTTATAAAAGAGGCTTTATGCAGCATTTGGTAAGCTCGCCCTTCTGCCTTCTGCCATATGAGGATGCAGCAATAAAGTCCCATCTTATAAGTTCACCAGGCAACTGAACTTCCCAGCACTCAGATCTTGGACTTCCCAGGCTTCAGAACTGTAAGAAAATAAATTTCTGGCCACATGCAGTGGTTCACACCTATAATTCCAGCACTTTGGAAGGCTAAGGTGGGTGGACCACTTGAGGTCAGGAGTTTGAGACCAGCCTGGCCCACATGGTGAAACCCTGTCTCTACGAAAAATACAAAAATTATCCAGGCATGGTGGTGCACACCTGTAATCCCAGCTGCTCCGGAGGGTGAGGCAGGAGAATTGCTTGAACCTGGGAGGTGGAGGTTGCGATGAGTGAAGATCCCACCATTGCACTCCAGCCTGGATCTCAAAAAGAAGAAAATAAATTTCTGTTCTTTATAAATTACCCAGTCAGTAGTATTTTGTCATGGCAGCACTAAGACACTTCATAGAAAACATATGGCAATTTTTCAGCATTTTATTTATTTCTTTCATTTCCTGAATCATGTTCAGTAATACCTATCCTAGGAGAAAACTTAGGAATAGTGAATCAAAATGAACCAGATGAAAAACATTTCCTTAGAGAAATACTAATCCCTGCATCCTTGCACTGCATTCATCATTGCATGGGTTCTGTTCCTTTTCTAATTTTGTTGACATAGACACCATGAACTTACCATTGATTTTTCAGAAGTGAACATTTTCTCCTGCCACTCAGTGATGTTCAAATTCCTTACTCATAAATATCCCCCTGGGTGTAAGTCAAAAATTTATGCCATAGCTGTTAAGAAAGACTATGGGCCCTATAGTTCTGTGCTTTGAATTCTGTGCTCTAAACCCTCCCGTTGGGCTTAGAGCTTAACATGTTAGCTGTTTCTCAGAAGAGAAGCAAGTTTCTAAATTATACACTGTCATAAGCATTTTAGTAAATAATCATCAAGAAGAAAAGAGATCGATTTCCATTTGTACCCTACAAAAGAAGAGATTGAACTTTAATAATATACTCACAATACATACATGCCAAAAAAAATCCAGGACTAAAACTTTGTGTGTAGGGCAAAAGATAGTGGGAATTTAATGGAAATGAACCTCACATACGTTCCTGGTTGCCTGGTACCACGTGCATACAGAATGTTTTCCTCCTCACCACATAAAGTCACAAATACTATCACCAAAGACAAATATCCTTTATATAGGAGTACTTCTATTGTTATTTAATAATTTAAAGTGAGACATAGATACTGTGAAACATTTTAGAAGCACGGAAATTACAAAGGAAAAATTAAAACTCCTCTTAACTCTGCTACATATTGATCACACGTTAGTGCATTGTCCTCCTGGATTTCGTTTCATTTATTTATTTATTTATTGCCTTTAACAACAGATATTTATTGTTTCACAGTTCAGAAAGTTAGAAGTCTGAAACCAAGGTATTGTCAGAGTTGGTTCCTCCTAGAATTTCTTGTTATACCTATAAAGATTATTCTTTTCTTACAAAAGTTGGATGATTCTGTAAATGTGGCATTTTTTATTTAATGTAATATCATAAGTGCCTTCCATGTCATGTAACGTATTTCAAAAACTTGAATTGATGCATATTATTCCATAGTATAGCCATGACATCATTTGTTCAACTATCTCTCTATTGCTACACATTTGGGTTGTTTCTAATTCTCCAGTATTATATATAAATATTCCATAGGCATCCTAGTACTTAAATCTTTGCCTCATCTCTGACGTTGTCCTTAGCAATTTCATGTTCAGAGATTTATCCTAAGTCAAGACAAAAACACGTATTTTAAGGCTTTTGTCTCAAATTATCATGTAGCCTTTTTTTTTTTTTTTTTTTTTTTTTTTGAGACAGAGTCTCACTCCATCACCAGGCGCCAGGCTGGAGTACAGTGGTGCAATCTCGGCTCACTGCAACCTCCGCCTCCCAGGTTCAAGCAATTCTCCTGCCTCAGCCTCCCCAGTAGCTGGGACTACAGGCCCACACCACCACGCCCAGCTAATTTTTTTGTATTTTTAGTACAGAGGGGGTTTCACCATGTTGGCTAGGATGGTCTGGATCTCTTGACCTCGTGATCCTCTCGCCTCAGCCTCCCAAGGTGCTGGGATTACAGGTGTGAACCACCATGCCCAGCCTCAAGTAGCCTTTTGAAAAACTGGGTCAATTCAGTCCCACAAGCTGAGAGAAGAACAAGCATTTCCTGTGCCCATGGAAACCACTGTTACAGTTATCCTTGGCAATTTGAGAGTCATAACATGGTACATCATTGTGAGTTCTACATTCATTTTATTAACATTTCCATGATCGAACATATGATTTCTATTGGTCAAATACTCGCTTCTAGTGATAGAATCAAACTGTTGTCACCTCAGATCTACTTGGCATTTTCCTTACTCATCTCAGGGACAGATGGAAAAAGAGAAGGTTGGTATATGTGAATTCTGGATTTAATTTGCTTTTTAGCTTTTTTTTTTTTTTTTTTTTTTGGTAACCCTTTCATTCGTAATACCAGCTTCATTTATGACATCTAATTAACAAGGAATTAAAGTATTTACTTACAAGTGTTAACACAGTGAATCACTGAAGCAAGTGAGCATTATAAATAGATTCTTATGGATACTAAAGAAGACATTTATAAATTTCAAAATATAAAAGTCAGTAGGCCATGAGGAGATATTATAAATTCCCCTCACTATGATCCGTGTGATCAATGGTGAGATTCAAGAGTCTAATGTCAATGTTTACATTGTAAATTATAAATTTATTATTTTGTGTGTCAGTTATATTGAATGATTTCATTAACACGAACAACAATAAAAACCATTAGTAATGTTCCACACACAGAATAGTATATTAGATTCTAGATTCAAAAAAAAAGCATTAATGTTGCTTTAGAAGAATACTGAAGGGCAAGGACATACTCATTACAATAGAGTGCTAAATGGAATGAGACTGTATTTTTGAAATATTATACTGACATTTTGTGGGCATTTCTGAGTATAGAACCTCCCCCTCTTATCCACATGGATATCTTCTAAAACTCCTAGAGGATGCCTGAAACCACAGATAGTACCGAACTTTATATACACCCATACCTATCATAAAGTTTAATTTATATACCTGGCATAGTACTCCCGCACCATAGGGCCATTATTATGTAAGATGGGGGTTCATTGAACACACGAGCACTGTGGATGCCTCAACAGTCGATTCTATAACCCAGTCGGCCACTAACTCACTTGCAGGCCTGGAGTGTCTACGGTACAGAGGTTCAGACAAAGACAGGATTCATGCCCTGGGCAGGACACAGGAGGATGACACTAGATCAGAACAGCAGGCAATTTGAAAACTTATCAATTGTTTTTTCTGGAATTTCTTATGTAATATTTTCAGGCCACATTTGACCATGAGTAACTAAAACCATGGAAAGCCAAACCGTGGATACAGGGTTCTTCCTCCGCTTTTCACTCTTTGCCCAATCCCACCAGCCTGAGTCATTGCCTCAGGGCAGGGCTGCAGCCAGACCTTAAGCACACAGGCTGAAGACCACCAGCCTCTTTTCTATTTAGCAGCCTCTACTAGTTTAAAAGCTCTAGAGAACTTTCTGATTTCATTGACTCCGATGGTCTGAGAAGTGAATTATTCTACTAAAGCCTCACTCTGGACATGGGGAAAGACAAGAACAACAAAGAATTGATCAGAAGAGAGAAATTGGTGATACTCATAATAGGGGCCCATCGGTCTCCTAAGAAGAGCCTAAGACAGTAGAAAAACAAGAGCTGAAGCAGGCGGCAAAATCAGAAACACACAGAGAGAATGGGGATGGTCATGCAGTAAACCCGGGCATGCCAGGTGAGAGACTGCTTTCTACATTCTGGTGCTCTGGTGCTGCACAGAAGTAACAGGATCGCTCTCATATTCGCAAGAGGGAGCTCCTCAAAACCTATGGCCATGCAGATGAAACAAGGGCATTTTCACGGTTTCACAGGGGGAATGGTTACTAATGAGAGTAGGATGGGCATCTATTTGTAGGTGACATTGTGGACTTGAAGGCTTTATACTTCCTTCACTGAAAGCACTTTGGCATATCTTAGATAAGATTCCCAGCAAACAGTCTCTAAGATGGAGATTGAGACGGGGGCCTTATTGGAAAGAATATTCCCCCAACAGAGAAGTGAGGGAAGCTGAACTGGACAGAGAGAGCGGTTGAATTGAACTGTGATATAATTACAGTGGAAGCCTCAGCCAATTGAGGCAAGGTGGCAAGGCCTAGGAAAACTTCCATCACTTAGTCTTTGGGTCTGAGCTGCCTTTGGAGATAAGAAGGGGCATAACCTTGGGTAAGGTGGTAGCCAGTAGCCAATGCCCCCAGCAACTGGAGAATGAACGAATCCATCTCCTTTATGATTGTGAACAAATAGAATGGTATTCATTCTGGCCCATCCCTCTTCAGCCTAGATCCACATATTTCTTACAGTAAATTTATGCCATTTGGGGAAAACTTCTCCAGGATTCTGGTTGGTTTTGCTCCTTGGGAAAGCATGGAAAAAGCTGCTTAGTGAGAGAAACTATAACCCCCATCTCTGCAGCTGGTCTCAAGGATGCAATTAACACTCCTGCTTCCGCTCCTCTACTACCCATTCTAGATTCCCCTCACCCTAGGTTGGTGACCTTGATACTCTAGAAGATTTATCTGGAAGAGTGATACTAATGTTCTTACCTGAGAGATCTAAGGATCTAGTCACCTTGCCATTCCCAGGCCACACTTGATGCATTTATACATTCACACCAAACTGCACAAGAGAGTACCAAGAGATGCTCACGTGGATCACCTGTGTAGCAAACCAATTTCTCTCTAGTCCTATGTTGTAATAGTGACCCTACTTTGTTTTAGTGACTGGGATCAATAACTCCTGCCTGTCTTTTCCTTATCTTCTGGTTTCTTGAATAAGTTCTATGGCAACCATAGCTTAAAGTTTAATGAGACTCTCAATGTGGTTCCTGGTAAAAACATTTTCTCTCTGGGAATCAGGACTTTGAGACACACGCACTCTAAAATCCATCATGCACACAAATTCCCATGGTGGGCACTAGATACGATGGTTAGTGAGGACATCTCTAAAACTATCTCTTGCTTCTCAGGCCCATGTGTTCTACATAATGGGGAAAAGCACATATATTGGTTATTGATTTAGGGTATACACCGCATTCTGGAGAATGGGAATCCATTCTGTATTTATCACATACCCATATGAGATATGACCAGGAGATTTCATCTCTTTTGAGGTTAAATGCATTACTTGGTCTGAAAGAATGTTATGCAGAACCCTCTGTCAGTGGATGAAACATTCTTTAAGCCCTCGGAGAGCAGTGCTAGGAAAGGCAACTAACTCCCAGAATATTTTGTCAACCTTGGTAAGATGAATTGCTACTCCTTACAGGATAGAAGAAGTTCAGTGTAATCAACTTGCCACCAAGGGGCAGGTTGATCTCCTTGAAAGATTTACTAATTCAGAATCTCATCACTGGTCTCTGTAATGAGATCAGACTTAGTGAGAGAGAGCTCAGGGCATGGGGCCCAGATATAGCCTCCATCCTTACTCCATTGCTACAACCTTCATGAGTCCATTGTGCCAGCACTAGGTGACTGACGACAGAGGTGGCTGAAGTCGGCTGGGTAGTTACTCTACTAGCCCGTCTTTTGTTATTGATGCTGTTAAGATGAACACAGAGATCCACACACTGTGATCAATCCCCAAAGCCCATCCATGAACCTACTTGACTGATGTTCTAGTCTTGCCTTCCAGGCCCCCAGCAAACGAGACATGTCATTCTATTCACAAAACCATGTTTATTCCTAATTTTACCTATTTCTCCCTATCACTGGGAGAATCTACCCTCACAACAGGTTTTCAGAACCATCCAAATGGAATCATCATATAGCACAGTTCATTTTCAACTCGTCCCCACAAACCAAGCGGACATTCCGTAAACCAAGCATGGCTTAGAGATGGCATCAGCTGTTATAAACCAGCAGTGTGAGGTGAAGGAGAGGCAGCAGTTAAACCCTGTAGGCAAAAGGGAAATGAATCATGGTAACCTTACATTCAGCTTACTTTTTTTTATCCTCTGTCTCTCCTTTTTTTTTTTTTTTTTTTTTTTTCCAGATGGAGTCTCACTCTGTCACCCAGGCTGGAATACAGTGCCACGATCTTGGCACACAGCAATCTCCATCTATCTCCCAGGTTCCAGCAATTCTCCTGCCACAGCCTCCCAAGTAGCTGAGATTATAGGCACATGCCACCATGCCCAGCTAATTTTTGTAGAGATGGGGTTTCACCATCTTAGCCAGGCTGGTCACGAACTCCTGACCTCAAATAATTCACCCACCTTGGCCTCCTCTTCTCATATATTATCTGACAGATTCAGCTGTCTCTTACTTTCAGTCAGTAAAATTGACCTATCCATGAAGAGGTGGATATAAACAAGTAAGATGAGAAGACCCTATGGAGCTTTAATAGCACCATCACATGATGCCCTGCTGCTGGATCCATCCTATCTTACAACCTGGTGGTTCTGAAAGAACATAACCATGATGTGCTCTGGACACAAAGTCACAAGTGTGTCCACTTGAGCCTAGTATCATGACAGCACTAGAGGTATCAAGAATGGCACAGTCTTCTGCTGCAGATGCTGTGACCTAGTTCCAGGCTCCTTGGGCCATTGGGTTTTGCAATAAAGTTTGTCTTTTTCCCTGTGGTGCCACGTGATCTGCTGACCCAAGTGACATATTGCTTGCATAGCAACCTGGACTTACTGCAGGACCTTTTCCTGCACCAGACTCCACTCAAAGTTGTCAGCCTTCCATGTCACCCAGTAAATGAATGAGAATGGCCTATCCAAATGTGACATATGCTAGTATCAGAAGATATCTATTAAGTATTATGCTTCTGTCTTAGTGGTAGGAGATGCAAGCTAACTAGCCCTGAGAAAAAACAGCAAATGTATACTTTTTTTTAATTGAGAGTCTTGCTCTGTCACCCAAGCTGGAGCAGTGGTGTGATCTCAGCTCACTGCAACCTCTGTCTCTCAGGTTCAAGCAATTCTTGTGTCACAGCCTCCTGAGTAACTGGGATTACAGGTGCATACCAGCATGCCCAGCTAATTTTTATATTTTTAGTAGAGACAGGTTTCGCCATGTTGGCCAGGCTGGTCTCAAACGCCTAACCTCAAGTGATCTGCCTTTCTGTGCCTCCCAAAGTACTGGGATTCTAGGCATGAGCCACTGCTCCCGGCCGATGTATATAATTTTTTGTCTCAAATGAATGCAAATTTCTTCTGATCCTACTTTCCAGTAAGGATGGAGATAATACGTATTTACCAGATTAATAGTTGCATACTACGCATAATGGCTGTGTTAATCTACTCTAGTAGATGTCTAACTGCTCTGACCTAGCAACTGTAATTGGGCTTGTTTCTTGGCATTTGACTGCCTGAGTTGAAACCCAAACTTTATCACTAATTTAGTGATATCACTAATTTAGCCAAATGCCAAGAAACCTTTATCCATTCTGGGCCAATTTTCACATGCATCAAATTGAGATTATTATAGTATCTTAATCATATAGTTTTTGTGATTATTAAAACTACAAAATTTACACAAAGTATTTAGCAGTGTGCCTGGCACATAGTGATCACTAAGTAATCAACCTTCATACATTTGTTTTGCTACTAGAGTTAAATGGTAGTTTGATTTATCAAAATTCATCAAACATGGAGTTTTCTGTTCTATAAAGCACTTGAAGTAAATCTGAAATAATTTAGATTAGGGTACAATCATGCAGAAATATAAGATAGGGTTAATTTTGATAGCACCAACATTGCCATTGATCACAAATTATTAATGCAATTTACAAAAAAATACATGATTATCAAAGTAGAACATTGGCTCAGTTATTCACTGGTCTAAATTTTATGCCACTTGCAATGATTATGCTAGCAAGAATTTAGTAATCAGCTTCCCCAATATTTGTCTTTAACTCTAGCACGAGGACTAACTGATAACCCATGCCACTATATATGTACTCATACAGGCTGAGCAAATTTCCCCATCCAGAATCACATCTATCAAATCCCCGCTATACTGGAAATTTGACAGTTATATGGGAAAAGAAATTATACGAAAAAATGAAACTTCTTCTTGCTCGTCACAGAAAAGAGAAACTACCTCCCCATCATGACCTCCACAGTCTCTTAACCACAAAGCAACAGTGCTCTGCCCAGTCTGGGCTTCCTCCTTCTTTCTATATCACTGCGACTGTCTTAGCAGGAGAAAACAAAGCAGAAACAGAGCTCAGTGTTTCACATTAATATAATTGTCTTGCTACCTGCAAGACAGAGTGGGGAGGATTGTGTGTATACATTATGGTCAGCCTCCTGCTCCCTGGACGATGGCAGATTGCTGATCATACACAAATGGTGAACATGCAGCTTGCAGAGGAACTAGCTTGCTGCAACAGAGGCTTAGCGCCTGGCTGTGCCTTGAGCTGGCAGGGGCAATCTTCGTATTCTGTACTGCAAAATCACAGGAAGGGCTGTTTATAAACCTGTGAAAGGAGGAAGTTGATTTCAAAGGAAAAGGCTTTAGAGGAATTCCAGCTGCCTGGCACATAGTCTGTTTCTCCTGCCTTCATCCTCATGGGGTTCCTACAGCAAGCAACACAGAAATGACCATTGTAGGGAGAAAGCATCACAGAGTAAGCAAGAGAGATAGAGATTCTTAGCAGGCAAAATAATACAGTCAATTATTTCCCAGCAACTTCATTTGGTACATGCATTTTCTCTTAAATTGCTGAATATCTAGACTTTATGTGAAGCTTATCAGATGAATATCCTTTAACCCCATTTCATTTGCAGTCCTTGAGTACTCTGCAGGTATTTCAGTGATTAATAAAACATACTGATAAGGCAGAAGAAAGGTCCGTGCTGGATTTTCTAAGAGCTCTGAGTTAAACAATCTACGCAAATTCAGACAGAACTGAATCACAGCTCCAATCCACAGTCATCAAATACCTTGTTCATGTTTGATTTACCAACAAGGCAAAGATCGGTCACACCACAGTGTAACTCTTCAGCATAGAGAAAAACCAGTGAAACCACTAGAAAATTAGTTTTAATAGTAGCACATAACTGTAAATCATTCGATGGCTGGTCACAAGTTTAATCTGTTTTCCAGGTTTTCTGTTGTTTTGCTCTACAGAGCTTAGGGTGCATCTGAATTATGGCCAAAATGACCATGGTTTTACATTAAACTACACACACACACACACACACACACACACACACACACTTGATTTGAAACAAACATCAATGGATCTTACTCCCAGAAACCTGACAGACCGAGTAAGAGAGAGAGATTGAGAGAGAGAGAGAGAGAAAGTACAAAGACACTCCCAGCACTCTGTGTTTAAATAGTTTCTCCTCACCTTTCTTTTCTCAAGTGCTAAGGATATTATTTTGGAATGCTTCTGCAGGACTCCAAAGATTATTGCTGCCGTATTTCAAAATCACACCTACAATTACAATCTATTCCAAGAGAAGTGTGAGCCTGAGTCCCAGGAAATGCTTTACTCATGACATTAGTAATAGAAACCCCATTAATAAACACCTAACATGGAAGGAGTTGCAGATTTGAAAGAACTAAACACAATACTACACCCTTCTAAAATCCCCCCCTGTGAGTCACATTTAAGCCAACTTTTCTTACCTATTTCAGTCACCTCTAGACATGCTTAATCCCAACCTACAATATTGAACATTCCTGACTCCTACATTCCACTGACCCTCTAATCTTTTAAATCTCTCCCCCTACTCCCCTTTTCTACATTCCTGGGACTTATCAGACTTTTTGTAATTCAGGATTACTTTGCATATTTACTGTGGGTCACCCTGGGATACACAAAGCTATCCTAAAACTCAGGGTCACTGTGGTCCCTGAAGCTGGAGGTAGGTGACATAGAAACCCAGATACTGGGACACTATCAAGTGTCCTAAATGCTGAATTTAGGCTGCCAAATTTAGCAAATAAAAATATAGGACATCCAATTAAATTTGAACTTCAGATAAACAATATCTTGTATAAGTATATTCCATGCAAGGCTTGGGCCATAGTTATACCAAAAGGTATCTGTTGCTTATCTGACATTCAAATTTAATTGGATGCCCTATATTTTATCTGGCAACCTTAGCTGTATATGAACAAGGGAAGGAAGATGCCAAAGCTTAATTATCAATTATATTCCAGAAGGGCACCTCAGTGTAGATGTACGGGGTGATAAGGGATCAATGACCTGTCCCAATGTTTAGGAAAAAAGAGCCCACAGCAGCAACAACAAAACCAGGCATCACTGCCCTTCTACTATCCAATACCCATGGCCAATATCCTTCATCAATCAAGACACCCTTTCTGGCTTCAACACAGCCACTCAGGCATTCATTACTAATCAATCAGACTAGGCTTGTGAGATGAAACCTTTTAGCTATCCCTGGTCTAGACAGGACTAAGAGTGTAGAAATACGTAAAATTATCCAGGCTTGATTCCCAGAGAAATCTCAATGGGTTTGTTTTTGCATTCTTCAAAAGTCAGAAAATATATTTTTAAAAAAAAGAACTAAAAACCTATTGCCTTAAAAAACTGTGAAATTTCGGAGTCATCACTAGATAGCTCAGTTGGGGCCTTGATAATTAATGATTCTATAGTAGTGAGTCTTAGAGGATGGATTATAGTCCATCTGGGGCCTTCTGAAAATGCACCTTTCTTTGGTTCTTCCTACTATCATTTTTTAAATGCATTCAACAGTTACCTATTGGCCACCTTCTAAATTAATGATTGTTACTTAATATCACTTAATGTTGTATGCACAAAACTGAACTCTTTAGTAGAGGCTGCTGAGAACTCTGATTCAGGGTCCTACATTACCATGTAATGCTGGTGAGGTTGCACAATTCTAATGGTGCACAACTTGTGGGATTCCTGTTGCTTTCAGGGAGCACACTTGATTATCAGTGTGGTCTTGGTCATGGCTTCCAAATGCTTTCTACTTATAAATTACTTTTGGCTTACTTTCTTCATTTACATTGGACTTTGTTGTGGATTGTTTGGTTAACCCCAGAGTGTGTAGTGATATATATTTCCATCAACAACATTTGAAGACTGTAATTTTGCAATCACTAGTCTTTGAGGCATGTATACGTTGTGATTTGAATACGAATCATCTCTACCGCTTTGCTAAGGCAAACCACAAAAATGTGCTTATACAGTGACACATTCACTCTTATTATTATATTCTTTTCCCTCTGTGGAGTGGGAATGGATAAGTGGTCTGTGAGGTCTTTTGCTTTCTCAGTCTCCACTATGGTTACAAAACGTAATTTGAGAAATACTTTTCTAGAGCAATAATATTCAATCTTGATCAGATATTAAATATTAATATGTTTAATGCATTTATTGATATCACATGACCAAACTTTTCTCATATTGAGAAATATTTCATATCATTTTTGATACATATAATTTTAACCAAAAGCATGTCACATTTTTTTAACCTTTAAGCTAAGCATGATTGACTCTTTCCAATTCTTTTTCCATGAATATTTTCTCCTTTTCTTTTACTTTTGATTATGCTTACTGGCACTCAGTTGCTAGCAATCCATCAGTAGCAAAAGCTAGACCTTTAAAAAAATGTGTAGAAAAAATATCTTTAGACAGACAAATGGTTTGTCATTTAATTTAATTTTCCTGCAAATTGGGAAAATATTTCCAGTATTCAATTTTACTGCTATGTCACTTAGGTTCTTTAGGTGCGTAAACCACATATTATGAACTATTAGAGAATTACAAAATTGATGTAGTGAGTCCTGGCCAGTATTATTTTCTTAAAAATAGAATAAAGAATAGATCACGTTTTGCCTCCTGAAAAGTTTGCTTCGTGTGTGTGTGTGTGTGTGTGTGTGTGTGTGTGTGTGTGTGTGTCTTCTAGAACACAATGTAAAGTGTCTTTCTTGCCATGTGGGAGAGTGTTGGTTAAAAGTTTGAAAAACAGTGCTGTAGAGCAGAGTTCCTCTATCATTTATATACATAGATATAATTACAGGGGACTCTTGTTAAAATGCAGTTTCAGACTCCAATGTCTATCTATCTATCTGTCTGTCTGTCTGTCTATTTATCTATCTATCTATCTATCTATCTATCTATCTATCTATCCATCTATTGATGGGGTAGTGTCTTACATTCTTCATTTCAATAAAACTCCAAAGTGATTCTGATGCTGCTCTTCCAAAGACCACACTTTGAGTAGTGATGGCCAAGAGGAAGAGTCACAGCCACAGGCAGAGAATGACTAGCCCTCTGGAGGAATGGTAACTGAAACTAGACCCTGAATATCCTGCTCAGGATACCATAGCTGCAAGAGGAATCTTCAGCTACAGCATCTGACCAATGCAGTTCTTTCCAGCAGAAGACTGCACCTGCTTGCCTTCCCTTCTCTGTTGTCTCCTTTCCTCTCTCTCTTCCTAGTATGAGTATCAAAAAGAGGGAAAAGACTGTTAGCTACATATCACCAATAACAAAGAGCTTGAAAGAGGTATTGATAATATACTTGATGAAAACTCCAGAGATAAAGTTGATTAAAACTCCGGAAGAAAATCACCCCTGTATCTGTTTTCTACCGTGCCACTCAAGTGAGCAATTCAAAACACAAATCTATGTCTCATCCCTCTTTAACACTCTTGAGTGGTTCCTCATTATCTGCAGATGAAGTCCCATCTTCTTCTTATAGATTTGGGACTTGCTCTGCTTCCCTCCAGCCTTAGTTTCCTCTAACTCAGTGTGCCTTTTCAGATCATGGTTTATTCTCGCGTGTTCTCCATCTGAATAATATCTGCTCATCCTTCAAGATGCCCCTTTAAAAACTTCCCTAATTGTACTTGGTTCAGTGGTTCCTATGGTAATCTCAGCACTTTGGTAGGCCAAGGCAGTCCAATCTCTTGAGTCTGGGAGTTCGAGACCAGACTAGGCAACATGGTGAAACTTAATGTCTACAAAAAAATAAAAATAAATTGGCTTGGCATGGTGGCACACACCTGTAGTCCCAGCTACTTGGGAGGCTGAGGTGGAAAGACTGTTGAGCCCCACCTGGGAGGTCGAGGCCACAGTGAGCTGTGATTGCACTACTGCACTCCCTCCTAGGTGGCAGAGCCAGAAAAAACTTTCTCAACTACTCCTTTCCTGTGTGAATCAGTCTGGGCTACTATGACAAAGTAGCATAGTCTGAGTGACTTATAAACAACAGAAATGTATTTCTCATAGTTTTGGAGGCTGGAAGTCCAAAATCGGGATGCTAGCTTGGTGGTTCCAGTGAGAGCCCTCTTTGAAGTTGCAGATAGTCAGTTTCTCATCGTACCCTCACTGGGAGGAGAGTAAGCAATGGAGTCTCTTTTATAAGAGACTTCATTAATCTCATTAATGAGGGCTCCAGCCTCCACTAAATTACCTCCTAAAGGCCCCATCTCTTAATATTATCACACGGTGAGTTAGGATTTAAAGTATAAATTTGGTGGGGGACATAAACATTCAAGCCGTATGTTCCCTACATACAGATGCACGTGCACACACACACCCTTGGTTAGGTTAGAGCAGTGGTTTCCAATTCTGGCTACATATTAGCAACATCATTATGAATGACTTTTTAAAATACTAATTTAAAATATTGACGTCTAAGCCCCACTCTTCCCTTAGAGATTTCACTGGACCAAAAGGGATCTGAAGCATATGTGTGCACATGCTTGCATACAAAACTGTGTGTTTGTGTATTTCCCCAGGGATGGCTCTGTTCCTTGGTAAAACAGAATTTCAAGTTCCCACATTAATTATTAACCACCTCCATGGAGTTTGCCTCATGCCCTGGTACTTTAAATACACCTAACACTCTGGGATTTTCAGTGTTGGTCAATTGTATTTCTATTTTATTTCTTCCATCTTAGGCTGTATTTATCCTTCAAAGAATTTTCCAACTAAACAACAATGTGCTTTTCAGTGAATGACTGATTTGCCTCTGAACAAAACTGTTACACGTCTCCTTTAATGGCTGCCCTACAAATGTCTGGCTCCTGGATATGATATTTTTAGTGTTTCTAAATCAAACCTCAAACATTTGGATATACCTGAGTCAAGTACAAAGATAGTATGGAAGTGGCCTGATTATTACATTATTTAGGAATAGCTGAAGAATAATTACAAATGCAATGTGGTATGTCACTCTAAGAGTATTTTCTCCTTTGCTAATAAAGTCCATTCGAGAATTGCATTTCTATATTCTGTTTATTTGTTATTATTAGAAAATTATGTACTCTATATCACATTACTTTCCAGGTAACTGAGGCTTTCATTTTCATGTGTTTCATTAAATAGATTAGATTCTCAATGCTTTTTTAAAAAAACATTCATGACATTTCAATTTTAATCATTTTTATATTAAATATTTTAAGCCATATTACCTACATCTTTGTTTTATTAAACATGGAATTTTAAACTTAATTTACCTTTCTCTGGATTGTGTTAGCATTATGATTATTAATTTTTATAATAAAAATCCAGAGACTGGTTTTATGTTGTTTTTGCTGTTGGCTACCTTTTGGCTAATGGCTTATCTATTCAGATATTCCTTTCCTTATTCCCCTCTTTATTTCAAGAATTTTAAGCAAGAGCAAAATGACCAAGTCATTAGAATTGATGAGAAAGGAATGCAACCCAACAACCGGCTATGAATCAGAAAGCCTGGGCTCCAGTCCTGAACCTTCACTGAAACTCTATTGGCATTATTTGCTTCTCCTGGGTATTCCCTTAATAATATTGCTACCCTTTATCATGTGCTGTATGTAATTGCCTGTGTCCCTTCACCAGACTGGGTACAGCTGGAGGGAAGGGGCTTACCTTCATTGTCCCATAGCCAGCACAGGCCCTGGCAGGTAATATGGAATGAGGTGTTATGAAGAGGCTTAACGACAGTCAACAGCTTCAATTATTCTGGGAGTCAATAAGTTTAAATGACAAACATGGAGCTCCCTTACAGTATGTTGCAAGAATTTAAAGCAATAGCTTTTTTTTTTCATTGCCCTGTTCTATTGGGACTAAAATTGCTCAAAATCTGCTCTGGATAAATTTCTTCTCTGAATGCATTTTTCTAGATCTTATTCTTCTACGCAAGTTGAAAACTCTTCCTTTGGTTATAATTCATCCAAAAATACAGGGTGGGATCCTACACGTTCCCCTCCTTTCCTTTCAGTTCCTGGGCTTTTTAAGATGGGGAACTCAGACCCATGCAGAGGCATGTGGGAATAGAAGTGACCTCACAATGGGTGGAGTCCAATCGAACTCTCACGATGCCCCTAAACCCTGCCTTGATGTACCTACATATCCCATGATCCTTCTCTCAGGTGTAAAGCTCACCTCTGCTCTTGCACCCTTTAGAAGTAAAAGGAAAGAAAAACACACAAAAAAAGCTCTCTTAGGTTAGAGTTCTGCCAATAACTACAGAGCACTGGGCTGATTATTGTGGCATCTTACAAGAATTTCTCTCATTTTATATCTAAATCTTCTGCAGCATCGGACTGTATTATTGTGGATTCATGTGCAAATAGATGAGATGCATCTAGTAACAAGATGGACAAGTTACTCAGGTTAATTTTTGTATTTTGATTCTTGGCAGAGATTGTTTCTGAAATTTGATAGGTTGAATTCTCTGTATTTCTCTTTTCTAAAAGTGCTTAGAGGGCACTACATGTTAACTGGATATGAAGAGATCCTTATTTCAATTTTAATTGACTTTTCTTAGGACATACCACAAGAACTCTACCTTCCAATGAAAGATGTGAGATTAGTATATTTTATCTTTTTCTGTAAGGATACATTTTTCCCCTCTTGGATTCTTCAGAGTTCCCCAAGTCTAAAAGATTTTGCCTTAGGTTGAGCTAAATTGCCAAGTAGAAGCCCATTGTTTCTATGTGAATGTGAATGCTAATTTAGTTAGGTGATGGAAATTCTACCAGCCTGTTTCTCTCATTATTCTATAAATATATATGAGAGAGAGTTTGATTTGTTCAAGTTCTCATAATCACAGAGCAGAATTTGTCTTAAATATCAAATCTGACTTGGGAAAGATTCCTCAAGGACTCACTAAATCCCTGTTGGACACCACTACATTTTTGGTTTTATAACAAAAAGAGATAGAAGAAAACTTGAGTGAAAAGAAAAATGTTCGTTTTAAAAAGATGCAACTCTTCCAATTGTACATTTAAGATATATCAGTAAAAATAAATATGGGAAATACACAGATTTGTAGTCATTTGTTTTGTAAATGATGTCTCCACATATAAGGAGACAGATGAGTGGCTTCCTGTGCAATTGTCCTTTCACTCCAGAAGTTTCATTATCTATATATGAATGCTAATTAATATAGCCCAGAATTCTTAGTAATGCTTGATTTACATATCTACCCTGGGGAACTATTTACCCACATTCTTTCTGATACTCAATTGCACATTTGTCCTTGTGGCATATGGAAGAAATTCAAGAGGAATTTGGGATTTTTGCCAAATTCTCTAAATTCTTGAATTCATACATTTTAAGCAAGATGAAACAGGAAAGCCAAAGGGTATTCTCTGAGCAAGAGAACACTCCCCTAGTCAAAGGAAGGTGATAAAAGTGTGCTTTATTTCAGGACACTTGAGTGGGCTGTGAGAAAGGTGTCATGCTGGATTGTCACAAAAATTTCCTTCACAAAGCAACTTGAGAGAACATTGAATAACCATTTCCTTCCTATGGTTCAACAGGGATGTTAATTTGTCCAGAGAGTAGAACTAAGGTGGCCTTCCTCTATCAAGGAACCTAGGTCAGTGCTATTCAAAATGTGGAGACTGGTGCTGGTCTTCAAACTATTTGTTACTTGTCCATAATTATATAAGTATGGGAATTGAAATGAAATAATTAAAAACTTTTCAGCGATTTGACTTGTCTCAACATCCAAGTGTAGGATCAGCAGACTGGTGTTTACATGTCTTTTCTTTCTTGATAGGTTTCTAGCAATTCATTTTTACAGTCTCTTACAAAAGCATGTCTCTGACAGATTGGAAATGAAGGATAAAACCTAATCTTCCACCTGGTCTTTCTACAGTTAGAGAAGCCCTGATAGAGGCTCTTCTAGATTGCCACTATCAAAGATGTCCCTGATCATGGGCATAACAGTGAAGAAGAGCTTTTCAGATGCAAAAGCAGTGGCTGCCCTGGCTGCCCCAATTGCTTGAAGTCTTGTTCCCAGATTGAAGTTAATCAGTAGGGAGAAGAGATATTACTACTGCCAGCAAATATCAGACAGAATGTTAGAGATTTTTTTTTTACATTATACTTCCATGAAAAAAAAAAGATATAATAATATTTTTTCACTGGGAAATGGTACTATATTCCACCCCAACCCCAAATTACACAGGATCTCCAGATATTTAATAATTTGAAAAGCCAAAACTCTAAATTGGTATCTGGCTCTCACAGTTTCAGCTGGGAGAGAGGAACACAGTAAAAGATGATTCATTTTGTAGGTCCATCATCCAGAAGAATTATAAATAGGATTGTGAACATGGTGGGATGGTATATCTGTTATTTCACCCAAAAGTTAGATGAACTTAGATCATGTAAACGATTTTCAGATAATCACCCTAAGATAGAGGATCAGGGACTATCATAAAAGAATTATCGCTTAGGGATATTTCTTCAAGTTCCTTATTCCTTTCTTGAGGATATAAGAGAAAACCCACAAAACAGAATATGTATGAACTAGAAATAGCTAAACCTACTAATAAAGACAAGCTATATCAGTGTAGTCTGCAACTGGCAAAGTCTAGACTGTTTGTTGAAAGCCAAGCAGTTTTCAATATTAACTTACCAGTAAATCAACTGTAAGATATTGTCAGAGAAAACTAAGAAAGACTTCTATTTGGCCTCCTAGGACAATTTTCCATTTAAAATGACACTACCAAGTAACTTTAAGTCTACCTTTAAGTACATCTTCCATTCATGAAAGTACATCTTACATGCATTTAATTTTAGTTTCATAAACAATGAGAGCTTCCCAAAGGTGAAAGTCTTGATGACTGAGGTTCTCCGTCATATTCTTAAGCTCCTGAAAAAGGAAGAGGATGCTCAGTCTCTTCCTTTTGAAGAGGTGGAGAATGTCAGTCTCTTCAAACCTGCTCAGCCTTCTTGGTCCTTGTTCCTGGAGGTGGCAAAGCTGGCCATGGAACTAAATACCTTGAGTTTTGATGAGCACTGACTTTCTATTTTGGAAAGCAGAACAGCAATGAGTGAGCTACATTTTAATTATTTTATTTAGATGTATACTTAGGCCTTCCATAAGCAAGTTGCTGGGGCCTAGAAGAGAAATATTTTGTATTCAGCAACTTCCCACCAAGGTATAATTTGTAAAACACTCAGATTCGGCATTCTTGTTGAGTCCTCAGCAGGGATTTGAATAGCACTCTGCTGAATTTGCCACCGCCATACCTTTAACAGCACCCAAAATAGCATTTCAGAATTTACTCTCAGTTTTTGATGTTTGAGAGCCTAGACTGAGCTGTGAAGCGGGGTTCCTCCTCAATGTGCCACAAAGCTAAGAAAATAAAACCCTATTTCTCTTGCTTGTCTTTGTCTATAAATGTGTCCAATGCTGAATGGAAAGAGCCACATAATGAGGGCGTAATGTCCAGAATACTAAAAGGGCATTTGTTAACTTCATAAACTGGACACATTCATAAAGCTTAAAATAGTAAACAAGTAAGAAGCTATTCCCTACCAAGTGATAGAAAAAGTCAAGAGTCCCTGCTAAACAATGTGCAATAACTTCTACCAGTCAGGAAAGTGGTGAGATAATCAAAAGGTATTATCTTTATATATAGGTTGATGATTTAAATATCAGTAAGGCCAAAACCCATTATGCCAAATTTCAGCAGGGCAGTGATCCTTTGTTGTTCAGTGACGCTGATCGAAAAGAACACATCTCTGATTAGATTACCCAACGATTTCTCCCCTAATACTGGAGATAACCCCCAAGCCAAAGCAGGCCACCTCCCATTAATGACTTAACCTGTTGTTCAAATGCAATTATGGTTGAACCTGAAATATTTAAAGTGTCTTCTCATCCCAGAAGGAAAATAATAATAGAAAGAAAATATGCAATATTTCCATTTTGCTGAAGTATCTAGTTCAGCAATTATTTAGAAAAACATTTTTCTCCTCTTCTTCCTCCTTCTCCTCCTCCCTCTCTTCCTTCTCCACTTTCGTCTTCTGTTGCTACTTCATTTTCACTTTGAAGAGTTGTGAGAGCCGGCAATGGCGGCCCTACCACTTTTCTAGGGGGTTGGAGGGGGAAGATCTGCTGAAAAGTTATACTTTTAGAAAGTAAAAGTGAGTATTCATAACAGTTGTGAAGTGACACCCCCACACACACATGCACACACATGTATACACACACATACACACACACACACACGTATACACACACACGTATACACACACATGCACACACATGTATACACACACACGTACACACACACACACACACACACACACACACACACACACACCCTGAGCTTTCAGAATCTCTCTACAGGACAACTAGTGCTAGTGGCTGATTCCCAAGGAAGTCTTTGTAGCCCCTGTCATTCCAATGACTTTATAAGCCATCATGGTAACTGGCAGCAATAGACCCACAGCATGATTCTCCCCCTCCTCCCCTCCTGATGCCCTGTGTTCAGTAACAAAATCTCCACCCACCAAACAGAGGACAAAATTAGACAAATATTGTAAACTAATGTCATTTCCTTCTCAATAAAGAAGACTTACAAATGTCAGAGAAGGCATCTGGTTCCAGGGAAGGCCGAGAAGGAGGAAAAACAAAACGAAGCAAAACAGGCAACAAAGGCTGAAGTTTTAAACAGGAATCTCTGTCTCAAAGGCTCTGTGTTTCTGAACTTGAAAAAGGTCATTTAACCTCACCGCTTGCATTTTACCACCCAGATTGGAGGGGCTAATTCAAAACAGAGCTAATCTGAGAACCCCACTGAGGTTAGTATTTCTAAAATGCTTCACACTGTATGAAAAAGAGATCTAGGTGCCAAATGCTATTACTGTCCACTCCTGCTATGTTGTAAATCGACCTCTAACCTTTGATACAATGGAGTGTGAAACCAGCTTTAAGATCTATGTAATGCCAAATGGGCTGTAAGAGAAAATTTAAAATAGTAAGCCTGGCTGAGTTAAGCTCTAGCATACCACAATTTCACAGTTGACCCAAAAGCAGTACAAATTCAAATTGTAGGGTACAGCGAGCCTAAACTTTGAAGTCAAGGCCCTGGAAAGTGGAAAGTGGAACGTGGAAAAGGGAGCTTGTTTATAATCTGCAAGTTAACTCTTAGATGGGGCACGACCAGGCAACAGAACTCCAGCTATTATTCTATGCACGTCTCCCAAGTTACTAAGTCCAACTAACTTTATCAATATGGATGATGACAATTCTGGCAGCTAACTTTTAATAATCTCTACTACGTACCTAGCAGTGTGCTGTGTTTGACATGCGGTATCTCACATACACCTCAAAACTACACAATGAGGGAGAGTCTGTTGCAACTCCTGTTTCACACAGAAGATAAATAGAGGCTAACTACATTGGGGCTCACTCAGAGAGTAATCAGAGAAACCAGGGAAGCCAGGGTCCATATTCATGGAGCACAAGCCACTACAAAGTGTTTATTCTGGGGCAAAAAATCTGGTTGGCAACCAGAAAACAGTCAGTAAGATGCTGCAGATACAGTATTTTCATCACTCATCTGACTCTGAGGCCATTCACCTTTCAACATTTCATCACTCTTTCCAACTGGAGCTGAGGTTTTTATTGGAAGGTGCAGGTTGCAAATGATCCTCTGGCTTTCCTTGTGTCTTCTCTGTAAAATTCTCATTGAAATCCATCATACACTTAGCCAGGTCCCTTTCATGTTTTATTAGTCCGTTTTCATGCTGCTGATAAAGACATACTTGAGAATGGGTGATATATAATGAAAAAGAGGTTTAATGGACTCACAGTTCCACCTGGCTGGGAAGGCCACACAATCATGGTAGAAGGTAAAAGGCACTTATTACATGGAAGCAGAGAAAACACAATGAGAGCCAAGAGAAATGGATTTCTCCTTATAAAACCACCAGAACTCATGAGAGTTACTCACTACCTTGAGAACAGTATGGGGGAAGCCACCCTGATGATTCAATTATCTCCCACTAGGTCCCAACCACAACATGTGGGAATTATGAGAGCTATAATTCAAGATGATATTTGGGTGGGACACCACCAAACTGTGTGACATGCTGCTAAGGGTTTTTCTATGGAGCAGTATTACCCTGGAGTACCCCAGGCTGTATTCCCACCGTCCTCTCTCATCCTTGTTCTTGTCTTGTAGGTAAAGAAGGAGCATATATTTTCCCCTGAGGAGGACAACTGGCTTTAGAGTAAAACTGTCCAGTGAGTGTCTAGCAGGCCTGGCTGAGCAGGTGCCGTCTTCCTCCTTCTGCTGTGGAAGACACAGTGCCCATGACTCCTGCAGTGGCGCCAAACTGTCCCAAACACTGTTGACAGTTGAGAAAAAGACCCCAGGAAACCCAGTACTCTAGTTTTTTTTTTTTTTTTTTTTTTTTTTTTGGCTTTCAGATACTTTCCTCATCCTCTCTGAATGGCACTTTTTATTCTCAAAAGGTCCTAGAAAAAGCTATTTCTGGGTAATTAGAAAGCTGGGAAAGGTTTCCATCCAAAGCAAAAAATAAATTTATTTTTTTAAAAAATAGCCTGTCAATTGAGTTGGAACCATCTTCTTTTTATACAGAGACCAAATTTATGTGGCCAATAGCTTCTTAGCTTCTTTTCTAATCATGACAATATCCCTTTGGTGAAAGGTATTTGGGGTTCTTTTTTTTTTTTTTTTTTTTCTCTGCTCTGGCTGCTACAGACACCAAAGTAGGAGACAATGGCTCCCTATACTCCCAGTTCCTTATAAAGTGACACTGAGAAATTACCAGCAGTGCCTCTATCAGAAGTTTCGTTGCTTATTCTATTAAAGAATCTACCTTTACACTCATGAGCTTTGCCATTGTCTAAGTGCCCAAAGTTAAGGGAAATAAGCAAAGCAAGACCTGAAAAAACTGGATTAGAACCTGACCAGGTCAGTGAGACCTAGCAGTGTTCCACAGGCCTTAAGAAGTATCACATGTAGGAGAAAAGTAGCAGGAAGGTTTAGAATAGAGAAAAAAAATGATTATTGAAAACACGATTCAGGGTAACTAATCAAGCAATAAAGATAGGCAGACCTCAAAGAGCTGAGTTCAAGACCCAAGTCCAAACCTCCAGGTTGGGCAGAAGGGAGGAGGTCAAATTCGAAGCCTGAGTATACAACTAGAATTCTGGGATTCAAGTGAAAAAGTGGGAAATTGAACATTTAAGAAAACTTGAAAGCATATCTCAAAAGCAGGAATGAGAAGGTTGTGCTGAGACAACAAACAGCTAGGTCTGAAACAGTCCAGTCAGGGTTAGGAGGAGGTGCTCCTCCTGCAGATGGGCAGGGCTTGGCCGGTGCTTTAGCAAAAGCAGAAACACAGGGGCCTGGAGGACCCTCTCATGGACCAAAGGCCTGGAACATCACCCCCTCTGCTTTCTTCCACCTGAAGAGAACCTGCATGCTGCTCCTTTGCTTCAGACCTCTTCCTCCACCACAGAGAAAGCCCAAGCCAGCCTGCCAGACAAGCAGGGACCATGAGAAGGAGAGTTCAGGTGTCCGAAGCCTAGACCAGCCAGCCCCTCACCAGCCCCAGCTGATCAGCACGTGGCCACTTCTGTTACTTCTTACTAGCCAAAGCAAGTCCAGGGTTCACCCAGATTCAGAGGCCGGGAAACAGTATGCTGCTAGGGAGAAGTAGCTACAGAGACACATGAACAAGATCAGCTGAGGCCAGCACTGCCGGCCAAGTCAAAGACTTTGGGAGCAATAAAAGTGCTTATTATGTTTTTTTTTTTTTAAAAAAAAAGGACCAGAGTCTATCTCATGGACTAGAGGCCCAAAGCCTTCTCTCATGGACCAGAGGCCTGGAGCATCATCTCATGAACCATGTAATCTTCTCAAAGGCAAATATGCTGACAAATTTCCAGTGTTCATGCAGTATCATCATTTATAAAAACAATTATAATGTATTCACTGACTAGGACCAAAGAATGTAGTCAGTGAACGTTAAACCTTTCCTTTTAGGACGACTACACTTGTATTAGAAAAAAGCAGTCTTCTGGGAATCCTATAGACCAAATATTTTGGCTCTAATCTGATTCTGCAGAGAATCCTCATGCAGACCTACTCTGAAAAAAGATGCTCAGGGTTGGAGTGAGGCTCCTGAGCACCTAACCAAGAAATACCATTTCACCTCTGCTAAGATCAGCTAATGTTTGCTAATTCAGTTACATTAGTTCATTGCAGTAAAGAAATATCCAAGACTGGGCAATTTATAAGGGGAAAAGGTTTAATCAGCTCACATTTCTGCATGTTGTAAAGGAAGCATGATACTGGCATCTTCTCAGCTTCTGGGGAGGCCTCAGAAAACTTACAATTATGATGAAAGGTAAAGCAACAGCATACCTGTCACATGACCACAGCAGGAGCAAGAGAGAGAGATGAGACAAGATGCTACACACTTATAAACTAGCCATATCTCATGAGAACCCACCCACTATCTACCATGAAGATAGTACCAAGGAAGATGGTGCTAAACCATTCACGAAAAATCTATTCCTATGATTCCATCACCTGCCACCAGGCCCCACCTCCAACACCGAGGATTATAATTCAACATATGATTTGAGTGAAGATACAGATCCAAACCATATTACCAGTTCAAGAACACAACGTCCATCCTTCGTTAGCTAAATCTGAGATGGAAGAGGGTGTAGTAAGCAAAATAATGGCTTCCCAAAGATGTCTAGGGCCTAATTCCCTGGACTTGTGAATATGTTGTGTTATATGGCAAGGGAGAATTAAGGTTGCAGATGGAATTAAGTTTGCAAATCAGCTGATGCTGAGATGGAAAGATTTTTCTGGATGATCTGTGTAGGCCCAGTGCAATCACAAGGGTCTTTTAAAAGTGGAAGAAAGAGTCAGAAAAGGAGCCAAAGTCAGAGAAAGCAATGTGATAATAAAAGCAAAGATTGAAGTGATACAATGTGAGAAGAAATCAACCCATTGCTGACTTTAAAAATGGAAAAGAGGCACGGGGCAAACAATGCTGCAGCCTCTAGAAGCTGGAGAAGGCAAGGAAACAAATTCTCCACCACAACCTTCGGAAAACAACACTTATCTGCCAAAACCCTGGTTTTAGTCTAGTGAGACCCACTATGGACTTGTAGCCTGCAGAATTATATAATAACATTATGTTGTTGTAAGCCACTAAATATGTGGTAATTTATTAAGCTTCCATAGAAAACTAATATACAGAGTTTCCAAGAAGTTCTGAGACATCAACCACACATGCCTGCAGGACAAGGGAGGTCGGCTGTGCAGAGAGAGTTTACTATATTGAAGAGAAGGATTGCAATTGCTGTCTTCACAAATTTGTAGGGTGACTAGGCCAAGGCTGTCCCTTTGGGTAGGAAAAGTAAGTGGCAGGCTGGGCGCGGTGGCTCACACCTATAATCCCAGCACTTTGTGGGGCCAAGGCAGATGGATCATCTGAGGTTGGGAGTTCAAGACCAGCCTGGCCAACATAGTGAAACATCGTCTCTACTAAAAACGCAAAATTAGCCCAGCATGATGGCGTATACCTATAATCCCAGCTACTCAGGAGGCTGAGGCAGGAGAATTGCTTAAACCTGGGAGGCAGAGGTTGCAGTGAGCTCAGATGGCACCATTACCCAGCCTGGCCAACAGGAGTAAAATTCTGTCTCTTAAAAAAAAAGTGAGTGACTATGTGACACAAGAGTGAAGAGCCTAGGTTGAGAAGTCAGACAAAACTAGTTAGCAAGCACTAGTCACATAAAATTATCAGAAAAGAATGATCTATGCTCTCTATTCTGGGGTGTGAATTGTTTGAGGAATGGAACTTTTCTCCCTCTTCATTCGTATTTTCTACCTCTAAAACATAAGAGGGAAAATCGACCTTCTTCCCCACCCAAAGTCAGGCTCACTTCTCTAAACCTGTCAAGAAACAAAGTGTTCTACATGGAAGGCAACATTGTTATTACTCTTTAAATTCACTCATTGTTTGGTCAAAGGGTCAAGTAACCCAAATCTTCCAAAACAGAAAGAAAATTCATAATTCCCAACTAATACAGAAATGCATGTATTAAATGCTGCTTTTAATATTAAACAGTCTTACTTCTCAAGCCATATATAAAGAACACAGGTATCCAAATGCTTCACCATTTCCTTTGCCAGTTTTGCTGCTGGAAGGGAAAAAGGAAGTGGAGATGATCAATCCAAATCAGCTAGGATGAAACCCAATACTCTCTGTATGTTTTTCTACCTATTAGAAAAAAAATAAATTTGAAAGATATTTATCCTAAGTGGACATTAATCACTCTTACCAAGCAAAAATTCACTTTGCATTATATTATTCGACTTTTTTCCTCTAAAGGAATACAGAACAAAGGGGGTAGAAATATATTTCAGAAAAAGTTATGAAAATTGTCAAAGAATATTCATAGAAAAGGAGGATCGTGGTGCCACGCAAGCTGCATAAGGCCTCTTTGTATCCCAGGGGCATCTGGGGAAGCCAAATATGTATGTTGCAATGTAATTGAATCATTTCTCTGAATCTGAGGGAAGGGTTTCGCTCTACATAAATTGTGGTCACAGAAGCTAAGTTCACTTCTGCTGCATTTGTGGCCAGAAGAAGAATTGCACGCAATTATAAATCTTTGCTGGCCGTGCCTGGAAGCAAATCCTAAAAATAAAACCAACTATTCTATCAAGTTCTCCAGCACACATCTATCAAATTTACAAGACCTCAAGAGTGTGAATTTGGAAACTAAAGAATTGCGTTTCCCCTAAAATGATTCCCTAAGGTGTGTGGGTCAACAAAGAATGGAATCCTTCACAGTGGGACGGGGAGCCAGCAGACAGTATCTGGGTATGATATCGTCAATGAAAGACTGTTTCAATCACCTAACACATCTGCAACAACTGTTTTGGCACCCAGTTATTGAGTCCATGAAGGTTTAATTTAACAGTGCAAATACACAACTTGCTGTGTGTATCTGTGTTTGTTTTTAATGAACTACATACAGGCTACTATTTTATAGTGGCTTCCAGCAGAGAGTGGGAAAAACAAGATTCAACTATAGAAGCTGTCTATATTTAATATTTCTGTTAGTTTTCTGTCTGCCAGTCTGGCAGATTGGCCCAATTGGAAAAACAACATCTATGATTGCTGAAACGGTTCCTGGCTACATTTGGCACCCTTAATCACTGAATGACACAGAAATCCCTGTCTGAAAAATCTAAAGCAAAAGAGGCCAGCCTTTGTATATCACCAAGACTTATCTGTTTGTCTTTATTTCAAAGCCCAAAATCTAATGTCATTACTCAGTTCAATAGCATAGCAGTTCACAAGATTTCACAAAAACAATGAAAACTCTATGCAAATCCTTGGTAAACTGATGTCATCAGTCTCATGTCACTATAAAAAATAAAACCGTCTCCTGTTTTGTTTTGTTTTGTGCTATGTTTCTAGGTCAAGAAAAAAGAAAAAAAAAACTTGCATTCACTCCACTCAAACTCTATTTTTTAACAGTAAAAGAGTTAAAGTAATTTTTATATATTGATAGGTAACAAACAAAATTAGCAAAAAATAACTATTGGCACCATGTGCTTTAGATCACTATTTGGCTTACAAAATTCCTAAATGTGGTGAAAAAAAGATCTTAAGTACTGAACGTGAAGTTGGAAGTGCCAAGTTTGAAAGCTGGTCCTGACTCTTAGTAGCTGGGTGAGATTTGACAACTCACTCCGCCCTCTGAGTCACTCAGTCTCACATTATTTCAAGATCAAATAGGGTTCCATGCAAAAAAGCTGGCAAAAGACAAAGTGTTATTCCAACGTAACATATTATACTAGAAGATGAAAAGAGGAAACAATAGCTCATAGGTAGTATTTAAATCAAAGTTTAACATTGAATAAATATATAATTCTTAAAGGAGGGGAAAAGGACTGAAAAATCTTATTCCCAAATTTCATCAGTGTTCATCTGTACCTTTTGGTCCTACATACAATTAGTTTCTCAGAACTCAACAGAATGCTAACAGAAGTTTTGTTTCTATGCAAGAAATCCTGGCAACATGAACATCTCTTTCTTCCCCAACACTTCAACATTACAAACCATAGATTACTGCCTTAAACTGCTGTCTATAGGGCCAGGTATCTTCAGCCCTTTGGTGGCAAATGATAGGAAGCACATATGATTAGCAGTGATGGAATGGCTCAGGGACAGGCACTGGGGAAGACTGAGAGCAGCACTTCAGTGAGGCTTTGTCATGGTTGTCAAAATGAAGCATGATCTTTAGACTGTTGAGATTCCAATCTTGGATCTGCAATTTTTCCTTTTCTCACAGTAGACGGGCATAATCATACTGCAGGATAATCATGTAGCTGTGAGGTTTTACAGGATAATTTAAGGTAAGTGTCCCAGTCCTTATCACATAGAAAATGCCCAATCAGGCCAGGCACAGTGGCTCATGCCTATAATCCCAGTACTTTGGGAGGTTGAGGCAGGTGGATCACTAGGTCAGGAGTTTGAGACCAGCCTGGCCAAGATGGTGAAAGCCCATCTCTACTAAAAATACAAAAATTAGCCAGACATGGTGGCAGATGCCTGTAATCCCAGCTACTCAGGAGGCTGAGGCAGGAGAATCACTTGAACCTGGGAGGTAGAGATGGCAGTGAGCCAAGATCGCACCACTGCACTCCAATCTGGGCAACAGAGCAAGACTCTGGAAAGAAAAAAAAAGAAGAAAAGAAAAGAGAGAAAGAAAGAAAGAAAAAAGAAAGAAAAGAAAGGAAAGGAAGGAAAGGAAAGAGAGAGAAAATACCCAGTCAGGATACTAGTCCTTTGTCAGATGCTTAGTTGCAAATATTTTCTACCACTTTGTGGGTTGTCTGTTTATTCTTATAATTGTTTCTTTTGCTGTGCAGAAGCTTTTTCGTTTAATTAGGTCCCATCTACTTCTGTTTTTGTTGCGTATGCTTTCAGGATTTTGGTTTTTGAACTCTGCCCGAGCCAATGTCCAGAAGTTTCTTTGTTTTTGTTTTTTTTTGCATATGCTTTCAGGTTTTGGTTTTTGAACTCTACCTGAGCCAATGTCCAGAAGAGTTTTTCGAATGTTATCTTCTAGAATTTTTACGGTTTCAGGTATTAAATTTAAGACTTTTATCCAGTTGATTTTTTTATAAGGTGAGAGACAAGGAGCCAGTTTTATTTTTCTACATGTAGCTTGCTAGTTTTCCCAACACCATGTATTAAATACCCAACAAACATATGTAAAAATCTTCTACATCATGAATCATCAAGGATTTGCAAATTAAAACCACAATGAAATACCATCTTACTACTGCAAGATGGCCATAATTTAAAAGTCAAAAAAAAAAAACAATAAATACTGGTGTGGAGGTGGTAAAAAGGGAACACTTTTACAGTGATGGTAGGAATGTAAATTACTTAAACTACTATGGAAAACAGTATGGCAATTCCTTAAGGAACTAAAAGGAGAACTACCATTCAGTCCAGCAATCTTACTACCGGGTATCTACCCAGAGGAAAAGAAGTCATTACGTGAAAAAGATGTTTGCACACACGTGTTTATAGCAGCACAATTCACAACTGCAAAGATATGGAACGAACCTAAGTGCCCATCAACCAACACATGGATAAAGAAAATGTGGTATATATACAATATGGAATACTACTCAGCCATTAAAAGGAACAAAGTGCTGTCTTTTGCAGCAACTTGGCTGGAGCTGGAGGCCGTTATTCTAAATAAGTAACTCAGGAATGGAAAACCAATCATCGTAAGTTCTCGCTTATATATATGAGCTAAGCTATGAGGACACAAAGGCATAAGAATGATACAATGGACTCTGGGGATGATGGAGGGAAGGCTGGGAGAGGGGTAAGAGTTAAAAGGTTAGCCGGGCGCGGTGGCTCAAGCCTGTAATCCCAGCACTTTGGGAGGCCGAGGCGGGTGGATCACGAGGTTGAGAGATCGAGACCATCCTGGTCAACATGGTGAAACCCCGTCTCTACTAAAAATACAAAAAACTAGCTGGGCGTGGTGGCGCGTGCCTGTAATCCCAGCTACTCAGGAGGCTGAGGCAGGAGAATTGCCTGAGCCCAGGAGGCGGAGGTTGCGGTGAGCCGAGATCGCGCCATTGCACTCCAGCCTGGGTAACAAGAGCGAAACTCCGTCTCAAAAAAAAAAAAAAAAAAAAAAGGTTACATATTGGGTACAATGTACACTGCTCAGGTGACAGGTGCACTAAAACCTCAGGATTACCACTAAATAACTTATCCACATAACGAAAAACCACCTGTATCACCAAAACTATTAAAAACAAAAATAAAAATTTATCCCTTTGAAAAATGTTTAAAAGAAAAATGCTCAATAAGTGGTTGCTATTATTCTTATCATCAACTGTGAGCTGATGTTCTGGAGTATTTTAGTGTCTTCCCAAATTTTCAATGCCCGAAAAACTCTTAGGCTGAAACAAGTGAACATGTGAAAAATAAAACATTATGTTTTTAATAGTATATTGGTACGTTTGTTTTAGAATAAATGTATTTTTGCAATAGGAAAGAATTTCACTCCACTCCCTCACAAGCACATGAGTTCAAGTTGTTAGCACCACACTCTACCCAATGGAGCTAACCAGCCAGTTCGCATTGGCTCAAGTTGGAAAACAAATTAATTCTCACTAGCTTCATTCTCATCTCCCTTACCTGGTCAGTCTTTGAAACCTGTCTGTCCAACCTTGGAACCCTCCTCAGAGCCCCCAGCCCTGTTGCCTATGCTGACTCTGCTCTGCCTTGTGCCTCACCACATGTCTCTTCCACAGCTTCTTACTCTCTTCATTTGTTTCCACACCTCCAGTCTCTTCCTCTTCAATCCACTGTCTACACTGCCACCCGTGTACTGGGTTAAAACAGTGAGCCAACCCATGGACACCAAGGAGAACAAACTTCCAATGGTGTTTCATTAGCCACAAAGTTCAACTTTCTTATTGTGAAGTGCAGCTTGCTTCATAACCGGGCCCCAGACGACCTGGCAGTCTCACAGTCAGGCACCCCCTTCTCACTGTCATTTTGCACCTAAGTACATTCACACCCTGTGTAATGAATACCAGAAGGTGGGTGTCATGGGGACCAGGTCAGAAGCTGCCTTCTACAGCCCTTATGACCCATTGTTAGCCAGTTTTATCAAAAAACATACATGTGATACTTTTATTCCCAAAGTCTGACTCCAGTGCCCTTTTCGCCACTGGTTACAATATCAGGAGGGGAAAAAGGATGCTAGTTATTGGGCTTCTCAAGTAACTAACAACCATCACTGAAATTATTCAACTCCCAGCTGGGCAACCTTTCCATGGAAATGAAGCACTGGTTGATCTCTAAGTCACTTCTCTGACTACGCATTTACCCATTGTGGGGCAGAATCCTGCTGAGGATATTAACGTCAACCTGTAGCCAGTATGCGCTGCACATATCCTTACAGAAACTTGAGAGAATTTACCTCATGTCCTTATCTGGCCCAGTGATCTCACATAACCACATGCTAAGGCCAAGTGTATACTTGTCATGCTAGCTCTCAGGAGACAAAAATATTAAAGTCTCATGTGACTCAGGAGGAATGACACCAGAGATCATGTGATGCCAAAATTTAAACAACGTCTCAGTCACAGAGAGGCATTGAGAAGTGTGCCACATACTTCTCACCACAAAGGTCCTGTCCACGTTGAAGCACATCCAAAGGATAGGATTGCCTGAATTGCACAAGTCCTCCTGTGCTCAGGAAGCATTCTCCAGTGCCATGCAAAAGAAAGGGCTCCAGAGCTCAACTGAAAACAGCTAAGCATCACTTGGGACACTGGTATGCTCTGCCCTCCAAGACCTTGAAATCAGTAGGTGCTAATTAAACAAGAACTAACTGTGTGTAAATTTAAAAACTACATAAGCCCACCATGAAGGCAGAGACTAGATTATTTACATGTCACCAGGATATGCTACTGTCATATGCTAGGATATTTTATAGACAACTGGTTAGTTGTTTAATTAACTGCAAAGTCTTTGTTATTTGTTATCATTGTTGTTGTCATTTGGCTATTGACAACCTTTGCAAATTCTTGATTTGTACTTCTGTTATATAAGCAAGTGTCACATAAGAGTTCTAGATAGACAAAGAACTAGTCTATAGGGTTTTTTTTTTAATTCTTTAATCAACAACATTTAATCAGGAGTACCCAAATGAGAACTGTAGCCGTATCAACTACCTGAAGGACTAAATTGTATATATGTTTCTTTCTGGGGTGTGCTGATGGACAGTGGACACCATGTGTGCAAATAGGAAGATAAGGTCTCAAAAGAAATCTCATGTAGCTGGGATTACATCATGGCTTAGGAAATGCTAGACGTTTTGGTTATGCACCTTCTGAAAACACAGACCATTTATCTGGCAAACAGTGCTACCTCGATATTTCCAGAAAAAATAAACATGTTCTGTTTACAGCTTTGTACTCAATCTGGAGTTCCACTCTCCATCTTCCATAACAGAGTTTTCCAATAGATGTGTCTGAGATGATAGAAATGTTCCCTTCTGAACAGCCCCAAATGGGAGCCACTAGTCATGAGGGATTCTGGGCACTTGAGATATAGCTGGCAAGACTGAGAAATGAAATTTTAAATCTTTATTAATTTAAAGAGCCATGTGTGTCTCTGGTGGCTGCTATATCAGACAACACAATACTAAAGGTTTGCTACTCAAAGTGTGGTCTGGGGACCAGCAGCTTTCATATCACCTGCTGCATTTCTGTTAGAAATGAGAAATCATGAATCTGCAAACAGAATCTACATTTTACCAAGATTCCCAGGTGATTTGCATACACATTGCAATTTGTGAGATGCTGCTCTGAAATATTCCTTGATAAGGCTGATTAGCTTCTGGCTCTTCAAGGGAATAAAATCCCAGAGTTCATGTGTTCAGTGGAGAAATTAGAGATTATAATATTACTCCGGTAATCTTCCTAGAAAGATACATTGATAAATGACTACAGAATTCAGTCCTCTGGAGTCCTTTTAAACGTGATCTGTATTAAACTTCATTCAACTTTGTAAGTATATTCCTTAAAAACTGTTCACTGATGCTAGGGAGAGGACTTTTTACTGCACCTGACAGCTCCCCTAAACTTGCTGATGTTGAAATTAGTTTGCCAACTCTTTTCATAATTAGAGATAAAGCTTCAAAAGCATATTCTCCTGAAAAAGAACATATAATGTTTACACAAGGCTAGTGGAAACAACATTATTTACTGGAATACTAAATGTGATAAGGAAGGGGTTAGAAAGGGGACCTTCCTGGGAACTTAAAGTGGAAAGAAAGAGAAACAGCAGAAGTGAAGTAAGAGAGAAGAAAGAAAAGCCAAGCTTCCATGCAGCATGATATACAAGCTCCTATTCTGGACTTAGAGGCTGTCATGGTTCCGAAATCACATCCTGCAGAGAGTGTTAATAGCCACTCCAGCAAACTAAATCCTTGGAATATTAGAGACATGCATTGGAAAGGTCAGAGTGCCTTCAACTGATCCTCATGTTGAACCGTTCTTCAGCAGAGTCATTTGTTCCTCAGTGTGATTTGTCACTGGCAGGAACACCAGTGTTCCTTCTGTAGTGGATATTTTTGTGTGTTTGCTTGTTTTCAGGCCCAGTATGCACCTTCCCTTTTCCCAGTATTAGCTGTAGGATTTTAACTGGGGATTTACCTTCCAGTCTGTTTCACATCAGGTAGGGTGCTTCTCCCACTCAAAAGTAGAAAAGATGGTAAATACTAACCATTAGCGAATACTAACATGAGTGTGATTGGTTCAGAGGATTGCACATTAGTCAATTAAAACAAATCAGAAACATGGACTTCAGCTGGGACTTCTAAGAAAGATACCCTTGCTCTATTTAGTTGGACTTGAAGCTGTAAAGCATGGAATTGTGCCAGCCATTTTGATACCACAAGGAGAGAACCTCCTTGTGGAGAGAATGAATACAAGTGGAACCTGAGTTCAGTGACTGAAAAGACAAAAAGGGTTCTAATGTCCTCTGAGTATCTGACTCAAATCTCACCTGAAGGCAGCGCTACACATTGCGCACTGTGTGAGTCAATAGACAGCTTCTTTGCCTAAAAAGGTCTGGGTTCAATTATGCCTCTCTTTGAATAAAATGAATCCTAACAGATAAATCTCCTCTCAAACAAATATCCTAGGAGGAAAAGAAAAAGCTGGCTGAATGTATTAATGAAAAACATTTGTAAATGCAATGCTTTTAGTATAACGTGAAATAAGAGTTGTCTTGTGAAGACTAAACTTTTTTTTTTCTCCTTTTCTACTATGCACAAATTTCTGTAAATAAATGTATGGCAGGAACAAACTAAAATAAACTCTGTAGTAAACAAAATATAAAAATTAACTTGTAATCATAAGCTCTCTGTTGTTCCCATTTACTTAAGACAGTGATAACACTATTCATCACGAGTAAAAAATTACAAGATTTTCAAATGTACAATTTAACTACTTACTATCTATATTTTATAGATTAAGCACAATTTAATTTTATTATACAAAAAGCAATAGAGGTTGGAGTACACACTCATGGTTATCTCATCAACAGTAAAATCTAACCTCTATAGGGAAACCTGTGAGAACAGAAGGAAAAAGGAAGACAAGTCAGTGATATTTTCCAAAATGTTGAAAGCAGAATTTTATAACAGTGACCATGATTATTCTATGGCATGTGTTAAGATGTCTGGGTCATTTCTTAGTAAAACAATGTTAGCAATTAATTTGGAGTCTATTTCACATAAGACATTAAGTCATGTAAAACACATAAGTAACAACAATAAATCACTGTCAGGGTTTCTGACAGTGCATAATGTAATACCAGGCATAGAGTAGCATTCTATCTTGAGCGACTTTAACCCCTTGCACCTCGAAAGGAAATGCCAGTCATGTGTCTCAAATCACAAGTTTCTACAACACCAGAAACTTCCAGCATGTCATTGCTCTTTGGAGACTATGTGCAAAAATGCATCTGTACATGGACTCATTTTAACATGAATCCTTTTTTAGAGGAAGCTATGTGCTCTGTATCAAATCAGGAATTAGAGTTGCAGCCAATGAAGATGGAAAAAAAAAAAAAAAAAAAAAAAAAGATAGCTTATCCCTTACTGCTGGCAAAGCCAATTAGGCCTATCTTTGCTTCATGACAGCTATATAAAGAATTGGGGAGTTGAGAGTGTGGGCATTTGATATGGATGTGCAAACTAATTCTTTCTGTTGGCTCACATAAACAACATTTAAGAGAATATCCGGTAGATGTTTTTTGGCCTCATTTCCCCAAACCATGTAAGGCAACACAATTTAATACACCCAGTGGTTTTCTGTCTTGTATACAAAATATATATATATATACACAAGAGCTTCTTCAGACACAGAATTTAAGATGAGTTGAGGAGTCAATTCTAATTCTTTGGATTATTCCATCTGAAACTAAAATTAAGCTCACATTTAGATGATATGCTTGATGACTTTGATTTTCTCAGTTTCTGTCATGTACTAGTGATACAGTAATTGTGCAATATGCAAATTCAGCACCAACATAAATTTTGTATTGTAATTTAATTTATTTGAATGCATTTGACCCATTATAATTTCTTTATCAATCAGTCTTTTCTCTTAGGTGAACTCCTGGAAAGCAAAAGCTTCATTTGTGTCTACTTTGTCAGTTCTTTACACATAGTGGAATCTCAGCTCTTTGTGCAATAAATTTAGTATTGGTTTCTACAGAGAAGTATATCAAGCATTTCAGCTAAGATTTTATTAAAGAAGTCCCACAAATAAGGTTAAATAGGATTCTTCTGGACAGCATTCATTCTTATCTCACAAACATATATTTTTAGACCTTCTCTTAAGCATAAGACCCACAGCAATAATATCTAGCATTCCCTGACTGCTCACTCTGAGTCAGGCCAAACACTGGGCACTCTGATTCCATTACTCCTTCTCTCTTCACAACTACCTGAAGCAGTATGACTGTGCAATCTAAATGTCACAAATAAGGTAGCTAATGCTTAATGTTTAAAGAACTTTATGTATCCAACGTCATACAATCTGACACCTGGATTTCTTGTTCTTAACTATCACCCTATGCTCCAAAGCCAATAGGTTTTGCATGTTGATAAGTATGAAAAGCAGTAGAAAAGTGCCAAGTCTATTGGAGCAATAAGGAAGTAATTACCTTTAATATACACTTTAATTTTTTTAATTCATTTAAGCCCAAGGGCATATATAAGGTTGATTGTATGAGATCTTAAATCACAAAATTGTTTGGCTCATAAAGGTTGACATAAGTCCACACCACTGAAAAAGCCGTCTGCTGCATTCTCAGAGAAAACAGGTGTGCAGAATGGGGTGTGAATCATGCAACTGGCTTGGGTTGGTGGGTCCACAAGTTAGTTGAGCATGGGATATCAGCCATTCCCTATTATGTCAGCCACTTCACCCACATGTTTCAAAAGACAAAAAAAACGACACAAGCCAAAAAATATTACCAGCATTTTCTATGACAATTGAAGATGTTTGGCTGGGCAAAAGTTACCCTGAAAATAGGTAATAGTGACTCATGTTCATTGTGACACAAAATGTTACTTATTTGATATTTTTATATAAATGTTACAATAACTTCATTCACTTTAAAGGATTTCTGTAATGTAAAACAGGAAAAATAATTTATCTAAATTAGCACTAGAAAAAACAACTCTTGGCCAGATGCAGTGGCTCAAGCCTATAATCCCAGCACTTTGGGAGGCCAAGGCAGTCAGATCACCTGAGGTCAGGAGTTCAAGGCCAGCCTGACCAACATGGAGAAACCCTGTCTCTACTAAAAATACAAAAAATTAGCTGGATATGGTGGCACGTGCCTGTAATTACATTAAAGCTGTAATTACATAAATTACATGCCTGTAATTACATAAAGCTACTTGGGAGGCTAAGGTAAAGAATCGTTTGGACCCAGGAGGCAGAGGTTTTGGTGAGCCAAGATCACAACATTGCATTACAGCCTAGGAAACAAGAGCAAAACTCCATCTCAAAAACAAACAAAAAACTTTTATATGAGGTTGAATCCATTTTATTTATTTTACCAATAGTCTATATTGACTTTAAGAGCTAGCAAATAGGGTGAGAGATCAATTAGGAGAATACCAAGAGGGCTGCATTCTTAAAATATTCTTGGAATCTCCATCTATTTTCTTAAGGCCTCCTTATTAGATCCAAGGAGAAACATGTGGACATGTAAAACTAACTACTTGTCAGAACAGGGAGGAAGTTAAGGTTATTTTTCAAAAAACCAATAATAGGAGATACTTTATCCAAACGAAATCCTTACCTAATGGAGGAAAAAGTAAAATCCTCTCCTCCAATCATTTCTAGCTTTCCAAAGATTTTTTCTGCCAAAGTCCCCAAACAAAAGTAAGAGAATAGCAATTTTAGAAACCGTTGATTCTGAGATTTGAGAGTATGGTTGGTACAGTTGGAAAAAAAAAAAAAAGAGATTTGTTTTTCTCTTTGGGGTAGGAAAGAAAGGAGTTTGGGTAGATATTTGACCTATATGTACCTATTAGGCACATTTTAAATTAGACCCTCCATTTTTCACCCCTTTCTTATTTGAATCTTTCATCATTCCTCCAGTCTTTAAGACCTGAATTCCTGGTTGGCTGCATTTTTCTCTCAGAGTACTCAAGTCTATGGTTATTCTCCTATTCCATATTCTATATTTCACATCCAAAAAATTTGAAATATGTTGTTTCATTAAGTTTGCCCCAAGCTACATTTTTTTGTAGGATCATACTTAGTCTTTATTCTGTTACTGTCATTTCATTCCAACTCTGCATGCAAAAGAAATGAACCTGTGTGTGAAACTCACCATTATCAATAGGAAGCCTGTTTATACTTAATAATGGAGAATTCACTTAATCAACCATTCATTCAGTATTCAAAAACCACTTATTGAAAATATTCTAACAGCCAGTGTTCTAAAAGTCTAATAAGCATATTATGTATTCACTTAACATTTTTTTAAATCCTATGTCTTCTGTGTACCAGGCATTGTAAAAAACTTCATGACTTAGTGTCAAGATACCAAAGGAGATAGCTAAGAGGAAATCTAAATTTTCTGTTCTCAAAAAGGTAAAGATGAAGATGAAACATTTGTCTCTCTCAGAAGCATGAAAAATAAGAGGTTCTAGAAAGTTCAATTGTTCTGAGAAGTGCAATCCACATGGAGGCTAAACAATCTGAATTGCCAGTTTTGATAATGAGGTGAAGATCACTAATCATGCCCTTTCTTAAATAACTTCTTCCTCATGGTAAGGTAGTTTCTTCCTTTAGTTTTGGCTGGAATCATGGGCAACCTGCTAGAAACTGCATCTTCAGCTTCCTTTGCAAAGAAATATGAGTAGAAATAATCTCTGCAAAACTCTTCCAAGTTATTTGCAATAAAAATACATTGTCTGAGCTCTCCTCCCTTTTCTTTCATCATGAGCTATAAATATAGATAAATCATGGCCAACTTTGGTCATGTAGAGTTAGTCAGTGACCTAATGGGTAGAGAAAGAAAATGTAAGTGGAATCCAAGTCTCTTAATGGCCCCAATGAGCGGAGGTTCCTCATCAGGCTAGACCAAGAAGATGGTTTCATGAAGAATCAAAGACTACTTTCTTATTCAGACCACTATATCTTGGGACCTCTTTGGGAAAACATCTTAAAACCTGTCCTAAATAATACAATAGCCTTATTTTGCCAAATAATTGTAAGTTTCTCTATCAGTGTCCACACATACATTAAAATTTTTATTTAAAAAGTGTCAACCATAGTTTCCAAATATTCAAATTGTATTCAGACAAGATTTCACGTGCTACATTGCTAAATAAAACTTCAGCAAGCAAAGTTCCATAACAGCAATTACTCTAATCTTCGACAAAGCAAAGAAACAATGGCTAAATCATACAATGGTTCCTGAAGGACCTACTCAGATACCACATACAGTTACTTCTACTCACATTCCATTAGCTTAAATCAGTGATGAAGCCTGACTCAGTGGTGTTGGAATGTATAAACCCCAGCCCCACCAAAAAGACACTGTCGCTCTAATAACAATGAATAGGAATATGCAACCCTCTTACAAAGAAAACAACAAACAAATGGGCACAATATCACAGTCTACCACAACCAAATGAAACAAACTTTAAATAAGTTTCAGCTATAAGGCAAATAATTTAAATGGGCTTAAATTTCATTCATATGTCTTTATCTGCTTTTTGGCAATTGGATCTCATAACTAGAAGAAAATGTATTCTATTTAGATATACTTTTAATAACATTTTGACAAAAATGCTCTGGCATTGTTACCTTCTATAAATAGAACTATGGTCAGATATTAAAGCATTCATGCCTTCATTTCTGATATTCTTACTCCTTTACCTCTGGAATAAAAACTTACTTGCTACAGAAAAGATCTCTACCATTTTAGATCAAATTTACCTTTAGCTTTGGGAAAGGCAACATTAATCAATTCATAAATTTCATCTGTTAGAATTCAAACCAATAATTTCAATTTTATCACAAAATGATGAATAAGTATAAGGACATAAAATACCCCCACACCATCCTAACAAACTTTGTTTTTTATCCTCTTAAGTTTTACTAAAGTAAAATCAACAAAACTTTTAGTCAGAAATTTTTTAGCCTTGAAAGGCAAACAAAAAAACAAAAAAACAAAAAACAAAAAAACCTTCCTTTATTCTATTTTTAGTAAAGATTTGGTACTTGACTACATTAACTATATGTTACCCTTTTCCTTTTTCATCATTAACTACATCAGCAAAATAGTATCAAGTTGATCAGGTTAAGTTTTATACAATGACATATCTGTCTAAATTGATTATGCAAAAACAGCTCTAAATAATTATTTTACTTAAAATGTAGATTAAAAGGAAGCCCTATGTTAGTAAACATGAGGCTTGTATCTTAAAAGATAACTCAAATTTACTGTTTTAAGAAGCACCTAAATAGAGGAGTTTGGGTTTGGATTAGAACATAGAAAGCTGCAAGAGACTATTGCTTTTACCTTAACAACCAAAACTAAGCCATGTCAGTTATAAAATCATAGTATTCTGAACCCACTACTGTTCTGAGGATGCAAAGAGAACTAAATTCCAGAAGGTGATTAGTATTTTATAAGAGAACTATAGCTGTTCTCAACCCTGGTAGGCAGGCAATAAAGGAATCCATCATTTATGCAGGTAAGGAGAAATCAATTGAAATTTTAAGAAACTTATAACAACTTTATGTGAGCTAGCAAGGCATGTTAGAATCCCAAGGAACCTCAGCCACAGGGCAAGTTTACAGACATATGTCATGCTTTTTTTGTGTGTTTTTACAATTCTCTATCATTAAATACTCAGGAACTCAAAGGCTAGGGGCAAGGTAGAAGAGCTAAGAGAACTCTCCCTGATACATTCTGAGGGAAAAGATATCTCCCTAGGTGCAGTTTGGAAGTTTGGCAATAGCTTGGTAGTAAAGCACAAAGAGGAATCTTACCAGTACTCAGGCCTGCAAAAGGGAAATTTCTGACACTGTTTAAAACATTTGAGGTGAATAGTAAGTTATATTCAACTAAAACTGCAGTCAAGCCCAGATCAAGCTTGGCTACAGATGAGGTTGGCCCAGACCCCAAATCTATCAGTTTATATCTAAAGGGGTATGGTATATTCTAGAGAAATATAATTTACCTTACACTCTACTGTTAACGATATGCAAGATTTTGCTATAAAATAAAAACATTATAAAGCAAAAAAATAAATAACCAAAAAAACATGACTCATGATGAAGAGAAGAAACAGCAAAGCTGAAATATGGCCTAGATGTTATGAATCAGACTTTAAAATAATTATAATAAAAAAGTATAAAGGATGTAATAAGAAAGGTATACCACAAGTATGAACAGCTGGGGAATTTGAGCACATGCATGGAAATTTATATGTGAGCATATGCATGGAAACTATGAAAAAGAATTAAATGGAAATATTAGATGTGAAAACAATTATATAAAAAAATGAAGGATTCAGTTGGCTTAATAGCAAACTGGATTCACCAGAGGGAAAAATCAGTGAAACTGAAACCAGGTCATTAAAAAATATACCAGTTAAAACACAAAGAAAAAGATAAGAAAGAGGAGGAGAAGGTGAAAAGAAGGCATAGGTGAGGAAAGAATAAGGGGGAGGGGAGGAAAAAGAAAGTGATAGAGAGAAGTATAGAAATGAGGAGGGAGGGAGAACAAAGAAGGGAGGAAAGAAACAGAAGGGGGGAAGAGGAAGAAGAATGTTCATGATTTATGCTATAATATTAAATGATGTAAGACTACCATAGTAATTGGCATTCCAGAGGAGGAAAGAGATTAAACAAATATTTGAAAGTATTATGAATGAGATCTTTTCAAAACGAATAAAAAATAATTCAACACCCAAGAACTTCCATCAACCCCAAGAAAAATAAACACAGAGCACACAAAACCTGGACATATTATAGTTTACTCCTGAAAACTTAAGATTGCAAAAATGAATCTTAAAAGAAACCAGAATATATATATAGATATATATATGTATACATACACACACTACATAGAGAAACAATAATATAATAAGTGAAGACTTATCACTAGAAACAATAAAAAGCAAATAACAATGAAATAACATTGATAGCATGCCAAAGAAAAACGATAGTAAACTAGAATTCTGTATCCAGTAAAAATATTGTTTCAAAAAAAAGTGAAGATGTTTTCAAACAGGTACAGATAATTCATTTTCAGCAGATATTTACTATGAGTGATAAAAGAAATTCTTTAATTTGAAGAAAATGATACCAGAACTCAGAGTTGTGTAAGAAAGGAAGAGAACCAAGAAGAGTAAAGCTGGGTAAATATAAATTAGTAATTTTTACATATATATACATAGTATATGTATACACACACACACACACACACACACACACACACACACACACAACTTTTAATTTAAAATACTATTGACGAGTGGGAATCTGGCAAGATGGCTGAATAGGAACAGCTCCAGTCTCTAGCTCCCAGTGAAGCCAATGCAGAAGGTGGGTGATTTCTGCATTTCAACTGAGGTACCCAGCTTATCTTATTGGGACTGGTTAGACAGTAGATGCAGCTTCCAGAGGGCAAGCCAAAGCAGGGTGGGGCATTGCCTAACCTGGAATTGCGAGGGAAATTGTGAGGGACTGTGCCGTGAGAGACGGGTGCTATCCAGCCCAGATACTATGCTTTTCCATGGTATTTACAACCCACAGACAAGGAGATTCCCCCAGGTGCCTACACTACCAGGGGTCTAGGTTTTAAGCACAAAACTGGGCAGCTGTTTGGGCAGACACTGAGTGAGATGCAGTTTTTTTTTTTTTTTCCCATGCCCCAGTGACACCAGGAACACCAGCAAAACAGAACTGTTCACTCCCCTAGAAAGGGGGCTGAAGCCAGGAGGCCAACTGGTCTTGCTCAGTGGGTCCCACCCCATGGAGCCCAGCAAGCTAAGATCCACTGGGCTGAAATTCTCGTTGCCAGCACAGCAATCTGAAGTCGACCTGTGACTCTCCAGCCTGGTAGGGGGAGGGGCATCCACAATTACTAAGGCTTGAGTAGATGGTTTTTCTCCTCACAGTGTAAACAAAGTTGCTGCCGGGGAAGTTCAAACTGGGCAGAACCCACGGCAGCACGGCAAAGCTGGCTGCAGCCAGACTGCCTCTCTAGATTCCTCCTTTCTGGGCAGGGCATCTCTGAAAGAAGAGCAGCAGCCCTTGTCAGGGAATTATAGCTAAAACTCCCATCTCCCTGGGACAGAGTACTTAAGGGGCAGCTGCAGACACAGTTTCAGCAGACTTAAATGTTCCCGCTTGCCACCTCTGGAAAGAGCAGCAGATATCCCAGCACAGTGCTCAAGCTCTGCTAAGAAACAGACTGCCTCCTCAAAGTGGGTCCCTGCTCTTCATTCTTCCTGACTGGAGACACCTCCCAGCAGGGGTCGACAGCCACCTCATACAGGAGAGCTCCAGCTGGCATCCGGTGGGTGCCCCTCTGGGACGAAGTTTCAAGAGGAAGGAAATGGCAGCAATCTTTACTGTTCTGCAGACTTTGGTGGTAATACCCAGGCAAACTCCAGGAGTTTTGCTGGAGTAGACCTCCAGCAAACTCCAGCAGACCTGCAGCAGAGGGGCCAGACTGTTAGAAAGAAAACTAAAAACAGAAAGGAATAGCTTCAACATCAAGAAAAAGCACTTCCACACAGAAACTCCTTCTGAAGGTCATCAGTATCAAAGATCAAAGGTAGATAAATCAATGAAGATGCAGAAAAAACAGCACAAAAATGCTGAAAATTCCCAAAACCAGAAGGTCTCTTCTCCTCCAAAGAATCACAACTTTATGCCAGCAAGGAAACAAAACTGGATAGAGAAAGAGTCTGATGAATTGTCAGAAGTAGGCATCAGAAGGTGGGTAATAACAAACTCCTCCAAGCTAAAGGAACATGTTTTAACCCTTCAGAAGGTGGGTAATAACAAACTCCTCCAAGCTAAAGGAGCATGTTCTAACCCAATGGAAGGAAATGAAGAATCTTGATAAAAGGTTACAGGAACTGCTAACTGAAAGAATAAGAGAAGAATTTAAATGACCTAATGGAGCTGAAGAACACAGCGTGAGAACTTCATGAAGCATACACAAGTATCATAGCAGAATCAATCAAGTGAAAGAAAGTATATGAGAGATTGAAGATCAACTTAATGAAATAAAGCATGAAGACAAAATTAGAGAAAAAAGAATGAAAAGGAACAAACAAAGCCTCCAAGAAATACAGGGCTGTGAACAGACCAAACCTACATTTGGTTGGTGTAAATGAAAGTGACAGGGAGAACAGAACCAAGTTGGAAAATACACTTCAGGATATGATCCAGGAGAACTGTCCCAACCTAGCAAGACAGGCCAACATTCAAACTCGGGAAATACAAAAACCACCACTAAGATACTACTCCAGAAGAGCAACCCCAAGACACATAATCATCAGATTCACCAAGGTTGACATAAAGGAAAAACTGTTAAGGGCAGCCAGAGAGAAAAGTCAGGTTACCCACAAAGGGAAGCCCATCAGACTAACAGCAGATCTCCCTGAAGAAACACTACAAGCCAGAAAAGAGTGGGGTCTGGCACTCAACATTCTTAAATAATTTTTCAACCCAGAATTTCATATCCAGTCAAACTAAACCAAATAAGAAAGGAGAAATAAAATACTTTACAGACAAGCAAATGCTGAGGAATTTTGTCACCACCAGGCCTGCCTTACAAGAGCTCCTCTTGTAAGCACAAATTATGGAAAGGAAAAGCTGGTACCAGTCACCGCAAAAATATAAAAGACCATTGACACTATGAAGAAACCGTATCAACTAATGTTCAAAATAACCAGCTAGCATCATAATGACAGGAACAAATTCACATATAACAAAATTAACCTTAAATGTAAATGGGATAAATGCCCTAATTAAAAAACACAGACTGACAAATTGGATAGAGTCAAGACCCATTGGTGTGCTGTATTCAGGAGACCCATCTCATGTGTAAAGACACACATTCTACTATAAAGACACATACACATGTGTGTTTATTGCAGCATTATTTACAATAGTAAATACATGGAACCAACCCAAATGTTAGACTGGATAAAGAACATTTGGCACATATACACTATGGAATACTATGCAGCCATAAAAAAAGAATGAGTTCATGTTCTTTGCAGGGACATGGATGAAGCTAGAAACCATCATTCTCAGCAGACTAACACAGGAACAGAAAACCAAATACCACATGTTCTCACTCTAAGTTGGAGTTGAGCAATGAGAACACATGGATACAGGGAGGGGAACATCATACACTGGGGCCTGTTGGGGAGTCGGGTAAGGGAAGGGATAGCATTAGGAGAAATACCTAATGTAGATAATGGGTTGATGGGTGCAGCAAACCACTGTGGCACATGTATATCTATGTAACAAATCTGCACGTTCTGTATATGTATCCCAGAACTTACAGTTTCTTTAAAAAAAAAAAAAAGAAAAAAAAAAAAAAAAAAAAAACTGACCTCCTATAATTTCAGCACTTTGGAAGCCCCAGCCAGGAGAACTGCCTAGGCCCAGGAATTGGAAACAGCCTGAGCAAGATGGTAAGACCTCGTCTCTACAAAAATTAAAGAAGAAAAATTATCTGGGCATAAAAATAAATTAATTAAATTAAATTAAATACTGTTGACTCTATAGGATGAAAATAACATCTGCGTATTAGAGGTATATTACATATATAGTGAAGTAAAATATAAAACAAAAATGATAGGAGAAAGAAATTGAAATCATTCTTGGTTAAAGTTCTTACAGTATCCATTTTATTTGCAAGTAAACTGTGAAAACATAAAGATTCTGTATTAATCTATTTTCACTCTGCTGATAAATACAAACCCAAGACTGAGTAATTTACTAGAAAAAAGGGTTTAACGGACTTACAGTTTCATATGGCTAAGGAGACCTTACAATCATGGTGAAAGGTGAAATGCATGTCTCACATGGTGCCAAACAAGAGAAGAGAGCTTGTATGAGGATACTCCTGTTTTTAAAACCATCAGATCTCTTGAGACGTATTCATTATCATGAGAATATCATGGGAAAGACCTGCTCTCATGATTCAATTACCTCCAACTGGGTCCCTCCCTCAACACACGGGAATGCAAAATGAGATTTGGGTAGGTCCACAGCCAAACCCTATCAGATACATATTGCAACAACTCAAATACCTAATAAGCAAACAACTTGAAAAGTTACACATAAAATATGTGATCTAATTTAAATAATACAAGATAAAAAGAGGGATAAAAACGAATGAGATTAATAAACCAAATAAAATTTAAAGACCAAGATGGTAGATTAAATACAATGATATTCAAAGGAAAAGACTACTAGACAAAAATGATAGAAGCAAGACTGACTGCATGAGCTTCACAAAATAGACTTTAACTATAAAAGTAAGGCAAGATAAAATTAAAAGATAAAAAAAGGGCATACCAAACAAACAAACACTAAGCGTAAGAAATCTAGTATGCTCTATAAACATAAGAGAAAGTGGATTTAAGGCAAGCAGTATTATAGAGGATAAAGGGAAACTTTTCTTAGCAATAAAATGATCAATTAAGCAGTCAGACATAGCAATCCTAAATGCACAAGCCCCCAAAACAGAGCTTCAAAATACACAAAGCAAAAACCAATGAGAGTAAAAGATAACTCTTGCTTCAGGCCAAGAAGAAATAATAGAGACTAGGGTTACTCTCCCACATAAGATAACATTTTTTATTTATTTATTTATTTTTTTTGTGATGGAGTTTCACTCTTGTTACCCAGGCTGGAGTGCAATGGCGCAATCTAGGCTCACCGGAACCTCCACCTCCTGGGTTCAGGCAATTCTCCTGCCTCAGCCTCCTGAGTAGTTGAGATTACAGGCACATGCCACCATGACCAGCTAATTTTTTTTTTTTTTTGTATTTTAGTAGAGACAGGGTTTCACCATGTTGACCAGGATGGTCTCAATCTCTTGACCTTGTGATCCACCCACCTTGGCCTCCCAAAGTGCTGGGATTACAGGCTTGAGCCACCGCACCCGGCCATAAGATAACACTTTTAACAAAAATATATGAAGCAATTATTTATTTTAAAAACTATAGCCTGGGTGCGATGGCTCACATCTGTAATCTCAGCATTTTAAGAGGCTGAGAAAGGTGGATCATGAGGTCAGAAGTTCAAGACCAGCCTGGCCAAGCTGGTGAAACACCATCTCTACTAAAAATACAAAAATTAGCCTGGCATGGTGGCAGGTGCCTGTAATCCTGGCTGCTCAAGAGGCTGAGGCAAAGGGTTGCAGTGAGCTGAGATGGTGCCATTGCACTCCAGCCTGGGCAACAGAGTAAGACTAGGTCTCAAAATAAAAAAATAAATATTAATTTTAAAAAACTGTAAAAATGCATTAAAGTTTCACAATCTCTGAGAGACAGGAAGCAAATGAGTTGAGTTCCAAAATTACGCCAAGCTTACTGGCTTAAGGTTGCAACATAGGGACCAAGCAGGACCTAGTAGAGGCTGTTTGGCTGTCAGAGTTGCAGAGAAAGCGCAGAGAACTCAGGGAGACCAGAACAAACTATAAGCCCTCTGGACAGAGGATTGGAAAACAATAGAGTTGCCCAGAGAAAGATCCAGGGGGAGAGAGAGTCCTCAAAGATCTCCCTCAAATATTCAGCAGACTACCGATAAGCACATGCTTATAGGGAAACTATCCAAGCTGGAGACAGAATCACCCAAAAGGATTAGAGAGAACAATTATTCACATTCACAAAGGGCTAGCAATAGTGCCCTTTCCCACCACATTGGAAAACCCTCATGATTTATGGGGCATTTGAGAGAGTGTGTGAAAGGTCTTGCCTCAGTAATGAAGAATCATTAGGCCTTGACTGAGCACTGCTCCAGCTTTCCCTAAATTAATCTTAAAAGCAAGACCGAAAAGTATCAAATTGTTTCTAAGTAACTTAACTGCATCCCAAAATAAAGCTCTAGAATACTCATAGGAATACAAAAAATAACAGCACTCACAAAGTAAAATCACAATGTCTGGTATCTGATTAATAATCACAAGACATTCAAAGAAGGAGAAAAGTATGACCCATAATGAGGAAACAAATAGGCAATCAGAACCAACCAAGAGCTGACACAGATATTAGAATTAGTAGAAAAAGACATTTAGATATTTATTATAAAAGTGTTTCATGTACTGAAAACTTAAGTAGAGGCATAGAAGATATAAAAGAAGACTCCAAACTGTTAGAAAAGAGACTACAATGTGTGAGATTTAAAATACATTAAATGAAATTAACAGCAGATAAGTAATTGTAGACAAAAAGATAGTGAACTTGAAGTCAGAACAATAGAAAGTATCAAAAATAAGGTACATTTTAAAAGAACATTTTTGAAGAAAATAAAAAGGCAGTTTATCATCTAGGAAAATAAATTTGCAAATTATATATCTGAAAAAGGACTTGTATCAAGAGAACTCACAAAATTCAGTAATGAGAAACCCAATTATTAAAAAAAAACAGGTATAAGATTTGAACAAATATTTCACAAATAAGTACGTGAAAACATGTTCAACATCATTATTCTTTAAGAAAATAAAAAGTTAAGGCCACAATAAGGTACCACCACTCACTTACTGGAATGACTAAAATTTAAAAACTGACCATACCAAATGTTGACAAGGATGAGGAGGAACTAGGGCTCTCCTACCCTGCTGGTGCAGTTGTAAAGTGGTACACTGACTTTGGACAATTTGGCAGTTCCTTGAAAGGTTAACTATTCAACTAAAACATTATTCAGACATTAAATTCCAGGTATTTACCCAGGACAAATTAAGGCCTATGTGTATGTAAAGATTTGTACATAAACATTCATAGCTGCTTAATTTACAATAGTCCAAATTTGAAAATAACCAAAATGACATTAACAGGTGAGTAGATAAACAAGCTGCAATATTTTCACTCAATGGAATATTATTCAGTAATAAAAAGAAATGAACTATTAAGCAACAGCATGGATACATTTCAAAATAATTCAGCATAGATAAGTTTTGCACCAACCTAATACAGGTATTAATCGACTTACGACCTATGCAACTTACGACCACAATCGCTAGCCATGACTGCTCTGCATCTGGCAGCGCAAACGTTGCCCAGCTGGGCCTACAACAGTGCAGACCAGCTTCTGGCAGCACTACCATCTCCGCGGGCACCATTTCAACTGTTATCCCAGACTCGGTACAGCCATTTGTGTTTTGTGTCTTGGATATTTTTCATCAAACCCCTCCCAAGATGTCTACCAAGAGGAAATTGTCTTTGTCTGCGCCTCAGCCTGCCAAGAAGGAAAGAAAGGCCATCGATCTGGACACGAAAATGAAGGTAATTAAGCAGTACAAAGGAGGAAAGAAAGCGAATGTGATTGCACATGATACGAAGTTATCACACTCGACTGTTGGGACGATTTTGAAAGATAAAGAAAGAATTCATGAAGCCGTGAAAGGTTCTGCACCCATGCGATCAACAGTTATAACAAAGCGATGAAGCGGGCCCATCCACGAAATGGAGAAATTGCTATATATTTGGATGGAAGATCAAATTCAAAAACGGACACCATTAAGTCTTTTTACTGTGCAGATGAAGGTGAGAAGTCTATGTCAGACTCTGAAGGAGCGTGCTGGAGAAGATTACAGTCAAGAATTTGTAGCAAGCACTGGCTGGTTCCAGAGATTGAAGAAAAGATTCCAAATGCATAGTGTTCGAGTGACTGGAGAAGCAGCGAGTGTGGATGAGGAAGGAGCACGTAAATTTGTTGATAGTCTGGATGAATTAATTAGAGATGAAGGATATCTAGCAGAACAGATTTTCAATGTTGATGAACTTACAAATGAAGAGCTAATCGAACTGGAAGAAGAAAGTGGCGGAAGAAGAAAGAAGAGAAGTAGAGAAAGAAGAGGAGGAGCCAGAAAGAAAGTTCACCACTAAGGGATTATCAGATGGTTTATCTTTACTGAATAAACTTCTTATACATTTCAAAGCAATGGACCCAAACATCGAACGATTTGCAAGGATTGAACGGATGGCGCACGATGTGTTTCGTCCGTATCGTGAAATTTATGAAGAAAAAAAGAAACATACAATTCAGACAAAGCTCACCATGTTCATGAAAAAACCAACTCCGGTAACCCCAACTGCTGCCTCAGATGACGACATCAACGATTCACAGCCAAGCACCAGTGGCCAACAAAATGTTTCATACATGTTTATATATTTTGATATATTTTGCAATTGGGAAAATGTTTCCTATGGTATTTTTTACACCTGTATTTTGTATTTTTGTATGCACCTGTATTTTGTAATTTTGTATGTTTTGCAAATATTAAACCAGTTGTACTGGTAATGCAGTGTTTTACTTAAACCTGACGAATGTAAAAAGAAACAAAACGGTGTAGAGATGATACAAACGGCATAAAATGAACAAAGAAAATTGTGATATATAACAATGAAAGAAAATTATGATAAAATATGACTTAAAGATTTTTATAACATCACTTCACAGTACTGTACATATAGCCTACTCAACTTACGACCAAATCGTGTTACGACTGGTCTGTCGGAACCAATCATGGTCGTAAGTCAAGCCTAGCTGTACATACCTATGATCCCCTTTATTTGAATTCCAAGAACAGCTAAAATTACTATTGAGTCAGGAAGTAGTTGCCATTTGCCCAAGAAAGGTAGGAATGGACAAGAAAGGAGCACAACTGACCTTTCTAGAGTAATGGAATCTTGGTTTTGGTAGCAGTTATTTACATGAATATAAGTGTCGAACTTCCTTTACCTGAATACTGAAAATCCATGCATTGTACTATATGTAAGTAATGCCTGAGTATTTTGAAAGATGAATCCTGAAAAAGTAAATTGCTTTTTATACCACCCTTCACGTAATTTTCTGTTTTTTTCACATTGATATTGAAGATTGAGCATATTTTCCACATTCATAAAAACAAGCTCCAGACTTAATTAAAATATATTAAATACTATAGAGAAAATATAGAAACATTTTTTTCCAAAACACTCTCATATGCAATTCCAGGAAAAGCAGAGAAAAAACAGTGATTTTCTAGACCAAAAATCTTCTCCAAGTTTAGTGTAAACCCCATGTTTTCTTCATGCCCAGATAATTTTCCTAATTTCAGTTCATCTGAGGATATTATGAATTAATATTGATTTTCATGGTCATTTGAAAATAAATATTCAAAACCTGTATTCCAGGGTTTTAACAACAGTCCCAGCCCAGCCAATTTAAATCACATTCCTAAGATCATTTCTGTGTGTTTGTTATTGTTATTGTTGTTGTTGTTGTTATAAAACAAGTCTGAAAGTAAAGGCAAGATTTTTAAATTATGAAAATGAAAGTCCTGCTTTACTTACCAATTCTGGGCTGTCATCTAATACAACTTCGAATCCTCAGCGACCCACGCCCTCTAGCAGAAGAAACCACACCCCTAGCCAGAAACCACCTCACTGCAGGCTGCTGAACCCACACAAGATACACCTGACCTCACTTATCTTTCCCACCATCAGAGCTACACTGAAAATGAGTAAAACTTGGACATTTATCAATTCATTTCAATGGACGATGGTGTTGGCTAAAAGATATACAATTAGGAGGGAAGAAAAGAGGAAAGGAAGGACTTAAAGAAGAAAGAAAGAAAGCACTGGGAACAGGCCAGCAGACTCAATACCCATGCACTGCTGTTATTCAAGTCTCTAAAAAGTGGAGAGAACACACCTGCCATACAGGATTGTTCACTGGAATTTTTAGATTAAATAGCACACAACAAAAAGTGTGAGACTTGCTTGTGTTTCTTTACTGGCAAGATTTTGTGATATGCTTTGACATTTGAGGACCCTACCTTAATGAATTTAAAAGTTAGAAGAACTTTTCCATTTGGACACAGTTGTGTGCGTGTGTGCTGATTATGCTACATTGGTTCCTTCGAGGGAGAGTAAAGCCACACAATTTTAAGCAAGCCAAAGCATTCTCCTTTTAGGTCAGAAATAATTAAAACATATGTACAGCCTACCTATCTGTGGGCTTAGGATTGAAGAAATTTGTTCCTTATGTCTCAATGAAGCCTAGAGTGCCATTCTCTTTCCTAGAAACCACGATGTGGACAGCACTTTCTAGTCTAGGGTACCCAGAGTACCACCTGAATAATATTCCATAGAGACCAGGAGTTCCTTCTTCCTTCATTAAAGCATCCAAATTTGAATCTCAGATTGTTAGCCTATCCCACCTGGCTCCCATCCCTATTGCAGCCACTTCTCATTACTCAAGGGCTCTAGCTCCCGGGCCAACAATTCCTCCTCCTTCAGTGTTTCCTATGTCCAAACAGATGATTCTTCCATTATTCTGGTTTCTTAGATCTTTGAACCCATTCATGCCTAATGATCATGTTCTTCAACCTATCTTAGCCATTTCCTTACCATGCTCAAAGTTCCATTTTGCTATCACTGGAGAACTTACTACAAATTAAAACTCTCGTGCTCACCTCAGCCCTGCTGAACCAGGAAACCTGGGATATGGTGCAGCAATCTCTATTAAATAAGCCTTCAATAAGATTATGGTACCCAAGTTTGTTCCCAAGTTTGTTATTACCAAAAAATGCAACCCCTCTGTAATTTCAATTCCAAGACTCCCACATTCTGACCTCAATTTGATTATAGTACCCTAACTCCAACAACCCTTGCATGACAGGACCTCATGTCTCCTGTAAATATGCCTTGAACTCACTTTCTCATTAATATTACTCATATTTAGGTTATCTTCATTTTACTCATCTAGCAAAAATTCAACCCTTGTTAATAAAAAACTTCATCCCATTTCTGGCCTATATGCAGTCCTTACAGTGACCTGCAATGCCTACATGATCTGACCTGCTTTTCGTTGTCACCACCAATATGAAAAGAGCTAAATATGTATGAGTAAAGAAGATCTAGTATCTCTTTAAATGTATGGACACACCCTCATGGGCCTTTTGTGCTGCCAGGCAATCATCCTATGTTATTGAGAAAACAACTATCAGAACAGAACTTCTACCCTCACTTCCACCCGCCTGCACATGCACTCTTCCACTCTGCCTTCCCACCTGTTCCCCTGGATTCTGTGTGCTTCTATCTAGGTCAACCTCTTCTGCTTGTATATCAGATTTCATGCCCTCTTGCCTACTCAGGAACGTTGTCCTAGCACCTATCCACTCTCTTCTGCTTCCTCATTCTTCTCCCACTCTGCCAGATCCTTCTGACTACATAAAGCATGCTGTTATTCCTACCATCCTAAAAAGTAACATCTTCCCCTTCTAATTACTGCCCTGTTTCTCCTATTTATAACACACTTCCTCCAAAGAGTTATTATCTATGCTTTTTTAAAAGTAATTTGTCCTCTCCCATTTTCTCTTAAACATACTCATTAGGCTTTCACTCCCACCACTCCATCAAAACGTTTCTGAAAAAGTCATCATTGACACTCCTGCTGCTTATCCAAGGGGCGATCTTCAGTCTTCCACCTGCTTGAGCTGTCTAACCAACTTGACACAACTCTTTCTTCCTTGTAGCACTTCCTGCCCCTGGCTCTCCTAGTGTTCCTCCCACCTCACTGGGAAAATTCAGTCTTGGGGCCGGGCGTGGTGGCTCATGCCTGTAATCCCAGCACTTTGAGAGGCCGAGGCAGGCAGATCATGAGGTCAAGAGATCGAGAACATGCTGGCCAACATGGTGAAACCCCATCTCTATTAAAAATTTAAAAATAAATTTTTTTAAAAAAATAAAATTCAGTCTGACCAAACTTGAATTACTCTTCTTCCTCAACAGATACACTCTACAGCTTCTCACCTCTGTCCAGGGTGCCCTCACACTTCTAGCTCCTAAAGTTAAAAACTTTCAAATCACTGTTGACCTGCTTTTTATCTTCCATATCTCCCATCTTAATCCATCAGCAAACCTGTTGACTCAAATCTGATGCAACAAAGTCCAAACCATCTTGTCTCTCTCCTGGATTATTGAGACAGCTTCCCAACATTATAACTTCCCTTTCAGTCTAATATTAACCAGCCAGAGTAATCTTCTAAAAACATACATCAGATTATGGCACTCCTCTGCTCAGAAGTCTCAGTCTCTTCGCACCTTATCTAGTCAAAATTCCAAAGTCCTTATGGTGACCTGCAATGCCCTCCATGGTCAGATCTGCTTCCTACTATGTTACCTACTACAATGCTTGCCTTCAATCATCTTGCCTTTGCACTTATTGGAAAGAATGACTTGCTTCCTTACCTCCTTTAAGTTTCTGTCAAAAATATCCTCTTCGCGCCAGGCGCGGTGGCTCAAGCCTGTAATCCCAGCACTTTGGGAGGCCGAGGCGGGTGGATCACGAGGTCGAGAGATCGAGACCAACCTGGTCAACATGGTGAAACCCCGTCTCTACTAAAAGTGCAAAAAATTAGCTGGGCATGGTGGCGCGTTCCTGTAATCCCAGCAACTCAGGAGGCTGAGGCAGGAGAATTGCCTGAGCCCAGGAGGCGGAGGTTGCGGTGAGCCGAGATCGCCCATTGCACTCCAGCCTGGGTAACAAGGGCGAAACTCCGTCTCAAAAAAAAAAAAAATGTATATATATATATATATATATATATATATATATATATATATATATATATATATGTATATCCTCTTCTCTGTGAGGCTTACCTTTCTGCCCCTTTTCTAGCAGTGCTTACCCTTCCTTTGCTTTATTTCTCTTCATAATCCCTATTTCCTTCCAAAACGCTATGTAATTTACAAGGTTATGGGTTCCCTAAAGGCAGAATGGCCTACTTCATTTGTTTGTTTTTTGAATAACAGTTATGTAGAATAGAGTGCTGGAACAGACTAGTCATCAGTAAGTGGCTTTTGAATGAATGCATGAATAAATGAGTCAGGTCCCTAAAGGGGAGCAACAGGACAGACACTGTGTTTTCTGGAGACAAGAATAGGTCACAAAAGCTTGGGCTGTCATGCATCAAGACTCATGCTTGCATAAATTATACAAAATTATACGAAAGCAGTGATTGTTGCTTTTGCATGGGGAAAAAAAATTTTTAAGTGTCCTCTCACCTAAGCCAGCTTTGCAATCAAAGAAAATACACAGAAAAGATCATTTTTAACAGAGAAAATACAAAATGTTTTTCCCTGCATAGAACTACAGAGTGTACCAACAGGGCAAGCTAATTTAATGATTTATCAATGCTTCACCATTTATCCCTAAGTCTTGGCATCTGAGATAGCTCTCCCCTAACCCCAATGTTAGCATCAGTCTCCTTACTCTGTATAACTTCAGGTTCCTAAATTTTATCCCCCCAAATTTAACTTTTCTTTTCCATTTCGTCATCACATAACACACACAAAAATAAAGCTATTTCCTAAAAAAGACACGGATATTAAGGTCATGAATCCAAAAATATATGTATAAGAAAGCAGAAGTAGGACAAAAAGAAGATTCACTTGACACTGTGCATAAGGTGTCTTCACACATTTTGTAATGGACCAGATAGTAAATAGTTTTAGGTTTTGTAGGGCATATAGTCTCTACCTCAACTACTTAACTCTGCTACCATAGAACAAAAGTAACCATAGAAAATATGTAAACGAGTGAGTATCGCTGCGTTCCAATACAGCTTTATTTGTGAAAACCGGTGCATAGCAAATCAAGCTGCTGGGCTGTCGTTTGCCTGCTCCTGTCCTGTGTCTTCCCCATCCAGCCAATCATTATTTCAAGGGTCAACACTGCTTCGTGAGTGAACAAAACTGTCTATATATTTTGTATTCAGAACAATTTGTGGGCAGTTATAATGACATTGTTTCAGAGTTTACGAGTTCTGAGTTGTGCTCAAATCATTTAACTTGCCTTCACAGAGAAAGTGCTGAAGAGTGTTAGAGACAGCAAATGGGAAAGCCATAAGAATTCTATGGAACATTCTTAAAAGAAAAATACAATGATTTTATTTATTCAAATAGATAGCCATATTTATGTAAAGTGGGTACTTTGAATTTGTAGAGTGTTCAGAAATGTGTTTATACATCTTTCTCTAATTATCTGTGAATATAATCATTGGGACTTGGCAGTTAAAACTCAAGGATCAAATTTGTAGCTATTAGAAATATTGTTGAATGTCACTGTCCCAGGTAGATAGAAACAGTAAAGATGGCTTAGTCATCAGAAGTAAAGATGATTTGAAATCGATTTGGGGATTATGTAACATTTTTTACACCCACTGACCTTTGCTTCTTTAACTTTCATCAGGATATGTGGTATGACAGAAAGTGGCACGAAATAAAACATAGCAGAGCCTAACATGAGAAACATTTTGTGAGTCCAATGCAGTGGTTTCAGGAAGTAGCTTTTTTGTTGTTGTTGGCAGTAAGAGAATGAAAGTGAAGAAACAGACTGGCAAACTTACCATGTTCCAGGCAGTTCCCCAAGTGCCATATATATATATATATATATATATATATATATATATATGCGTGTGTGTGTGTAAATGAATATATATATTTATATATTTAATTCTTAAGCAACTCCATGAGGCAAACATGAAGTCTCAAGTGTCCAATTTCCCAAGTTTCCAAATGAAACAACTGGAGAACAGATATGGTAAGTGATTTCCCAATGTATCCTGCTAATTAGAGACAAGCTGATATTTAAACTTATGGAATATGGTTTTCTGGAGCTCATGCTTTTATTGACTTCTCTATACTGCCTCTCAACAGTTAACAGATTCAAAGGACAATTTTAATTAGGAAAATGTCAGCCCACCAGAAAGCAAAATTTCAAATACTAGTAGAGGAAGTTAGAAAGTAGATAAAGCAAAATTTCTAGAAAGACATATTCAGGTGTAATTTTAATTTTAATCTTGGAAGAGAAAAGAGACATTTGGAATTAAAACAGAAGGAAAGACATGCTGGGATGAAAAGCAGGGAAACTACAGTTCCTCCCACCCAAGCAGAAGTGGGGAAATTAACAGCTGGCCAGTGGACACAGGTCAGGACACTGGAGGGTATGGAAATAGCTAAAAGTATCTCCTGTGGAAAACTCGACAGCATCGCCAAAAAGCTAAATCAGATGACCTATTCAGGGCCCAGTGGGGGCCAGGTGGCACAGATTTATAATGGGCCCAAACAAGGAGCATATTCTGACAGTAGTAAAATGTACCAATTGTAAATCAGTTATCTATTCATTAAGGCAATTTCTCTAGTGACCTGTTAATTTAACCTATTTCATCTATTATAAATTCAAAAGTTAGAAATTGTATCCCTTTTTAAAAGATTCAACACATCTGATTGTCACTAATTCAGACAGATCTTCTCCCTAATCAGTTCAAATCTTTGATATTTTCTCTACTTACTATATTTCATCCATAAGACATGGATTTCTTTCAGATTTTGACATCTCAGAAATCTAGATGTCTTATACTCAACAATGAAATTGGGAGCATTTTTCCCCAGTGGTAAATGAAAGAATGATATATCTGACAATGTATGGTGACTTATATTGGATGAACCACATCATTTACTTTGCCTCCAATTAATGTGAACACTTCCAAGCCAGGGAAAGGCAAAACATTTAACCTCAACACTACTCAATATTCCATAGCTTCTTATCCTACCTAACACATTTCTATATGTTCTTTCCATTCACATCAATTTTAAGTGATAGATATTTATTATCCCTTCATTTCACAGATGAGCACTTTCAGAGAAGTTAACTCTCCTGCACAAGGCTGTTAGCTGACAGAGCCAGCAGCGTATTGAGGTCTTCTGGCACCAGCCTCTGCACATCTGACTAGCCACTATGATTATTCTTAGGCTTTTGCTCTGAATAAAAGTCTCACTACCCTACATTTCAACTAAAGTCTGAAAACTACCTGTACAACTTTGGTTGTAGCTGGCAACCTTTTACTCAACATTATAGAGCAGTAGCATATATAAGAATCTTACTCCAAATCACCTTTTAATCCCAAACAATAATAAGAAGCGTAGAAGCTGCCTGTAAAACCACTTTCTACCTTTTTGATTTTATAAGTCACAGACAACATAAAAATTTCAGATTCTATTTTCTGATAGGTAGAAGCCTTCTTGTCTGCAAGAAAACAATTTGTTTAACAACAAACAAACAAAGATCATGCAGAAAAACTGCTCTGCAGAATCGGGGCAATATTTCAAGCTGATGCAATGAATAAAGATAGCCAATGTCAGTCAACAGCCAGTGGAAAAATAACCCTCAACTTCAGACTGATTTGAAGCCTACCAGAATGACAGAGTGAAACATAACACAAAACTGTCACAAAAGTCTGTTATTTATAGAATATTGAATTAAATATGACAATTGACCAATAAAATTACACAAGTTAATTCTTTCAGGCATCACAAGATGGTGTTTACCTTATATTACCCAGAAAATGGACTGCAGATGATGATGAACTTTCCTCAGATTAACAAGCAGCCAACCAATTTGGATGTCCACGCAAACAAAACAATCAAACTTTCAAATTACAGTCTGGCTGAAGAATCAGAATTATTTTGAGAGTTTGGCAAATAAAACAAATAGACTCAAAGCCATAGCGTTAGCAGGAGGTACTTGGAATGAGGGTCTGATTGCAGCCAAAGAGAGAGAAGAGACCAAAAGAGATGCTAGAGAAAGAGGCTAGTAAGGAAAATTTTGAATACACTCAGTGACATGGACACTTAACCAAGTTCTATTACAGCCTCATACTATTAGACTCTAAAATGTATTGCTAAGGAATAGTAAATAAAACAGTGTGGCACTAAGGCAGGGATAGATTCAACACAGGTGGAATACAGTAATTTAGCCAAATCAGTGGAGACGATATTTACTCATGAACAATTAGTTTTGGAACAATTGGCCAGCAGCTTGGAAAACAAGGTAAAACTGGATCACTACTTATTTCCTTAAAACAAAACAAATTCCAAACAAATCAGAAATCAAAATGTTAAAACTAAAACCAGAAGAATACTAGGAGAATACATAGGAAAATATTTTATAATCTTGGAAAAAAGGGCTTGCTAAAAATATCAAAAATCAAAAATAAAGCAGTTATTTATATAAGAAATGATCACTACATTTAACTCCATAAAATTGTAGTTTCTGCAGAGAAAATATCTTCACAAACTCAGCTGAAGGATAAATGACAACATGGAAAAGCAATTTTTAAAACATATATCCGAAAAAACCAAAATACCTATTTTTTTAAAGTTTCTGCAAATAAAAAAATCTCAAAATAAAAAGGCAATAGCTATTTAAAAGGCAGTTTTCCATGGTGTATATGTACCACATTTTCCCTATCCAGTCTATCATCATTGGGCATTTGGGTTGGTTCCAGGTCTTTGCTATCATGAACAGTGCTGCAATGAACATTCGTGTGCATGTGTCCTTATAGTAGAATGATTTATAATCCTTTGACATGGATGAACCTGGAAACCATCATTCTCAGCAAACTGACACAAGAGCAGAAGACCAAACACCGCATGTTCTCACTCATAGGCGGGTGTTGAACATTGAGAACACATGGACACAGGGAGGGGAGCACTACACACTGGGGTCCGTTGGGGGGAGTGGGGGAGGGACGGGGGTTGGGGAGGTGGGAAGAGATAGCATGGGGAGAAAGGACAGATACAGGCGAGGGGACGGAAGGCAGAAAACCACACTGCCATGTGTGTACCTATGCAACAATCTTGCATGTTCTTCACATGTACCCCCAAACCTAAAATGTAATTTAAATAAAGGCAGTTTTCAAAAGAAAAACTAAAACAATGAATCTGTATGAACAATCTTAGCTGGGTGATAAAAACGTTCTAAAACTGATTTAGGATGATGGTTATACAACTTGGTAAATTTAATTTTTAAAAAAGGCAGTCATTGAATTGTACACTTGAAATGGGTGAATTATATGACATGTTAAATATGTCTCCATCAAGTTGTTAATAAATGACCAATAAAATTTAAAATAGATATTCTTCCTCATTAGTATTCAAGGAATGTTAACAATGCTTCTTCAATGGTCTCCTCCCTCAGCCTCAAGGACACCACATTGTGCAGGTTTTCTTCCTGCCTCTCTGATAGCTCCTCAGTGTCCTTTGTTCATTCCTCTACTTTAGAGATGGCCATTCCTTGGGCTTCTCTGTGAGCCTCCTTTCCATTGTACCACATTCCCTCCCTAGGAGTTATCACCTGCAGAGGTTGTGCAGCAACAGCAGCAACATAGTATAAAACAACATTCCAGACCTTCTTTCTAAGCTCCAGAATTATGTATCCAACTTTTTGCATGGCTGCATGCCACTTGGCCTAATCACCAATAATCTTCAGTGCCATTCCTGCCCCTGCTCACAATTCTTCTCAAGAAGTCTCTCCTCTATAAATGATATCTCTATTTTCACACTTGCTCATGGCAAAATTCAGATTTAGCCTCGGTATATTTCTATCCCTTGTGTACCTCATCTAATCCATTTCCTATTCCTATGAAATCTATGTCAAAAATGCCTTTGAGTTCCATTTATTTCTTTACCATTTTATAGTCACTCTGCAGTTCAAACCATCATGATCATCTTCCATTGATCCAAGAGCATTCTAATTGGTTTCCACTCTTACTCTGTTCTTCACTAAATTATTCTCCCAAAACTGAAAACACGATTCTTTTTAAATGCAAATAAGATTTTTGAGGCAGACACCAAAGTACACCACTCAGATCCCACTTCAGTAAAGACTTGTTCAGGGGCTGAGAGTGTTGCCAGCCCCTCCAGCATTGTTCTAGCTGCAAAGAACTGCCTTGCCCCAGGAGGTCACACTCCCTCCTGGGGAGGCCCTCATCCAGTAACTGATCAATGTGAAGTTATAAAAGCCCAACCATCTCAACCCAACTGGGGACCCCTCTGGAGAATCATTCTAATTCCACTGCCTGTGGGGGCAACCAAAGCTGTCATTGGGCTCAAACCTCAGGGCGTCTTATCTCTCTGCCCAATCCTTCTTCTCCTGCTTCCACATGTGTTAATCCAAGACTAGTCCTTAGTTAACATCCTTCTCTCCAGACTCTGGCTCAGATTGCATCCTTGGGAATACTATATACAAGACTTCTGAAACCATGTGATGGTTTTATTTGGGTCTTACTGATCCAGACAGATTCCTCTCTTCCACTCTCCTACCCTATTCTACTGCATGTTTGTTTTCAAATACACCAAATTCCTGGGGGCCTCAGAATTATTATGCTTGGTGGATCCAAAATAGGGTTTTATCATGATGATGATATCCAAACTACTGTAGACTATGGTATAGAGACCACACCTAGAAGACACATATTTTTAGTTTACAAGCTTCTTAGAGGAGTGTCTCTTAGAAGACTTGACATTCCCTGCAGCACATGGCACAGAGCTTTGCTCACAAAAGACATCCAATAAATAAATAAAATGTGTATGGATTAGGTTACTTGGCAGCAAATACTCTATTGCAGGACCAAATCACTGTCAACAAGAGCATGCTCAAAACAGCTCTTCTACTAGAACTAAAGCAAAACTCCAAAGAGACAGGAGACAATTGACATATAAAATTTACAACTGTCTTCTATGGTTAAGATCAGAAGTTCTTCCAAAGCAAACTAAAGTACAACCCTCAGCAGTAACTCAGACTCAAGAAGTAGCAAGATGTACATTGGGCTGTCTTTTTCCAACTCCAGTTTATCACATTTCAGAAACTCCGCTTTAGGAAAGATTTCTTCTAGAACAATTCCATACTAAATTTTTCCTCTTCTCCTATGGAATCTTTGTGCAAGTAGATTCAAAGACAAAGAACTCCTTTTTCCACCTATTCATAGCATATACCTTCTAAGGCCCCTTACTTAATGCTATTTTTCTTTCCATTCAAGATCCCTATGAACAAATTCATATGATTCCAGTTTTTGTGTAAATACACACAGTTAATTATGATGGACTATACATCCCTGAAGCTAACTGTGACCCCTTTAAGAAGAATCTCCTTCTTTAAAGGCCCTTGGAAAGTAAGTATGGTGATTTAAATAACTAGCTGGGTGTGGTGGCTCACACCTGTAATCCCAGCATTTTGGGAGGCTGAAGTGGAAGAATCACTAGAGCCTAAGAGTTTAAGACCAGCCTGAGCAACATAGGAAGACCCCCATCTCTACAATAAATAAAAAATTAGCCAGGTATGGTAGCACATGCCTGTGTTCCCAGCTACTCAGGAGGCTGGAGGGGGAAGATCACTAGAGTCCAGAACTTTGAGACCAACCTGGGCAACATCGGGAGACACCATCTCTACAAAAAAATATAAAAATTAACCAGGTGTGGTGGCACGTGCCTGTGTTCCCAGCTACTTGGGAGGCTAAGGTGAGAGGATCATTTAAGCCAAGGAATTTGAGGCTGTAGTGAGCTGTGATTGCACCACGGCACTCCAGCCTGAGAAACAGAGCAAGACCCTGTCTCAATAAATAAAATAATTAACTAAAAATTTCAGAAAAAAAAAAAATAATCCATTTGTTCCCAAAAGATCTCAAAGAGAATAGTACCACGGTCATACAGGCAGGATAATGTATCTTTTATCATGAGTAATACATTTGTCTTCATATTTTAGTATTGATAAATAAACAGCTCATATGATAAAAATCATTATTAAACAGCTCTTAAAGACAAGAGGAAGAGGAACAAGGAAAAGAAAAAACAGGTAATAGAAGTTGGTGGGAGAAAAGGGATAACAGATCACCTTTAAACAAGCCAGAAACTTAATTATCACCTTTACTTAAATTCAAACACCCAGTCTCTTGTTTCAAGGAGACCGACTCACAGAATATTTTTCATGACTAACCTTATGTTTGCAACTGAAGATTAAAAACTAAATATTATTTGACAAGTTTTTATATGATGACATAAAGAGTGGCTAGCGCCCACTGTTGACTAAGACATTTATGCCAACCTCCTTTGCCTGCCAAAATATAGCTTCAATAAGCACACATAAATTTTATGTTTAATAAATAACCACAAAATAGTTTCATAAACACACTAAACTGTGGATAATTGTAGCTTACAATGAAGATGTGTTACAGTTTCGGTAAATAGATGTTACACAGTCTGAAACTGGCACACGCTAACCCCATCGTATGGATTGATGTCAAACCAGCTCATGCTGGAACGCCCTGGTGATTTTCTTGGTAAGAGGCCTACGTGCTAACTACTTGGGTTCCTGCCTTCTTCCAGCAGCCCTCCTGTTTGTCTACGCAGACATTAGGTTTCAGAGTCCTGAGAATTTAAAAGGATAGCTGAGGTCTCTGCTCGGTGTCCCAAAAGGTCTTTGTGGTAAGAAAAGTTCTTTATGCCCTGACCAACATGTAGACACCTATGATACTTTAAAATGAATAAATAAAGGGTGTTTGGAGAAATACATGCTGATGTGATGAGAAGGAAGCAGTGAGAATAAACTGTTCTTTCTAACTAACTTTTCTTGGAATTTACATGTTCCTTTTACTCAAAAGATCCTTTTGGAAGAGTGTATTGCCTTTTCCTCTGTTGGCAGACATTTCTTTCTCTCTCTCTCTCCCCTTTTTTTTTTTTTTTTTTTTTTTTTTTTGGTATTCCTTTAAAAAAAGCAGCTTATTGAAAGCTAATGATTTTTTTTTTCCCTCTGTTAGAAATAAGCTTTATTTTTAAGCTTCTTTGACCACACGTGTGCTTTGATGAACTTTCCTCCCATTCGTGGAAAAGAGCTCTGGGTTCCTAACACTTCCAGCTCCAATTCCCCACATTCTCTTTCACTTCACATCAACCCCTGGGAAAATCAGAGTGAGAAAAGTCAAAGGGGGACTTTTTTTTTAATGTGTTGAGCTTCCTTTTGAAGACAAGGAAAGAGAGTTTTTATCTCTAGTAAAAACAGGCCCTTTTGTGAAAAGGAGATGTGATGATTGATCAAACAGCATTCAGAATTCCAGGGATGCCAAGATATTGCTGGGATAAATGGTGGAGATGACCCAAAGACCCTGGCTGTTTGAAAGCGAATAAAATTACTACGACGACATGTTCTGCATTCCTGTGTGTACTCGGCAATTTACATGCTTTACATTCTGCCTGTGGTTACCTTTCACTCAGGTCTTAGCTCACAGTTGAATTTATTCAGCCAGAAATTTACTGGGAACCTCCTTATGGGACGTATGAAACTGGGCCCTAGGGCAGATGGGGCGGGCAGTGTGCATGGTGAGAAGGCAGAATAGAGTAAGAGGGTGGACCTGACATCAAGAAGTGCTCAGCCTGAGGGTTCGGAATATCAGAGCCATGGATGAAGGGCCTCATGAGCGTAAGGAGAGAGTGACTCACTCTGCTGGAGGTTGACCTCCATCAGGAGGAATGCCTCGTAATGTTTTGCGACCTATGAAACACTGGCAGCCTGCAATGCCGCCGCACAATTCTGTTATGCTTTTCAGCACTGCCAAGGGTAGATTTCTCATCTTAACCTCAGTCCTCCTCCAATCTGCATCCTTTACAATCCTACACAACCTCCAGCAATAGCTCTCTAAGCAAACTCTCCCTGACTCCAGTTAACCGCTGTTTCTATCCTCACGCCAAATTAAATTCAACACTTCTCGTATGTCTCTTATTAAACAGCTATGTGTAGAAAGCTATGGAGGGCACAGAGGTACAAGATGTTGTGCATCAAAAAGCTTATCACCCGTCCAGGCGCGGTGGATCACGCCTGTAATCCTAGCACTTTGGGAGGCTGAGGCAGGCGGATCACGAGGTCAAGAGATCGAGACCATCCTGGCCAACATGGTGAAACCCCATCTGTACTAAAAATACAAAAATTAGCTGGGCGTAGTGGCGTGCACCTGTAGTCTCAGCTACTTGGGAGGTTGAGGCGGGAGAATTGCTTGAACCTGGGAGGCAGAGGTTGCTGTGAGCTGAAATCGAGCCACTGGACTCCAGCCTGGCACCTGGCAACAGAGCAAGAGTCTGTCTCAAAAAAAAAAAAAAAAAAAAAAAAAAAAAAAAAAAAAAAAAAGCTTATCACCCAACAGGAGAGTTAGACACGTAACAATTTAAGAGGGAAAAAGAAAAAAAAAATGTTTTAATAGAGCTGCAAGTGCTATGAGCACTTAGACAAAGTCGTGACACGTTTTGGTTCGGCAGGATTGTGAAGTTTTCACTAAGGTTCTGGCAAGTAAACTGAAGCAAGATACGTGGACACATTTCCTAGAGCTCCAAGGAACAGCATGAATAAAAGACCAAAGGTAGGTGGGTAGGCAGCCAAGAGTGTTGGAATTTGAGTGTGGCCAGGGCATAGGATACATGAAAAACAGAAAAAGAGAAACAGAGAAACAGAAAAAGAGCTGGAAAGGCGAGTTCAGGCCAGATAAAATCCAAATCAAGGAAAGTAAAAGTTACTCTGTGGGTAATGGGGAAGAGTTAAAGTTTTCCTAGGAAAAAAATAAATTCCACTGCCTCGTGGTTAAGAATGCTAACTCAAGAAGCAGTGAGAAGGATTGATTAGACAGGATCAAGCCAGGAGCTGGAATGGACCCATGTTAATGACCAAGTAAGTGAGCATAGAAAACTTTTAGGTAAGAAACCCTGTAAAGGCTGAAATAAATTTTTCCTAACATGGACAAGCAAGGCTCCACCATCCTGCCATTTTTCCTTTTTTAGTAATCAAGGCAAGTAAGCAAAGACATCAGATCTCAATAGAATGAAATGGCTATAGACAGAACTGTACAGAACCAATAGAACCTTCTACAACAATGAATACTGAGCACTTGATGTGGAATCACTCTGACTGAAGAACTGAATTCTTCATTTTGTTTGAAGTTAATCACTTTTAGTTTACACAGCCCTGTGTGGCAAATGCTATCACATAGGGCAGCGTAGCTCTAAAGAACAAAAGTGTACTGACTGAGCCAAGATATTCAAAGCATTTTGGAAAAATTTACATTATTCTTCTACCACCCGTCAGACTTCAATAGTGTTGCTGAATTTAGAAGATGGTGTCTATCAAAAGCCCCATGTGAACATATAATAAGATGCAGTTCCTATACTTAGCTCAGGCATGAAAAAACTTCAAAACATATTCACTTTTAAAAGGGATCCCTTTAAGCTGTTCAGAAGGGCCATCACTTACCCCGGTCTACTCAGGATTGCCTATCAGTGGGCACTAAGATCACGGAGGTCACGAAGAGGTTGACTAGTTCTCTCTGACTTCACAGAGGAAAATCTGCCCCCTGACTATCTATTTTCCAATGAAAGTTTCCAGTGAGTCATTGCCCCATTATAACCTAAGCACAGCAGAATGGACATGGTGTGTTGTTAAGTGTTATTGTAAGCTGATTTGTGGTGTTAACTTTCTGGATCATAGAAATGGTTTTGTTCAATATTTTTTTTTCCATAGGTTTGGAGTCAAGAATTATAATCAGTTGCTAAGACTTTGAATTCTCCAGGTAGTTATTTCAAGAACATCCTTTTGCAGTTTTCTTGGAAACGGATTCCTTGTTGTATGAATTTTAATACATTATATGTCATGGTTACTGGCCAGCTATCAGGATACCTAACTTTTTGGCAATTCACTATGTATAATCCATAATGGAATATAGTAAAATCTCTTATAAACTAAGTAAAAACAGGATTAGATAACTTTTTACTTGCTTATCTCTCCAACAAAATATATAAGAGAAGCATTGGAAGAAATCTAGCAATGAGAGACTACTGAAATAACACTTAATTTACACATTGGTTATTTCCAGTAGAACAAGTATTTTGAAGATGGCTACAATAATATGAATCTTTGATAACCTTTAAAAACAGAACAGATTGCTTTGAAATCAGAATGAAAGAAATAGATGTTCCTAAAGCCACAATGATGAAATAGTGCTTTTCAAACAGTGGGTCACAACCAACTAGATTATGAACTCAATTTAGTGGGTCAAACCAATTTTTTAAAATCAGAATATTACTTTTTCTTTCTTTTTTTATTATACTTTAAGTTCTGGGGTTCATGTGCAGAATGTGCAGGTTTGTTACTCAGACTAAATTTTAAAATAGAACAGAATAGAAAATATCAGTGTACTTCACACATATTAAAGGTAGAAAATGTTGTATTCTAAAACTACCAGTTGTGTTTATGTCAGTGTGTTCTAAGTCGTGATGTAAAAGAATTATTTTTTATAGAGCGTGACTTTACCAAGAGCTTAAAAGCCACTGATCACCAAATGACAGAACTTGAAATTTCCTGCTGAATAGATTGTAGGTAACAAATATTTATGAAACATTTGTTCTATGCCTGATATTAAATTCATTTATAAGGTGAATACATGCCTACTTCTTTCAAATAATTTACCATCGAACAACATATAGACACAAATAATTATAACACAATGAGTAACATAATAGACATGAAGAGGCATGTTAGAAACATGACAGAGGGAACTTCTACTTCCACATGTGACAGAATGCAGACAGGAGACATGAGAAATACTTCACAGAGAGGGTGGCATTTGATGTAATCCTTGAAAAGTGACCTGCAGGAACAAGAGAAAGGCATTCCAAGAAAACAGAACACTTTCTATAAAGGTTGAGATGTGACTTGTGCTATGCCTGGAGTCTGGAGTGGTACTCTAAATGTTATTGCATGTTTTAGTCACTTAAGATAGACTTCAAACTTCGAGGTGTAGTGAAAGTAGAGATAGTTTACTTTCATTAGGTTTGAATTATTAGCAATATGCTTGTGTTTGATTCAGATCTTAAAACCATCACTTTTAGGAGCAAAGTTTTTCAAATGAAGACTTCCTCTCAAATGGGTCAAATGTTAGGCTTCCTAGGGAAGAAAACAAAAGTCATTTGCATTATAACAGGGTTTAGCAAGAAGTCATCTATGGCTCAGACCACTTTGTTTTGGTGGTTGGAACAAAACAAATATTTATTAGAAAACAAAATCACTGTACATTGTAAAAATCAAGAAAATTAGGTCATGCTTTGTTATAACTGTTATGGGACATAGATCATTTAACTTAATTTCACACTTATAAAATTCACATTCTATGGTAGAGCTGGAGTAGAAATTGAGGCCCAGAACATTAGGTATGTGTGTCATGAATAATCATAAAAGGCTTTAGAACCAATTTAGGCAATATTGATAAGCACGAAATTATAGAATTGAAAGCACTAATTCAAAATAAAACTTTTTGTTAATTTTTTTCTTGGTATTATTTACATTGAGTGTGACTATATTTGTTATTTATTTAAAATCATTCCACTTTCTTTCCTTTTCCATGATTCCTAACAGAAGAGCTTTTCCAACAGTGTTTCAACTCACAGGCACTAAATGATATAGCAAGATCTAATAGAACTTCATATATTAAGCAAAGTAATAGCAAAAAGAGATCAGCAATAAATTATTGCAGACTAGGTAAATAATCTGTCATTCTTTTAAAAGTCGCATGTGTATGAGCATTCTTTCTTTGTGATAGGAAAACTATTTTAGTTACTTTTCAAACAATCTCAAAGAGTGAAAATGACCCTTGTATTTTAGATTTTGAAAATTCCATGAGAATTGCCACTATAAAGATGTTGACATGGCGTTCCCATGGCCTCTTACTCCCCAAAAGTGACTGTTTTTTTGTTTTGTCTTTTGAAAATAATGACTTGGATTTGAAATGAGAAAATGAATAGTAACATTTCTAAGCTTTGCCATAACACAGTTTCAAAACAAAAATTAAACTGTCCTGCTCAGGTACCTATTAAATTTTTCAGGTCTTAGAAGAAAGCAGCACAGTAATTATAATTGCAGACTCTACGAAAGACTTAAAAATCAAACAAATCCAAAAGCGTTGTAACTTTTTAAGGCAGTTCTCAAGTGGTTTCCAGGATTAAAAAAGTGATTATGAGTTTGTGTTTGGATTTGATTTTCATCCCGCGGGAGTGAACATGAAACCATAAATACATGTATCTTGGAGGAGAAGCCCTAGCTTCTTTTCCCAATTGTCTGAATGCTCTAATGTCAGATATTTCAAATTCTTCTCTACATTGGAGAAATCAGATATTTCCAGGAGCACCAAGATGGATGCTTTTCTTTTCAGCAAGACTTCAATTGTCTACCTGTTTACATAGGAGAAGCTCTGTAATTTCATCTCCACCACAGAAGACAATCATTATGATTACATGAGGCACTGGTTTAACAAGGTACACCTAATAGGCACTTCTGTTCATCAAATCTTGCACAAACAACATTCTTTCATTGTGCAACATGTAAAATAACTTCTTCCTGTTGTAGCCTCTGACACTAAGGCACAGCATGCTACCTCTTGACTGACTTTTCACTGGAAAGCAGAAAAGTCATCACTCTGTCTTTGAGACTGTGGCCTCTGTTCATATAGTCTATATGAAAGCAGAAAATGGAGGCATTTTTTGCATTCTTTGCACTCACTGAGGGATTTGGGGTATACTACACAACAGAGGACATGTCTCTCTAAGCACTTGGTGAAAGGAATGTGTCTCATAGAACACAGCTTTTTGCAAACTCAATTGGTTTCCCCAGTTTGTAAATTATAAACATCCTCTCCCTTATCCTCTTATTCAAACAGATGCATGTGCATGCACACACACACACACACACACACACACTCACACACACAATTTGAAGAAAGCAAGGCAAAACCAAAAGACCCTGTAGAGCAGCAAAAGCAAATGAAAGGAAGACAAAGCTTTAAAAAGAGGAGAAACAAATGTTAAAAGGGAACACAACCCAGGATAAGAATCCTAGAAAAGGGAAAACAAAATATTTGAGCACTGCAAAAGGGAAAATATTTCAAAGGAGTGAACAAACACCCAGCAGAACTGCAGTTCATGAGTGAATTTATGAACTATCATTTCCTTTCAAGCCCGAAGGTGGAACATGTCGATTAGCTTCTCCTATCTTTCTCTAGTGCCTTGGCTGTCTCTGTGTTTTTCTCACCATATCTCACATTTTTCTTTTGTTTTGTTTTGTTTTTTCTTCAAACCTCCCTCCTTCTCAGGAGGTGAATAGAAGGTGGCCCCTCTATAAATGACTATTATCCCTTCAGGGTGAGGAATGTGTAAGAACCATGTCAGGAATTTCAAGCAGCCCAGCAGCGTTTTAGGCTGAGGCAGAGCTGTTGTTTGCAGAAGGGAAAGCAAGAGAGCCTGGACACAAGAATAATGGAGCTGATGTCCTCTGAAATCACTGCAGCTTATGTTTCCCATTTAGATTTAAAAAGAAATACTGATAGAGTCACAAAGAGGCACTATGTAGCATTTCGCTTATAGACGGAACTTATTTTGATGTGTTCCTTCCATCCATTTCAGACTTTGGGGAAAGAGAAGCAGCCATCTCCCAGAGTTTTTCAAATCCTGCCTTGTGCAGCAAATATCACAGCTGCACCCTTCCTGTATTATGCATTCATGAGGTAACTCACAGAGGAATACATTCTTTCCCATGAGTTGTTTTGCTGGAGTTTCTAGAGTAGAATGGAATTAAGTGTAGATATGGCAGAGATCCCCAAACCTTCTAAAAGAGAAACCAGAAACCAGACTTAGCTGCTTTTGTGTGTGTGTGTGTGTGTGTGTGTGTGTGAGAGAGAGAGAGAGAGAGAGAGAGAGAGAGAGAGAGAGAGAGAGGGAGAGAGAGAGAGAGAGATGGAGATAAATAAAAACATAAATAGGTATAGATATCTAGGTAGATTAGATAGAATGATAGATCTAGAAGAAGATCAACAATGTATATGTCAGAGGCATGTGAACCAGAGCAACTCCATCTTGAATAAGAGCTGGCTAAAATGAGGCTGAGACCTAGTGGGCTGCATTCCCAGATGATTAAGGCATTCTAAGTAACAGGATGAGGTAGGAGGTCAGCACAGGATACAGGTCATAAAGACCAAACAGGCTGCAGTAAAGAAGCCAGCTAAAGCTCACCAAAACCAAGATGGCCATGAGAGTCACCTCTGGTCATCCTCGCTGCTACATTCCCACCAGCACCATGACAGTTTACAAATGCCATGGCAACATCAGGATGTTACTCTTTATGATCTAAAACGGGGAGGCATGAATAAACCACCCCTTGTTTAGCATATCATTGGAAAATAACCATAAAAGTGGGCAGCCATATACATACTTGTGTGTGTGTATATAAAATGTACACACACATATATAAAATGTACACACAATGTGTGTATGTATATGCATACATATGTGTTTGTGTGTATGTGTGTGTGTGTGTGTGTGTGTATAAAATGTTTCCTCATCTCACCTTTTTAAAGCCCTGTGGCTATTTTTGTGTGCATATGTCTTTACACACAAAGGCAATATTTATGACTCACCATCAAAAAGTTACACAACAAGTTACCTAAAGACTATTATGGATTGCCAATGACCAAATCATGACCCAACTTTTGGTCTTGTCCCAGAGGACTATGTTTAGGTAGCAGTTCAACAAGAAGCAGCAAATACATCTGCAGGATTTAGACTCTAACACTAACTTATTTGCATGTGGTCCTCAACTTTTAGAGCCCATGTGCACTGATATGAAATCTCCTCTTATCCTACCCTCAAATTCCAGCTTAAATAACAGAACAGCTGTTCTTCATAAGATGATGGAGATGCTGATACTGATAATAATGGCGATGATGATGATGATGATGATGATGATGATGAGGACGATGATGATGATGATGAAGTGATGGTCATGGTGATAGTAACAGTAATAGCAATAATGAAAACCGTCAACTACGAAGAGTTGACATTTGGCAGGCATTAAGCTAAGCATGTTTTATGGATTAATTTATTAAATCTTCCAAACGACTCCATGAGCCAAGACCTATCCCTATGTAACAGGTGGAGAAGCTGAAGCACCAAGATGTTAGGTAAATATTAAATATCATACTCAAGGCCACACATTGTAGGTGACAGAACCCAAACTTGAATGCAGAAAATTCACCTTTCGAACTTGTGCTGTTCATGTCTACTATCTGCTGCACGATGCCCTTGCGTGTTCTGAACCACTGTGAGCTTGGGCTCATCCACCAGATGTTCAGGCCAGTCGCAGCAGGGATGAAGTGTGCATGTGTCTAAGTGTGAAAATGTATCCAGCTGACTATCTCTGGGCAAGTTGAGAGCCAACTGCTACACAATTGATTGGGTTATGGAAGGCTCCAAAAATGTTAGGGGCCAACACAAGCAAACTGTTTCACAGTCTGGCTATTCCTTTCACACAGACAAAGTCAGCAAGGCCAGCCCTATCGCAATGCAGAAAACATCTCCTGAATGGATTCTTCATGGCTTTCCCAGATGATGCACCCCAAACACCGATGATCCAAAACATGTCATTTGTGTTCTGATACTCCACTTGAGACTGAAAATAAAATGACAATACAATACACAAACCCATGATCACACTAGATAACAGAGACCTGAGGAAAGAGGCAGAAACATTTTGATACTAAAGAGCCCTAGAAAGATCCAAAGTTCACAGTACCGCCAACCCAACCTCTCACAACTGCTGCCATTCACACACACACAGACACACACACACACACATGCACACACACCTGACAAGAGCCATCAAAATGGCAGACAAAAACAGTCATACAGAACTAGACAAAATTATAAGTGTTTCAAAGGCATAATAAAAGTGAAAGAGGGAGAAATCCTTCATTCATTCCATACAGCAATCACTTATTCAACAAATATGGTGTGTCAGTACTTACAGATGTAAGTTAAGGAATCGCCAGTCTAGTGCAAGAGATAGACAAATGACATAGTATAGAATATTCATCAACTTTATATGTCAGCCTTTTCTGTGAATGACTATGTGTTATGTACATATATGTAAGTTTTTGTAAAACAGATTTGAATCAAATAACCTATCTTATATAGGGATTAGCTACTGTTTGGTGGTTCTACATACGTTTCTTCCCATAGAAGAGTCAGTGGTCAACTCTTAAATATGATTAATTTCAAGTACCAATAAATCTTCACTAAACAGTTAGTTTCTTTACCTGATTTTTGGCTCAATTCCTGAATTTCAGGCACCCACAACCTGACTTCAGACATATCTTCAAGTAACTTTAATTAATGTATATTGGTGTGGTATAAGAGAGGACCAGGTACTACGTTACAATATGTACATAAGACCTCGCCTTTCTCAAAAGGACTTTATAATTTGTTATGGTAATGAGGCAGGTATATAAATAAATTTGCCACAAAAGGCATATAAATTATAGTGAGAGAAAGATCATATTTGTTTGAAGGAACTCAGACACAGTTTTTCTTTTAATTTAATCTAAAATCTTCAGAGAAGTTTTTTTTAAAAAAATGAGAATCTGAATTCATAACAGTTCTCAAATTTTTAAAAATATAATATTCAATATCCTTTATATCTGAAAATCTCAGCATTTTCTTGTGTTTCAGATGTTTAAGCAGCTGCTAGTTTCAGGTACAGTTTGATTCAGAGGCTCAAATAAAGACATTAGAATAAAAATGTCTCCATCTCTGTACTCTGCTTCCTATTGTGTTAACTTCATTTTCAGTCTCCATGCTGTGACTCCTGTCAACTCCAGGCTCCTTCTCCCATGCTCAGTCTAGCAGAGAAGAGAAAGTGTTTTTTCCCAGGAGCCCTTCCACCTTCTCTGGATTCACTTTCCCATCTCTACAACAATCATGTGGTTAAGGGGCTTTGATGCACTCAATGACCAAGCTTGAATCACAGATTCCATTCCTAATGTCAAATATGGCACCCTACCGGAACCAGATGGACAGAGTAGAAGACGACGATCCCTCAAAGAGAAGGAAATGCATCTGATGCTGAGTGTTTCAAACAAATAGCCTCTGCACATACTTCATTCTCAGGGAGATGATATACACATTCATCTTATATTTCAGTTATGCATGAAGCATAATGAGGAATTCCTCCAATGAGGAATTTTAAAAACCAAAAATATACCTATGGTTTTTGAACCAAAGCTTCAATCTAAATAATTGTTTCTTAATTCTGTGGTTGACTTTTAATGAAGGGGATTCCACAGTCCCTTGAAAGCTTGGTCTTCTCTTCTGTAAACTCTAGAATCTCTCCTGCTGAGCTCAGGTATGCATTCTGCTTCCCTTCATGAGGCTTACCTTTCATTGATGGGAAAACAACTCTTAAAAAGAAAATACATGCTGACTCTCTTCAGTAAAACACATGTCCAGAAATTGAGAGAAATGGCAATCTTCAACCTTGTCAACACATTGAAGCTAAACAGGAGAATATATGCAGAAGCAGGAAACAACCAGACTACACATTGGGTACTTGTCTACCAGGCCTTCTCCGTTCTCAAGACAAATTCTTACTGCAGAGACTGTCTAACTGCAGAAACTGTACCATGGCTCTGAGAGCACTGTTCAGTGGCAGAAATGTAGGAAAGGAAGAAAGACCATAAATGCATATTAATGAATTTATTCCAGAGCAGATCATCCTTTTTGCTAGCATAATAGTAATCCAAGACCAACAATCACAAGTATTAAACATACTCAAACACCCCACCAAAACACACTCTTCCCCATCATCTGTCTTTTCAGGTGATTATCATTATATTTCCAGTACAAAATTTTTTGCAAAGGCATCTTAAGTTGCTTCAAATTCTCTTTGGAAGTAAGTGTGGTTATACATGAACCCCAGTGGTTTCCTCATAGCAGTAAGGAAAATAGCAAGCCCTTAATAAACGTCTTATGAATTGAATTAATAATGACAGCTAAAAGGGTACGTGTGCCCCACTTGGGCAGAATGTCATAATTTTAACAAGGGCCTGCAGAAGCCTGCCTGGAGACAATGCCATGACTCAAGGGAATGATTAATATTAGGAATTTCAAACACCATGGTAGATGCAAGGTGGGAAACTGTCAGCCTGTATTCTATCTGGGAACTTCCTGATTCCACTATTTATCTTGCCAATAAGTAGAATGAGTTTCATCTGCATTAAATCTGCTTACACTAAAGTAGCAACCTCTGAAATAAGTCTTATCGCATCTACCAGCCTCATTCAAATTAGATTGATTTTCTAAATACAGTTAGTTTTTTGGCAAGATTATTTCACTCATAAAAAAAATTAAACATGAGAACTTACATATGATTAAGAAGTTTTCAAAGAACCTTAAAAACATGCTTGATGAAATTATACATTTATATGATGACAGCTCCTACATATTCAAGTATAAACGCCCAGCTTTACATATTATACAAGTCCAGAGGGTGTTCCATTCATGTTGAACTTCGTATAAGTGGTACCTCCTGGAGATAGACAATGACGTGATCCAGCACATGAATCATTCTCTTAAAATGTGGTGTGTTTATGAATGTGCGCTTGTGGATGCAAACACATCCTACACCTACATCTTTATCTGTCTATATATCTCAAACTAGATTTGGTCTTTCAGAACTTTTCCTCTACACAACAGATAACAAACTGACTTGGGATTTCCCAGGGAATTTGTAATGTGGAAGCTCCCTTCAGGCCATTCATATCCCCCTATTGCCATTCTACTTTCAAGCAACTGTAAATTATAACTGCAAATGAATCATTTAGCCATGTATGCCTTGTCCATAAATGCATCTAGGAAATTCATTGCATCCCTTTCTTCCTATAATATTATTATATACTTAATATCAAGATTCTTATGTGTGTGTACTTATGTGTGTGCACATGTGTGTACGTGCATATGTGTGTGTGTCAGAGAGAGAGAGGGAGAGAAACCAAAATATCCATTTATCTCAAAACCATGGCAACCATAAACAGAGTTCTTTTCCATAAATCAGGAGAACAGGTTGTGCAGCACATGTCAGGAACCAAATACGTGAGCCTAAGCAAGGCAATTCTGCTTCTGAATCTTACTTTCATTTTAAAATTGCACATTTAGTTTTAAATAGGTTATAATTTATTAGCTGGTGAAGGTCTACTTGGTAGGCTCAAAATATACAGACCATCCTCAGTGGATTCAACAGTGAAAATAAACTGTATACTTCTGTCAAGACTTACAAAAAGTCATAAGCTGAAAACAAAATTGAGAAACCTGACAGAAGGTGTAATATTTTCTTTTAGGTGAAGTTAATGTGAATTAATTGTATAAAGCTTCCCAATTCCAAAAATGAAAATCAAGCTGGACTGTAAGAGGAATAACACTTAGCTAATCTATTCAAACTGGATCTCAACCAAGTTTCCAGGGTAGAAGAGACGTATGACTGGATACTAGTTCCCAGTACAAGTTTCCATTTTCAAAATATTTCCTTTAAAAGAAAAAAAGAAAAGGGCAGAATACCAATTTTAAACTTTAAAGAAAAATATCATTGCCGTATATATTCCTGGAACCCTGCTTAGTACTGTCTCACTTCTTCCCCTTACCTTAGCATTCTGCTAAAAAGAGACATTGTCTAATTAATGTGATTCTTTTTGTGGACAGGGCCACCATCATTTACTATCCCAGAGAAAGAAAAAGCAAGCTCCTACAACAGTATAGCATTTCACATACTTAATCCTTACCACTAAGGTAATCTGTTTATTTTCCCCTTATTTCCTCCTGTATAGATTTTCCTATGAAATGTGTATTTATACTCTGCTGATTTATATCTGTGGGAAATCAATGTATTTCTTAATGCAGAGACTTGAAATAATCCATTCTTAGTGGCAACAAGATCATCTTCATGTAGATAATTTGCCTGTGAAATACTACCCAGCAGTCTTTTGAGCCTGTGACCCTCACTTTGCTCTGTGGTGCATTTGCCTCTCCTGATTAAACAGTGTTTGCAAACAAAATATATCCACTAGTAAACCAGGTAGGAAAGCCATCTAGTGCTTGCTAAGATGATGACAGACAGAGATATATCATTCATTTCTGTCAAATTCAACTTATTCCTACTTCTCTAAAAACAATTGTTTTGCAGATGAGTGAGTCCATGGTTGATACCAAGTTAACCAAGAGTTTCTTTACTGCTCTTAAGATTCCAGGGCTCATTAAGTTGGAGACATTGAGCCTGGAACTATGCACCTGATATCACCTTTTCATTATGTGCATAACAACACTGACATCCAAAGTGTTTAAAAGACATATCCAACATACCACAGCTGATTAGTGCCAAATCAAAACAACAGCCCTAAGTCTTTGGCTAGTGTTGCTGGTTTTCCAGGAATCCAGTAACATGTAACATGTACGTCATTTCAGAGTTGGTATATTCATCGTTTTGCTACACATATATGATAAAAGTCACTTCAGAGAATAGTCTGGCAAAATCATCAATAGCTTACCAAGAAAAAGGAAAAACTTTTTCTCCTGTCCCGTGAACTCACAGAATGGGGGTGCCCATAATACAGAGTGGGCAGAAGGGTTGCTCTATCTCTATTAACTGCATTTTACTCCAGAAGTCTTTCTTAGTGGCATGGTCTTAGGGAAGAGTCAAGACACTCTGAATGGCTTTTCTATGGGAACAGCAGGGGAACCTTAGAGGTGTTCTGAGCAAAGAGACTCACATGAAGGCCATCTTGAGACCTTTTATTCTGATGAATCAAATCCTGCCCTGGTCCATAAAACTGGCTCTTCTGCTACCTCCTTTGCCTTCCCAAGAAAGGATCCAGGAAGGAAACCTTCTTCTCTCCCCCTTACCTACTCTCTCATCCACAGTGAAAAGGAAGATAAGAGCCTCACTTGGGAGAGTTGATGGGACCCTGCATCTCTGCTCATGGATGTCTCTTGGAAACAACTTGTCCTATAGGGCAAGTGCTTTCTTCCTTCTGTCTCTCTATCTGCCCTGAGAAGGGGCTCCCTTCACCTTGCTACCCAGCTATATAGCCTATGACTGGGCAGGTAGGTGGTCAGAATGGCATTGTAGCATTGGGTCCTAGTTGCATCCTTCTTATATCCATTAATAAAATGTGTAACTCTCTCCTGACCCTCAGAGACTATTTCTGAATTGGGTCAGAGTCTGGTGCAGGGAAACCTGGAAACGGGATCAAGTAGTCCCCTCAGAGGCTTACGTGAGGAGAACAGAGAAGAGTGACAGGTCCCAGGGAAACTCAGCATTAAATTGGAATGTTAACAAAAGAAATTGAAGCCAAGATCGAAGTGTTGCTCTTATTTGCCTTGGGCCAAGACTAAGTGGACATTTCATCAAATTTCAGCAGGGAAGAAACAGAGTGTTGCTGGGCCTACTTGGATTAAGCTGTTAATAGATTCATGGACGAGGTAAAAATTGTTGCAGGTATTTGGAGAGAAGCCACAAGGGATTGTTACTGGAGCTGGAGAGGGAAGCTGGGCTTGAGGCAATTTAGCATGGTGGACAGAGCCCAGAATCAAGAATCTACACCTGGCTTCTAATCCAGGCTCTGCCTCCTCCTTGCACTGTGCCCTTAGGAATGCTCTTCCAGCTGTTTTTCTGTGATAATAGTTTCTACATGCAGTTGTTTTTGTGACAATGCATGGGGAAGCCCTTAGAAAACTGTGAAGAACCATGAAAAGGATTATCTTGTGGGGAAAAAATAAACTAGAAAATGATTAAAAAGAGAGAGATAAATGAACACTTCAGTGTTTTTAGGCGGGTGGGTCTGAAATGAAAAGAAGACTATGACTTGGATAGGAGAAGAGAAAGAAGAGAACTCTCTTAGGGCAGGATACCAAAACGGGAAGAGTGTGAAGAGACTCAAGTTCATTTCGGAGTCACCTTTAAATCTCTCTTTGCAAACTAGGAAATGACACCCCTGCCTCCAGGTAAACAAGCCCCATGACAAGCGGTACAGTTTGGGGAACCTGACAAGGTTTGCATTTCATCTCGTTTGTCCTTTTAGCCCTGAGAGCTGTGAGACCTGCCCCACTTGCCCAACTGAGCATGCAGTCCTAAGACAGCTCTGGCTTTGGGGTAATCATGAGCACCTACATTTCTCCACCGTCTGGGGTATCCCCCAGAAAGCTAAAATTGCAATCATATGTGCCATTCTCACCTGGTTTTAAAGATGACATGATATACATAACACAAAAACACTGTGGGAAACATGCAGAAATTATTACAGAGCAGCCTAACCCAAGTCTCCGCAGCCAGGCAGGAGGGAGGAGGGGGACTGGGAGGCTCAGTGCAGTGTGACTGAGCTTTAGGACACACTGCGTTTGGTATAAAGACAGTCTGCAGCACATCGGGAGGCACGTGCTAGGCAGAACCACAAGGAATGCCATGGCTTTCCTCTTGTCATTCTTTTAGTGGTGGGAGTTTACTGTTGTATTTGTGTTTTGTACCATTACCCAGAGGCTATGGTGACATTTTTGCATATTTAATCAATCTAATAACCAAAATCTGAGACTGCGTGCATATCACCTCTATTAAATCTCTTCACTCACAACTATTCACTCATCCTCCCCCTCACAAGCCCCTCAGCCCTTTATTTATTTTCTCACACATTGCCGTAATTTATTCATCTCAAGATGCACTTCTGTCTCATTTAATCATTTAAACAGACCTTTGGTGCCTATTTAATTGATTCTTCCTGGGTTTTAATTTGCATCTTTTGACTTTGCCATCCTGATTTCTTTGACTACCCCTCACTCTGCATGACATATGTTTATGCTTTAACAGGTTTCCAATATTCTGGAAGCCTTCAGAGGACAAGGTTGAAAAAAAAAATGCTATTTAAAACAGAAATCTATTTGATTGGCCAGGAAACTGAGCAAAACCAAAAGCAAATGCTCTGTGGCTTCAGGAGACAGATTACCAGGGTCATGCTCAAATGTCAGCTACCCAGAGCTCACCTGGCCAGCTCCTGGGCCAGCAGAGGGCCAGGCTTTCCCCAATGAGGATCACTGCCAGGAGGGGGGAGGCAGGTCCATTGATGAGAAAAGGTGAGGGTTTCCTGTGAAGTGTTTCACTTTGATTTTGCATCTATGAAACGTAGGAAAAGACTGTTTGCTTCTCTTGTGTTTAGATTTGCTTTTTGATTTGAGAGAAAAGGAGGGCGATTGGTATGGGGAAAACACACAAGTGAGTTAATAAGCTGGTATGTTCAGGAAAGCAGGAAGGAGACAAGTTATTCAGCAACAGTGTATTCTATAATGCCCATTAAGAACAAGATTTGTGATTTTAATTTTGTGCAGATTAAATGTAAGTGAAAATTCTTATAAATTAATGTCACCCATGGAAGTCCCAAATGATAGGAAGAAGGAAAGGGAGGCAAGGTGCTATGAATCTGACTCCATAAGCTCATTGTGCAGATGATCCAATAAAGTGTTCCCGAGTCCCCAGAGGGAAACCTAACCCTGGGTTTGGGTTTCACAGGTGATTGAATTTTTCATGGGATTCTGCCACTGACCTGACAAAAAAATCCTTCTATTTTCATTTTCTCCTTGATATAATGGGAACTATAAAGCAGAAATTATTCCCCAGCAGTATTATGCAAAGAAGTTAATATTTTTAAGAACCCAGAAATTTTACCATATGACAGAGAAGTGCTGAATATTATGGTGCCACATGCATTTATTATGTTCTTCAAAGGAAAAAAATTACTCAAGTTTTAATCACAAACATAAAATCATTAAACTTGCAATGTGGTTGTATAATTTCTGCCAAAAAAAAAAAAAGAAAACATTCCAAGTCTTTCATTTGTTTTAATGAGCTTCAGAACCAGCTACTGGCATCCATTTTCTAATCAGTCCAATGGTTTGAATATGCATCCACTCTCTTATTGCTATATTTAAAACCTTCTTCATGAAAAGTGGTACATCTACTTAAAAAGTATAATGTGCTTTTTAATAAACCAAGACCTTGTTATAAGAGAGAGGTTGCCTTAATATTTTCCCTCATATCAATTGTAAGACTGAAATTCTGAGTGTACATGTGTAATGTTATGAGTAATATCAATAACTCCTTTATGTTTTTTATGAAAGCTCAGCCATTTGTGGGTATTAAAATGATATATGTGAACTGGACCCAGTCTGTCAATATATCCATATTTTTTTGTACTTTGGTCTCAGACATAAAATTTTGCATCTATGATCTTGGGAATTCTGACTGGCACCACCAACATGACTAAATGCCAATTTCAGTTGCTCTATGATTATTTCTAAATCCAGTATTATGGCTAACTTTGGTAGCAGAATGAGCCTGAGCTAAGGAGCTTGGATCTGGATGTTCAGGAGATAAACATTTATGGAGATTTATTTAAAAGGAAGCCTGGAACCATATAATAGGAAAAGGGAAGAGACCCAGGCACAAGGCTCTCTCATTCTCTAGGATGTTCTTTGTACTAAGATACTGGAGAAAGCAGGTTAGGTGGGGTAGACCTCACTCCATTTACCACTCACCAGAGTGAACAGGTAGATGGTTGCAACCAGCTGGAAGAGGTACCTTTTCCTATCACATTAAGCCTACTAAATCCACATTTGGAAGAAGGTAGCCACATTCCAGTCCTGAACCCTGAGGCTCACAAGGAACACTTTAGTCTAGGGGTATTGACTCAAGGTTAGGAATAGTTCAACTGTACAGCAGGTGTAGAGCTCCAGTGAGTCCTAACAACTGCTGGCCACAGAGCTCAAATGATGAAATTCAAAGGAAAAGAGAAAATAGAGAGTGGTGAAAGTGATGGCACCACTCTAGAGGCAATGATAAACAGGTATATTTTGGAAACAAGGACAGAGCAGTGAAACGAGGCTCATATACAGAGGAGATATCAAAAGATATAATTGGGCAAGGAATATCTGTTCAAGAAAGTCTGGGTAGTCCAGCCACAACAAGCAAATATCATGGTGAATGGCTGGCCTTGGCTTTTTTCAAATTCCCATTCCTATGGGCAAGATTACCTCCATAATTAAGTAGCTAAACAGAAGCTAAAGGAGTTTGGAGGGAGCAGGAACTGCTAGTATCAAGCATATTCTCAGTTTCAATGGTTCAAGCATTTAAGGTCAGGGAGCCAACTGCCTATGTTGAAAAGAAGCAGATAGTGGTAAGAAAGAGAAGATGGGAGGAGCAAGTAACTAAGCTGCAAAAGAAAAGCCCTTTGGACAGGATCTGGCTTACGAGTAGCTGCAGGCAATTCTGGGAAGGATAGGAAAAGAAACTAAGATAGTCTTTTTTTTTTTTTAGATGGATTTTTGCTGTTGTTGCCCAGGCCGGAGTACAATGACCCAATCTTGACTGACTACAACCTTTGCTTCCCAGGTTCAAGAAATTCTCCTGCCTCAGCCTTCTGAGTAGCTGGCATTACAGGCAACTGCCACCATGCCCAGCTAAATTTTTTTATACTATTAGCAGAGACAGGGTTTCACCCTGTTGGCCAGGCTGGTCTCAAACTCCTGACCTCAGGTGACTCACCCGCCTCAGCCACCCGAAGTGCTGGGATTCCAGGCATGAGCCACCATACCCAGCCAATAGTTGTTATTACTCAGTTAGAAAACAAACAAACATTCACCAGATATTCTTATACTCTGATGTTTAACTTTTGCTTGTACATAGACTTACACATGAAAATGAAGTAGGACAATTGATGCTATAATAAAATATAAAAATAAATACCATACATGATAAAAATATCTGATTCACCAGTGTTCCCACTTGAAATATCACATACTTCTGGATGACAATGTGCTCTGATATAGCCCCTCACTTTATGTTATGAGTTGTGTTCCCTGAAAAGATATTGAATTCCTAATCCCAGTACCTGTGAATGTGACCTTATTTGAAAAAAAGGGTATTTGCCAGTGATCAAATTAAGATGAGATCATTAGGGCAGGACCCAATTTAATATAACTGCATTCCTTATGAAAAGGGGAAATTTGAACACAGAGACATACATAATCACAGAAATTAAACAACATGCTCCTGAATGATCAGTGAGTTAAGAACTCAAAAATGAAATAAAAAATTTATTAAAACAAATAAAAGGACTTTCAAGATGGCCGCCTAAGAACAGCTCAGGACTTCAGCTCCCAGTGAAAGTGCAGAGGGTGAGTGGACGCCGCATTTCCAGACGAACTCTTATTGCCCACAGACCAGGAGATACCCAGGCAGAGGGGTCGCCAGCGTCACAGTCCCAGCTGGTGCGGCTGTTTTGGCCCCCGCGGGACTGATTCCGCCCGCGCGGCTGCTGTGACCACACCCTGTTGCTGCGGTTCTCCGTACAAAAGCCACTGGGCTGGGAGCCCTCTTAGCTGGCGAGCAGAGCCTTGAGACGGCAGAATAGCCCATTCATCTGAAATAGCGAGCCAGGCCAGGAGATTCCTAGGCAAAAAATCCGCCAGGAGCCGGCGCCGCAGTTCGAGCCGACTCCGTGAGTCGCAGCACGGGAGATCCCGGCGCCTTTTCAACAAGCGACCGGAACGCGGGGTCGTTCAACTTAAAAGAAAAGCCTCGGAGTCAGGGAGCCAGGTGATCAGGCTCGGTTGGTCCCACCCCTCCACCCCCAACAACAACGAAAACAAAAACAGTAATTGGAAACCCTCTGGGTTGAGCCCTTCAAACCAAGCACAGCTGAACCGGGACGGTCTGGCTCCGTGGGGGAGGGGCTTCCGCCATTACTGAGACTCTCCACCGCTACGGAGGCAGGCTGCCGTTGCCGAGGCAACCCGCCGTTGCCGAGGCAACCTGCCACAACAGAGAGAGTCCGCCATAACAGAGGCGGGGCCACCATTGCCCAGACAGTTCTAACTACGCCCATATAAAAAGGACTACAGGGAAGAGCTCAGGGCAGCTGGGCGGAGCCCACAGCAGCTCAGCAAAGCCCCTGCGGGCAGGCAGAGGCTAGGCCTGCTGCTAGCTGGGCGGGTCCGACCTGAAAAAAAAAAAAAAAAAAATCAAAAAAGGCAGTAGTGCAACGGAAACTCATAAAGCTCCAACTCCCTGGGACAGAGACAGACAACAGGTGGATAAACCCACAAAAATGGGTAGAAACCAGCGTAAAAAGGATGAAAACTCCCGAAACCAGAACACCTCTCCTCCTAAAAGTGATCACAACTCCTCACCAGCAAGGGAACCAGACCGGATGGAGAAGGAGGGTGATGAAATGACAGAATCAGACTTCAGAAGATGGGTAGTAAGAAACTACAATGAGCTAAAAGAACATGTTCTAACCCATCGCAAAGAAAATAGGAACCTTGAAAAAAGATTGGACGAACTGCTGACGAGAATGGACAGCATAGAGAGGAGAATAAGTGAATTGATGGAGCTGAAAAACGCAACACGAGAACTTCGTGAAGCATGCACAAGCTTCAACAGCCGAATTGACCAAGCAGAAGAAAGGATATCAGAGGTCGAAGACCAACTCAATGAAATAAAAAGAGAAGGCAAGAACAGAGAAAAAAGCGCAAAAAGGAATGAACAAAATCTTCAAGAAATGTGGGACTATGTGAAAAGACCTAATCTACGTCTGATAGGTGTACCTGAATGTGATGAAGAGAATGAATCCAAGCTGGAAAATACTCTTCAGGATATTATCCAGAAAAACTTCCCCAACCTAGCAAGGCAGACCAATATTCAAATCCAGGAAATACAGAGAACACCACAGAGATATTCCTCAAGAAGAGCAACCCCAAGGCACATAATCGTCAGATTCATCAGGGTTGAAATGAAAGAGAAAATGCTAAGGGCAGCCAGAGAGAAAGGTCGGGTTACCCACAAAGGGAAGCCCATTAGACTCACAGCAGATCTCTCAGCAGAAACCCTACAAGCCAGAAGAGACTGGGGGCCAATATTCAACATCCTTAAAGAAAAGAACTTTCAACCCAGAATCTCCTATCCAGCCAAACTCAGCTTCATAAGTGAAGGAAAAATAAAATCCTTTGTGAACAAGCAAGCACTCAGAGATTTCATCACCACCAAACCTGCTCTACAAGAACTCCTGAAAGAGGCTCTACACATATAAAGGAACAACCAGTACCAGCCACTCCAAAAACACACCAAATGGTAAAAAAGCAGCAACACAATCAAGAATCTGCATCAACTAACCAACAAAACAGCCAGGTAGCATCAAAATGACAGCATCAAATTCACACATAACAATACTATCCCTAAATGTCAATGGACTAAATGCCCCAATCAAAAGACACAGACTGGCAAATTGGATAAAAAGCCAAAACCCATCAGTGTGCTGTATCCAGGAAACCCATCTTACATGCAAGGATACACAAAGGCTCAAAATAAAGGGATGGAGGAAGATCTACCAAGCAAATGGAGAGCAAAAAAAGGCAGGAGTTGCAATTCTCATCTCTGATAAAATAGACTTTAAAGCAACAAAGATCAAAAGAGACAAAGAAGGACATTACATAATGGTAAAAGGATCACTGCAACAAGAAGAGCTAACGATCCTAAATATATATGCACCCAATACAGGAGCACCCAGATACATAAGGCAAGTTCTTAATGACTTACAAAGAGACTTAGACTCCCACACAATAATAGTGGGAGACTTTAACACCCCATTGTCAATATTAGACAGATCAACCAGACAGAAAATCAACAAGGATATCCAGGACCTGAACACAGACCTGGAACGAGCAAACCTAATAGACATTTACAGAACTCTCCACCCCAAATCCACAGAATATACATTCTTCTCAGCACCACATCACACCTACTCTAAAATTGACCACATAATTGGCAATAAATCACTCCTCAGCAAATGCAAAAGAACAGAAATCATAACAAACAGTCTCTCAGACCACAGTGCAATCGAGTTAGAACTCAGAATGCAGAAACTAACTCAGAACCGCACAGCTTCATGGAAACTGAACAACTTGCTCTTGAATGTTGACTGGATAAACAATGAAATGAAGGCAGATATAAAGATGTTCTTCGAAACCAATGAGAACAAAGACACAACATACCAGAATCTCTGGGACACATTTAAAGCAGTCTCTACAGGAAAATATATAGCAATGAGTGCCCACATGAGAAGAAAGGAGAGATCTAAAATTGACACCCTATCATCAAAATTGAAAGAGCTAGAGGAGCAAGATCAAAAAAACTCAAAACCTAGCAGAAGACAGGAAATAACTAAGATCAGAGCAGAACTGAAGGAAATAGAGACACAAAAAACCCTTCAAAAAATCAATAAATCCAGGAGCTGGTTTTTTGAAAAGATCAACAAAATAGACAGACCACTAGCCAGATTAATAAAAAAGAAAAGAGAGAATAACCAAATTGATGCAATAAAAAACGATAAAGGGGATATCACCACAGATTCCACAGAAATCCAAACCATCATCAGAGATTATTACAAACAACTCTATGCACATAAACTAGTAAACCTGGAAGAAATGGATAAATTCCTGGACACCTGCAACCTCCCAAGCCTAAACCTGGAAGAAGCCGAAACCCTGAATAGACCTATAACATGGTCTGAAGTCAAGGCAGCAATAAAGAGCCTACCACCCAAAAAAAGCCCAGGTCCAGATGGGTTCACAGCTGAATTCTACCAGACATACAAGGAGGAGCTGATACCATTCCTTCTGAAACTATTCCAGACAATCCAAAAAGAGGGAATCCTTCCCAAATCATTTTACGAGACAAACATCATCCTGATACCAAAACCCGGCAGAGACTCAACAAGAAAAGAAAATTTCAGGCCAATATCCATGATGAACATAGATGCAAAAATCTTCAATAAAATACTGGCAAACCGATTGCAACAGCATATCAAAAAGCTCATCCACCATGATCAAGTAGGATTCATCCCGGGGATGCAAGGCTGGTTCAACATACGCAAGTCCATAAACGTAATTCACCACATAAACAGAACCAAAGACAAAAACCACATGATTATCTCGATTGATGCAGAGAAGGCTTTTGACAAAATTCAACAACCCTTTATGCTAAAAACCCTCAATAAACTAGGTATTGACGGAACGTATCTCAAAACAATAAAAGCTATTTACGACAAACCAACAGCCAATATCATACTGAATGGGCAAAAACTGGAAGCATTCCCTTTGAAATCTGGCACTAGACAAGGATGCCCTCTCTCACCACTCCTATTCAATATAGTACTGGAAGTTGTAGCCAGAGCAATCAGGCAAGAAAAAGAAATAAAGGGTATCCAAATTGGAAAGGAGGAAATCAAATTGTCTCTATTTGCAGATGACATGATTGTATATCTGGAAGACCCCATCATCTCAGCCCAAAATCTCCTGAAACTGATAAACAACTTCAGCAAAGTCTCAGGATACAAAATCAACGTGCAAAAATCACAAGCATTCCTATACACCAGTAATAGACTTCAAGAGAGCCAAATCAAGAACGAACTGCCATTCACAATTGCTACAAAGAGAATAAAGTACCTAGGAATACAACTAACAAGGAACGTAAAGGACCTCTTCAAGGAGAACTACAAGCCATTGCTCAACGAAATAAGAGAGGATACAAACAGATGGAGAAACATTCCATGTTCATGGTTAGGAAGAATCAACATCGTGAAAATGGCCATACTGCCCAAAGTAATTTACAGATTCAATGCTATTCCCATCAAGCTACCAATGACCTTCTTCACAGAACTGGAAAAAAACACCTTAAACTTCATATGGAACCAAAAGAGAGCCCGCATAGCCAAGTCAATTCTAAGCAAAAAGAACAAAGCGGGAGGCATCACACTACCGGATTTCAAACTATACTACAAGGCTACAGTAATCAAAACAGCATGGTACTGGTACCAAAACAGAGATATAGACCAATGGAACAGAACAGAGGCCTCACAGGAAATACAACATACCCACAACCATCTGATCTTCGACAAACCTGACAAAAACAAGCAATGGGGAAAGGACTCCCTGTTTAATAAATGGTGTTGGGAAAACTGGCTAGCCATGTGCAGAAAGCAGAAACAGGACCCCTTCCTGACACCTTACACCAAAATTAACTCCAGATGGATTAAAGACTTAAACATCAGACCTAATACCATAAAAACCTTAGAAGAAAATCTAGGCAAAACCATTCAGGACATAGGTGTAGGCAAGGACTTCATGACCAAAACGCCAAAAGCAATGGCAACAAAAGCCAAAATAGACAAATGGGACCTAATCAAACTACACAGCTTCTGCACGGCAAAAGAAACAGTCAGTAGAGTGAATCGGCAACCAACAGAATGGGAAAAAATTTTTGCAGTCTACCCATCTGACAAGGGGCTGATATCCAGAATTTACAAAGAACTAAAGCAGATCTACAAGAAAAAAACAAACAAGCCCATTCAAAAATGGGCAAAGGATATGAACAGATACTTTACAAAAGAAGACATACAGGAGGCCAACAAACATATGAAAAAATGCTCATCATCACTGGTCTTCAGAGAAATGCAAATCAAAACCACACTGAGATACCATCTCACACCAGTTAGAATGGCGATCATTAAAAAATCGGGAAACAACAGATGCTGGAGAGGATGTGGAGAAATAGCAACACTTTTACACTGTTGGTGGGAATGTAAATTAATTCAACCATTGTGGAAGACAGTGTGGCGATTCCTCAAGGACTTAAAAATAGAAATCCCATTTGACCCAGCAATCCCATTACTGGGTATATATCCAAAGGATTATAAATCATTCTACTACAAGGACACGTGCACACGAATGTTCATTGCAGCACTGTTTACAATAGCAAAGACCTGGAACCAACCCAAATGCCCAACGATGATAGACTGGATAGGGAAAATGTGGTACATATACACCATGGAATATTATGCAGCCATCAAAAACGATGAGTTCACGTCCTTTATAGGGACATGGATGAACCTGGAAACCATCATTCTCAGCAAACTGACACAAGAGCAGAAAATCAAACACCGTATATTCTCGCTCATAGGCGGGTGTTGAACAATGAGAACACATGGACACAGGGAGGGGAGCACTACACACTGGGGTCTGTTGGGGGGAAATGGGGGAGGGGCGTGGGGTGGGGAGGTGGGAAGAGATAGCATGGGGAGAAATGACAGATACAGGTGAGGGGACGGAAGGCAGCAAAGCACACTGCCATGTGTGTACCTAAGCAACAATCTTGCATGTTCATCACATGTACCCCAAAACCTAAAATGCAATAAAAAAAAAATAAATAAAAATAAAAATAAAAATAAAAATAGAAATACGACATATCAAAACCTAAATAATACAGCAAAAGCAGTATTAAAGGGGAAATTTATAGCAATAAACAACTACATAAAAAAGCAGAAAACTTTCAAATAAAAAAACTTAACAATGCACCTCAAGGAACTAGAAAAGCAATAATAAACCAAGCTCAAAATTAGTATAAGGAAAGAAATAATAAAAATTAGAGCAGAACTAAATGAAATCAAGACTAAAACATGCAAAAGATGATCAAAATGAAAAGTTGTTTTTTGTAAAGATTTTTTTTAAATGAACAAATCATTAGCTAGACTAAGAAAAATAGAAAATCCAAATAAATAAAATCAAAGGATGAAAAAGAAGATACTATAACTGATACTACAGAAATACAAATGATAATCAGAAACCATTATGAACAAATATATATCAACAAATTGGAAAGCCTAGAGGAAATAGATACATTCCTAGATACATATAACCTACCAAGATTGAATCAAAAAGAAATAGAAAACCTGAAGAGACCAGTGAAAGGTAACAAGATTGAATAGTCTCCCAACAACAACAAAAAATCCAGAATTAGATGATAACGCTGCTAAATTTTATCAAACTTTTAGACTACTAATGCCAATTCTTCTCAAAATATCCCAAAAAATATTAAGAGGAGGGAACTCTTCAAATGCATTCTACAAGGCCAGTCTTATCCACAAAACAAGACAAGGACACAGCAAAAAAAGAAAAAAACAACAGAAAAAAGCAGCTACAGGCCAACATCTCACATGAATGTAGATGAAAAAGTTCTCAACAAAATACTGACAAACCAAATCCACAGCACATCAAAAAAAATTATACATCATGTTCGTGTGGAATGATCATGGATGATTCAACATATGCAAATCAATAATGTGATATATCACATTAAGTGATGCAAGGATGATTCAACACATGCAAATAATAAATGTGATACATCACATCAACAGAATGGAGGACAAAAGCCATATGATCACTTCAATAGACACAATAATCATTTAATAAAATTCAACACTCATTCATGATTAAAAACTCATGAAAAGGGAAGAAAATGGAACTCTTACTCACTTTTGATGGGAATATAGTACAACCTTATGAAGAACAATATAGAGGTTACTAAAAAAAATGAAAAATATAACTACCACAGAATCTAGCAATTTCAGCACTGGGAATTTGTCTCAAGGAAAAGAAATCTGTATATCAAAAATATCTGTACCACACATGTTAACTGCAGCACTATTCACAATAGTTAAGACATAGAGTTATCCTAAATGTACTTCAACAGGTGAATGGAAAAAGAAAATGTAGTACATTTCCATACACAATGGAACACTATTTAGTCAGAAAAAAAGATTGAAATTCTGTTATTCACAGCAATTTAGATGAGCCTGGAGGATGTTATGTCAAGTGAAGTAAGTCTGGTCCGGAAAGCAAAACTCTACATGTTCTCACTAATATCTGGGAGCTTAAAATGTTGAGTTCATGGAAGAGCATAGAATGAGTTTAAGACCAACCTGGCTAATACGATGAAACCCCATCTCTATTAAAAAAAAAAAAAAAAAAAAATTAGCTGGGTGTGGCAGTACACACCTGTAGTCTCAGCTACTCAGGAAGCTGAGGCATAAGAATCCCAGCTACCCTGGAGGTAGAGGTTGCAGTGAGCCAAGATTGTGCCACTGCACACCAGCCTGGGCAACAGCGTGAGACTCTGCCTCAATAAAAATAAATAAATAAATTTTTTTAAAAAGCAAGAACAGAGAGAAAAGGGAATATAGAGCACGTAGTATAAAAAATAAGATGGCATATATAAGTCCAGATATTTTAGTTATATCAATTGTAAATGTATTAAATATTAAAAATAGACTTTAAGAGATAAAAACATTATATTAATATATTCCATTTGCAAGATACAATAGAAAGATAAAGACTCAGAGATGTTAAAATTAAGGGGATAAAGATATACTACACAAATACTAACATGATAGAAAAATACTAGCTATAACAAACAGGTGTAGCTATACTAATACCATACAAAATAAGAGAATGAGATTGTCTAATGATATTGAGGTCAATACAACAGAATATACAACAATACATACTTAAGTATGCATGTCTCTAGCAACATAGCTCAAAATATATAAAGCAAAAAACGATTTTAAAAAAATCAACAAATGTAAAAGTCAAGTAAAAATCTTTAATATATTTCTCTCGATGACTGTCAGAAGACACAGATCAAAGATTGGCAAAGCTAGTGAAGATTTTAATAAAAATACAGAAAATTTTACCTAGAAACTCTAGAATACATTATTTTTCAAGTGCATACAGAAAATTTACCAAAATTGACCATATGCTAGGCCCTAAAGCAAGATTCACTAAAATCAAAAAATTGAAATGATTATGTTCTCTAAACACTGTAGAATTAAGCAAGAAATGAGAAGCAAGCATTTAGGTAGAAAAATTACGAATGTTAGATATTAGGTAATATAATTTTCCATGATCTATGGATCAAAATATCACCATAAAAAATTAAACAGATGCATACGTTATCACTAAATCAAGTTCATTCCAGAAATTCAAGATTGATTTAAAATTCAAAAATTCAATATAAAAACATCAGTGTAATTTTTCATATGAACAGGTTAAAGGATGAAAATAATTTGATCATCCATACTGTGCTTTAGCCAAGGCAACCAAACAAAATTTAGAATGGTGAGGGGAGAAGTACTGTCCTTATTTTTAGATAACATGATATGACATATGAAAAATCCAAAAGAATCTACAAACTACTTGAATTAATAGTTTATCTACCAAAGATGGCATATGCAAAGTAACTATGCAAAAGTTATTTGAACTTCTATATACTAACAACAAAAATTCAGAATTAAAATTTTTTAAATGATAGCATTCACAGAGGTAAAAACATCAATTACCTAGAAACAAGTCTAATGAAAAATGTTAAAGACTTTTACACTAAGAATTACAGCCGGGCGTGGTGGCTCAAGCCTGTAATCCCAGCACTTTGGGAGGCTGAGGCGGGTGGATCACGAGGTCGAGAGATCGAGACCATCCTGGTCAACATGGTGAAACCCCGTCTCTACTAAAAATACAAAAAACTAGCTGGGCGTGGTGGCGCGTGCCTGTAATCCCAGCTACTCAGGAGGCTGAGGCAGGAGAATTGCCTGAACCCAGGAGGCGGAGGTTGCGGTGAGCAGAGATCGCGCCATTGCACTCCAGCCTGGGTAACAAGAGCGAAACTCCGTCTCAAAAAAAAAAAAAAAAAAAAGAATTACAAAACACGGGAAGCCTGAAGTGAGAGGATAGCTGGAGGCCAGGAGTTCAAGGTAATCCTGAGCAACATACCAAGGACCCTTCTGTATTAAAAGAAAAAGAAAAAAAAAAGAATTACAAAATACTGCTGATAAAAAATAAAGGGGACCTAAACATAATGCAGAGATGCACCATATCATAGAATGGAAAGATGCTGTAGGTTGGAGAACTCAATATTAAGGTATCAATTCTCCTCAGACTGATGCATTGATGTAAATAAAATTTCAAACAAATTCTCAACAGTAGCTTGTTTTTAATGGAAACTGTCCAAAATCCTGTGGAAATGCAAATGAATTAGAGGAGCCAAAATAGTCTCCATAGAAAGAGAACAAAATTAGAGGACTTACATTATTCAATTTTAAGACTTACTATGAAGCTAAAGCAATCAAGACAAGACAATTCATCTATCTAAGGATAAACAAAAAAATGAAACTTACAGGGTCCAGAAATAGAACCTACATATATACAGTCATCTATTTATTACAAAGGTAGCATTGCAGTACAGATCAGAAGTGTTCTTCTCAATAAATAGTACTACATCAATGGAAACTCATGGGGGAACAAATGTATTTGACTCCTATTTAATACCATGCACAAAAGTCAGTAACTGATAGATTGTAGATTGAAGTATTAAAAAGCAAGCTAATAAGACTTTTAAAAATAGAGTAACTTTATGAATGTGAAGTAGACAAAGATATTTTACACAACACAGAAAAGAACTAAACATACAAGACTGATAAATTATACTACACTAAAGTTAAGAATAATTAATTGCCGAATATTGAACTAACTTCCATTAATTAAGAGAATACACAGGCAATCCATACTGAGGGGAAATGTTTTTGCAATGTAAAAATATTCCAAGTGGCTTGTATCCAAAATGTTTTTAAATGTCTACAAATAATAAGAAAAAAATTAATATCCCAGTAGAAAAATGAGCAAAAGATCTGAACAAGCATTTCACACAAGAAGAAATCTAAATGCTCAATGAACATATTAAAGAATGCTAACAACCATTAGTCCTGATGGAAATGCAAATTAAAATCACAGTGGGTCATCACCACACACCCACCAGAATGGGTAAAATTAAGAAAGATGATCACACCAAGTTTATCAGAATGTATGGCAACTAGAACACTTAAATACTCATGATAGAAACATACATTGATACAACTATCTTAGAAAATAATATTTACTAAACACGAAAATATTATATCCTAAAAACTTGTGGCAACTGGAACATTTAAATACTCATGATGGAAACATACACTGCTACAACTGGCTTAGAAAATAATGTTTACTAAACACAAAGATATTCATATCCTAAAACCTATCAATTCAACTCCTGGCAATACCTGTATAAGAAATGCATACATACGTGCATCAAAAGATTGTACAAAAATAATCAGAGAATTTCCATTCACAGTAACTCAAATAAGAAATAACACCAGGGCCAGGCACAGTGGCTCACGCCTGTAATCCCAGCACTTTGGGAGGCCCAGGTGGGTGGATCACGAGGTCAAGAGATCAAGACCATCCTGGTCAACATGGTGAAACCCCGTCTCTACTAAAAATAGAAAAAATTAGCTGGGCATGATGGCGCGTGCCTATAATCCCAGCTACTCAGGAGGCTGAGGCAGGAGAATTGCCCAAAACCAGAAGGCAGAGGTTGCGGTGAGCTGAGATCACGTCATTGCACTCCAGCCTGGGTAACAAGAGCAAAACTCCATCTCAAAAAAAAAAAAAAAAAAAAAAAAAAAAGAAAAAAGAAATAACACCAATGACCACCAACAATGAAATAAACCAATGTCAATATATTTGTACAATCCTGTACAGCAATAGAAAAGAACTATTCTATCACTATAGAAGCCTATACAGCAATAGAAAAGAACAAACCACAGGTACTCACAACAATATGGATGAACTTCACAAATATAATGTTGAAAAAGGAATCAGGTACAAAAAAAAATACTGATTATTCCACTTAAAGTTCAGAAACAGGCAAAACTAATCGATGGTAGTAGAAGTCAGAATACTTGTTACCTTTAGATAAAGGCAGTTAATGAATGCGCAGAGCCTAAGGAATACTTCTTGACTGCTAGAAATGTTCCATTTCTTGATCCAGGTAGTGATTACATGAGCTTATTCACTTTTGAAATTCACTGAGCCATTGACTTATGATCTGTAAACTTATTTGAATACATATGTTAAGTAAAAATGTTTTCTTGCCGGGTGCGTTGGCTAACACCTGTAATCCCAGCATTTGTGAGGCTGAGGCAGGAGTTTGAGACCAGTGGGCAACATGACAAAACACTCTTTCTACAAAAAATAAAAAAATAAAAAAAATAAAAATTGCCAGGTGTGGTGGAGCATGCCTGTAGTCCAGCTATTCAGTAGGCTGAGGTGGGAGTATGGCCTGAGGCTGGGAGGTCAAGGCTCCAGCGATGGCATCACTGCACTCCAGCCTAAGCAAACGAGTGAGACCCTGTCTCAGAAAAAAAAAAATTCTTTAGAAAATTATACAACCACTCTAACCTTCAGTAGCACTTGAAAATATTGCATGTATTTTTTATTTAATGTGCTTATTACCTCATTTTTATTCGGCATTTTACTATATCTTTTAAGGACAAGTACCATATTATGCATTTTGGTATCTCTAGCACGTGTACTTAAAGAAATACTCATAAACATCTATTGATAATGAAACACTCAGAAATTAACAAGCATAGATAGATATGAGAGAATCATTAACCCATCCACGCATAGAAGAACATACTTATAGACATTCGTATTTCCTAAACCATATACCAATCCTTCCTTCCAAAGAGTAAGAGAAAGAACACTTATTAAATGTTTACTATGTTCCAGTCATCAGTCTAAAATTTATAATTATATCAATGTACACTCTCAACAATTCTTTGAATTAAGTGCTATCATTACACATGAGGAAAGTGAGGTACAAATGATTTTAATTAGCTTGCCCAAGATAACATAACTACCAACACTCAAAGCCAGAATGGTGCTGTAAATTAACTGGAAAGTGACCAGAGATAACATACATTTCTTCTGCTGGGTCTTTTTCAATGACTACAATTTGAAAGGTCTGTCAAGCAAAGTCTACAGCCCATCCCAGCCTTTTCCAAGTGACCCAAACTAGGCAAATCAAACTGTCTACCTGAAAGTTGGTCCTTGAGCAAAAGGTACGAACACTAGATTCACCCAGGAGAGGGAGTGTTGGGGGGAAACAGTCTTCCTTTTGTACATTCTAGACTCCCATGTTAGCTCACCCAGTTCCTTCAGCATTCTCCTAGATTCTGTAAACAACCACATACATTTACAGTAGATTGCTTTTTTTGCTTAAGTAGGCACAATTGATATCTACAGTTGTAAGGCAAGTACCCCAGGTGAATCATCAAGAGACATCATACAGTGGCAAAAACAACAACAACAACAACAACAACAAAACAGAGCGGACCAGCAACTTGCTCAGGCTCCTCCGCAGCAGATGAGACTCCCCACGACTGCTCGTTTCTCCACTCTATTTTCCCAGCTAAGGGATAGCTTTTGTTCCCGTGTTGCTAAAATATAACCGGAGTGTCTTCAAGGTTCCCTTCACAGCACCTCAGCTTTCTAAGCTTTTCCTCACCTGCAGCTGACTTTCCCAAGTGCTGTGATCAATGGACCAGCAAGCTCCAAACACAACCTCCATGGCCTTTTGCAATTGAGCCCTGGCGGCTTTGCATTGTTCTGTTTCATGAGCCTCTTTGCCCACTCGTTTGCTCCTCTAAACTCCTCATGCTGCTCAGCGTAAGGCCAGCGCTCTGAGGCTGACCTGAAAGTACAAATACAGAATAATGGCTTCCTGTTTTCCAATTTAATTCTGGTTGTCTTTGGGCTAAGGAAAACGTACCCTTTGCGGATGTTAAGTATGGAAGCTAAAACATTATGCGATCCTCTCCACCATCCTTTTCACAAATAAACCCATTTCATAAAGGCACAGAGCAAAGGCGTTCTACCTGGTTTTTGTAAGTGTTAGCTACTTCATTGGCTCTGTTCACCATTCCAAACCTACCCTAACATGTCTGTGTTGAAAACTACGTTAAACATCTTCAACTCTCTCTTCTGCTCTTCATCTCCATAATTAGCTCTTAGATTAAATATTCCAAATAATATTCTAATTAGATTAAAGTCTAATTCCAATCGGGAAGAAAACCTATTTATAGTTGCATTTTTAACTTCATACCAAAACTTGTATTACTCGCTAGAACCCAAGCAGCGTTCTTACATTCTGCTTCTTGGAATCCCTCAAATACTATCAGACACCCAAAAACTAGCATGTAGCAACCCAGGGGTTTGAATAACTTGGAAAAGGACGGCCAAAAACAATAAATTGCCCTCCCTGGTCTGAGCCAGACTCAGTCATGTATAACTACTGAGCTGGAATAAATAAAACCTCTGTTTTAAATGGTAATAAGAGTATCTGAAGCATTCAAATAATAAAGTAAAAAAAATCACTTAAGTTTGTTCTAAAATTCCTAAACTATGATGTTTCTAAAATACCAAAGCATCAATTTAATTAATGGTATTATAACCCATGTGGAGCTAAACTAAATGCTAATGTAAATAAGGAAAAGATCATTTTGATTCAGCCTGAGAGCTCCTTGACTTTGATACAGAATATCTGCAGAAGAAAGTGTTTTTCAAACATTTCTCCATTAAGTACCATAAAAGTAAAGGGATTGGGAACATGAGCCCGCTTGTTGGATGGTAAACACAGTAGAAAGTAGCAGACCTCAAGCACTGAATGTCTTTTAAGCTTTGTATCTGTCCTAAAATATTATGGTAATTTTGAGTTATTCCTTAATATCTCTCTATATATAATTACATATACTTATATATAAAATGTAATATATGTAACATATGTAGCTATATGAATATTAAAATTATTTATCTTAGGGAATTTTTGTAATTTATTTTTTTATTAAACTCTGAGTGAAGACAATACTTGGGGACAATATGTCATATTGATCCTATAAGTAATTGGACTCTCTGACAAGCTATCAGTTACCCATAGGGACACATATAGCCCATATTAATAAACATAATTTTAGAAGACCAACCTATTGGCAAGCAATTCCTGATTATATGAATGTAACAGTAGGAAGCATCTTGCAGATATGCATATTTCTAAGGGATTAGTTAAGGAATTAATTTGGCTCCTATTAGACAGACTCAAAGTAATAAGGGCTTAAATAAGATAGATGTTTCATTTTTTTTTCCTATGTAAAAGTCTTGGCTAATATGGTAGCCTGTGTTAGAAGTCAGGCTCCATCTGTTTTGTTCTGTCATTCTCAACATGGTCCACTCCTCAAACTTCTGCCATGTGAGTATATCCAAGAGCAGATATTTGTTCCTCCCTAGAAATTTCAAGCATCATTCCCACTCACATTTCAAATGCCCAAAATTTAGTCACATGGCCATACCTAGCTGCAATAGAAAATGGGAAATGTAGTATTTAACAAAGGAGGATTATGCTCTCCTTTTAAAAAAAGAATCTATAACTAAATAATAAAAGAGAAATAGATATTGGAGAACAACCAGCAATTCTGGCCACAATCAGCTAAAGTTAATGATAGAAATTTGTGTTCAGTATTCAGTAAAAGAATAATACAAATCGTCTTCTAGATATTGTGGCTAACCAGGAAGGAGTATTGACTAATATTCTGTAGATGTATCAGGCAATTAGAAATTAAATTTAATAGAAAGAAGCTCAAAGATGAAGGTATAAGTTTTTGATAATTGAAATTAATAAAGAGAAAATATTACATACACATATCCTAAACCAGGTGGCATTATCAGCAGACCTTTAAAAACTAAACCATGAACACTGGAGGAAACTGTCTTTTGCAGAAAGCATTAAAATATATTTAATAATTTATTTATTTCCAGAGTCAAATAAAACAATGAACCTTTACTAGAGTACTTTGTTAAGGTAAAAATTGATATTAAAAAATAAAACCTGGGATAGCAAAGTATTGTAGGATAGGTTTCAAAGGAACCAGACTCATAGATGGACCTTAGCATGCAGAAGGTTGATTGAGTGCCCTTGGAATTGCACCTGTTAAAGAAAGGGAAGGTATGGAAAGACAGCTGGACACAAGGAAAAGCTGGATCGCAATGCAGTTCCAACTAGGGTTTCATTAGGGAGATTTGAATGTGATTGTCCTATCAGAAATTTTCCAAGGTAAAGCGAGGATGACTGCATCAATCAGTCATGAAACATGGGCTGTCCCTAGAAGGAGCTATGACTTGATAGAGAAAGTTTTCTTCAGCTGAGACAAATTAAAGGCAACTGACATTTTACAGCTGTCTGCTGGTAGCATTTATTGCAACTGAAGGAAAAAGTCTTACAACTGTTGCAGGTTGGTTTCCCCAGAAACAGACATTGAAACATAGATTAACATAAGGGACATTCAGAAAGTTTTCTTGAGCACCTGTTAAAAGGAAGGAATGAAAGCAGAATACAATATTAATGAAGAATTCAGAAAACTCTGTGGGAAGCTCTGGAACTTAGACGTTCAGACTCATTCCCTGCTGGAGAGAGAGGGTCAAGTTTTTACACCCTATATTAATCAATCACTGGATGTGGGCCATCCAGAAAGGGCTATGACCTTGGGTGAGGTGAATTTCTTCAGCCAAGACAATCTTCAAAACGGAATGACAGCTAGAGTGTTTTCTGGCAGCATTCCCAGCAGCTGGGAAAATAGGTTCTTCAATCCAGAAGGAGAATCCTGTTGCGCATTACAGTGTCCACTATACAAGACACACTATGCTTTCACTTTATGGCCAAAGAAAAACTTAAATCATACTTTGCATGGAGAACAGGTTCAATAGTTTATCCATATGAAACTGAAGGCATGTTGTCTTTTTTTTTTCCCAAAGCATATTTGGTAATGTTCACAAAAATTAAAGGTGGGACTGACATATGAGACTTTACTATATAAATATTTCTATTCCTCACTCCTCCACTCTATTCTTGCCAGTAAATTCCTGCCCTTATTTTCCTGAAATAATAATAATTATTATATAAGGCCATAAACCCTTAATTCCCTCACCTAACCTCCTTTAGACCTTGCTCTTGAACACTGTGAAATAAATTGAATCCTTCTCTAAGGTAATGAACCCTCCACCTGCATTCTCAATTCCTGTCAGTGCACAGTTCATATACTCACTCCATCATCCCCAACCATCTTCAAAAGCTCCTTTTCCCCTAACTAAATTCCCGTATTTTGCACATTTCACATATGTACCCATTTTGAAAATGTCTTTGTTTGACCCTTTTGTTTTCCCTCATTACAGCCATGCCTCTATTCTTTTCCTTACCAAGTTTCTTAAACTAGCGTCATGCAATCATTAATTCATTTCTACCACCCCAGTTCTCTCCCCAGTGCCTTGCAATCTTACTTCTGTCCACACTCTTCTACCCAAATGTGCCTCCTCACAAAGGCTAAATCACTTTCTTTTTGGCAAATTGAAAGTGTTGTCCTAATCCTCAGATTTGACTTTAAGCATCATGGTCAGAGAACACCTGTTGTTTCTGACACTGTACTTGACTGACATTAGGTTTTGTCCCTATCTTCCACCACTCATTTCCACGTTTTCCTCCTCCCCAAGTAACTGACTGGGCAAATTCTCCAAACCTATCTTTATCATCTATCTAGAGCATCAGAACTTTATCATTACAATTTATTTTCATTTTCATCATTGCCCCTCGGCTGACCATTCAGATCTGTGTCTCTGTTGTGTCTTCTTGGGCAATTTCAGCCTGGATCTCCAGTTGTGTCAGGGACATTTCTATTTGGACAACCAAATAGAGAGTGGCCACTGTATTAGTCCATTCTCACATTGCTATAAAGATATTACCCAAGACTGGATAATTTGTAAAGGAAAAAGAGATTTAACTGACTCACAGTTCCACATGGCTGGGGAAGTCTCAGGAAACTTACAATCATGGTGGAAGAGAAAGTAGGCACTTTCTTCACTAGGTGGCAGGAGAGAGTGAGTATAAACAGGGGATATGCCAGATGCTTATAAAACCATCAGATCTCATGAGAACTCACTCACTGTCAAGAGCATGGGGGATAGCGAGTGAGTCTCCAATGGATCCCCCCATTGGATCATGGGGGAACCTGCCCCCATGATCCAATCACTTCCCACCAGATCCCTCCTTCACCAGGTGGGGATTATGAAGGTTACAATTCAAGTTGAGATTTGGGTGGGGACACAGCCAAACCATATCAGATGCCTCCAGCCACTTCCACAACTGTAATCCTAGAATTGTCACTTCTAGAATATACCATACATACTCTTTCTGTCTTTACTCCCTCTATATTCCTATTTATTCTATGTATTGCTTCCAAATTTGATTAAATTTTAACATTTTCTTTCCTTTTACAAAAGTCCCTTTTCCCGGTCTAAAAACTAGAATCCCAACTCAGAAGCTTGGACCTCAAGACCCTTCAGAATTTGGTCCACTGTTCACAGCCAGCTTCACCACAGCTCAAGTTTTCTGCCCTATCCTCACTCTTAACTGAAAACCTTTGCTCATCCTATTTTCCTGAGTGGAAATGCCTTCCCCTTTTATTTCTTTTATTTAAACTAACTCTTCTCAAGATCCATATTAGGTTTAAACTATAGGGCATACTCCATCTCTTCTAGCCTGCAGGGATGTTCCTTTTTTCTATGCTTCTATAGCAAATCCCAGCTGTTCACTAGAATAGCTTGTCACACAGTGCTTTATGGGGACACATAATTATTCCACATGAATACATCTTATCTTGGTATTTATGTTATAAAGTTCTTAGACTACTCCATAAGAAATTACACACATAAAAAGAATTTAGTACATACTTAGTGAATTGAAAGTAGTTTTTGTCCTATCTACCTATGTACTAGTATTGTAAGAATAACCTTATAGGCATATAGAATTTCCCAAAGTTTCAAAACAGTTGAAACAAATCTACACCTATGTATTATTAAATAGTGAGAGACAAAGTGCTAAAGTATTACACATAGAATTATTCACAAAAAGCAAATTATTCTCCTTTTGTTGGATGGTTTTCATTTTTTCTAAATGAAAGAAGGCAAAGTTGTAATAAACAGCTAGAAGAGTAAATGAACAAAAAGAAATGGTCTCTTGGTTTTTTTTACTTAGAACTCTTTCCTTTCGTGAATTATTCTTAACGCTAAGTAAACTGCATATACATATATATATATATATATATATATATATATATATATATACACTTCCCCCTGAAAAAATTCTATTTAGTTTTTTATATATAATTTTTATTAAAAAAGACCACACAAATGAGTAGGAAAGAAAACATTTTGTCATCTTTATGCTCGGACACTTACGCTAAATATTTTTGCCAGGAAGGAATAGACTAAACATACATCAAGCCAAATGGAGACGATTAGAGACTTGAGGTACTTCTTATGATTTAAGACATTAGACCATAATTTGAGAATGTTTGGAAAAAGCATGCAATGGCTTTATGTTCTGATCATCACTGCACAAAAGTCTGCATATCCAAAAGATTGTACAAACACATGTGAGTGGCTAATACTATTGTTTTAAGCTACATTTTAGTTTATAAACTAACTTTACATTTTTGAGGATAGCCTCAATTTCTAATTAAAATAAATTGTGATCTCTCTTCTTTATCATCTCTATCTTAGCATTTCTCATCCTAGGATGTGAGTGCAAAAAATGCATCTCTTCGCCGCATAAGTTACTGTCAGTCATAACTCATTTATCTGGTTAGGATTTTTTTTTTAATTAGTTTCTGCTAAATGCTGGTATTCCTCTGAGGCAGGAATGTCTTTTGGGGTGTGGCATGGGAGTGGATAGAGACAGTGGTAACATTTTCTCATTCATTTGATGCATATGATTTGAGCACTTACTATGGGCAAGACTCTGTGTTAGATGCTGGAGATAACAGCGATGAAAGAAACAGATACAGCCTTTATTCTGACTGAGTTTTTATTAAAAGATACCTGGACATGAAACAACTAGTAATTTAATCACAATAGTGGTAACTATTAAAAAGGAGAGGATGGTTTGGCAACCCAGAAACCCTCCAGAATTAGACTCCTTTTTAACCATTGTTGTTCTATTCCTTGTTTAGAAGACATTTTATTTAAACTACCAGTAATTAACAAATTCCAAACCATCTCTAGTGAATGACTCAGCATGACCCTGCAAACTTTTCAGAGAGATCAGAGTACAAGATTTTGAAATATAACCAACATGTTTTGACCAAACTTAACCTATGAAATTCGACCAGGATAAGTTAAATATAAACAGGTTTCTCCAGGAGTAAACATACATGAGACAAGCATGAAAAAAATGTATGGTGAGCAGTTTCCAGCACAGCCTCCCCCAACTTCTCATTAAATACAAATGAACACTGGGCAAAAGAGGACACATTGGCAATGCACAGAAAAACTAAGATTGACAGTCAAACTAAAACCAGAATCTAGAAGGAACTGGCGTTCCTTATAAGGGGGTTGGATCTGGATTGTGAACATATCAAGACTTAAACACATGGCCTTATGAATGAATAAAGACTCCTTGACAGAGAGGCTTTCCACCTCTCAGAGAACAGGCAGTTGGCACATGGACCCCTGGGAATTTCTCTGAAAGGGCAGAATCTACTTCCAGTTACAATCAATGCTAGGAGCAAGCAGAGCAAAATGCTACGGATGAGGCAGGCATGAACCAGACTTTGGAGCAGTACTGTTTTGTTTTATGTTTAATATTATTATGAAAAACAGTGGAGTAAGAAGATAACACCACAGTAGAGTAGAGGTACACTAAAACACTAAAGGAAGGCCTTCTAGAAATGGGGTAATGTGTAAAACAGCCTGTACCTCATCTGAAAATCCAAGAAAGATATGAGACAAAGCCAAGGAAAGGAGAAAAGACAATAACTCACCCTTCTATTAAAAACAGTCTTGACTGTTCCTGCATTGTAAAAGTATGAGGTAAAAGACAAAGAGGGAAGAAAAACTATTATAACAGAATGAAACTATTAGAACAGCATCTGTGAAGCTGGAAGGAAGAATGTGCTTTGATTATGAGTTAGATGTAAGGATGTCCCTATCACTGGAACATGAGATGTGTTTCCATTCAAATCAGAAATAAAGCTAGAAGGCCCACTGTCACCACTATAAGCTAATTTCTGAAAGAGCCAGCTAATAAATCAGCCATGTAAATCAAGTAAGGCATATAAATATTTGAAAGGAAAATGTAGATTCATCATTTTCAACTAAAATCAACATAAAGCAAAATTAATACTATCTAAAATGTTAATAATAACCATTTTAAATGTAATAGATAAAATATGCTCTTCTAAATACAAACATCTTAAATATTTTCTATTAAACTTAAATATTAAAGGCCCACATTTAAAAAATTAAAAATCTTAGAACTTTACTCATAGACTCAAAATGTTTTTATATATATTATATAAGACTTATATAATGAATGAGTCTTCCTGTACGGGAAGTTTCAATATTCTAAAGATGTCAATTCTCTTCCAACTATAAATATCAGATACTCCAAATAAAAATTAGGAAATTTTTGTTGTAGAGATGAAGGCAGAGAGTGGGAACTTAAAAAATAATCCAAAATTCATTGAAAGAATAATCATGAGCACACAGAAAAAAAACAATTTAGAAAACCAAGAGTAATAAGTAGACATTTTCAAGTGATAAAATGTGTCATAAAAGTATATGATTCTTATACTTTTCAAGTAAATGCAAAAGACCTTTGTTCCGAACCATAAATGTAAGTATGCTCAAAACTGAAACAGCGTAAAACCCAGGCCTGCGTTCACTCCAGGTCCCAGACTGATGAGAGTAGAAAGTGCAGAGGTTATAGTGGAACAGAACACAGCCTGCTTTTAAGAGACCCACCTTCTCCTGTAGCACCCAACATCCCTATTTTCCAAAAGGAATGACTGACAGGGCCAGTCCCTCCCCATCCTAGGTGAACTGACACTGATGGACTAACTACATGCTTAACCACTCGAGTGGTTTCTGGCCTCCTTTATACTCAGCCTAGAGTTAACACTGATGGACATTTAATTCAAAGTCCAGCAAGTAATAACTACATTAAGAGACTTAGTTTCACTTGAATATCTGTCAAACTTATGAAAAAAGAAGTGTTTTCTTCACGTAACACATAATCAAACATATAACAAAATGTGGAAGGTTGTATTCTTCTCTCTAGGAAACTGCATGTAAAAATAAATTCTAAGTAATCACAATTTAAATGTCATAGGTGAAACCATTAATTGTTTAATTAAAGGTACATTTGTAAACATTCAAAAATATCTTCAAAAGCAAAAACATGAAAATGATTGAGAGCTTTGGGTAAACTAAATTAGTTTCTTGGTGCAAAAGAGAAGGATGACTAGGCAGAGCACAGAGGATTTTTTGGGCAGTAAAACGATTCTGTATGATAGCATAATGGTAGACATCTATCCTTATGCTTTTGTCAAAACCCATGAGCTATATAATTCCAAGAGTGAACCCTCATGTAAACCATGGACTTTTGGTAATGGCATACCAGTGCAGGGTCCTCTATTGTGATATACTGACCACTGTGCTATGGGATGAGAATAGCAGGGGAGGATAGGCATGGGTAAGGACAGAAGACATGTGGAAACTTTCTATACTTTCCTCTCAATGTTGCTGTGACTCTAAAACTGCTCTGAAACATAAAGTTTCTTACATTTTTTAAAAGACCACAGGAGAAAAAAACTTTTTAATTTCTACGGAGAAATATAAACAAACAAAATTTTTTAAATGAAAAATTAAGAGAAAAATATTTGTCTCATATATAACAGAAAAATTGTTAATAATCTTAATGTACAAATTGTGCATTTGTAGGTGGCCAGTTTTTTAAAAAATCTGTAAATACGCAATGTTATTTTCCTGAGGCCACCATAACAAATTGCCATAAACTGGGTAACTTAAAACAACAGAAATGTATTCTCTCACAGTCCTGGAGACCAGAAGTTCAAATCAAGGTATCAGCAGGGCCCTGCTCCCTCAGAAGGCTCTAGCGGAGAGATTCCTTACCTCTTTTCACTTCTGGTGTGGCTCCAGGGTCCTTTGGCTTATGGCTGCAACACTTTAATCTTTACCTCTGTTTAATGGCCTTCATCTCTGTGTCTGTTTCTTCTACTTTTATGTCTCTTACAAGAATACTTGCCATTGGATTCACAACCCACCCAAATAACACAGATAATCTTATCTTCAGATCCTTAATAGAGCTACAGAGGCCCTTTTCCAAAATAAGTTCATATTCACAGGCTCTGGGGGATAGGACATAGACTTAACCTTTTCGGGGGCCACCACTGTCCCTACTACATGTAGCAATTTTTAAAATGTGCAACCGACATAAACAGGTAATTCCCAAATAAAGAAATAAACCCTTTAAGAAGTCATCAATATTAACAGAAATCAAATAAATGCAAATATGAGTGACATTGAGAAATGCTTTTTCACTCTTCAATGTTTAAAAAAAATTTAAATAATAAATGTCAGTGTTGATCAGGGTAAGGGATATAGACAGATGTATAGGCAGCTGGTAGAAGTATACATTGACACAAAATTTTTAGAGATCAATTTCTTAACATATATTAAAAACATTGAAAATATTTAAATGTATTAATTCAGCAATTGCTATTCTATGAATTTAATATAAAGAAATTATCACATAATTTCTCAAAGATACACATACACATGTATATAAATATCTACACAAAGATATTGCAGAATTCTTATACTGACAAAAAATCAGAAGTAACTTCAACATCTAAAATTAAGGGATTTGTTAAATAAACTATAGTGACATCATAAGATGGAATACTGAAGTGTTACATAAAAATGTCGACATGGCCAGGCATAGTGGCTCATGCCTGTAATGCCAGCACTCTAGGAGGCCAAGGAGGGAAGATCACTTGAGGCCAGAAGTTTTAGACCAGTCTGGCCAACATGGTGAAACCCCATCTCTGCAAAAAATACAAAAATAAGCCAGTCATGGTGGTGAGTGCCTGTAGTCCTAGCTATTCAGGAAGCTAAAGCAGAGAATTTCTTGAACCCAGGAGGTGGAGGTTGTAGTGAGCCATGATCACACCACTGCACTCCAGCCTGGATGACAGAGAGAGACTCTGTCTCAAAAATAAAAGTAGATATGCATTTACAGGCAGTGACAGATATTCACAGTATATTATTAAGCAGAAACTTAAGCTCTGACACATTATACATGCATTCTTATTAAAGACCTTCATATTTAATTTCGATTTTTATTTACAAAATTGGAAGCCCAGTTGTTCTAGTAGCATGGTTTTATAGAAGCACCTTATTATAAATTCTATTGTATATTACAGAGAAACGCCTGGAATCCCATTAGCTGTGATTTCACACATTTAACACAAATTTTCATGTTTATGCCTAACTAAAATTGGATCTTTTCTTGCTGACACCAAGATCCCCTGGGTTGGCCTCCAGTGCTGATGAAACTTGGTAGCCAACGGTGGCAAAGCAGCAAAGGACTGGGAAATAAGATGAGGCAAGTTTGAGTTTCACATGTTGTGCTCATTTCCTGGATAAATGTTGATATACTTGGAGCTAATTTCCCTACTGTGTATAGACATGTTTCCCTCCCCGCCCCATTGTAGTCAAAGACGGCAACACAAACGGTCTTAGTTCATTCTTGCATTGCTATAAAGAACTACCTGAGATGGGGTAATTTATTTATTTATTTATTTATTTATTTATTTATTTATTTATTTTAAATAAAGAGATTTAATTGGCTCATGGTTCCATAGGCTGCACCAGAAGCATGGCTGGGGAGGCCCCAGGAACCTTACAGTCATGGTGGAAGACAAAGGGGAAGCGGTCATGCCTTATGGCTGGAGCAGGTGGAAGAGAGTGGGGGGGAGATGTCACACTTTTAAACAACCAGATCTTGTGAGCATTCTCTCATAAAACAGCACTAGGGGAATAGTGCTAAATCATGAGAAATCTCCCCAAGATCAGATCACCTCCCACTAGGCTCCACTTCCCACATTGGGGATTACAATTCAACAAGATATTTGGGTAGGGACACAGAGCCAAACCAGATCACAAACCAAGAGGAGAAATCCTTTTCTTTTTTCTAAATTCAGAGAGAGATTTATGTTATTCCATGCCATTCTGTACTTGGTTCACTGTTATTATATAAAGTAGCTCTTTATATAAGAAAGTTTGTATTCAGTTAAGGGTAGAGAAAATTGGACAAGTTCATTTTTGTTAAGTGTCTTTCTCTCATCTTTCATGGTATCTGGTTGCTAAAGACATTTGGAAAGTTCCATTCTCCCAGTAATGGTAAACAGTTCAACCAAAATAAATCATTTCATTGGTTCATATTGTGCCAAGTGCTCTTCTCCTACATTTAACCTCTAAAATAGGTTGGGTGTGGAGAATACCTGATTAATTTGCCATCTTTCTTTTGTCCCTGTTGTTGCTCATTTTTCAGACCGGGTGCTCCCTGAGGGGAAATTGTGTGCCTGCTTTCCTTTCCCAGGTACAGTACCATTGCTCAGGCTATCTATTTATTGAATGAAAGATAGATGAACAAGGACTCAGCAGCCCCAGCCAGAGGCCAGACCTGCGTCACGAGTTAAGATCATGAGCTCAGAGCAGATCATTGCCTTGACATTCAGGCATATTTCTGTGGCCTTACAAACAGCCAGACTTTTGAAAGCTGGACAAATGGAGGGTTTGGGGGAGAGGCAGTGGCCTAAAAATGTGTCCCTGTCCTATTCCTGGATTAGTCTAAGAAGCAAAGTGCACTGTGGAAGCATCCAGGAGTGAAGGGTGAGCACAGAGAGGATACGGTGTTAAGATAGTCTCCATTTTTATGAACACTCCCTTCATGGAAGCCTCTCTTCTCCTAAACTCCATCTCTATTCCCTTCCACTCAGTGTGGAAGCTGTTTTCCTCTCCTCATTCCATCTTTCTGGATTCTCTCACTTAGTGTGAGAGTTAGCTGTTTCTTTCTCTCTCCTTCTCCTGTTTCTCTCTCTCTCTCTCTCTCTCTCTCTCTCTCTCTCTCTCTCTCTCTCTCTTTAATAAATCACTGCCTACAAACAAACAAACAAACAAAAGATCCAGTCCAGGAACAGGCAGACAAGAAAATGACTTGCCTCTTCTTGAAGTACTATTTTGTATGTGAATCCATGTGTTAGGCCATTTTTGCATTGTTACACAGAAATACCTGAGTCTGAGTAATTTATAAAGAAAGGAGGTTTAACTGGCTCACGGTTCTACAGACCATAGGAACCTGGCACCAGCATCTGCTCAGCTTTTGCTGAGGCCTCAGGAAGCTTCTAATCAATGCAGAAGACCCTAGGACAGGCATCCCCAAACTATGGCCCACGGGCCGCATGCGGCCCCCTGAGGCCATTTATCCGGCCCCCCACCGCACTTCAGGAAGGGGCACCTCTTTCATTGGTGGTCAGAGAGAGGAGCACAGTATGTGGCGGCCCTCCATCGGTCTGAGGGACAGTGAACTGGCCCCCTGTGTAAAAAGTTTGGGGACACCTGCCCTAGGGGGAAGAGCAGAGAGAGAGAGAGTGGGGAAGGCCAGAGGTGCTAGAGACTTCTTGTGTTTTTTGTGTGTTCACAGATCTCTTGTGAACTCTGTGGGGGAGTTACCACTATCACTTATCACCAAGTGGATGGCCCAAGCCATTCATGAGGGATCCGTTCTCATAATCCAAATGCCTCCAGATACATTCAACATGAGATTTGGGTGAGGACAAAAATCCAAGTCATGTTAACCCATTTTTGCATAATAAAATCTCTCTGTATACTAGAAGACTCAATATACTTATACTATACGCAAATGTAAAAATTTTTAATCAGATAGTTTTTTTCCTCTATAAATGAAAAATCTAATCTAATCTATAATCTGATCATTTGTGACATTTATCTAATGGGTAAGATGAGGGGAAAAAAACTATGCTTTAGTCCACTCAATTGACTTGGTTTGAAGCATTAACTTAAACAATTCCTTGAGACCAATGCCTACTTTCTCAGGTCCTCATATTCTCCCCTGCTCTTCTCTAAGTTGGCCTCCAACTACATGAGGCAGGAGCATAACCAGCAGCACTCTATGACAGAGAGGAAGAGACAGAGTCTTAGAATTCACATAGTGCCCCCTGTACACCCCTGCACTCTGCAAGTGAATGGGTGAACCAAACAGCCCCTACCCTAGTGCCTGCTGCTCTGTCCCTGGCCTCATCCCTGGGCATCTTGCTGGCTGGTCATGCCCTAGGATGCTGGCTGGATGGGATGACTTTGTTCACCTCTCAGACACACTGAATGAAGCATCTTCCATATCCCCTGGCCACCCTGTAGCCCTTCGATCTCATCACTGAGAGCACTTGATGCCACCTTTATAAATAGTTAAGTCTGTACCTTGTACCATCTACCAAGATGTTAATGCTTCTAATAAGAACGTCTCTCACCTGCCCCCCTTAAATCAGTATAACTTACTTTGTTTCTCTCTTCTCAGGCTCATGTTTTGACATTAAAACGAAAGCATGTTACACACAGCAATCACATCCTTCTTGGATTTTCTAGGTATGCTTTTCTAAAAACAGTGTTCCAGAAATAAGCCTTTTTAATTTCCTTCCAGTCTTTCAAGTTTCTAATAATATCACTGAGTATTTTTCTCAGTTCAAGAAGATTACTTCTCTGATATGTAGTAAGAATTTCCACTCTTCTTGATGCATTCACGAATTCACAAGGTTGACCCTTCCACAGATCCTTTATCATCCCACAAAGTAGTTGTAAATAAGACAAAAATAGATAGATTTGGGGCAGGTCACCTCGGGCTACCCAGTCAGGATAAATACTAATTAAAAAGTTGAAATCTTGCACACAAGTTTTCTGGGATTCACTGGAAACTTACCTGCCTTTACAGTTTAAAGTCCTGGGTAAAAATAATTAGATAGATAGAAAGATAGATAGATAGATAGATAGATAGATAGATAGATAGATAGATAGATAGATGGATAGATAGATAGGCAGGCAGATAGAAAAAATTTCCCCATCGGTGACTAAAAAGGTTATACAACATATTGTCTGTTTTAAGGAAAGACAGCTACAAATAAAAATCTCCTTTTACAAACCCTTGTACACTATTGATGGGAGTGTAAATTGGTGCAGCCATTAGGGAAAAGAGTATAAATGTTCCTCAAAAAATTAAAAATAGAATTACCATATGATCCAGTGATCCCATTTCTGAATATATATCCAAAGGAAGTGAATTCAGAATCGCAAAGAGATATCTGCACTCCCATCTTTATTGCAGCATTAATCACAATAGCCAAGACACAGAAACAACCAGTGTCTAATAACAGATGCATGGATAAAGATAATAATACATATGATATGTAGATATAAATACTCACATATATGTATAATGGAATATTATTTAGCCATAGAAAGGAAGGAAGTCCTGTCACTTGCAACAACGTGAATAAACCCGGAAGACATTTTGCTAAATGAAATAAGCCAGACACCAGAAAGAGAAATACTACATGATCTCGATTATATGTGAAATCTAAAAAATCAAACTCATGGAAGAGAGCAGAGTAGGGTTGCCAGGAATTGGGGGTGGGAATGGGGGAAGAAATGGGGAGATGTTGATCAAAGGTCACAAACTTTCCATTATAAGATGAATATGTTCTGGGAATCAAGAACAAAGGGACTGTAGCAAAGTGACGACAATTAAAGTTATCAATACTGTATTGTATACTTGAAATTTGTTAAGAGAATAGATGTTAAGTGTTCTCATTACACAAAAAAAATGGTAACTGTAGGGTGATGGATGTGCTTGTGTTGATCATTTTATAATGCACACCTTAAATATATTTATTTGTCAACTATACCTCAGTGGAGCTGAAAAAAATCTCCCTTATCACATGTAGCCAAAGCATGCCTTCTTTGGTCAATATCAGCTGTGAGGCCATGGAAGCCACACTTGCTGAAACCTAAGCTACATCATCTGCATGCCTACTTGGACACTAGCCACGTCAGCCAAAGCGAAGAGCTAGACATCTCCAGACGTAATATTGGGCACCAAACGTCAGTATGCCCATGTCTTCTGGAGGTTTTCTGTTCTAGTCATGACCTATGAAGATTTCTAGAGAAAAGGGCACGGGAGATCAAAATATCAGCTTTAATGGAGGCATGACTAGGTTGGAGGAACAGGTTCAAACACAAGGCCCGAAGAGCTTCCTCCTCCTTTCTTCCTGAAATAAGCAATCTGCTTGTCACAGACATATCAGTCATCAGGGAAAAAACATTTGCTCTGATTCGAGCTCCACTTGAAGGAGAGCAGAATGGGTGGAACCCATGAACTGTCCAGCTCCCGAAGAGCCAATGGTCATTCATGCCTGCATTAGCTTCCTGGGGTTTCTGTGACAAAGTACCACAAACTGCATGGCTCAAAACAAGAAAATATTACCTCACATTTTAGGAGGCTAGAGGTCTGAAATCAAAATTGGCAGGGCTCTGCTCTTTCCAAAACTTCTGTGGGAGGATCATTCCTTGCCTCTTTCAGCTCCCGGTAGCCCTAGGCATTCCCTGAATGGTGTCTACACAACTCCAGTCTCTGCCTCCATCATCACGTTACTGTCTCCCTCTGTCTCTGTCTTCACTTCTTTCAAGAACAGTCACACTGGATTAGAGCCCACAATAATGACCTCATCTTAACTTGATTACATCTGCAAAGACCTTATTTCCAAATAAGGTCATGTTCACAAGTACCAGGGGTTAGGATTTCAACATATCTTATTGGAGGACACAATTTTACTCATAACAATGCCTGTGACCTTTAGTATATTTATCTCATCGCTTAGAGAATCTGGATAAAGGGATATCAGAATTTCGTCCTCTAATACATCAGATAATGTGTGCCTTCCATGGAGAGGATACAGTGAAGGAGAAAAGAAGAGCAAAAACCTTCAATAAAGATAGGCTCTCATTCTACTCAAAGGAAGCAAGATTTAAAAAGAAACAAGAGTTAATTTTACCATTACAGTGGATGAATAAGGAATTACTGGAACAGTCTGATAGCACCTCTGTGTTAATCTAACACTTTGTGTGTCAATCTCACTATTGATATAAGTCGCTTAATATGCCAAAATAAATGTGCATGTTTCCCTCGTAAAAAAATTATGCTCACCTGAAGGAAAGAGCTGATTTATGGTTAAATATTAACATGCAGAAAAAGGGAAAATATGTTCAAGTGCAATAACAGTTTAAAAATGCAAGTGAAAAAAAGTGATTTTGCCTTTCAAATTGGATATTTTTATGTCCATCGAATTGGTAAAAAAATTTTAAGAACTCCATAGTATGCATCATTAATAAGTTTGATACAAAAGTCATTGTGGTTTTTGCCAATGAAAGTGATACAGAACTGCAATTACTTTCGCACCATTCTAATAGTAAGGGCATGGATAAAAACACTCTCCTCAACACCACTGGTGAGGATGTAAGCTACAATTCTGTGGACAGCTATTCGGCAATGCATGTCAATCAGTTAATAAAAGAAGTTTCCATTTGATTCAGAAATTCTTCTTCTGGGAAATTACCTTGAGAGAAACTAAGTTTATGCATAGTAAGTTTTTGTTATAAGATTTTCAACACAATGTTGTTACTAACCAGACACAAACTAAGTTAAGGCCTATGACTAAACAATAATATAGCCATGGGATAAACTACTATTGGTTACATTTGAAAAAATGATGCTGTAAAATAAAAATCAGCAAACTATAGCCCATGAGCTAAATCTGACCCACTGCTTATTTTGTAAATAAAGTTTTGTTGAAACCCAATCATACTCATTCATTTATGTGTTGTGTGTGACTGCTTTCTCAAAGGTAAGTAGTTGTGAGGAAGATTACATTCCCCCCAAAATCATAAAGATTTTTACCAGCTGACCCTTACAAAAAGAGTTTTCTGCTACCTGGTATAGAAAAATAAAAACGATATGGAAGAAGTTCCCAATTAAGTTTATTAAAAAGAAAGTTATAGAATAGTGTACTCAGTGTGAGTTTATGGCTTAAATGTAGATGTATTTATTTAATATGTGTGTACATATGCGTATATAGGCCCATACACCAAAAATTAACAGTCATTACCTCAGGAAAATAGCATGCTGAGTAATTTTTCTTTTTTTTTTAATATTATACCTTTTACAAAATTCCTTACTGAATATCTGTGTTCATGTATATGCAAACAATCTTTAAAATAGCTACTCTTAATCCAAAAATTTAATTTTTTAACTTTGAGCAAATATCCTCACTGAGCTTTAGTGTCAGCCTCTGTTAAATGCAATTAATAATAGTTCCCACCTCACAGGCCTGTGGTGATTAACTAAAATATGATACATGTAAAATGTGCATAAGAATGCCTGGCACCTTCTATTTACGAATATAGCATCCTTGAAGAGTCCTACTGCAGATGTTAAATGCAGTAGGAACTTCTGCAAAATCAACTTGAGAAAATAGTATAAAGAAGTATTAACATATGGCAAAGCAGCATCAAAGTGGACCTCAATTCTTATTTTAGCAAAATAAAATCTGACTTACAGTACATTGAGGGGGGGCTTTTTGCAGGAATGGAGCTCAGTTTTTGTAAAAAACCTTTTAGATATCTGTGTTTGGACACAGATCTCACAACAAATATTTAGCCAATTTGGTCCAATTTGGCTTATTATTTGGTTATAATAAGAATCATGAGATTCTTATTATAATCATGAGATTCTTATTATAACCAAATAATAAGCCCAATTGGGCCAAATTGACTAAATACAAAGACACTGCTTTTGCACAAAGACACTACTTTATTCTCTATTAGTCTTTCATGTCTTTAAAACCAAAGAACAGAATCACCCTAAATGAGAAAGCGGTATCCATGTTTGACTTGCACATTAGGCAGGCCTCACAAAAACATCATAAAGGAGTAAGGTATAAGATGTTATTCCAAAATTCTTCAGTTGTTTCATGTCTTATATTTAGAGCGATAAACATTGTTTTGTCTATTTTGAGGTTTGATTTCTCTCCTAGAAAATATGATATTTCATTAAATCAGTATGTGTTCATGGTTTCTTTTCATCTCTTTTTAAATCTCCTCCAGTCATTAAGTTGCCCAGAAGCCTTTCCAGATAAGAAAGCAAAGGATATTTGAAAATAACTTAAAACCAGACCAAATTCCTATGCACTCAAAAACCTAGGAATGCATAAATTATATAAATTGTGTGTTCTTGTTACACACAGTTAAAATTACTGTTGGTGCCAGCTGTCTTTACATCAGAGAGGATATTTTGATCTCTGCTGAGCCCTATCTGTATAATAATTTAACATGGTTCTTTAACCCTCTCAACTTCCATTCGTCAGAGCCAGCATCCAGGGTGCCTTCTAGAAAAACGTAAAACAGTCAATTTTGTTTTTCTGACTTATTTATTAAGACTTTTATATTAATGCTCCAAAGTGTTATACAATATGCAAAACTATTGAAATTTATGGGTTATGTTAATAGAAATTAAAACCAAAACAAAATATATCAAAATTGGGTAAGAGCACAAATAGGACAAAAGACTATGATGTGTATTATTTAGACTGAAGCTGACTTTGCAGGAAGCCAAAACATCCAGCCGATTTAATTAAAGAAAAGAGAAACTCAGTTAATCCAGATGTCTGGCATCATAACATCCAAACACAGGAATGATTGATTGAGTCTTTGACGTGATTCACCAGATGTTTTAGCCTCTTGGAGACAGACTAAAAAAAAGAATTTGGATGGATTTCGAATACCTCCATTTTTCCCTAGGTACACAGTGTGAATCTTCGTTTACAATTTAGTTACCTTCTCCAACTAATCTCTGCACCCTTTGGTAATGGTATCTCACATTTTTATTCAGACTGAATCTTGGGATATTCCAATCAAGTAACAAATTGAGAACCAAGAGGCAACGTATAAACAATTTGGTTTTCTTTTTTTCTGAATATATGGCTTCATGATATCTTACTCTTTTTTTCTGGAAAGGCCACAGTGCATGCAGGGTTCCAGGAGCTCTGTACCTGTAAAATCTAATAGGATCAGCTGAAGTGATAGGTCCAGGAGAAACATAGTTGACCCTTGAACACCATGGGTTAGAGCATCTTAGTTTCACTTATACATGCTTAGATAGCAAGACCAACCTGATTCCTTCTCTTCCACAGCCTACTCAATATGAAGACTACAAGGATAAAGATCTTTATGATGATCCAATGCCACTTAATAAACAGTAAATATATTATCTTTTATGATTTTAATAACATTTCTTTTCTCCCACTTACTTTATTATAAGAATACAGTATATACCACATATAACATACAAAATATGTGTTTATCAGCTGTTTATGCTATTGAGAAGGCTTCCAGTCAACATCAGGCTATTCGTAGTTAAGTTCTGGGGATGTCAAAAGTATGTTACATGTGGATTTTCAACCGCACAGGGTGGTTGGCACCTATATCTCCCATGTTGTTCAAGGGTCAACTATATTCTTGATAGGGATTATTAGCCTGATTTCTCTGCAGTGTGAACGTTGGCTGTTCAGATTGCCTATAATCAGCTTACTTCGTATTAAATCATTAATGGGTTGATGGGGAGATAAACTCTTTCTCAAAGGAAATAAATTAGAGACTGGCAATTACAGAAACAAAAAGAAGTGAGTCCAGGAGGGCCTCTTCATAGAACCACCCACAGGGATCAGCAGATTTGCCTGAATTCTGAATTATAAAAGCCCAGCTCTTATTTGGAGAATGCTAAAAGGCAGAAACCATCCAGAGTGTAGGCAGAAAAGATTCTATCCTGTGCATAACAAATGCAAATCAAAACCACATTGAGATACCATCTCACACCAGTTAGAATGGCGATCATTAAAAAATCGGGAAACAACAGATGCTGGAGAGGATGTGGAGAAATAGCAACACTTTTACACTGTTGGTGGGAATGTAAATTAATTCAACCATTGTGGAAGACAGTGTGGCGATTCCTCAAGGACCTAAAAATAGAAATCCCATTTGACCCAGCAATCCCATTACTGGGTATATATCCAAAGGATTATAAATCATTCTACTACAAGGAAACGTGCACACGAATGTTCATTGCAGCACTGTTTACAATAGCAAAGACCTGGAACCAACCCAAATGCCCAACGATGATAGACTGGATAGGGAAAATGTGGTACATATACACCATGGAATATTACGCAGCCATCAAAAACGATGAGTTCACGTCCTTTGTAGGGACATGGATGAACCTGGAAACCATCATTCTCAGCAAACTGACACAAGAGCAGAAAATCAAACACCGTATATTCTCACTCATAGGCGGGTGTTGAACAATGAGAACACATGGACACAGGGAGGGGAGCACTACACACTGGGGTCCGTTGGGGGGAAATGGGGGAGGGGCGGGGTGGTGGGGAGATGGGAAGAGATAGCATGGGGAGAAATGACAGATACAGGTGTGGGGACAGAAGGCAGTAAACCACACTGCCATGTGTGTACCTAAGCAACAATCTTGCATGTTCATCACATGTACCCCAAAACCTAAAATGCAATTAAAAAAAAAATTTGAAAGAAAGAAAATTGATGATTCTGTTATATCCCCAGCTTTGACCTGAATTTCCCATCCCTGAGAACAATGTGGTGACAATGCTCATGTTTTATATCTGAGTACAGCATCCCCTGCATTCTCTCAGTTGATTGGCTTAATAATTCTTTAAGAAATGTATTATGAAACCTCTTTTCCTTAAAAAGATAAAGGTTTGCCTAAGAACACACAACAGTGAGCCGGGATCCGGAACACAGATATTCCAACTGCTAGACTTAGTACCACGAGTGACTCTGCAAATTAGTTATAAAAGACACATTGAGGCTTGTTCCAGGAAGACACTAGGTAAAATACACACCCAAAACGTTTCTTTTCCAGAACTTTATGAACATAGCACCCAAGAGTTTTATTCATCGGAATAGTCAATCGACACCTTGAACTTTAAAGGAAGGAAAAACAGAACAAGCCTAGTTGGGATCCAAAAACTACTATAAAATCTCATGTGTTTGAAGACAGACTTTGCAGAGCCAAACGTATTAATTATGAACTCAAATATTCTGGAAAACAAAATTTAAAACATTCTGCCCCAAAGAGCAATATACTGAGGGAAATGCCCATGGTATTTCTCCCTCTGAATTTCTAGAATTCTGTTATCAGCTTAGGTTTTCATGCTTCATATAATGTCTATTCCTAGAAGGCATCATGCCTGAAGATATATTTTGATGTTCTATCTAAATTGTATTGCAAAGAGTAACAGCAATGTAGTAGATATCAATATGCAATCTACAGGCTTCACCCTGCCTGGATGGGGCCCAAATGGAACAGTCTACCACTGATTTCATCTGCTTTCTCAGTCAACGTTTTTTTAAAGCACCGTATCCTCAGCCAACCATCAAACTTCTTAGCTTTTTCACCCATAATCAACCCATCTCAAAAATCACCATCATCACTGAAGTTTTGAAAAGAAAGATCTCCTCTTTGGTGAACACCTTTCTTTTGTTTACCCAGCATCATTTCATTTGTTTTTGTTTGTTTGTTAGCAAGTGTTGCTCCTCCACTTGACTGAGTATTTATGATTTGATTCTACTCACCTCTCCTGGCATAAGGCTAAACACATGGCCAAATTCAACCAATCAGAGAATAAAGTTCTCAAGTCAAGCAGTTGGTTTTGGCAAGGAATTTGATCCAAACTGAGCCAAATAGTGTCCGTCCAAGGGCTTTTGCTGGCACTATCAGAGAGGAAGGTTTTTGTTTTCTCTGCTGTTAATAACTGCAAGGAAAACATGTCTAGGAAACAGCATGTGAAACATATATAAGGAAAAGCCAACAAAGTAGAAAACAGGGCTGAAGACGGAACAAAAACCATCATCTGACCTCCCAGCTCATCTATCCCTAAAAGATACCACAACCACCTTTGATTCTTCAATTACAAACATAAGACAATAAACTCATTTTCTTTTCCTTAGGGTACTATGAGTTGGGTTTCAAGTTTTTATAATCAAGACTTCTGTCCAACATACTCCTCAACCTAAACTTTAAACATTTCCAGCACTCAAATTCCTAATCTTTTTAAATTATAATGAGGCCAATCTCATTTTTAACAATGGAGTTTTGGAATCACAGAACTTCTAATTAACATGGCAGCCGTGAAAATGTACCTCGAGCTCCCACAATATGGAAAGTACTTGATTGATATCTCCAGCTGCTATGTCCAGAATCTACCACCACTTTTGATCCAAAGCCATGCTTCTCACAAGCTGCTCCTGGCCAATGACTGAATGACGCAGGACTACTATAATAAGCCACTCTTACTAGAGGTGGAACAGCTCTGAAGAGTGACACTGGTTGTAAGGTTCACTGTCAGCCTTGCCAAATACTTTCTTATTACTGCACGTTGTTGAAAATTCTTCCACCCAGCATTCCTTCCTTTCTTTTCTCTCTCTTATACAAGGGTCAGACCTATATGGTGGTCTAACAGCTGACCCAGGCTATGCCAGTGTTCTATTTTCACAAGTATTTTGTCAAGAATTCTGGCATGGTGGCCCATGTTGTAGTCCCAGCTAGTTGGGAGGCTGAGGCAGGAGGACTGCTGAGCCCGGGTCCAAGGCTGCAGTGAGCTATGATTATGCTTTTGTACTCCAACCTGGGCAATAGAGCAAGACTCTATCTCAAAAATAATAATAATTAATTTTTTTAAAAAACAACGTAAATTCTGGTGAGTTCAACACTTTTACCCTGCTTGCAATTTGGCCCACATGTTATCCCTATCATGCATATCCACAAAACAAGAGTCTCTTGGATCAAAGAAAAAAGATAGATTTTTGCTCACAATACCAGCACCCAGAGCATCAGCATTTGCCATACTTATCCAAGCCCCAAATCTCACAGAATGACATTAAAAGGGCCAGGTGATGCCCCTACATGCAGTGAGGGAGGGAGAGTTATTTTTGTTTTTATGGGAGAGGTCCCCAGGCTTAGGAACCTGAATCTCTTCTAATAAGCATCCAGCCTGCCTGATCTTTACCTTGGAGAAAGGTATTGTTTTTATTATCCTGGACAGGAAACAACCTTTCATGTGCTGCTTTGGAAGGAGACATGATCTTTATTTCCCAAGGATACTCACTGTGTAAGCATGCATGAACAGACAGTCTAGCACAAAAGCAGCCAGGGCCTCTGCTTATAAGATATGTGGAAATGTACAACACATGTCTTGCACATCTTATCCCATCTTGGCCTCTATGTCTAGGAGATGCAGACTAACATAAATGATGTACTACTAGTTAGATTGTGGGGCCTTCAAATGTAAAAAAGTATGCTTCGCCTTTGTTTTCAGCCTCCAGAGCGCTTAGTTTGGCAATTACATGTTTATAGACTGAGCCATGGAATTGAGACTAACAGTCTAGCAATGAACAGTAGACTTGGACTTTGAAAAGGCATAAGGCATTCTTAACACAGGTCTCCATATATAAATTCTGTTTCTTGTCTATATTTGCTGAACAGGGACTGATGCTAGATATTTATGCCACTTAGCCATTTCTTTGTCTGCCTGCTCTAAACAGCCACAGCTTCCCATAGTAATGACATGTAAGCGTAGCCCATTCAGTGCTGAACCCTCAAACGACTAGAAAGTCGAGTCTAAGAGATGTACTCTTGTTTTCTGCCCACTCACTACCTAAATAAGGATATATGTCTCAAAATGTACCCACAGGATTTTAATTTATGGAGGTGACTGAGTGACATCGTGGAGGAGCCAATGCCATTGATTGAAAGAAGAAGTTTATTACTTACCTTTCCCAAGAGGAAGGGGCAGCTGCAGCCTGCAGGACCACAGGGGGAAGCACCAGTTTGGGTCAGGATGCAGAAACAGCAAGAGGAAGGCCTAGGCCAGAGCCCTTTTGGGAGTTTCTGCAAGACAGGACAGGGTGAGCAGGTTAGTAATGGTTCATTTATATCATCCTGGTGGCCTTTAGGGAATAAGAGCTGTTTCTAGTTGTGTGATTCCTGGAACTGAGTTAATAGACCAGAGTAATATTGGCTTGGTGTGTGCATTAGGATTCTCTAGAAGGAGAGAACTAATAGGATATATATATATATATATATATATATATATATATATATATATATATATAGAGAGAGAGAGAGAGAGAGAGAGAGAGAGAGAGAGAGATAGTTTATTAAGTAGTATTAACTCACATAATCACAAGGTCCCACAATAGGCTGTCTGCAAGCTGAGGAGCAGGGAAGCCAGTCCAAGTCTCAAAGCTAAAGAACTTGGAGTCCAGCGTCCGAGGGCAGGAAACATTCAACGTGGGAGAAAGATGCAGACTGGGAGGCTAAGTCAGTCTGATCTTTTCACATTTTTCTGCCTGCTTATATCCTGGCTGTGCTGGCAGCTGATTGGATGGTGCCCACCTAGATTGAAGGTGGGTCTGCCTTTCCCAGCCCACTGACTCAAATGTTAATCTCTTTTAGCAACACCCTCACAGACACACCCAGGATCACTTCTTTGCATCCTTCAATCCTATCAAGTTGACACTCAGTATTAACCATCACAGTATATGAGAGTTTGATTTAAAAAGATGGTTAGGGGCATGAACTCTGGATTTGTTGGTTTGCATCTAAAAGGCAGGCTCTCAGGGGAGAGTTTTGCTATCTCTCAAATTTGGCTAGTCCTGGGAGGGGCAGTCCCTGGCTAGTTGGCAAGGCCACAAACACCAGAGCATCAAGAATGCAGGAAGATAATAAGATAGAGTTAATTGAATTGACCCTGCAATGAACAGATGCTAAACAGACAAATACAGAATTTAAGAAAGCACAATTAGAACATGGTGCCTCCCTACCTGTCTGAACTACAGATAGCACATACTGTTCACTACAGCTTTCTCTGAGTTTAGAAGTCCACCCTTAACTCCCAGTCAGTTGAATGGTGGAAAAGGGTGATCTTTTTTCAATAAAGTCATTCCAACTTTTCTTTCCCCAGAAGTAGACTTAATTTCTGGTGTTCTTTTATTCACTTTGACCTTCACCTTCACCTTTCTGGTTGTTGGCTCAAACAGGCACCAGTATCCATTGACAAGGCTACTTGATGTCTTGATCTTTTGAATCTCACTGGACTGTTGAGATCAACTCAAGGGTCGAATCATAACTGCTATCATGGCCACCTTCTTCAGCCTTGCTGCACAACCACCTTCCCTTGGTTTTCTTCCCTATGCAGCAGCAGGCAAAGCCGTCACATCCTACATTAAAGCTATCATGTTCAGCTCCCAAACATCACTTCATTACATGTGTAAAAAGGAAGCTACTGATCATGACTTTTGTGGGAGCCTAAAGGTGGCACTTCAATTTTCTCTCTGTCATGAGATCACATTTTATGTGAGAGTTTACCTAATAAGGCCCATTTAGCAACAAATTATCCTCATGATGAATTATTCAGACAAAATTGATTGAATGTTCAAATAATTCTGTTCCATAGTGTATATAAAGGCATTGAATCAACAAAGGGTTACAACGCATCAGTAAACTTCAAGTTGGTCTATAGGCGTATGACCCTTTTTGTATATTTAATTTTAGCTCTTATCACGATTATTTCCCAAAATGCAGTGAGAAGGGAAAACAGATCAGTATCAATTTTATCCACTTTGGAGGTGTCATCTATCCTGCCCTAGCCCTGGGCTTTTTTGGGTTTTATTACTAAACAGTCATACCGATTTCTATTACAGATGGTTACAAACTGTGATTTCCACCAGAAAATGGCAATGTTGTTCCAAGGCGAAATAGAGCAAAACATAAGGACTAATGAAGGGGCCATTTGTTGTTATCTCAAGGGGTTCAATGCCAAAATGCAAGAAGGAAAAAGAGAGTTACTGCAAGGAGTGAAAACAATGTCTGCTTTATCTCCTTTCTTACTGCCTTTGTTTTCTTTCTTTTCCACTCAGTATGGTGGCAGGAGCAGGTTAAAGCTACATGTGAAGAGGTGGTAAACGTCATGTTAAGAGCATGCCTCCAAAGAGAGCTTTATTCGGTGAATATCCACATAGGCAAAACACATGGACTTCACCTTGCCCTGTAGAAATGTTTTTCATTCCACGTTTATATCCTTAATGGAACAAATGAAATCTTGTAATGAAAATTACACGTGTGTAAATGAACCACTATATTGATATGCTATATTAATTATACTATATTAAATTATCTCAATCATATAGCTGCTTCCATATTTTAGTGTGAGTTAAGCAAAATATGCCTATAATTCAGTGTAGATGTTGGGAACTGAATTTCTTTTTTAAAAAGATGGTGTTTTTCTACCCAATCATTCATTTTCATAGCTTCAAAACTAAGCATAGATAGCCAAAATAAATGCCTTATCCTTTACAGTGGGAGTTGGGGGAGAAATAAATGGAAATTTAAATTTAAATTGAGAAATCCTTGTCAGTTAAAGTTGTGTTTGTGAAAATAAGTAAGACACCTGTCATTTACATGCTTCAGTATTAAACACTTTAACCTCTCTCTACTGCCAAAATCTAGTGAGTTAAACCCATAGTCACAAATGGCCAATTTGATCATTCTATTTATGACCAAAATGTTATTTGAAATGATAAAGAACATCCCGTCATGGCTAGTATTTCAGTTTTCTATGGCTAAGTGTGTTTACTAAACATATAATCAAGTCAACACATTTATTATCATGGATGGGACCTCTATTATGAATTAGTGAATAAAATTCAAATTTACTGGGGTTCTTTTGTATGCTGTAGGGGTAGGGGTGAAAGGATTCTCACAGAATACTCTGCCTGCCGTCTGCTTGAAAACTAAAAAATACCAAAACTGTCAAAAATCTTCTGAGATTCCAATCATGGATTTAAATAAATAAATACTTATTGAAATGCAAACTTTCAAAATGACATCTAATTTGGCATATAGACAAAAGCATCTAGGAAAATTAAAATCAAACTTTGAACTGCATGGCCTCCAGTTGACTTCATGCTGCTGAAAGCACTGGTCTTTAAACACTTCCCCAAAATGCAGCTACATGATGTAATTAATAATATTAGCAATGCAGTAAAATACACTGTATAAAATAACAGATTTTTACAAGGACAAAGACAATATGTAACAAACCACTTTTTTCCTAAATTCTTCATGAGCTCCATTGCCCTATGGATAAAGGCACTCTAATTACTCCTGCCAGTCTGGAGACTTCACTGCCTTGCAATACCATATGAGCCCCTGTTTTCATTTATGGGAGCCAATAATTCATAGTGTGCACTGAGAAATCTTTTATCAATTAGATATGAAGGATCATACTCCCATCTTGATTTGTATCAGCCCTAGGTGGAAACCATTTTTTTCAAGTGCTACAGAGTTCATCAAAATGTCCTTTTCCCCATCCCCCACAACCCCACTCAATTCTAGCTTCATTTCTCAAGACAAAGTACAGCTGTAAGTGGAATTCAAGAAAACAAGGTGGTTCTAACTTGCAGTAGATTCTACTGGGGAAAATAAATCCTGCAATCTATTGCTGTGTTAAGATTAAAGGACATCAAGACTAGGGAAAAAATATACTCTGTGTCTAGCTGGAATCCATTGCTGTCACACATGATAAACTATAACTCAAAGTAAATATGCTTTATTTGGCATATATATGGAATTTTGGCTTTACTACACAGAGCCTTTTAACTTTTAGCCAATTGTCATGCATAATACAGAGATATAAGTATAGTAAAACCAGCATGATATACAATTTCACAAAAACAGAAATATTTCCAAACATGCCAGGGTATGACAGAGATGTGGTATTTCAGGACTGCTTTCTATGTAACCCTGTTTACCACACTTGATTTTTAAAATGACAAACTGCTTACAAAACTAGCAATTTTTCCTTTTCCCGCTAATTGGTGGGAACACATTCTTCTCCATTTATGGAGCTAATACTGCAGATTTGCCATTTTCCAGGCCCAAGTAGATAGACCATGAAGGAGTCTGTCACTAGCAGGGATACATTTGTGCTTGTAGAGACAAGAGGCTATTTTCCCCTTGTCCTCAACCTGTGACCATCAGCACCAATCAGTAAGATGGTGAACGAGGAATGGGGGGTACAAGCAGTGGCCATGGAGCTAGACTTGTGGATCCTCCTACAACCTTGACCTTGTGAAAGCCACTGAAGACAATATCCATAAGTCAGTGGATACTGCAGAACTAGAGCCAACAGCAATTTTCTGGGTCACTGCCCTATCCCATCAACAATTCAAAACATGACACTACAATATATTTCATGCCTTCTACCAAGTTTACTTTTGAAAAATGGTTGTATACACAGAGGCAAATATGTTGACACCTTCTTAGACTTAGAAGAAACTTGATTACCTGCTCAGACACCTTATACTATGCTCAAGAATATTAAGGCAGCTATGACAATATAGTAGAATAAGGAAACAAATAACTGCAATAATCAATTCATAAGTGATTGCTAAACATATTATATATATATACACATATATACACACATATATATATACATAAATATATATGTGTGTATATATATATATATATATATATATATATATATATAGTCACTTCTTCAGATATTGGTCTAGGTAATAAATATAAAGAAAACTGCATTTTTAAATTTTTTAATTTAAGTTCCAGGATACATGTGCAGAATGTGCAGGTTTGTTACACAGGTATACATGTGCCATGGTGGTATGCCACACCTATCAACCTGTCACCTAGGTTTTAAGCCCTGCATGCATTAGCTATTTAACCTGATGCTCTCCCTTCCCCTACTCACATCAACAGGCCCTGGTGTGTGTAGTTCCCCTCCCTGTGTCCATGTGTTCTCATTGTTCAACTCCCATTAATGAGTGAGAACATGAGGTGATTGATTTTCTGTTCCTATGTTAGTTTGCTGAGGATGATGGCTTCCAGATTCATCCATGTCCCTGCAAAGGACATAATCTCATTACTTTTTATAGCTGCATAGTATTCCATGGTGTATATGTACCACATTTTCTTTAAATTTAAATTGAGAAATCCTTGCCTGTTAAAGTTGTGTTTGTGAAAATAAGTAAGACACCTGTCATTTACATGCTTCAGTATGAAACACTTTAACCTTTCTCTATATGAACTACTATATTGATATGTTATATTAATTATATTATATTAAATTACATCAATAATATAGCTGCTTCCATGTTTTAGTGTGAGTTAAGCAAGATATGCCTATAATTCAGTGTAGATGAATTTTCTTTAAAGATAACTACTTTTGAAGTCTTGTTGAAATATAAACAAACTAGTACAAGGAGTTTCTAAAAATGAATATAATTGCAGGGCAATAAATCTATTGCTAATGAAACATGCATCAAGAATCAATACCCCTTTAATGAGAAGTTCTCAAATACTCTATTACATTTAGGAATTTGTATGCACTGATACTTAGAAATGCTTTTAGTTGTAAAAAGTATATTATAAGAGGAACAAACACTCTAGCAATACATAAGCAGCTATTTATACTTTTATGTAGAACCTTCAAATCATGAAGATCATTGTCTAGATATTATTTTATGATTCTACTACAAACATGAACATACTAGTTTTGTTCTTTTGTGGCATGTGAACTACTAGTTCTAAAAAATATATAATAGACTATCAGAAAAGGACAACTTGATCATTGAGAAAGATGTAAGCATTGTAAAGCATAAGATTTTATTCCAATAAAAATGTACTTGTAAGGAAAATACTTGGAACCTTAAGACAGAGCTAAATGATGCTTCCCCAGGAAACATTAAATACTAAAGCATTTTTTAAAATGTTTAGAAAAACCTACTTCCAATGAATATTACGACATTTACCATGGGGTAAATCTAGATTTTGTGGAGTCTTTAAAAAAAGAATCCAGAATTGTAAAAACACAGTTAAGTATAAAAATGAATATTTATAATGAGAAAATAAATCACAGGGAATCAGTTTTAATGTGACAAACATCACAAAATCCAAGGAAAAGCATTAAATTTTTAATAATCAAACACCTGATATACCTATATTAGAGGTTTTTCCTACATCTTGAATGCATACTCTTCCATGGCTCTTCACATGGAAATAATACTATTTTTCATGGAAAGAAGAGAAAAAATGCACTCTTTCTTCTAGCATGACTCAATTTGTTTTGGGGGTTTTTAGAGAGTTTTGTGTTATTGTTGAGACATAGTCTCACTCTGTCACCCAGGATGTAATGCAATGGTACCATCTCAGCTTGCTGCAACCTCCACCTTCCAGGTTCAAATGATTCTCTTGCCTCAGTCTCCCAGGTAGCTGGGATTACAGGTTCAGGCCACCATGCGGGCCTAATTTATATATATATATATATTTTTTAAGTAGACATGGAGTTTCACCATATCGGCCAGGCTGGTCTCCAACTCCTGACCTTAAGCAATCCACCAGCCTTGGCCTCCCAAAGTGTTGGAACTACAAGTGTGAGCCACTATGTCCAGCCTATTTGTCATCATTGATAGGTTTTAAAGACCATTTCCAGATTTGTGGTGCTTTTTGTAATATCAGATAGGTTTCTGAACTGCCACATTTAGGGAAACCTCTGTCTCTCAATCTTATCAAAATGTTTATATGCATTTCAAGCTTCTCTCCTATGCGAACACAACTCAGTGTTGGTCACACTGATAAATGTATACCCTTATTGTGAATTATTAATATACTGCTGACAGTGAGGAAAGACCCATAAAATAGAAAATGATTCTCCATTCCACTTTGTCTCACACCAAAACATGTTTATTCATCTTGATAAACTCCATAAAACTATCAAGAGAAAAACGACATTTAGTTCACACTAATATCCTTATAAGTACTCTGGAATACTTTACGAGTGATCAAACTAATCACAAGTGAACATGGTAACATGGTATTTATAAAGAAATTTATAGTGAAATTCATGTTCCTTTCTATCTTTCATATTTCTCTTAAGTGATCTATTGAATATATTTATTCATGTCTTTTTTTTTTTTTTTTTGAGACAAAGTCTTACCCTGCTGCCAGGAGCCAGGCTGGAGTGCAGTGGTGCAATCTCAGCTCACTGCAACCTCTGCCTCCTGGGTTCAAGCAATTCTCCTGCCTCAACCTCCCAAGTAGCTGGGAATACAGGTGTACACCACCACACCCAGCTAATTTTTTTTTTTTTTTTTTTTTTTTTTTAGTGGAGACAGGGTTTCACCATGTTGGCCAGGATTGTCTCGATCACTTGACCTCGAGATCCGCCCACCTTGACCTCCCAAAGTGCTGGGATTACAGGCATGAGCCACCGCACTTGGCCCCATGTCTATTTTTATATTAATAAAATGATCTACTTTTGTAATAAAATCAAGAAGTTAATGACTTTTGAAGCTAAAAATTTTTAACCTTGTAGGATAAAAATTACAATATATTTTAATAAGAACACATAGTGAAACTAAATAAAATGGAATGCTGTATGACAAGTTTGAACCAGTTCAAACCTCATGTTCAAGACAGTTGAAAAGTAAAGAGGATGTTAACAAATTTCTGACATTGAAATTGACCCAGTGAACATCTTATGTATTTTAAGAATATCTCTCATTTGATTTTATTCTGAGGCAAAGCCAATCTGAAAGCAAAATATAATCTATTAAATACGGTTACAATGATAAAAGTTATAACAGTAATTACACTGAGTGTTTTGTCGATGACTACAACACCTCCTATTATTTTGTAATGTCTTGCAAAATATATCATTATTTGGTTATAATAAGCAGTTTTAAATCTGTAGAGTTTTTTTGTTTTTTTTTGTTTTTTTTTGTTTTTTTTTTTTTTGCTGCTAATTCAAGTCCAATCAAACTGCTATGCATTCTCATCCAAAACTCAGAGATCTTTAACCTCCAGTGGGTAAATGTCATGGCTGATAAATATTTATAGAACGCCTCAGCAAAGCTTCTGTTTGTTACAGATTTCTCCAAGAATGACATGACCTAGGAATTTCCTGGAATCATGTTTCTGTTATGATCTATAGAGTTCAGAGGTCTTTGCCTCATTTAAATATAAAACCCTAGGGAGGACCTCTCAAAATCAAATTAAGTTTTGATGTTTGACATTCATTTCACATTGAAGCCACATGTTTTGTTTTTTTCTTTTACTTTTTATCTGATAAGCTAAAAGTTCACATATGAGATAATGTATTATAGATGATGAACAGTAAAGTGATCAGGACTGACAATTTTAATGACATCAAAAAAGTTGTTCATCTTTAAATTTCTATTTTATTACTCTGTTTTCCCCTAGATTCCTCCCACCCTACCCTTTCTCCCCTACATACATCCAGGCATACTCTTACAATTTTCATTTAGTTTTGAAGGAAAAAATCTCCTTCTACTTGTTTAAAGCTAATTTGAGACCAATGAATGAACCCTGCGCCCTCCTGCCCTTGTCTGGGATCTTGATCCATAATTTATTCCTTCTCTACTTAATTTTCAACTCCTCCTTGCCTTAGTCACTAAATATCTTCAAATCTCTCTCATTTGTAAGCACCTGCCTTTTCTCCTGTTTGCCTCCCTGTTGACTTCCCCGTCTCTCTCATTTCCATCAGAATAAAGGATCTAGGACACATCACTTTCAGATTTCATCGCTTATAACTTCTTTATCTTCAACACATTCTGAGAAGGTTTCTGCCCCTACCAATACACTCAGTCCTCCTATATCGCAAGACCCAAAGGACATTTTTGAGGCTGTATCTTATGTCGGCTTTCCAGGACAACTCTTGACCACTTCATTCTTCCTGAAATTCCTCCTTGATTCCAAGCACCTCTCTCTCCTGATTCTGTCCCTATGACTCTCTTAATTCCTTCAGTCTAACAGTAGGATGTCCTACGTTTGTCTCCTCTTCTCCCTTGTCATCTTCTCTGTCTGCCATCTCATTCATCTTTGTGATTGCAACTTTAACCTATATGCTAATGGACTGTAAACTGAATCTCCACCCTAGACCTCTCCTGTATATTTAAGCTATACTTCCCCTTTCCTAACAGACATCACACCTATAATCACTGTTTGAAGACTTCCTTTATCACTATTAGTAACTCCACAAGGACAGAGACTATCTCTGTCATGTTCATTGCCGACTGCCTGGTACCAAGCCTGGGATGAGCGTCTGAAAGGGACTCAATACAAACTTGCTGAGTTGAATGAATTGATGTTCCATAGACACATTACACTCAATGTGTCAAACACAGACTCCTAATCTTGAGAAAATAGCTACCCCTTAAAACTGATCTTCCTTCTACATTTCCTGTATTGATTGAATTTAACCAACATCCTTCCATTTTATTTTTTCTTTTTCTTTTTTGAGATGGATTCTCACTATGTTGCCCGGCTGGAGTGCAGTGCTACAATCTCAGCTCACTGCAACCTCCACCTCTTGGGTTCAAGAGATTCGCCTGCTTCAGCCTCCCGAGTAGCTAGGACTACAGGCATGCACTGACATTCCCAGCTAATTTTTGTATTTTTAGTAGAGACGGGGTTTCACCATGTTGGCCAGGATGGTCTCGATCTCTTGACCTTGTGATCCCCCTCCACGGCTTCCCAAAGTGCTGGGATTACAGGCCTGAGCCACTGGGTCCCACCCATCCCTCCATTTTCTTAATCCCAAAACTTGAGGGTGGTTTTCTGACTCCTCCTTGCCTTACCTCCCATGTCAAAGCATTCATCAAGTTCTGGTAATTCAACTCCTTAAGTATTTCTTTTGAATGAGAATCTACTCTTCCCTTTATTGCCATAGGATCCTAACTGCATCCAGGTAACCAGATGTTTCCATCTGATCTTTCTTCCCTTGCATCTCCCCTTGACAACCTCAGGGCTCTTTATAAAACACAAATCAGCTATAAGCTTTACAGTGGTTCCCCAACAGGTTTAAATGTCTCAGTCCTTTATAATATGCTTATATGCGTGTATGTATGCATGTGCACATGAATGTTAATGTGTGTGTATGTATATGTGCATGTGTATGTGCATGTCAGCCTTTCCTGACCTCACCCTGTTTCTTTGTTCAGTCTTCCTGTTGCTCTTCCCCTACTGGTATTTTGCTCAGCAATACCAGATACTTTACAGTTCCTCACACCACACATATTGCTGGAATGTCTCTGACAGGTTTGTCTTGATCCTCACAATTCGGTTCAGAGGCCCTACCTCTCAAAGGCCTCCCCTGGTTCCTCCCATAGCTAATTGTTCCCTTTTTGATGCTGTCCCACTTCTCAGTATTTACTTCCACTGTTGCCTTGATGACTCTGAACTCTGCCAAGTATGTCATCCATCAATCCCAAGTCTTTTTTTTTAATAGTCTATTTTCTAGAGCTGTTTTTGTTTCACAGCAAAACTGAGCAGAAAGTACAGAGCTCTCTCATATCTCCCCTACCCCAACACATTCATAACCATTCCACGATCAGCAACCTACTCCAGAGTGGTACATTGATTTAAACTGATGAACTAACTTTTACACATGTATTAGTCTGTTCTCACACTGCTAATAGACATACCTGAGACTAGGTAATTTTATAAAGAAAAACAGGTTTAATGGACTCACAGTTCCACATGGCTGAGGAGGCCTCATCATCATGGCAGAAGGTAAAGGAGTAGCAAAGGCACATCTTACATGCTGGCAGGCAAGAGAGCATGTGCAGGGGAACTGCCCTTTATAAAAGCATCAGATTTCATGAGACTTATTTACTATGACAAGAACAGCACCAAAAAGACCCACTTCCGTGATTCAACCACCTCCCACTGGGTCCCTCCCATGACAACTGGGGATTATGGGAACTACAATTCAAGATGAGATTTGAATGGGGACACAACCAAATCGTATCACACTGGGGTTTACTATTGGTGCTGTGCACTTTATAGGCTTTGACAAATGTATAATGACCCATATCCACCATCACAGTTCATGCAGAGTAGTTTTACTGCCCTAAACATTCTCTGTGCTCTGCCTCCTTCCCCATAACCCCTAACAACATTGAACTTTTTTCTATCTCTATAATTTTCCTTTTTCCAGAATATCATATCATTGAAATCATACAGCATGTAGCCTTTCCAGATTGTCTTCTTCCACTTAGAAATATGTATTTAAGTTTCCTTCATAGAGTTAGTGGCATTTTATCTTTGCTTTCCTCTTAGCTAAGATAGTTCTGGTCACAGAACAGGTATCAAATAATTTTAGTTGGATTAAACCTATAATTTGTTGATATTGTATAGTTATTGGCATTTTTCCTCCCTTGAAAATATACTATTCTATGAATTCTCTGACTTTTTTCTCTTATTTTAAAAGAAAAAAAGAGTATCAAGCAAAAACAACAACAACAACAACAACAACAACAACTTTAAATCTACTTAATAGTCTCTATTAGGTTTCTATACACAATTTTAAAAGATGAAGGATGATATTTTCCAAGTGTAATCCTGAGATTTGCAAATACCCTTGTGCTTTCCTTTGATTTAAAAGCAACATGTGTTCATTGACAATAGAATGCCTTGTTTCCTTAAAACCATACATTCTATTGCACTTACTTCCTTCTATCTTGATAATCTTTCCCTAGTCATGTCTTTCAGAATGAAAGATAGCCTTAAGATTGAACTGACAAACTAAGCTTTTATCTATAGCAGTTATTTTGCCATCCTTCATGGAATTCTCTGAATTCATTTCAATAGTAACAAGTCAAGTAATCATTCTACTCTCTGTCAAAATTAAGAGTGTTTTGGCCTAAAATAAACAAGAATGCTTGGCTAATCCTACTTATTAAAATTGATTATTTATATCACCATATTTTATTGTCCTGTTAATACACCTCAATTACCTGAAAGCATACATACTAATCTATTATTTATCCACTGTTGGTGAACATCAGAATTATGAAGAATGCCCCTAAGGTTAATATTCCCTGGCCAAAACTCAGTAGACATCCAATGGGAACCAGCAAAATGCATCTTTAACAAATATCCCAGGTGATTTAGAGGCAGATCGTGTGAGGATCTGCTTTCTGAAATGCCATACTTCATATCAAAATGCTTGCAAGCTAGTGGCTACTAGCAACAAGAAACTTCTCAGTGAAAGTAATGAGATTGATCGCCTGTTAAATTTAATGCTCTATTCTAAATGAAAATTTCAGAGGCAAACCTAATTGATATCCATGCATTAACGGGGAAAATAATCAAAATGTCTCTAATACCTCAATCGGTAGGACGGTTTGTACATAAAAATAGAATGGTTATTTCACTAGTGTGGCTACACTCTGGGTGAGACAAATTTTCAAGAGTCTAAAACTCAAGAAAATTGCACGTTCTAGAAGTAGGTGGGAAATTCTGAGAATGTGTTCAAATCTGGAAATCCCTGATACGTTATTTTTCCCATAAGATTAGAAATATGCTTACTTCGTCAGAGAATCAGCAATTGCATTTAAATCTACACAGGGACCAGAAAAGTTTGGCTGAGACTGATGAACTGAAATCCAAATAAGAAAGCTATTTTTGTACCTTCTCTGCTGACCCCACTCCCGTTCTCGGCACAAGCGCAGGCACATAAAAGTGATATTATTATTAATATCTCATACTGTTTTACTAACTGGTTATGCCACTGAGATAATCTTGATATGCTTGCCCTCTACTCTTACTTAAACTGATAAATAATAATGAAATTATATTCTCAATTAAAGGAAAGTAACTGGTGATTGATTAGCTCACAATGGGATCCATTAAAGCACATTGTGACTTTGAGCTGAAAGCATATTATAATCAAGGTTCTTAGTAAAAGACCAGGAACAAGATACTGGTCTCAGGGCTTTCTGAAAGTATGATTATGTTTGTTTTTCTTCTTTAATACAATAATGCTAGTGGAATCTTTTTTATTAGTCTGTTTTCAGACTGGTATGAAGGCACATCCAAGACTGGGTAATTTATAAAGGAAACAGGCTTAATTGACTCACAGTTCTACATGGCTGGGGGCCTCCAGAAATTTATAATCATGGCATAAGGCAAAGGGGAAGCCAAGACCTTCACATGGCAGCATGCAAAAAGAGAGCAAAAGAGGAGGAGCCCCTTATAAAACTATAAACTATCAGGTCTTGTAAGAATTCACTACTACAAGAACATCCAATCACCTTCCACCAGGTCCCTCCCTCAACACCTGGGGATTACAATTCGAGATGAGATTCGGGTGGTGACACAATGACAAACCATATGAATCTTTTAAAACACTTACTCAATAAGAAGCCAGGAAATAGAAAAATCTCATGATACAGGAATAAAGCAGAGGCTAACTTAGACCAATGATTAGAGCAGGACAAATATGTAAGAAAGTAGATGCATTCAACATTAATCTACCAAGCAGAGAAACTTTATCTCAATGAAAGTCACAAATTTAAAATAATCCTCTAATAGGAAAGTCAGGAATATCTTTAGCAGGTGAACTTCAGACACTTGTGTAGTGGTTGGAAACAATGCTATCTTTAATCAGCTGCCGATCAATCATACTGCAGGGTCAAAGTCAACCCCTTCCCCCAGGAAGGACCTTTCTCTTATCACTATTCCCCCTCTCTAAACACCTCTCAAATTTAAGACTCCCAAAAGAAGGAAAAAACATATGGAGAGGTGAGACTACAATGCATTATTTGTTTTTCAAATAAACAGTTATGAAGTATTTTGAGGGGAGAGATAAGAGAAGAAAAATAGGTGGTTTTGAAATATTTATAAGAATATTATATATTTTAGTAATCTCTTATTGATTGCCAGTAACCTCTCCCCTCTCTTCCACCACTGTGACTTGAGAGGGGAGGTTTATCCACAGAAGGACATCTTTTATCAGCTTTCTCTCTACAAAAACATCTTGTCATTTTTTATCTTCACTTAGTTGGACAGTAAATAGTTAATGAGCACCTAACCTAACATTTGTAAGAAACTGTGTCAGCACTATTCAGATTGCAAACATATTTAAGAAGAGCCTTTATCTTTATGAAATTTAGATGTTCTAGTAGGGAGAGAAGACTAAATGTGTAAAGCGTTATATATTAGTCTGTTCTCATGCTGCTGATAAAGACATACCCAAGACTGGGTAATTTATAAAGAAAAGAAGTTAATTGACTCATAGCTCCACATGGCTGGAGAAGGCTCACAATCATGGCAGAAGGCAAATGAGGAGCAAAGTCACATCTTACATGATGGCAAACAAGAACATTTGTGCAGGGGAACTCCCATTTATAAAACCATCAGATCTCATGCGACCTGTTCACTACCACAAGAACAATATGGGAAAAACCAGCGCCATGATTCAATTGTCTCCATCTGGCCCTGTCTTTGACACATGGGGATTACTACAATTCTAGGTAAGATCTGGGCAGGGACACAGCCAAACCATATCACTCTGTCATAGTAAAAAGAATGTGCTAGGTTGTTTATATGGAGATACCCCTCACATTTGTTTAGGAGAAGAGAAAACAAGTTTTCTCTGATGAGGTGACACTAAAGTTAGGCACAGAGAACAAAACTGAAAAGATTCAGATTGACAAAGATGAGAAGGAGGACATCTGGACTGAGGAACTTCTTGAAGAAAAGCAGAGTAATAGGAAAATGAGATAAATAGTTGTGAGCAGATATTCGAGAGGGTAGAGTACACAAAGAGAGAAAGAAAGAGAAAAAAAACTGGTATGTTATAGAGCAGTTAAACAGATTATCTTCCAAATTAGGTTAAATTGTTTGGCCATGGAAGGATGTAGAAATGCAGCAGAATATAATAATTTCTGAGCCTCTGCAGTGTGCCAGGTAATGAAGAGAGGCTGTGTGAAACCTACATCCCTAAACATCAACATGGAGCCAGAACTGTCCTCGAAAATGTTAGCATAGTGCACCTTGTCAAGGAAGTTTGAGAACTGAAAAGCCAAAATTTCAGGGAAACAACCAACAGCCAAAGATCATTTCAGAAATAAAGGAAGGCTTAATTCAAGCATTGGTGAGGAGGGGAAAATGGAGGAATGCTTCATTGTGCCATTTTGATATAGTAGATAGTTTTTATTACATCAGCATTTTCACTATGAGGACATTCTGAATGTACTATCAGAATATACAACTGGAGGATTTTGAAAGGAGTAGGTGTTCTCTAGGGCATAACTCCTCAAGTCACCTTAATTCCTTGATCAACTTTCCGTACAGAAGAAACCATTTCTAATTGCCCCCCTCCATTTATTTTTCTTTTTCCTTTTTTTAAAAATTTTTATTTTTAAAATATATTTTATTGCACTTTCGGTTCTGGGGTACATGTGCAGAACATGCAGGATTGTTGCACAGGTACATACATGGCAATATGGTTTGCTGCCTTCATCCTCCCATCACCTGTATCTGGCATTTCTCCCCATATTATCCCTCCCCACCCACCCCACCCACTGTTGTCCCTCCCCTATTCCCCATCAACAGACCCCAGTGTGTGATGCTCCCCTCCCTGTGTCCTTGTGTTCTCATTGTTCAACATCCATCTATTAGTGAGAACATGTAGTGTTTGATTTTCTGTTCTTCTGTCAGTTTGCTGAGACTGATGGTGTCAGGATTCATCCATGTCCCTACAAAGGACATGAACTCATCATTTTTTATGGCTGCATAGTATTCCATGGTGTATATGTGCCACATTTTCCTTGTCCAGTCTATCACCAATGGGCATTTGGGTTGGTTCCAGGTCTTTGCTATTGTTAACAGTGCCACAATGAACATATGTGTGCATGTGCCTTTACAACAGAATGATTTCTAATACTTTGGATATATACCCAGTAATGGGATTGCTGAGTCAAATGGAATTTCTGTTTCTAGATCCTTGAGGAATCGCCACACTCTCTTCCACAATGGTTGAACTAATTTATACTCCCACCAACAGAGTAAAAGTGTTCCTATTTCTCCACATCATCTCCAGCATCTGTTGTCTCCAGATGTTTTTAATGATCATCATTCCAACTGGCGGGACGTGGTATCTCAATGTAGTATTGATTTGTATTTCTCTAATGACCAGTGATGATGAGCATTTTTTCATATGTTTGTTGACCTCACATGTCTTCTTTTGAAAAGTGTCTGTTCCTGTTCTTCACCCACTTTTCAATGGGTTTGCTTTTTTTTCTTGTAAATCTGTTTTAGTTCTTTGCAGATTCTGGATATTAGCCCTTTGTGAGATGGGTAGATTGCAAAAATTTTTTCCCATTCTGTTGGTTGCTGGTTCACTCTAATGATTGTTTCTTTTGCTATATGGAAGCTCTGGAGTTTAATTTGATCCCATTTGTCTATTTGGGCTTTTGTACCAGGTTTTCTTCTAGGGGTTTTATGGTGTTAGGTGTTATGTTTAAATATTTAATCTATTTGGAGTTAATTTTAGTGTAAGGTGTCAGGAAGGGGTCCAGTTTTTGCTTTCTGCACATGGCCAGCCAGTTTTCCCAACACCAATTATTAAACCAGGAATCCTTTTCCCATTGCTTGTTTTTGTTAGCTTTGTCAAAGATCAGATGGTTACAGATGTGTGGCGTTGCCTCCAAGGCCTCTGTTCTGTTCCATTGGTCTATATCTGTTTTGGTACCAGTGCCTGTTTTGATTACTGTAGCCTTGTAGTATAGTTTGAAGTTAGGTAGCATGATGTCTTCAGCTTTGTCCTTTTTGCTTAGGATTGTCTTGGCTATGTGGGCTCTCATTTGCTTCCATATGAATTTTAAGGTGTTTTTTTCCAGTTCTGTGAAGAGGGTCATAGGTAGCTTGATGGGGATAGCACTGAATCTATAAATTACTTTGGACAATCTATAAATTACCATAAATTACTTCATCGTTGAATCTATAAATTACTTTGGGCATTTTTGAATATTGATTCTTCCTAACCATGAGCATAGGATGTTTCTCCATGTGTTTGTGTCCTCTCTTATTTCCTTGAGCAGTGGTTTGTAGTTCTCCTTGAAGAGGTCCTTTTCATCCTTTGTTAGTTGTATTTCTAGGTATGTTGTTCTCTTTGTAGCAATTATGAATGGCAGTTCATTCTGAATTTGGCCCTCTTTAAGTCTGTTATTGATGTATAGGAATGCTTGTGACTTTGACACATTGATTTTATATCCGGAGACTTTGCTGAAGTTGCTTATCAGTTTTGGGAGATTTTGGGCTGAGATGATGGGGTCTTCTAAATATATAATCATGTCGTCTGCAAATAGAGACAATTTGACTTCCTCCTTTCCTAATTGAATATGCTTTATTTCTTTTTCTTCCCTGATTGCTCTGGCTAGAATTTCTAATACTATGTGGAATAGGAGTGGTGAGAGAGGGCATCCTTGTCTAGTGCCAGATTTCAAAGGGAATGCTTCCAGTTTTTGCCAATTCAGTATATTGGCTGTGGATTTGTTGTAAATAGCTTTCATTATGTTGAGTTACATTCCATCGATACCTAGTTTATTGAGAGTTGTTAGCATAAAGGGCTGTTGAATTCTGTTGAATGCCTTCTCTGCACTATTGAGATAATCATACAGTTTTTGTCTTTGGTTCTGTTTATGTAATGGATTATGGTTATAGACTTGTGTATGCTGAACCAGCCTCGCATCCCAGGATGAAGCCTGCTTGATCATGATGGATAAGCTTTTCGATGTGCTGTTGCAATTGGTTTGCCAGTATTTTACTGAAGATTTTTGCATCTATTTTCCATCATGGATATTGGCCTCAAGTTTTCTTTTTTTGTTGAGTCTCTGCCTGGTTTTGGTATCGGGATGATGTTGGTCTCATAAAATAATTTGGGAAAGATTCCCTCTTTTTGGATTGTTTAGAATAGTTTCAGAAGGAGTGGTACCAGCTCCTCTTTGTATGTCTTGTAGAATTTGGCTGTGAACCCATCTAGACCTGGACTTTCTTTGGTTGGTAGGCTATTAATTGCTGCCTCAACTTCAGCCCTTGTTATTGGTCTATTCAGGGTTTCAACTTCTTCCTGGTTTAGGCTTGGGAGGGTGCAAGTGTCCAGGAATTTACCCAGGTTTACTGGTTTATGTGCATAGAATTGACTGTAGTAATCTCTGATGGTAGTTTGTATGTCTGTGGAATCGGTGGTAATATCCCCTTTACTGTGTTTTATTGCATCTATTTGATTCTTCTCTTCTTCTGCCTTTTCTTTTTTATTAATCTGGCTAGCAGTCTGTCTATTTTGTTGATCTTTTTAAAAAAACAGCTCTTGGATTTATTGATTTTTGAAAGGTTTTTTTTTCTCTATCTCCTTCAATTCTGTTCTGATCTGTTGTTTCTTGTCTTCTGCTAGCTTTTTAGTTTTTTGATCTTGCTCCTCTAGCTCTTTCAATTTTGATGATAGCGTGTTGATTATAGATCTTTCCTTGCTTCTCATGTGGTCATTTATTACTATAAATTTTCCTCTAGAGCACTGCTTTAAATGTGTCCCAGAGATTCTGGTATATTGTGTCTTAGTTCTCGTTGGTTTTGAAGAACATCTTTATTTCTGCCTTCATTTCATTGTTTATCCAGTTAGCATTCAAGAGCCAGTTGTTTAGTTTCCAGGAAGTTGTGTGGTTCTGAGTTAGTTTATCAATCCTGAGTTCTAATTTGATTGCATGTGGTCTGAGAGATAGTTTGTTATAACTTCCATTCTTTTGCATTTGCTCAGGAGTGATTTACTTCCAATTATGTGGTCAATTTTAGAGTGGGTGCAATGTGTTGCTAAAAAGAATGTATATTCTGTGGATTTGGGGTGGAGAGTTCTGTAATGTCTTTTAGGTTTTCTTGGTCCAGATCTGAGTTCAAGTCCTGGATATCCTTGTTAATTTTCTGTCTCATTGATCTGTCTAATATTGACAGTGGAGTGTTAAAGTCTCCCACTATTGTTGTTTGGGAGTCTAAGTCTCTTTGTAGGTCATTAAAAACTTGCTTTATGTATCTGGGTGCTTCTGCATTGGGTACATATATATTTAGGATTGTTGACTCTTCTTGTTGCATTGATCCTTTTACCCTTATGTAGTGCCCTTCTTTGTCTCTTTTGATCTTTGTTGGTTTAAAGTCTATTTTATCAGAGACTAGGATTGCAACTCCTGCTTTTTTTTTCTTTTCTCTGCATTTGCTTGATAAATCTTCCTCTGTCCCTTTATTTTGAGCCTATGTGTGTCCTTGTATGTGAGATGGGTTTCCTGGATAGAGCACACCAATGGGTTTTGAGTTTTTATCCAATTTGTCAGTCTGTGTCTTTTGATTAGGGCATTTAGCCCATTTACATTTAAGGTTAATATTGTTATGTATGAATTTCATCCTGCCATTTTAATGCTAGCTGGTTGTTTTGCCTGTTAGTTGACTCAGTTTCTTCATCGTGTTGATGCTCTTTACCTTTTGGTATGTTTTTGAAGTGGCTGGTACTGGTTGTTCCTTTCTATGTTTAATGCTTCTTTCAGGAGCTCTTGTAAGGCAGGCCTGGTGGTGACAAAAGCTCTCAGCAACTTCTTGTCCATAAAGGATTATATTTCTCCTTCACTTATGAAGTTTAGTTTGGCTGCATATGAAATTCTAGGCTGAAAGTTCTTTTCTTTAAGGATGTTGAATATTGGCCCCCACTCTCTTCTGGCTTATAGGGTTTCTGCTGAGAGATCCACTGTAAGTCTGAAGGGCTTCCCTTTGTGGGTAACCTGACCTTTCTCTCTGGCTGCCCTTAGCATTTTTTCCTTCATTCCAACCCTGGTGCATCTGAGGATTATGTGCTTTGGGGTTGCTCTTCTTGAAGAATATCTTTGTGGTGTTCTTTGTATTTCCTGGACTTGAATGTTGGCCTGCCTTGCTAGGTTGGGGAAGTTCTCCTGGATAATATCCTGAAGAGTGTTTTCCAGCTTGTATTCATTCTCTCCGTCACATTCAGGTACACCTATCAAACGTAGATTAGGTCTTTACACATAATCCCATATTTCTTGGAGGCTTTGCTCATTTCTTTTTACTCTTTTGTCTCTAATCTTGCCTTCTCGTTTTATTTCATTGAGTTGATCTTCAATCTCTGCTTTCCTTTCTTCTGCTTGGTAAATTTACCTATTAAAATTTGTGTATGCTTCGCCAAGATCTCATGTTGTGTTTTTCAGCTCCATCAATTCATTTATATTCTTCTCTAAGCTGTTTATTCTCATTAGCACTTCATCAGACTTTTTTTCAAGGTTCTTAGTTTCTTTGCATTGGGTTAGAACATGTTCTTTTAGCTCAGAGAAATTTGTTATTACCCACCTTCTGAAGGTTCTTTCTGTCAATTCAATTCATCAGACTCATTCTCAATCCAGCTTTGTTCCCTTGTTGGTGAGGAGTTGTGATCCCTTGGAGGAGGAGAGGCATTCTAGTTTTGGGTGCTTTTATCCTTTTTATGCTGGTTTCTTTCCATCTTTGTAGATTTATCTACATGTGGTCTTTACAGTTAGTGATTTTCAGATGAGGTCTCTGAGTGGACATCCTTTTTGTTGATGTTGAAGCTATTTCTGTTTTTTAGCTTTCCTTCTAACAGACCCCTGTGCTGTAGGACTGCTGGTGGTCCACTCCAGATCCTGCTTGCCTGGGGATCACCTGCACCTGCTGCAGAACAGTAAGGGTTGCTGCCAGTTTCTTCTTCTGTTATCTTCATCCCAGAAGGATACCCGCTAGATGTCAGCCTGAGCTCTCTTTATGAGGTGTCTCTTTGGATATACAGGAGTTCGGGAGCTGCTTGAGGAGACAGTCTGTCCCTTATAGGAGCTCAAGTGCTGAACTGTGGGCTCTATTGTTCCATTCAGAGCTGCTGGGCAGGTACATTTAAGTCTGCTGCAGTGGAACTCATAACCACCTTTTTTCCCAGGTGCTCTGTTCTAGGAAGGTGGGGCTTTATTTATACTTTCCTGACAGGCTGCTGCCTTTTTTCAGAGATGCCCTGCCCAGCAAGGAGGTAGCCTAGTTACAGTCTGCCAGCAGAGGCATTGCTGAGCTGCCATGGGCTCTGTCCAGCTGCTGTGTGACCCTCCTTGTGGTTTTGCTTACAGAGGTATAGTCAGAACTGCCTCGGTAATGGTGGTCTGACTCAGTTATGGCAGACTTCCTCGGTAATGGTGGATTGCCTCGGTAATGGTGAGTGCCCTTCCCACAACAGAGCTAGACCACCCTGGGTCCAGCTGCTCTTGCTGAGAAACTCTCAATCCAGAGTGTTTCCGATTACTGGTCTTTGTTGGGGTGGGACCTGCTGAGCCAGATCACCTGGCTTCCTATTTCAGCTCCCTTTTTTTCAAGTAAGAAGTGCCTTTCACCCCTCTCCATGATTCTGAGACCTCCTCAGCCATGTGGAACTGTAAGTCCAATTAAACTTCTTTTTGTTCCCAGTTTCAGGTATGTCTTTATCAGCAGCATGAAAATGAACTCATACACAGACACATCCAAAAATAATGTTTAACCAGATATCTGGCCATCTCATAGCCCAGTCAATTTGTCACATTTAATTAACTATTACATTGCTCCTTTCAGCAGCACATATACTAAAATTAGAAAAATACATAGGAGATTAGCATGGCAATTTGATTTATAAAATTTTATAAAATAAATAAATAATAAATCATTACAGTGAATTTTATTTTGTGGCCAATAATTCTACCAAGTCCCCTTTACCCAGGTTATATTTTTAAGAATCTAAAAATTGTGTCAATATTTGGTTTTGCCATCAATTTGTTAGAAATATCAAAGTTTACCACTTGCCCTTTAGCTATGGCTAGTTTTATTTTCCATTAATTGCACTACTGGTAATGTTCATTATGATTTCTACTAATAGACTGATGGCTTGTATGTTTTTCAGGAAATTCATTAGAAATTTATGAGAAAAAAATATCTTCAGATATCTCAACATTGATAAATTGACAAAATTATTTAAGGGCTCAGAAATCTTATTTCAAAGGTGTCCCTAGTTACCTTTTCCCTCAAACATAATGTTCTTGATTGCAGTGTTCTTGATCCCTTACAGATTAGACAAGAACAATGGGACCTAAATGAAGCCACCTTCACAAAATAAACTATGACAGTGAGAGAAGTCTAGTCTGGCTAACTCCCCCTTGCTTCTAGCCTCACAAGTGAACTTCCTTTGCTCATTCCTGTGTCTAGGACAAACTAACTATGGTAGGAATTTTATTTATAGTTTAACTGTAAAACAAAAATGATACTATTCCTTCCCAAAACTAACCCCTTCCTTGCTTGGGGACCAAAACCACCCTTGTAAAACCTAATGAATTGGCCACAAGTTTAGAATAATGACTCAGGAGTCATGTAGCTAAAGGTCACAAGATTAGTAACCTCCTGGATTGCTCCTATAGTAAAATTGCTATTGTAAAACCTAGAACTGCTGTTTGAGGTATTTTTCAGACTTTGCATTCTGATGGACCAGCTGGCACCACCATGCCCAGTAACCCATACCTAGAAACTGACTCAACCAGTCTTGTGACCCTCACTGAGGAGCTGATTCAGCATAAGAAGACAACTCCAATTCCCTGTGAGTTCATCTCTGACCCGACCAATGAGCATTCTCCATTCCCTAGACCCCTGCCCACCAAGCCCATCCTTGAAACACTCTAACTTCCAAATTCTCTGGAAGGCAGATTTATATAATATGTCCCCTCCTTCTACTTGAGTGGTCTTGTGATTATTAAACTTTCTTTGCTGAAACATCTGCTGTTTTCTGTGCACTAGCTTTTCTGGGAAGTGGACAAGAAGACACCATCAGGTAATTACAGTCAGTTTCATAAATCATGGGTTTAAAATGAAAGTATCAGGCTGGACACGGTGGCTCATGCCTGTTATCCTAGCACTTTGGGAGGCTGAGGCTGGTGGATCATTGAGGTGAAGAGTTCAAGATTAGAATGGCCAACATGGCAAAACTCTGTGTCTACTAAAAATATTTTAAAAAAATAGCAGGGCATGGTGGCATGTGCCTGTAGTCCCAACTACTTGGGAGGCTAAGGTAGGAGGATTGCTTGAACCCAGAAGGGAGAGGTTGCAGTGAGGAAGATTGCACCATTGCACTCCAGCCTGGGCAACCGAGTGAGACTCTGTCTCAAAATACAATACAATACAATACAATGGAATGATCAAAACACTCCACTCCAATGTGAAAACTACTCAATTAGCAGTGCTGAAAGAAATTCCAGCTGGCTAGATACAGTTGGGAAGAAGAAAATGAATAAAAGATGAACTCATGGTTTTGAAACTGGGTGACATGTACTATTAACAGCATTAATGAAATCAAGAATTCCTCATCATGAAATCTGGCATGGATTCAATGATAAAATCTTGGTCATTGTTCCTGACAATGTGTTCTCAGAACACCTCAGAGGCAGAGAACTGGAAATCAGGTGAGCAGTCAAGATTAGAAATAAAATGAAAGTTAAAGGTCTAAAATTAACACACAGAGAATTGCTAAGGAAAGAAACAAAGAATGGAGCATAGCGAGAAGGCAGGAATGAGCATAGAACTTTAGATTCATGGAAGAGGAAAGCTAGTGAGGAAAGCTACAGAGGAAGTTTGGTCAACAAAAAGGCAGGAGAGTTGGGGATTGTGTCATGCAGAACCAAAATGTTTTTGTCCAGTCTCATGCTGCTAATAAAGACATACCCAAGACTGGGTAACTTATAAAGAAGAAGAGGATTAATGGACTCCCAGTTCTACATGGCTGGGGAGGCCTCTCAATCATGGCAGAAAACAGAGCAAGGGGCATCTTACACGGTGGTGGGCAAGAGATAATTTGTACAGGGGAACCGCTCTTTATAAAACTGTCAGATCTCATGAGACTTATTCACTATCACAAGAACAACATCGGAAAGACCCACCTCCATGATCCAATTACCTATCACCAAGTCCCTCCTACAGCATGTGGGAAATGTAGGAGCTTCAATTCAAGATGAGATTTGGTTGGGGGCAGAGCCAAATCGTATACCCAAGGGAGGAAAACATTTCTGAAGGAGAGGAATGGCCAACAGAAAAAAGCACAGAATTCATCCTTTCCTTATTTAATAACAGTCTATCACAGCTATGACTTGGGAATTTTGATAAGCACTAGGGGGAAAAATGGTTTCTACCCTCAATGAACTCAGAGAACTAACAAACACAGGAAGAGGAGTATCATTATCCTGGAACACAGAGAAAGAAGGAGTAGCAAATAATTTATTTACAAGTCTGTGAACTGTAAAATGACATGCACATAAAATATTATTAAGAATAAAAGCTGAGAAAAGGCTTCTGGACTTGAATTTGAGGAGACAGATTATCGCTAACTTTCAAATAACGTTTCAGTCGAATAGTGTCTTTTTCCATGCCTATTTTGCTTTTAGTAAATCCACAGAAAATCTGTATTGCACTATATCAAAAGAACAAAAGAATAACTGATTCTCTTGGAACTCATTTAAATTAATAATCCTTGTCATAAAGATTAAGAATCATGGTACCCAGTGATGAGACTAACTAAATGTTTGATCCTAAAATGATTGGTTTTGACATAGCTTCTGAATTTAACAGTTCTGCCCCTGGTGACACTGTTCTAGCCCTTTAATACTCTTTCTCAAGGAAATGCCACAGAACACTAATGATTACTAATTGGAAGAAATAGAAAGAGTTCTATTGAACTGTTTCTCAGAGGAAAATATCTAATTACTTACATTAATAAAAATAGACTTCGAATGTTTACATTAAATAGCTCTTCTGCATTTTGTAAAGTGAACTTTGCTGTGTTGTCATGTTCTAGATTGGCTTTTTTCTTTTCTTTTATTTTGGTGACTTCAATTTTTGAAGCTTCACTGAATAAAGAGATGCAGATTTCAGTATGGGAGAGTTGTTCTGGGACAATTAGAATGGATAGAGGAAGACACAGGAGAGTAAGCCAAGCAGTTGGTGGAACACTAGCAAAATTCAAGGTTCTTTAAGAACAAGTATCATAGCCTAGGAGAGTGTAGGACAGGCTAGTAGCACAGGAGGTCATGCTAGCTAGGTTAATGGTTCTGAGAAAGCAGGAAAGACTCAAACAAAGATGGTCATAGTACCAAGGAAAGTTCCAAGTAAGTCACAAATTTTTCCTGCTGATTGGAGACTTTCATTTTGGCTGATTGGAGACTTTCATTTTGGGGACCCGGGTACCTTCTCATCCAGTATTAATTGCCCTAAAGGAAAATTTCCTGGCCAAATGCAAAGTGCTTACATTTTAAATCTCAGTCTTCCTGAGGTAAGCATTCTACCTCCTTTATATGGAACTCTTATCCTTCCAAAATTAGGCCAACCATATGTACAGCCTTGAGATTCAGTCTGAAGGTCTTCAAAGTCTTTGTAGAGTTGGCAAAAGAGGTTTCAAGCTCTCCATGATCAGAAATCTTATTCACAGTGATTAAAACACTCTGGAGGCCAGAATGGGGTCCCCTACCATGGTGGTCTCCTTTTCTCAAAGCTTGGACATTTTTTCTATTAGTCATTGATCAATTAATCATCAGAAACAGCATATGTACTGCATTTTCCATTTACCTTCTGACTCTTATCTTGGTCTTATCAATGTAATCAGGGACAATTCCTTAAACATACTTTTTTTTTGATAAAGAGTCTCTCTCTGTCACCCAGACTGGAGTGCAGTGGCATGATCTTGGCTCACTGCAACCACCATCTCTCAGTTCAAGTGATTCTCATGCCTCAGGCTCTGGAGTAGCTGGGATTACAGGCTTGCACCACCATACCAAGCTAATTTTTGTATTTTCAATAAAGACAGGGCTTCACCGTGTTGGCAAGGCTGATCTCAAACTCCTAACCTTAGGTGATCAACCAACCTGGCCTCCCAAAGTGCTGGGATTACAGGCATGAGTCACCATGCCCAGCCCCTAAATGCACTTTTGCCTTCCCTTGTGTATGTGATCCAGAGCTGTGCACATGTTGATATTCCACTGACACCTATCAATTTCATTTTAAATGACTGACATACCTCAGAGAAGTCTCCATGTTCTCTGATTCTGAACTTAGTTTAATTCTTATGAGATGATTAGATCTCAGCAAACCTGATGATTTATTTTTACTTGTAATTCTAGTCAATATGAATGAACTCAAATACATAGCTTTTAATTATGGTGAAGATGTTATGAGATTTACTCTTCTATCAGCCAAGAATACCGACTGATTCTGATTCAGTAAAAGGTGGCGGTTTCTTTCCTCCCTTCTTTCTTTCTTTCTTTCTTTCCTTCCTTCCTTTCTTTCATTTTCTTTCTTTCTTCCTTTCTCTCTTTCTTTCCTTCTTTCCTTTCTCTCTCTCTCTCTCTCTCTCTCTCTCTGTCTCTCTCAGATGGAATTTCACTCTCTTTGTCCAGGCCAGAGTGCAATAGCACAATCCCAGCTCACTGCAACCTCCGCCTCCTGGGTTCAAGCAACTCTCCTGCCTCAGCCTCCCCAGTAGCTGGGATTACAGGCACCTGCCACCACGCCCAGCTAATGTTTGCATTTTTAGTAGAGATAGGGTTTTACCATGTTGGCCAAGCTACTCTCAAATACCTGACCTCGGGTGATACACCTGCCTTCCAACCCACCAAAGATAAAACTTTCTATCGATCAGAACAATGAAACTTACACTATGTAAGCAGTAAGCATTCACTGCTTTACTCAACAAACAATTATTAAGCACCTATTAAGTAACTGATATGGCAAATTAAATCCCTCCACTCTTCTACTTTCTTCATGTGGAGAGTTGTTCAAGTGCAAAATCTTAGGGGAGGAAAGGAAAATATATTAGTTTCCTATTGCTACTGCAACAAATTACCACAAATTTAGTGGCTTAAAACAAAACAAATTTATCATCTTACAGCTCTGGAGATCAGATTTCTGAAATGAGTCTAACTGGACTAAAATGAAAGTGTTGGCAGGGCCAAATTCCTTCTGGGGACTCTAGGGAGAATCCATTTCATTGGATTCATTCCAGAGAATTTTACTGCCTGCATTCCTTATCTCCTGGCCCCCTTCCATCTTCAAAGTCAGCAATGGCACATTGAGTCCTTCACATATCAAATCATCCTGACTTCTTCCATCACTACATCCTCTTCTCTGACTTTGACTCCTCTTCTGCCTCTCTCTTCTACTTGTTAAAGACATTGGGCCCACCCAGACAATCTAGGATAACATCTCAGTTTCAAAGACAGGCCATTCACAACCCTGATTTCATCTGCAACTTTAATTCTCTCTTGCCATGAAATTCAGAGTGAACATATTCAAAGCTCCCAGAGATTAGGATATAGGCATCTTTGAGGGGTCATGATGCTATCTAGCAAAAGAAAATTAAGGAAAACTTAGATTTATTGCATCCCAGTTGTATCAGGCACTATGCCAGGTGTTTTTAAATTAATTTCATATCCAGGACAGCCTAGTAAAGAAGTATTCTTATTTCTGCTTTTGCATATGAAACTGTAGTGCATAGAAAGTAAGTTGCTTGCCATATACCACAGCACTATCAAGTAGTAGAACTTCTATTGAAACCTGGGTCCATTTGACTCCAAGATCCATGATTTTCTATCACATTGCTTCCCCAGCACAGTCATTTAAGGAACTACCCATCCAGCATAGCTATTGCCAACAATCTACCTTCTATATTGAGCATGAGGTTCTATCAATGACTTACAATTGAATTCTTAGTTATTGACTTATTTATGATTAGGTAGAAATACAGCTTTTATCTTCAAAGAAATTGTAATCTGGATTACTAAATTATGTAACATCACAATAAAATTAACAGTATGAAAGAGTAAATAAGAAGTGGTTAATACAGGGCCGGGCGCGGTGGCTCAAGCCTGTAATCCCAGCACTTTGGGAGGCCGAGGCGGGTGGATCACGAAGTCAAGAGATCGAGACCATCCTGGTCAACATGGTAAAACCCCATCTCTACTAAAAATACAAAAATTAGCTGCGTGTGGTGGCGCCTGCCTGTAATCCCAGCTCGGGAGGCTGAGGCAGGAGAACTGCTTGAACCCAGGAGGCGGAGGTTACAGTGAGCCGAGATCTTGCCATTGCACTCCAGCCTGGGTAACAAGAGTGAAACTCCATCTCAAAAAAAAAAAAAAAAAAAAAAAAAAGTGTTTAATACAAATGCTAAGGGCTTGAGGATTTCAGAGGAAAAAGAATCTACTTGAAACAGAAGTTTTGCTCAAGGATGCTTTGGTCTTGATCTGGAACTATGAGAATTTGGGTGGCTCAGGGTGGGAGGGTGTGGGTGACATAAGGCAAAGCAAGCCCAGTGACATGCTCAGAGGATCTGAATGAAGCAATCTCTTATTAACAAGCAATGAATGAACACCTACAAACGTGCCAGAAACGAAAGAGAGAAAACTAAAATGAGAAGCAGGGACGTAAAAGTCTAAACATGTAAACAACAGAGTAAACAGGAAGATAACATGTTGAAAACCATTTGGAGATAGTATGTAGAATCCGTAAGAGGGGGGATGAGCTAAGAAACTTTTACAGGAAGCCAGGAATGACATAGAGTGAAGGCTTAAACCACAGTGAAATAACAGAGAGGCAGGACAGTTTGGGCAGGTGGAGAAGACAGGGGTAGACATTACAGATGGAGGTCAGCCACATGTCCAACACGTGAACCTACAAAAGTGTAGAGAATATTCTACTAACAAAAAGTCAGGCAAATGTGCTGACCTGAAGTTATACGTAATGAGGGATTTGATGGGAAGGGTCTTAATGCCATCAAATGGAAGCTTCCAGCTGCAAACAGACACACAGGGTTAGATTTTGCAACTTTTGAAGAAAAGCCAGAAATTGAAACTATGCTAAATATCAACATCTGATTTTTAATATTGGCCACTAATGAAAATTTTCAAAGACAATATAAGCCAAAGCAGACCTAGGCATGGGCCAGACCTGGCCTGAGAGCAGACCCTGTGAGGACACCGTGAGAAGGTGGGCATCTATCTGCAAACCAACAACAGAGGCCACAGAGGAAACCAAACCAGCTCACATCTCGATCTTGGACTTTCAGCTTCCAGAACGGTGAGAAATACATCTCCATTGTGTTAGTTACCTGGTCTGTGGTATTTTCTAATAGCAGTCATAGCAAACTCATACAGAGATGTATTAACCAACTCTAATTTTAACAAACTAAGGACTGCCCCTCCACAGGGGGATAAGAGACTGGGCATTACAGAGAAGATGTGAAAGGCAGAGTCAATACATTCAACAAATTTCATCATCAAAGGAAAAATCAAAATAGCATGCTAACCAGTATCTATGCTCACTGACTCATTCATATACATATACATAATTTCTGAGGCTCATAAAAACAAACCTGAAATGTTACCTGTCTGCTTTAGCAGTCTCTCAGGGAAATAGCGTATCCTTCCACCTTCATAAATACTGTTTTGTTTGCAGTGGGTTTCGGCTCACTGGTTCTCTTCCTTTTGTCCCTGGTTTCTCTCTCTCGAGTCCGGTCCTCCTTCTAACTCTTCTGGCATTTAGGCCTCACCAGTCCTAAGACTTTCCTGAATTCCCGGCCACGCCACCTCCCCTTATCTTCAGTGAAGACGTCTCTGCCAGTCTCTGGTTCATCCCTGAAGCTAGCTCTTGTTTAAGCCAGTCCAGGTTCCCCCTCCCAAACAAGGCTGGAGGGTTCAGGAAGCTAATGGAGGAGCACTGTAAGGAAGTGTGTCTGAGCATGTGCGTGGCGTCCCTAGGGAACCCCAGGTGGGTTTGAGGACTTGTCTTTTGAGCACAGCTGAATTCAAGAACTCCAGAAGGGAATGGGCTGCATGAGATCAAGGGCACAGGTAAAAGTGTTGATCCTAATGAGCTTCTCTTTGGAAAAAAGATAGAGTGGAGTGCACAGAAAAAGCAAACTGGGAGACTCCGCTCTGCCTGGTGAGTTCTCAATCTTCTCAGCAAAGTCTAAGGGGACTGACTGTAAGTTAGCTGACAGCAAAGGCTCCAGGAAGTAATTGGCAGGGTGGGGGGGCTGCAAGGAGAGCTGGAGAGAGTGCTGCAGCTTGTCCAAGTGTAGATGGGGCAAGGGATTAAGCATAGCCAGAAAGAGGCAGGAGAAGACGGTTTCTAAACAGGGTCAAAGGTCAGGTTGTCCAAAAGGCTAAGACAACTGGCAATCAAAAGCTGTGCATTAGCTTCTGTGACGAAAGGTGAAAGGCCAGAAATAAATGGCTCCTACCATGCTCTGGTCCCATCTCCCTACACGCGATGTGTCACATTTTATCCCAGCATTAAATACCAAGGTATTCATTATGTAAGGAAAGAATCACCTGTGCATTCATCAAGCAACTACGATTAAACGCACAACCAAGATATATTGCAAAAGACCATCCTCATTACAGATACAGACACTTTTCTTTTAAACTTAGAAGTCATTCTAAACATACTTTCCTAACTACCTGCATTCCAAATTCCAAACTGTACTTCCTTGATCCACTTAAAAGTGGAAGCATTCTACTCGGAATCAGAACACACAAACAGTGCAGGAAAGCAGCCTAGAGACTCCTGAGCACACCTCTAGGAGAAATTTTAAAGCTTGTATTTTAAAACAACACACCTGAAACTGCTGACAAAAGCCAATTTTCTGCTGTATTACTGAGTAATTAAAATTATATAGAGAAAACCATTGTTACATAATGATTTGGTAAATGTCATCATCTGTTATATTTTACTTTGGTCCTATTTTGTACGAGGGCACTACGTATTAACCCAATCACAGACTTTCTTGTTGTTAAATCATTCCATTAGAAGATACCATTTTCCTTTTGAAAGAAATCTTTTTTAAAGACTTTTTTAAATGATGCATTTAACAAAAATATGAACATTGCAAAAAATCTAATTGCATACTGCTTTTGAGAAACTACATCTACTATAGAAAATAAGGTAATGTGTTCAAAAGATTATAAAAAGATTATATGACAGATTACACTTGTCTCTGCTCTCTGCTTTCCTTCCTTAAGTCGGATCATCTGCCTTTGTAAAAGAACCTGAAAATAACATCCATGTCTGAGTATCAGTGAGAAGATTTATCCCTTCCTTAGGCATAATCCACTCTGCCCTAATTGAGTAGCCTCTGGCAAACTGGCTGGATGGAGCTCCTGCAAGGACACATCCTCAGACAAGGTTTCTTGATTCTCAAATGCTGTGACCTGCAGGCAAGTCAGGGTCATGTCTCCACTCCTGACAGCGAGACAGTTGGCTTCAGGCACATGGTCTCATATCCAAAGCAAATCCATTTAATTTTTTATTCCTGCATTTTACTTATCCCATCAAATAAGTAGCAATTCCCTATGTCCTAAAGATTCTTTTTTCTACTCAAGTTAGAGCAACCTTTTCCAAAATGTGTGGAGGTCTTTGCATGCTTTCTATGAAATGGAATACTCCAGAGAAGAATGCATATTTGTTTGTTTGTGTTCTTGTCTGTCTGTCCGTCTGTTTTGTTGGTAATTTGCTTAATCAGTACATGTTAGAACTTCTGTTAGACCAAGTTCCAATCTAAACATCGTTATTTAGAAAAACTGCTTCCTTGCACTTGAGCAGCAAAGCAAGAACAGTTTTGTCAAAGCACTGTGTGTGTGAAGGATTCCTGCTCTCCTGCGGAGTTGTGGATCCAGCTTCATCAGCATTTCTTTCAACCAGGCATCCCCTCACCCTTTGTTGTGAGTGAGGCTATGAATGAGTTTGGTCTGTTACTACAGGTACAGTTGCCTGCCTGGAATCTCAAAAGCAAAGCCATCTGGATTGTAAACATTTTTCAGACGAGGTAGGGTTGCCTTTTGACATGTACCATAAAAAGCGAAACATATTTTTTACAAGGCCAGGTGATATGCAGAAGAGGCGTGGATTTTGAATATGAGCCAGGTGAAGCTAAAAGGTTTTTCTTTTTCTATTACCACATATCTCAAGCCCAAACCCAAGTAAAAGGTAAGACTCCTGCAAATCTTCCTTGTGACATCTCAGAAGTATCCTCACTTATGTGGAACTACTTATTTTCAAAATACTTTTATACAATTAAAAACTCGTGTAATTTTGCTTCCATTTACTTCTTAACAGATTACTACCACTGGTCAGAAACTAACTTCTTAGAATCTCCTGATATTTGAAGATTCTTTTTTTTTTCTGATTTGTATCACTGTTATTAGAAACTGCAAAATAAAAACCTTTTGTGGAGGTTAAGATATACTCCCATGGTTTGGGTGGATATGGCTTTAGGTATAGTATGGTGGTCTACCAAAACCAAGCAGATATACACAGGAGCCAGATGTTAAGAAAATGGGCTTTGGAAATAATCAGACCCAGACGTTTGTCCTTTGTCTATAAATGTGTGCAACTATTTAAACTCTCTAAACCATAATTGTCCTATTTGTAAAATGACGATTAAAAATACTGCCTGATTCTTACCAATAACAATTCTTCCAATTGTTATTGAAAGAATTTGCTAAGACAATCCATGTAAATAAAGCACTTAGCTCAGCGCCTGGCACATGATAAGCTTTCCTTATAATTTTAGCTCATCATTATTAGACACCAGAGCCCTGGACAGTCACCATGGGGCTTGCTTCCATAATTATCTTATATCTAGAAAGTTGACCTTTGTGAAACTGATATAAAAGTGATGCTAATACTAATGGTACATTCAGTCTACTACTGAAATAAAATCCTTAAGTAGGGGAGACTTAGGGAATGCACATTAACTAAAACAAATACAAATTTGGAAAAATTTAAAGCAGTTGGAGAGATTGATTTCAAAGTAAGCAGTAAACTGCTTATCAGTGAACAAAAAATGATATTCAGAAGAAATGAGATAATGTACAAACAACTTGGTTTAAAAAGAATTCAAAATATGCTTTACGAGGTACTTACATACCACGGTCACATGTCTGGTTTTCTCCAAAAGAGAAATGTTCACTTACTGACATGGAATCCATGGTCCAGGATTTGGCCACTAAAACCATAGAGGTTTTGTGAGAATGAGCTTTGGCATTATGGCACAGACATAAGAATGTTTTCAAAGAGTGGTGCCACATTCTATATCATGGGATAAAGTACAGAAGAGCAAAGGGAAGGCTTCGGGGTAAAACTTTAAGAATTAAAACTCAAAACCAGTACAATAAACATTACCCTATTACTTACAAACATGTAGCCATCTAGTGAATATTAATTCCGTCTACTTCTTCCACTTTGGTCAAGCAGGATGACTATCTGAGGATGGCTGTATAGAGAATTGCTTACCTACTGTGAACACCACAAACATAGTTTGAACATGTCTATTTCTTCACTACCTTAGTTGGGACAGGTTAATAGAGGAAATAGGAATGATCAAAATGAGACACTGAGTAACTTTTATACCCCAGACAACTTGACTCCTCTCTCTTCCTTCTTAGTTGTTCAGTACAAAATATTTTTTTGAGACGGAGTTTCACTCCTGTAGCCCAGGCTGGAGTGCAGTGGCTCGATCCTGGCTCACTGCAACTGCTGCCTCCCGGGATCAATTCTTCTGCCTCAACCTCCTGAGTAGCTGGGACTACAGATGCCCGCCACCATGTCCAGCTAATTTTTGTATTTTTAGTAGAGACAGGGTGGGGTTTCACCATGTTGGCCAGGCTAGTCTCGAACTCCTAACCTCAGGTGATCTACCCACCTCAGCCTCTCAAAGTGCTGGGATTATAGGCATGAGAAATGAAAACCAGACAAAACCCTGAGAAACGCCAGTGCTGTCAAGATGAGGGTAAAGGCAACGTCTATTGCCATGAACCCTTAAATGGAAATGTCATCACCCTCCAAGATATTAAGAAAAAAATCAAATCCAAATAATATCAAGTAATAGAATTTGAATTACTGGTGTGGATTGTACAACCCATCATTGCTATAATACATACATTATAGTTACATAATAGCTCTAATTTATTTTTATTGTTAAATAAGCATTTTTTCTTTAAGCTTATACTTTGTGCAACTGGTAATACAAGCTTACTAAGTAAAAATCTTATAAACTAGAGAAACAGAAAAAGTATCACCACAATGCAAAGAAAACACAAATCTACTGATGTGTATTCCCTGTCCCCTAGGGTGTGTGTATTAACATGTTTTACCACATTATACATGGTGTATATTGATGTCTCTTTTTATTAGCAACAAGGTTCTGGGTACAGTTCTAAGTACCTTATATGTGTTTTCTTCATCCTCACAAAAATGTCATGCAGGAGTGTCTACAATATTTCCATTTTACAAGTAATAAAATGGAGGCCCCTAGAGATTAAATGATTTGCCCAAGAAGATTCAGGGATTGGTGTGTGGAGTCGTTAATAGAACAAAGAATGATATCCAGGTAATGTGACTCCAGAACCCACAACCAGTGGCAAATTTCATTTAAAACACACTTTTTCAGATAAACTTGTGGCTAGTTCAGAAGATGCCTCCACAACACTGAGCAATCGTTTACAATAAAAATACTTACTCTTAGGCTCCATCCAGATGACATTGCGGGAAAAAAGGAGCAAATCCTTTACATTCTTGTAGCTTTCTTACTGTGGCCAGCTTAATCACATTTGCTGTGTCGGAACAGCTCGCCTCAAGACTTGGTAAGTAAACTGGTTCTTGTCCATCTCTTAACCCACTGGGCATTGTGACAGTCAGGTTGTACCTGGGCTTACTTCTTGAATTTCATATATTAAAATATGTCACTACCAGGTAATTTTGTTTTCAAAAAAGTTAGATGGTTGGCATATTTTTAGTATATTTGTAAAATATATCTGTAAATGTCTTTTTATATCAATAGATTTTTTTTTAAACTGGGCTAAATATGAAATGATCATGTAAATATTTTCTTTCAAAATAGTGTAGACATTGCTCCATTGTGTCAAGAGAAAAAGTCAAGCTAAGGCCAGCTTAGCTTTGTTCTTTTCGTTTTTCACCATTTTTTTTCTGCATGAATGCTTATAGTCTCTTTTCCTCCATCCCTGTAATTCAAACGTAACAAAGTTCTCTTTTCGTTTAATTTACTTTGAACATGGTGAGCTCTTTTGATCTACTTGTTCATTCTTTTTCAACTCAGGAAACTTTTACTGAATGATATATTTGAATAATTGCTTCTGTTCTACTTGTTATTTATTTTCTCCTAGAACACCTATAATTCTCAGGTTGGCTTTCCATTCTCTGTCCTCCAAACATACCATTTTCTTGCATTCTTTTCAACCTTTGATTTTTTTCTTCCTCAGCATCCTAGAAGAATTTCTCAAGTGTGTCTTTTTGATGGCTTATAATACCTATTTGATTTCTTATAATAGCACTTCTGCTCTCTACCGCTTTATTTCTATTTATGTACCTTTATTTTTTCAGCAATATATTTCTTTTTTTCTTTTCATGTTTCATTCCATTTATATGAAGTTCCAAGTCAGGCAGAACAATTTTATGGTTATAGTAGAAAGAGGGTTGAGGTGGGGAGGATGTCACTGGAAAGGATTGCAAGTTAGCTTTCTGGAATCATGAAAAGTTTCTATGTGTTGATTGGGTTGTTGATCACATGGGTACCTATGTAAAAGACCAACAAGCTGCGTAACTAAAATCTGAGTGTTTTATTGTATGTAAATTATAAGAAGTCGGAAAAAGACCACCACAGCAAACCTCAATAAATAAGAAGGAAATAATGAACAGAAATTGATGATATAGAGAACAAAAAGTTGACAGATTAATAGAAGCCAAAAGCAGAATCTGAAAAAAAAGTAAGAGGAAACACTTTTGGCAAGACTGGTCAGTTGAAGAAGATAGAAGATGCAAATGTAACCAAGCTTTTAAAAATAAAGAATGTATCTCAAAATCTAGACGAAATGAACATATTCCTAGAGAAATATCAAATGCCAAAACTGTTCCATGGAGAAACTGATTACTCAAATGGAGCAATTAGTAGTATAGAAATTGAAATGGTAGTCAAGACCTTCCCTTTCCCTCCCAAAGATAAAGGAGGGGTCCAGATGATTTTTTTTTTCTGTCATCCAGGCTGGAGGGCAGTGGTACCAACTCTGCTTACGCAACCTTCACCTTCCGGGTTCAAGTAATTCTTCTGCCTTAGCCTCCTGAGCAGCTGGGACTACGGGTGTGCACCACCATACCCAGTGAATTTTTTGTATTCTTTTTCTTTTATTATTGTACTTTAGGTTCTGGGGTACATGTGCAGATCATGCAGGATTGTTGCATAGGTACATACATGGCAAGGTCTCTAATATCCAACTACAACTTCATCTAATATGAATTCTTGCTTCTATTTTATGGTAACCCTGCTTACGCTTTTCTTTTTTTATTTTTTAATATCCCAGTGATGATGCCAGTTCTCTACTTTTTTTTTCTCATTCCTGTAGTAATTCTTTTTCAGAGATCTGCTCTTCATTGATGTCTTCTGGATTGCAGAGTCCTAATTAGGTAAAAGGAGTCATGCTGAAAAGACCAAGGGAAAGCAAAAATAGAAAGCAGATAAACTCTTTAAGTCTGCCTTTCTTCATGGTCCAGTACACATAGCCCTCCTGCGCAAATAACTCACAATCTTCCCGTGTCCAGCTATCACCAGACACCTGCAACTTAGCTCACTGTAACCTTGGTGTTATCAGTACTACACAAAGCTGTCTTCGGCATTCAGCTTAAACACTGCTCTAGAAAATCCCCGGCAAGCCTTCACTTCCATGAAGACAGCCCCTTCTCTGCCCTCCTGCCTCTTATACCCTTCCCCCAAATTTTCATACTTTCTATAATAAATCTGCCTTTATTTACCTATAACTAACTGTCTTAGGAAATTATCCACTCACATGAAACTGGGCCCAAAGACTCGTACTCATCTGTGACATGGATGATAAACTATTTCCCTTGTTCTATTGTGTACGTGTGCGTGTGTGTGTGTATGTGTGTGTACATATATATAATTTTTTCTTCTAATGAGAGATCTGCCAAACCCAGCATCCAAAAGACAAGATGTACATGTTAACTTTGGCTCTCTCATTTGTCCAGTTGATTCTTCAGATTCCTTTTTTGCAGGTATGTGTAGATGGCAGACAGATATACACAGAGATCCTAGGCTTATTCTTCCACTTGAACCGACAAAACTGTCCTCAGCGAGATGGCATCTTCCCAGCCCCACTCTTAGCTCTCTGACTCTGAACAAGTGGATTATCTAAGAAAACACAATATTGCCAGGATTCCTCCTATCTCTGCTCTCACCAACTATCATCCTGTTCTATCCCCTGCCTCATTTCCTTTTTATCAAGTTGCTGTCTAGGAGTTTTAGGTTGAAGTGGAAAGAGGAGTAAAAAGATTGAGGAGCTCCTATGACACCAGGGCTGTTGAGTTTTATGACTGTTGAAAACCTTAAGTTCTACGTTGGTAGCAGACAGTGGGAAATGGTGAAAAGGCAGTCATGCCTGCAGGCAGGACTACTGACATTTGTGTTCAGACTCCTTCAGCCAGCCTTCAGTACTTAGTGCAATGTTCTAGCTTCTAGCAATAGGTAAATGGTCAGTTTCAGGTTTCCAACAGAGGATAAAATTTTCACCTTTTCAAAAGTGTGAAAGTTTACGTTGGGGGCTGCTAACTAAATGCTGATTTCAAACCAGAAGTTCTAAAGTGGATACTGAAAAAGGAGATTTCCTTTGTCCTCATTACATTATTATTGGTGACAGGTGGACATGGCAGTACATTGGTCAGAACCATGAAATACTCACATTTCTTCTCTGTGAGTGTCATGGAGAATGATAAAAACCCAGGCAACTGAAACGTTCTAGCAGCACGTCGTGGAGCTGACAAGGAATGAGAGGTAACATCGCCCCCAAATCTCAAGCACCGTCGCCTGTCTTAGAAGTGTCCTGGGAACAGTTTCTCATCACTGGTCCAGGGTAATTCAACTACTTTTTAGGATAAAATTCAACAGAAAACTAGGATTTTTTTTTAAATCTTTAACATAAGAATACAAGTTTAACCCAGTATAATAGGATAAAAAATTAATTTAGGATGCAAGACCAAATACTTAGAAATGTGATTAAGTGATAAGTATCAACTGACATGAAATGTTCAATTTTGTGATTTGTTATGGCAATCTACAGTTTCCTTCTGAAAGATTCTAGGATTCTTCCATTTTGTGTATATATGAAAGTAATCAGGTCAGTTTGAGAAGCATAGTTGCTATAGTTTATATCTTATCTTTTAGTAATTTCATATAACATCTAAATACTGTACAACAATAATAGGACTCCGGCTGTTTCAATAAGATATTTTTAGATAGAAAAATGGCCTGACAGCCTCAAATATCTGGGGAAGGGAGCTATTGTCTGTGAAAATTGAAACAAGGCAAACAGACACATGTGCACACATGCACTCACATGAATACAACCTTCTCAGAGGAAGTTCCATGTCCACATTCAAGTAAGACTTTGATCCCCTGGACCCTGCCATGTAAGCAGATTTGAATTTGGCTTCCTTTCCTCATTTAACTTTGATTTCTATCAGCAACCTAAGCATAAGCTGTAATTAATAGAATAATGCAGGAATGGAGGAGACAAAATAGAAATTGAAAATTAATTAAGATTAAGTAAAATTAGTTTCACTTAATAGACACACACTAGCCTGCAATGGTAAGCTTATTAGTTCTACTGATGTGAATTCATAAGAGCTTAAAAGATCTATATTAAGATTCTGTCTTTGAAAACACCTCCTTATCAACCCAACTGCTTGATGAAACATCATAGAGGAAAGTCATGTTCTTATTGACTTGAGTCTTTTAACATCATGATCATCTCCCAACATGTATAAATGGGGTGGTCCCAAGAAAAGGTGAACTATGCACAAAAACATCACAGTTAATATTGCCTCATCTCTCCATCCCCAAGGACATGTTAACCCATGCAAATTTTTTTTTTTTTTTTTTTTTTTTTTTTTTTTTTTTTTTTTTTTTTTGAGACAGAGTTTCGCTCTTGTTACCCAGGCTGGAGTGCAATGGCATGATCTCGGCTCACCGCAACCTCCACCTCCTGGGTTCAAGCAATTCTCCTGCCTCAGCCTCCTGAGTAGCTGGGATTACAGGCACGCGCCACCATGCCCAGCTAATGTTTTGTATTTTTAGTAGAGACGGGGTTTCACCATGTTGACCAGGATGGTCTCGATCTCTCGACCTCGTGATCCACCCGCCTCGGCCTCCCAAAGTGCTGGGATTACAGGCTTGAGCCACCGCACCCGGCCTAACCCATGCAAATTTCTAAGTGGTTAAAGTATAAGGTCTTTATGAAACTTTTAAACTTTAATGACTCAGGATTTAGATATGATAGGAACAGGCTGTTATCTTTCCCATAATGAATGATCAATTTTTTTCACAAGGCTGATGCCTATTGTGTTGAACATACAAGCAAAATTTACACTTTCATATAAAATAAGCATTTTTTTGTTTTTTATAAGAGCTGAGATTTTTTAAAAAACCATGTGTGCTACTGTGTAATGTAACCATCCTACAGTCTTAAAAAATTGGCTTTTAAGTGCTCATGGTAGAAATGAATATAATGAACTCCTTTTTGAATACACAATTTATTTGGAATTATTAATTCAATAGCATATTGGTCTGCTAGGGCTGCCATAAAACACCACAGACTGAGTGGCTTACACAACAGAAGTTCATTTCTCAAAATGCTGAAGGCTAGAAGTTCAAGGATTGGCTTCTCCTGAGGCCTCTTTCATTGGCTTACACATGGCATATTTTGCTGTGTTCTCACATGGCCTTTTCTCTGTTTGTGTAGAGACTTTCTTCTCTTCATCATCTTCCTCTTCTTCCCTTTCTTATTCTTTAAACACCAGCCCCATCAAATTAAGACCCACCCTTTGATCCCATTGAACCTTCATTGCCACTTCAAAGGTCCAGTCTCTTTGGAGACAGCCACATTAGAGGTTAAAGCTTCAATATAGGTATTTGTGTTATGGATACAATTTAGTCCATGCATAGTCCTATTATATAAACCAGTGATTCTGCATGATAAGTAGAACCTAAACTGTCAATAATATGACATTTCTGCTCTGACTACACTGCATAAGAACACAACTTTTAAACTTTGTTTTTCTAGCCAAATGCTAACGCTGGCTTGCTCCACTTTCACCAACATAGAGGCTGACTCACTTCCCAGGTGTGTGCAATGTTCACGTTGATCCACAATGCAGCCTTGAAGGAATGGGACAGACAGCTATCAGCTAGGGATGTGGGTGCATCTGACAATAATCCAAAAAGTGAGTGATCCCATGTGTCCAAATCTCTGCCGTGCACCTCCTCCCACCCACCAATGACAGTTCTGCCCTCTATCAAGGAGCTGCCCCTGGATTCATACTCTGAAAGCTCACATTTGTCCCAAAATTTCTGAGTCATGAATCCTATTTTACCACTTTTATCAAGGATGTTTGATGTTTTGACAATTAGGAGTGTCCTCACTTGGATTTTGCCCATTACAAAGATCAAACAACATAAGCAATTATGACAAATAGAAGTGAAAGATTTCCACTGAAATAAAAACCCCTCTTAGAAAATAACATTGTATCTGGTGGATTTGAACCCAGAATGGATCTAGAAGGATTAGGTCTTGAAGGAATTTAAATAAAAACTAAACTGAGAAAGTTATTAGCTTCTGTAATCTAACTACCTTTTTTATTCAAAGGCATCCTGGTACACTAAAACCACAGAAAATTAAAGTAAAATAAATGCCTCGGTGAAGAAATTGACTCTTATTTTAATGCTAATGCAACTACCTAAGAAGCAACGTTTATCTAGGAAAGTCACTAATACAGCACCCACAATTCCCTGTAGATTTACCTTTTGTGAGATTTGTAAACTCTTGTTTTTTCTTACGGTTTTATTGGAACCAAAGACACTATATACATGCACACATACACACACACACACACACACACACACACACACACACAGTATGGGGATGATACTGAAGGCACAGATTGGTGAATCTATCTTTATATAAAGAGCATGTTAATTTACAACTTAAGTACACAGTCAATTGCTTGGCTTTCTAGCAAATTTAATATCTACCATGAGTTTTAGCCCTACGGCTAGCCAAGTTCACCCTTCAAAATTAGGTACTTGGAATTTATTTCCTCTGTGGATAAAGAACAAAGAAAAATACAGCCAAAGGGTATTTTTATTGTTGTTATTCAGTTGTATGTATTTTTAATGATCTCTGTGGTAATATAATTATGATTTTCAGCCTTCTGTTTGAATCAATTGAAAGGAATTACTTTTTGGCTATAGAAGATATGAAATGCAGAGGAAAATGTCCTAAGTTATAGAAAGAGAAAAATACCACAAAAAAGAGACTTGACATGAATATGGGTATTAGGTGTAAATTTTTCTAATGTGGAGAGAAAATGATGGACGTTTAGACATTAGTCTAGAATTATTTATTGTTCCCAAGCTTAAGAGAATAATTCTATCATGTGCCTACCAAAAATTGATATAATTCAAGCATTTTACACTCTAGGTAGAATTTTAGTTTAGATGTTTCAAGTTACCATACATATACGGAAAAAGATAATTTATAAACCCTGAACTTATAAACAGTAAATTCTCATAAACAGCCTCATCTGAATCCCATCTCCCTCCCCTGAACTCAGAGCACACATAAGGGAGTGTTGCCGCTGCTCCCATGAAGAATGAAACTGAAGAAATGTGAAGATTTTAAGAAATTATGAGGTTTAGAACATAAAGAGAAAGGAGGAAAAATCAGAAACAGAATAATGTGCTCCCCTGGCCCCAGACTCCCAGATAATATGAGCTCCCTACTATTGGTTCCCGATAATTTTTTAAAAAATAAGTAAATAAATAACAAAGAGAGAGGATAACAAAGTTCTGTATTAGAAAGGAAGAAACCCTGGTGTCTCTTCCTCTTCTTGTAGGGACACCAGTCCTATTGAACTGGGACCCCACCTTTGTGACCTAATTTCACTTTACCTCTTTAAAGGTAATTATGCTTTCTCCAAATACAGATGCACTAGGGGTTAGGGCTTCAACATATAACTTTGGAGGGGGCACAATTTAGACCATAACAGATACAGTAGAAGGAACCTAAAGAATTTCTTTGAACTAACTCCAGTTAATAATAATGTATTGTGTATCTCAAAATTGCTAAACAAGGCTTTAAACATTTTCGATACAAAAAAAATTAGTAGGTGAGGTGATCGATGTGTTAATTAGCTTGATTGTAATCATCCCACAATGTAAACATATATCAAAACATCACATTTTACCCCATAAATATATACAATTATTATTTGTCAATTAAAACTAAAATGTTATTAGAAAAGAATTTTTTGAGGAAATCACACAAGCAGTGAGACAGCTTTTCTCTATAAAGGTTCTTGGGGTGAAACCACTGGTTTACACCTGCCATGTGGTCCAAACTGGGACAAATACCAAAGGACAGAAGAGAGGCAGGAATGCATGGAGAATGGTAAAGAATCAAGCGTTCGGAAGACTGCAAGAATGACATGCAGCAGTAGCATGGTATGGATGCTAAAAACAAAACAAAACCAAAAATCTCCCAATCTTAGGCCATAATTCCTTGCTTTTGGCCTCATACCATCCTTCAGCATATATCCCAAAGTGGTGAGTAACAAATCAGTCTGTATGAATGAAAGTCACTGGGATGCAGGAGCTGTTTGTTAATGTGGAGGTCGAAAGTTGACTTGCAACAGGACTATAGAAAGAGTATGAAATTGGGAAGGTTAAAGGAATCTCAATCCCTCCCCTAGGTTGTTTTTTTTTTTTACCTACGTAGATGCTCACTACATGTCTATTAAATCACAATGGCATGAGCTCCTCTATTTGGGGTCCTTCAATACATACAAAGCTCCATTACCCTGGTTGTCACATGGTCAAGAGTCCAGATATTTCATAGAACCAGAAAGGCAGTAAGAACTTTTTTTCCACTGTAAACTCAAGAGGCGACATTATTGGATTCTCTCATATAAGAACGTAAAAAAGATGCTTATGCTTCATTAAAACCTTCCTCCCTCATAAACCCTGGGAGTAGACATTTGTTACTTTAGCAGATACAAAACATTTTTGAAGCACCTTTCTATATTCTGGTAATTTCCTACACATTTAGTTCAGAAAATTTGGAATCCCTGACTTCTTTATGACTAAAGACCTAAATTCTTCCTTGTGATGCAGATTCTCCAAATGAAATGCATTTGAACAGCATGGGATTCAGAAGTGAGTGGCATGGGGTGGGAAGTGGAGGACCTGTCTCTTTCAGAGCATATTGGTCATTGAGGGCAACAATAAAGGAAGAGCTTTAAGCCCAAGGTTTATGGAAGTCAGTGGCCATAATGTTTCCATTAAGGAAGTCTCAGCGATGTGCTGTTCAGGATTCTGATTCTCTGATATAATCCCTCATATTACAGTTTTCCTCACTACAGGGAAAACATAAGTTTATATGATGATTGCCACCAATGGTTTCTCTTAGTGTATGCTCACTTAAAAATTTACAATTCTATTTAACCAGTTTCCCTTCTTCACACTCAAGTCTCTTTTTTCAAGCTATATGTATATTTCCGTCTGCTCCTGATGTGATCTGGATCTGTGTCCCCATCAAATCTCATAAATCTCATGTTGCAATGTACTCCCTAGTGTTGGAGGTGAAGCCTGGTGGAAGGTGATTAGATCATGGGAGTGGATTTCTCGTGAATGGTTTAGCACCATCCCTCTGGTACTGTTTTCACGATAGTGAGTGAGTTTTCACAAGATCTGGTTGTTTAAAAGTGTGTGGCACCTCCCCTCTCTCCCTCTCTTGCCCCTGCTCTGGCCATATGACATGCTCACTCCCCCTTCACCTTCTGCTGTGATTGTGAGTTTCCTGAGGCCTCCCCAGAAGTCAAGCAGGTGCCAGCATCATGCTTTCTGTGCAGCCTGCAGAAACGTGAGCCAATTAACCCTCTTTCTTTATACATTACCCAGTTGCAGATATTTCTTTATAGAAATAAGAGAATAGCCTAAAACAGCTCTGCAAGTACTTTCCACTTTAATGAGGCCAGTATTTTGATTGTAACACATATACACACACATACACATAAACACAAACAAACACAAACACACTCATTGTGCACCTCCTTCCTTTTCTCATATTATTTTCACCCTCAGCCACACTTGTGCATAGCAGGAAAGCTCCTCTGCTCCTCTCAAAAAGCCTGATTCTGTCTTTTAAAAGTTCAACTTAGATATTATGTCTACAGAATCTCTAATCACTCCAACCTTGAATCATCCATTTTCTGACCCTTCTATAACGCTGTTTTCCACTTAATTACTTCCTAGAGATTTGATATGTTAGTTTTGACTCTTCTAACTAAAGCAATCTGAAAGTGTGTATTCGCTTTTGCATTGATTGCTGGCAAGTGTTCTCCTCAGCCATGTGACAAGATCTTCACAGCCAGCTTGCCATTCTTTCAATTTGCAATAATTTTCCATGGATAAAAATTCAGTAAGTGAAAGGAATTTAATAAATTGAAAAAACGGTGGCATATTTTAGATTGTGCATATTAGTGGATTTTTTCTTTTCTCTATTTTTATATCATTTTTCTTTTATCTCTATTGCTATTCTGTACTTTTAATAATATTTTCTAGAGTGAAGAATCTTTTAAATAGTATAGATTTCTAAAGAAACAAAATATGCTAAATTATGACAAATTAGTAAAATATGTGATGGAATATTATGCACTTGGCAAAAATGATCAAGTGTATGCTAATCTAGAAAATAGGTTATAATGTTGAATGCAAAAATCACAACTCTAATAAAAAGTCACAGTTTTAATTAGCCACCCTGCTAAACATAATAACATAATTTTCACATGTAAGCTCATTTAATTCTTACAATTACCATATAATATAGATATTTTTATCTTCATTTCATATAAGAGACAGAGACTCAGCAAGGCTCAGTTATTTATCTGTGTTCACATAGAAGCTAGGCAGGAGAACAGGTACTTGAGTTAAGATTCACGTGATTTTAAAGATATTATAGTCTTAACTACTATATTGTACATAGATATAAAAACAACAAAGCCTGAAAAAGACAAATAGACGTTAATAAAGGCTTTCTTTGGATAACAGAACTATGGGAATACTTTCAGGGCTCCATTTTATTTTTTAAATATTATATTTTTCATACCTTCATATATATAATTTCTTAACACGTTGTAAAGAATTTTTTTACTAAATTTTAGTAAAAGCAGACAATTCATAAATGCCTACCATGTACCCACGACCTATCACTGCAGAGATGTCTGAAAAAGAATTCCAAGGTAGACACCTGAGAATGATGATGCTTCTTAGAATCTAAACAGGAGCTTGAAGCCTTTAGAGTCAGCTCACTGTCCTCAACAAAATTCTGTCCAACTCTGCAAGAAAATTGCTTTTAATTCCCTTGTGGGAGGTGAGGAAATGCAGCTTTTTCCAAACATCCTTCACAGAAGCACACATGTCTGGCTCTGTTGAGATGAGTTTCCGAGGATCCTGGTACTCTCCCTTGAGCAAAGTTGGCACTTTCTATCTCACAGGGGCTTGCCCAGATGCCCATGGATTCTTGTGATACACACACCTTGCTGAGGTATGGCCAGCCTTCAAGTGATACATGATGGTTGCTTCTTGAAGTGGGCAAATTAATAAACCACTAACTTTTTTTTTTCGTTTTCTTTTTTTTTTTTTTTTTTTGCTTCCAGACAGGTTCTTGCTCTGTCATGAAAGCTGGAGTACAGTAGTATGATCATAGCTCACTGCAGCCTCAAAATCCTGGGCCGGATCCTCCTGCCTTGAATTCCTGAGTAGCTGGGTCTCCAGGCATATGCTACCGTGCCTAGCTAATTTTTTAAAAAACATAATTTGTAGAGATGGGGTTTCATGATGTTGCCCAGGCTGGTCTCGAACCCCTGGCCTCAAGCAATTCTCTTGCCTCAGCCACCCAAAGTGCCAGGATGACAGGTGTGAAACACCACACCTGCCTACCTCTAACAGTTCTAAAAGTCCATTGAATATAAACAGCAAAATTTGGGCACATCGAAACAACTACTGAAAAAACATTTTGTCAGTAACATGCCCACTTCTCTGTTGTATTGTTTTCCTTTTTTCTTCTCCCTTTTTAATTGGAAGCACCAACAACTAAATTCCCTGTATTTTCACACCGTGTTTCTGGCTTATCATATTACTTTGGGAGGGGGTAAATAATTGATTTTATCCATTACCTCTAATTCCTATTCTTCCATTATATATGGTCTGATAAGATTACACATAAACATGGACAAATTGCATTTTATACCTGGCTTCTCAAGTAACCTAACTGTGGCATTCTTTGAAAGAATTCAGATGATTGATATAGAAGTATGGTTAAAAAAAATGGGGACAATAGGTGGACTTACTATAATGAGGTCCTCAGAGGCATCCAAGTGAACATTTAAGTATTTAGAATGTTTCCCACCTAATAGCATCTACTTTCAGCAGCTGAGAAACCTGCCCCTTCTTTTTAGGCTCTCAATATCAGAGATTTTTATTATGGAAATAGCTATTGGTAGGTTTAAATGGTGGCTATTATGTCAAATGAACAGTATCCAGAAAGAAAAAAAAAAGTTTTCCTAATGGCGGCAGTAACAGCATGAGTGTTAACCTGACTTACAAACCCAGGTCAACCATATACTTAGTGAGCTGTTATCCAGAGTGCACTATGGTGGTTGGAGGTTGAAGCTGCAAGTCCAGACTGCACATCAGCTTCTTGAAGTTCAATATCTCCTCTCTTTGTGGCTATCGGCTTGTTGCAATTGGGCATGAGAGGATGGTTTCAGTGGAAAACTTCAGTAATTGCATTAGTTAAAGCCCTTGGTGATCAAGAATTTTGATTCTGACATGAGTGTAGTTTTGTATAAATGTAAGCAAGGGTTACCCTCTAAAATGCAAAGAAAAAGGAAACTGAGTGTTCAAAAATAGGAGAATAATTAATAGATGGTGATGTAATCACTTTAACCAGTTAATGGAATAATATTTTCATTCAAAGTCTTATTTTTGAATATCTAATGACACTGAAAATATTAAGGTATTATATTAAGTGAAAGAGGCAGGATTCAAAACAATATATAATTAGGATTCAAACTTTAGAAAAAGAAAATATGTGTGTGAGAGAGAGAGAATGTGTGTGTGTGTGTGTGTGTCTCCACGCGTGCACGTGTGTAAAACTGAAAGGAGAGTTACCAAAATCTTAGCAAATGCATCTTCTGGGAGGACATGTTTTTTTCTTTTATATGTCTTTTCCAAATTTTCTACAAGAATGTGTATTACTTTTGACAGTAATAAAAGAATGTCCTAAGAACCCTTAGGAAAAAAATCAGTGTAGAATAAATCTTATTTCTTACCTGGCTTATCCAATGCTAGTCTCTTTCCAAGAGATTTCTCAGGAAATCCCCTACCCAATGTTATTTTTCACTGGGCCAGCAGATTTTTATTTCCAAAATGCAAATGCAATTTTATCACTGTCTTTTTAAAAAATTTCAGTGATATCCCATTTCCTAAAAGAGCCCAGACTCCTTTGTCTTCTTTATAAAGCATTCCTACCGGACAATCAGCCCATCTTCCTAGTATCCCCTCCCCTCATGGCCCTGCCGCCACCCCCATCTCTGGCTGGGACACACATCAGCCACCGTGAACCTTACCTTTCAATCCTTATATTATGTAACCAATCTGTACTTCAATGTGTTGGCTGGGTATAATAGTCATATCTACTTTGTACAATTATTGATGGACTTAATGTGTTAAGACATATTTGAAACAGTCCCTGGTTGATATGACATGGCTGTGTCGCCACTCAAATCTCATCTTGAATTGTAGTTCACGTAATTCCCATGTGTTGCGGTAGGGACCTGGCGGGAGATAATTGAATCATGGGGTGGCTTCCTCCATACTGTTTTCATAAGTCTCACAAGATCTGATGGTTTTATAAGGGGAAATCTCTTTCACTTGGTTTTCATTCTCTCTTGCCAGCTGCCACATAAGATGTGCCTTTTGCCTTCCACCATAATTGTGAGGCCTTCCCAGCCACTTGGAACTGTGCAAGTCCATTAAAATTCTTTTTCCTTATAAATTACCCAGTCTCTGGTATGTCTTTATTAACAACGTGAAAATTGATTAATACACTGGCACATAACAATTGCTCATAAATGTTAGCTATTGGAACTTGAAATGTCCTGTGGTCACCCTGCAGCTTCCTCCACGACCCTCTACCTGTGTGCCAGCTACGTGAGATGCACAACTTGGTGATCGCCTTCCTTGCATCATACACATTAAAGTACTTTTTGTTGTGTCTGTCTTCTCTGCAAGACTCTGAACACATCCAGGTCAGGGACTAGATTCTATCCATCTGTGTTGTCTCTGCTCCTGGCCCATAATTGGTCCTCAGTGACTATTACCAGACTAAAGCATTTGAAATAAAACAGGCACAAATATTGGTTACTGATTCAAAGAAACTAAATAAAAGTAGACATTTAAAAATAATGAATAGGATAAGAGGCCATTAAATTAAATTAGATTAAATAATTGTGTTAATTTCATTAGGAGTGATAATGGTGTTATGATTCTGTTTTTTAAGGTCCTTATTTGTTCTCTGAAGCATTTATGGGTAATATGTCCCTGCTATCTATGGTTTGCTTTAAAATATTTCAGCAAACAAAAATCCAAAAGAAAACCAATGGTTGGTAGAAGGGATGAAATTGGCAAAACATTGCTTGTTACTGAAAGTGGACATGAGTGCCTGTTCTCACCATACTGTTCTCTCTGCTTCTGTGAATGCATGAAAATTTCCGTAGTAAAAATTAACCAAACATGCTAGCAACAAATGGACCAAATTTTCCCAAAAGACTACCTATGTCGAAATTCATTCAGTAAGGAGCTGATTACCTGGCCTGTATGAGATGGCCTTGCCCCCATGCTTAGGTGAATCACCAAAGCCCAGCGTGACTTGGATTTGGCAACATGCTGTCCTTAGAAACCTGGATCAGTTGGAAATGGAGACCAGAGAACCCACCTTTCAGGAGAACTAAAAACAATAAATAATTAATGGCAATAAGCACCCTGCTAATATAAATGTAAATGATGGTCTTCCTACCTCCTCAATTTATATGCAAATGTCCTTTAAAAAAAATCTATTGATAGTGGAAAATCAATAGTGTTGGTGATGAGAAAGTGATTTCCAAAGCTTTTTTGAATGTTTTGACATAATAATCAGCAAAGCACAGTTTTAATGGTTACCTAGACCCCCTGACGCCAGAGTCCTGTGAAAAAAATAGAATCTCTAAATAGATGTTGACTCACTCTGTGACCTCAGACCATGCATCTGCATCCCTGTTTCACCAGAAAAGGAGTGAGGAAGGTCCAGAGGCTGGGATATCCCAAATCATCTAGACCTGAGCAGATGGGGGCACATCCAGAGCCAAGGGGCTTCCAGGGAAAGGATCCCATAATCTCCATAGATACCATCTCGTCCCAAGTTCCTGTGCTCCCCCACTTCTCTCTGGCTTCAGGAAAAGCCTATTTTCTTTGTCCCAGGGTACTAGACAATAGCCAATAGCCATTACCAAAAGGGCCTTCTGTGTGGACTCATCAGTTTGTATCATGTTACATCAACAAAAAAGGTCAGGTCAGGTCACATTCTGGCTGGTAGCTGTTAGATATTGAAACTAGAATTATGAAGCATTAACTGCATGGTGTGTTCAGTGATAAGCTGTGCCTTTATTGCATGATGAGTACAAAACAGCTATTATAGTTCCATTTGTATTAAGTATTGCAAAGTGCTAGGCACCCCGTAACACAAATGAAAGCCATAGCTCTCTTCTAAAGCACTCTTCACTTGAAACACACTTTAGAACTCGAATATTGAGAATCTTCCATGACTAAAGGTCTGAAAGTAACTTCGTTTGATAAGAAATAGTCAGATCTAAACAAAGAGAAGAATATTTATGTACAAATATATAAACTGACTCAAACTCTCAAATTTGTTATTGGAAAATTAAGACAATTTTCTATAGAATCAGTTATTGAGTATAAAAGGTCAATCTAGATAATAAAATTAAGTTTCTCCACATCCCATGAAACTGATGATTTGAGCTTTACCGAATGTGGAAAGCATGTTGGCAGCCAATTGAAAATTAGTAAGCCACTGCAAAGAAACAGCGAGTCAGTTGCCTCCCATAGCTGCCGGAAAAAAAGTCCAACTCGTCTTCCAGTTTGAAAAGTGTATTTGGGCTGTTCTGTCTTCAAACAGAAGCTATGTGGCACTCAAAAAAATCCACTGTGAGGAACCTAACCAAGGGGTTACTTTCAGGAGACGTTAGGGAGATCCTAATGTCTAAAATGCCCTGGAAAGAGAAAAGCTCAGGCAGCGGTAATTCTGAAGCTCCCAGGTGATGACAGTGTGCAGCCAACATTGAGAACAACTGATCAGTATGACTGAGCTGAGCTTTATAGCAGTCATTACAGGCCCCTAATGGAACACACACCAGCCCACAACACCAGATGATTTCACTGAGGCCTCCATGGGCTCACACCCATTAACTCCTCCTACTCTACCACCCTGGGTACGGTGGCTCCAGATCACGTGACCCCTGCTTACCCATAATGCTTCTCCATATCCCAAATTTGCACTTTACTCAATATCAATATAATCAAAATAGACATGATCTTTGCATGTTTCTTTCCATTTTCCACCTTTCTCTGCTCTTAATTTTGAGCTGGATTAAAAAGGATGGTTATATCTTTTTTACCTTTAACTGAATCCCCTGTTATTTTCAAACCCTTCCAGAAAACTGGTTATATAACTTGAAACACTCTGCCACTGTCTATATAGAAGGAAATATGTTTTTTTTCTGGCAAAAATCACTCTGAGCTTAGTGGTATATGTAACCCAGCCCATTCATTCAGCCTCCCATATACTCTGCAGAAATTTCATGCATACTATCAGAACCAGGTGTCTCCTTATGCAGCCTCTAGTTATGAGGTATAAGTGGGAGGCTTACCAATGAGCCATAAATGTCTATTCCATTTGGGGATATGATAAAAACTATGAGCAAAGTTGGTTCAGAATAAAGTTGAGACCTGGCTATCAACTGACATTTCAGGTTCTGTTGACTTTTGTGGCTGGGCCAATTATATCTTTACCTATGGAAGGAGAAATATGAGAGGGAAGCTCCTCCTGCCTTCATTTCTGAGCTGACAAAAACATACAAAAGAATGAACTGTGACTTTTCAAACCAAGCTGTAAACACAGTCAACCAGCCAGCCACAGCCCAGAACGACACACTACTTTAATACTTTAAAGTACCATTCACTATGTTAACAGTGTTTCAGTGATTTTTCTGGTATGTAACTCAGACAACACCAAATTCATCACCTTCCTGGATACTCACACTTTATATCAGTTAGGTATGTTCAGTCTCTCTCTTTAATGAGGCAATTGAAGTCCATTAAGTGATTTGCCCAAGGCCTTTTTATGTGTACCTGGGACTATATAACCCAAGCCTTTATCAGACCCCAGATTTCCACACACAGAAATATTTGGGTTTTATTATTCCATAGTCCATTTTATGCCAGATATCACTGTTACCACATAGGAACTAGGGGTGGGTCCTCCCTCACTGCTTTAAGTTTATTGACCTTGCTGGGTTCTCTTTGTACGTTTACAGGACACCATGGAGATGGGGTGACTGGGCAGTGGTTAAGCATAGTCCTTGGAGCCACTTTGCCTGGGTTGATTCATGACTTTCTAATCCCCAGCCACAAAATCTTAGCATGTTGCTTGGCCTCTGTATTCCTCTAGTAGCTTTGTCTGTGAAATGTAAATGATAAAACTTCCTTTCAGGGTTTCAGTGAGAATTGACCATTGCACATAAAATTCTTAGAACAGTGCCTGATGCATAGTAAGGGCTAGATACATGTTAGCTAGTCTGAAGCATCCCTGAGATCCCTTCCAGCAAGACATTTCTATACTTTTCTGAAATTAAAGCACCAAATTAATCTCTTAGATAATTCATCAAATTTGGGGGTCTGTGGTATTTCCTTCAGGATAGGGACATGGAAAAAGCAGATAGGCATAGGTAAAGCAGGTGGCCTCTTACATAATGTGATGCAGTGGGTGACCATATTCTGTACTGAAGAAATCAGGACCCTTTGAAAGGGGAAAGGGGAAGGGGCACTACGAATAATTTCATTGGAACAATTGTGATCTGGTATTGTGCAAGACCAATCCAGGATGTGTTGTCTGCACTCTCTGTGGGGTATTACAGGACTCCCATCTGCCCTGTTAACATCTCACTTACTGTTGAGCTGAGGTTGTTCTCTCCATTCTGAGTTTGAATTTCCCAGTACTTGAGATTCCCAATATCATAGTCATCCCTTAAATTAGAAATAAAACCCATGTTTAAAAAATCCCGTATACCTCTACTTTATTAATCCTACTCCTATTCTAAGTGAGATCCCACTAAATTTTTTTAAAGCTACATAAATCTTTACCTAAACCTTATACCATGTATAAAAATTAACTCCAAATAGATTATAGGCTAAGATGTATAATATAAATTATAAAGCTTTTAGGAAAAATTAAACAGGAGAACATCTTCCAGATTTAGATCTAGATAAGGAGTTCTTAGATTTGACAGCAAAGACATGACCAATAAAAGAGAAAAAAGGATAAATTTTTGCTCCATGAAAGAACATGTTTAAGATAGTAAAATGACACATTACAGATTGGAAGAAGTATTTGCAAATGACATATCTCACAAACAAATTATATTATAAAAACTCTCAAAACTCAACATTAAAAAACAACAATCCAATTTTAAAAGTGGGCAAAAAACCAGTTCACTGAAGAGAATATACAGATGCCAAATAAGCACATGAAAATACGTTCAGCATCATCAGCCATCAGGGAAATGCACACTAAAACCACAAAGACATAGAACTGTAGTGGGTATAGGCAAAGTAGGTGGCCACGTGTATAATATACTCTAGTGTGATGTCCATATACTGTATTGAGGAAACTGGCAACTTTAAGAGTGGAAGAAGCACTATTAATAATTTTGATGGAACAACAAGCTTCATCTGAGACTATTATGGACAAGTCCTTAGAATGAATAAAAATTAAAAATAGCAGTTAGTACAACTACCAAATGCTGAGGAGAATATGGGGAAATTGTTACCAGAAAAAGGTCTCAGCCCAGATCCCAAGAGAGGGTTTTTGGATTTCACACAAGAAAGAATTTGAGGAAAACCCATAGAGTAAAGTGAAAGCAAGTTTATTAAGAAAGCAGAGGAATAAAGAATGGCTACTCCATAGGCAGAGCAGCAACACTGGGTGTCCAGCCAAGGATACCTATAGATATTTCTCAGTTATATGCTATACAAGGGGTGGATTATTCATGATTTTCTGGGAAAAGAGTGGGTAATTCCTGAACCTGAGGGTTCCTCCCCTTTTTAGACAATGTAGGGTAACTTCCTGACATTCCCATGGCATCTATAAATTGTCATGGTGCTGGTGGGAGTGTCTTTCAGAATGCTAATGCTTTATGATTGCTGTATAATGAGCAGTGAGGACCACCAGAGGTCACTTTCGTCACCATCTTGGTTTTGGTGGGTCCTGACTGGCTTCTTTATGCATGCTGCTTTTTTTTTTTTTTTTTTTTTTTTTTTTTATCAGCAAGGTCTTTGTGACTTGTATCTTGTGCCGACCTCAGATTTCATCCTGTGACTTAGAATGCCTAACGTCCTGGGAATGCAGCCCAGTAGGACTTAGCCTTATTGTACCCAGCCACTATTCAAAATGGAGTCACGCTGGTTCAGACACCTCTGACACAACTGGATCACTCATGCATTGCTAGTGGGAATGTGAAACAGTGCAACCTCTCTGGAAAATAGTTTGCCAGTTTTCTTTAGAACTAAAAATAGGTTTATCCTGCAGCCCAACAATTGCACTCTTGGGCATTTATTTGGAGAATTAAACACTTATTTTTATGAAGAGAATTGTTAAACCTGATGCCACCAATACAGTGAAATATTAATTGGTCATTAAAATAGGTAATTATGATGTTTGTTTAGAAATAGATTTTTAAGTGACCCTGAAATAATATTAACTTTAAAATGCAGAAATTGGAACTGTACCCTAGAATGAGGACTTGTGAGGTATAGGCAGAAAGAAAGCAGCTATTGTCAGGGCGGTGCAACTGATTAGCGTGCTTATTTCTATTCTTTTTTTTCAGAAGCTTCTTCGCTGTCATGTTTATATCTTACATTTTTAAAACATGAAACAAAAACTTGAAAATCAGGAACGAAAAACAACTCATGGAGAGACTCTGCCTGGGAAGGAGGAGCTTGCTTGGAGGGCCCCCTGCTGCTCTTGTCTTCCCCAAAGAGAGCATTCACCAGAATAATCTTTATCAGATTAGCTGGGGTTGGTGCCAAGAGTCTGAAGGTTAAGACCCAAGAGAGAGGTATCAAGGGAAGCAGAAGAAAGCCAGAAACAATGCAACAATTGCCTGCATTGCATGATTAATTGAGGAGATAAAGAAGGAGATTTTTACGCAAAAGGAGGAAAAAGATGAGTAGGAAGAGAAACAGGAGGTTTCAACCATGAAGGACAAAGTTAATCAGAGTGTTATCAGTCAGATCCCTAAGGCAGAGGGGCAGGATGTGAAAGAAATCTGGAGCCCTAGGTAGGAGACAGGAAGAATGCAGCTCCAGGGAGAATATAAGAAAAGGGGAGAGACGGGGTGGGACAGGGTGAGTACATAGACAAGTACTTTCTGTCTTTGGCATTCCAGGATCATCACAGCAAATCTTATGTTCAACTTTTTAACAACATAAATAATTAGAAGCGATAATAACATCCTTTGTTAACACAATTTCATTATTCTTTTAGTTATTTTGATTTTCATGTGCAGCCCGTAAACGCGTAGGGGATCTTTTTTAAACCAAGCTATTAATTACTCCCTCCAAATGAGTGAAGGAATGAAAGCACAAATTCAGAAACAAAGAGCACCATTCCAATGAGATGATCTGTCCAAACACACCACAGGCCACTACTTCAACTATGCCCACATTAACACCCCACATTTACTTGCTGAGTGGTGGGGTAGCTTGATCTTTAGATGATCTAAGAAAGAACTGGGTCTCTGTTGCTCATTACAAAGTTACTTAATCTCTCTGAATTTCATTTTCTTCAAATGAAAATTGTGAGGATGACATGACACTGAAATACACACACATGCAAACGTATGCAGTATCCCGCTCATATTGAGCACTCAGTAAATGTTAATCTCTCACTCCTTTCCTTTTCTTAGTGACCACTTTGCTTTCTTCCATCTCTAATTATAGCAGACCCTGGCCACTTCCCTCTGCACTCACCATCAACACTAACAGTTTTGTAGTGCATGCATGTGTGATCCTATCTGAGGTTTGCTTTTTTTTTTTTTTTTTTTCCTCTCACTCTGCAGACACAGGCTAGGTTTCAGAGGGGCCAGGGGTTGACACTCAGAACAATTCTCAGTCAATACAAGTAAGAATTAGAGAATAAAGACTTTCAGTTACCTTACTGCTCAAAGAGCTCATGCCCAAGGCACATTTTACATTGTCCCCAAGATGTCCCCAGCAGATACAAGCCCCAATTGCCCCTATCAACTTAATGATTAACATCCTGTATTTTTTTCCCCTTCTCTTTTTTCCTTCTCAAGTCCCTATTCCTCTCTTGGTTCTTCCTAGCATCACTTTCCAAATAAACTACTTCTCATCAAATCCTGACTGGAGTCAGCTGTTGGTGGGACTCAACCCAAGACACCAAGTAACCCAACCAAGTGGCCCCCCCCTGCTCCTGAGTGGATAATATACACCCATGATTTTACCTGAGATTGGACTGAGTAGAGCTCATTCCCTGGCTCCAGGATTTCAACACTAAATCAAATCCTATTCCTGTGAAATGTGGCTTCAGCTCTCACTACTCTTCAAAAACTCTTTTCTACAAAGTTTTCAACAATCTCGTAATTGCAATCCACAGTTCCTTGATCCTCGTCATCCCTATAGAACTCAACGCTGACGTCAACCTTTACTTGAAACTCTCTTCTCCCTTCTTTGTTCTGAAATTCATTCCCTAGTTTTTCTTTACCTTTTCTCTTCCCTGGATTTCCTTTAAATCCCTGTTCTTTAAATGTAGGCTTTCACAAGACTCTCTAGAATTTGCTTCTGACTTAGTATTCTCCCCCTTGAAAATCTCATCCACTTGGACATGTCAAAATATCTACTTTCTACTTTTGGCACCTAAACCTACAACTTTAACACTATCTTATTTCCTTTTGACCAAACTACTTCTTAGCTATGGAATGATTTAATGCTGGTTGAGATGCTGGAGCCGGTGAATGAACACTGCTCAGACCAATATCAAGCGAAATCTTGAGCATGTCTTATCAACTCAAGAGCAAGATGGAGGTATTGATTGGGTTACTTGGTGTTTTGGGTTGAATTTCACCAAGAATTGAATGAAGAGAGTTGAATTTGAGGAGAAGTGCATTCTTTGGCAAAGTCCTGGTAAACATGTCTACACAGAAATTCTCCCCCATTACCTCAAACCCACATGTTCCAAACTGAAGTCTTCATCCCCCTCCCCTGTCCCTTGTCCTGTGATTCTTGCCTCAGTTAAATTGCTTCTACCTCCCAGTGATGCTTCCTGTTGAAGTCCTCTCTTTCATTCAGGTCCCTTTTCCAGGGAGTTTCTCTCATATATGTTGCCTCCTTTCAGGTGTCTTTAGTTCAGAGTTTCATAATCTCTGATCAAGAATAACAGAGTTGCTTGCAAACCACATTGACGTAGCAACTCACCATTAACCATCCATTGCATGTATATTATCACATAGCAAAGTTCTCATGTGCTGGGTATTATTACCCCCAGTTTAGAAATGGAGATATTGAACCTCAAATGGGGTTAAGAAGCTTCTTCAGTATCACCCTAACCGGTATTCAGTGTAATAGACTAGAAAATCAGGTAGAAAAATCTTGAAGAATTTCCACTATGCTGGATGACTCTTTGGAATGGATTTTAAAGTCCTTGCATTTTATGCATCAGAGGAGAATACATTTTCTACTGCTACAGTGAACATAGTATTTGAGAAGGTAAATACATTAGCTGGAACATGGACTCTAGGCATGCACTCTGGATTCACGCTAGCCTGGGTTTAGACTTCAGTTTTGTCACTTACAAACTCCATGACCTTGGGTAAATTGACAACTTCTCTAAGCCTTCATTTTTCCCACCCATAAAATGGAACTAGTCAAATGTACTTCAGATAACAATAGTGAGAATTAAATAAAATACTGGAAGAAAAGCACCTAGTAGATGCCTGGCACGTTACAGGTGCTCTGTAAATAGTCATTATAATAATTATTCTATGAAGTTACTCTAAACCAAGGAAGAAAACAGAAGGAAATACAGGGAATGATGTAAAGATGTAAAAAATCAATTGTTTCTTTTTGAACAAAATTTTAGAGCAAATAAAACAGGCAAAAAATCTCAAATTTGAATACTCACTTACCAATGCCAAACTAAGGAGTCATTTTCATAAAGGTAAAATGCACTAAAGCAACACTTTATTTAGCTAAACCATCTATTTACAAATCATCACCACTGTCTCTGAAAATGAAGAAATATAGCCTTCATTTGGTTTGGATTCTACCTATCTTTGCAATTTTCACAAAAGATGCTCGATCCTTCCACTTACAAGAAGCCATTTCAGGTCAACTCAGAAGAGCAGTGACAGTTCAGGACCGTAATAGATCACTAAGGCCTTGAGACTGGTCTCAGTGTTTACTTGCATAAGGGAGAAAGAGAGAGACTTCATGGTGCTGTCACAGAAGAGCCATGCTCACCTGAGAATCCTTGGGAGTCTATGGCCACATCTTTGTGTCAACCAAATCCACATTCCAGAGCCCATCAGTGATCAATCCACTGTCTGTGTAGCATGTTGGTATGAGAACAAGCATTCAAACTGGAAAAATGTTGACACAGTAATTTTCTCTATGTGGTTTAAATAAGAAGTAAGCAGCAATATTATAAAGATGTGAGATTCCAGTGAGACAGAAAAGTGTGACTAGAACTACAGTGAGAAGTGTCGATCTCAGGAGACAGTGACTGAGGCCAGGGTTCTGGTCAGCCAGGGTGGAGACAGTGAGTAGGTGTTACTGAAAATGACTGACTTGAACACTTTCTCATGATGGAAAAGGCATTCTGGGTGTACAAAGTTTTGGAGTATAAATCTATTACACAGCTGCAATGCTCCCCTCCTCAAAAAAATATCTAAAGTTAAATAAAAAGTTTGACCTCAAATGGGCTAGCTATATTTTGGCAAGTCCAGGAAAACGACTTGCTTCCACTGGATCTTTTTCATTCTCCACTGCAAAACCTAGGCCTGTTGCTTCAGAAGTCCAGTGAACTATCCCTACAAGTTCAAACAGAGTGCCTGCCTGGGGGTAGAGGGTAGGGAAGACCTTGACAGTAAAATCTAGAGACAGGGAGAAGCCTAGAAATGTGGTGGCACTAACAAAGCACTTTCATCTTCAAAGCTCTTTATGTGTTAATTAATTCATCCTTCCCACACCCATATAAGGCAATGAGAAGAGATCAAAGAGCTCTGCACAGAATTTGGCAGGATGAGCAGAGGGAGGCACGTAGCCCACACATTGAAAATAAGGGAGTAAGTAACCACTTGGTAGAGCTTTTCCCTCTAAGCACGACAATCTCAGCACCACCTCCAAAACCACCCCCCAAAAAAGTCACACTGAGGAGATATTCTGGAGGAGAGAGATAATGTACTATTAGGAAAAACACATTTAGTGACCCCATGCCGCCTTCTAAAAATATAATTAGAGAAGGAGATAAATAAGCTTTAATCCAAATAATCCAAGTTGTTCCTGAGTTCATTAATACCACATCTGTTAGTAAGAAAAAAAAAAATCCACTAAACCAGAAATCACTAGATGATCAAGGAGAAAACAGTTCTGCAGAAAACCAGAATCTGGACTGTGTGGCCAAACCTGCATATGTTAATAAACCTGGTTATTTCATTGTTCCAATTTTGTTTGTTTATTGATTTACAGATGGGTAAAAATAGATCTGGTTATTTCCAGTTGGTTTAGAAACGGATCTAAAAAACCTAATTCTTTTATTTCAGTGGAACTTAACAGAACCTTCAAATCTTTTTAAAGAAGTTTTAAAAAATATAAAATTTCAAAGTTAGGTACCAAATTTTTTTTTCAACTTTTAGTTTAAGTTCAGGGGTACATGTGCCTGATGCGCAGGCTCATTACATAGGTAGACATGTGCCATGGTGGTTTGCTGTGAAGATCATCCATCACCTAGGTATTAAGCCCAGCATCCATTAGCTATTCTTCCTGATGCTCTCCCTCCTCCAACCCTTAGCTCCAACAGGTTCCAGTGTGTGTTGTTCCCCCCATGTGTCCATGTTTTCTCATCTTTCTGCTCCCACTTATAAGTGAGAACATGAGGTATTTGGTTTTCTGTTCCTGCATTAGTTTGCTGAGGATAATGGCTTCCAGCTCTATATGAGTCCCTGCAAAAGGACATGTTCGTGTTCGTTTTTATGGCTACGTAGTAATTCCATGGTTTATGTGTGCCACATTTTCTTTATCCAGTCTATCATTGATGGACATTTAGGTTGATTCCATGACTTTGCTATTGTGAGTAGCACTGCAATGAATACACACATGCACGTATCTTTATAATATAACAGTTTCTATTCCTTTGGGTATATACCTAGTAATGAAATTGCTGGGTGAAATGGTATTTCTGCCTCTAGGTCTTTGAGGAATCACCGTACTATCTTCCACAGTGGTTAAACTAACTTACACTCCCACCAACAGTGTAAAAGCATTCTTTTTTCTCTGCGACCCTGCCAATATCTGTTGTTTTTTACTTTTTAGTAATAGCCATTCTGAGTGGCATGAGATGATATCTCATTGTGGTTTTTATTTGCATTTCTCTAATGATCAGTGATGTTGAGCTTTTTTTGTTATGTTTGTTGGCTGTATGTATGTCTTCTTTTGAGCAGTGTCTGTTCATGTCTTTTGCTCACTTTTTAATGGGGTTGTGTGTGGATTTCTTTTTTGCTTTGTTTTCTTTATAAATTTATTTAAGTTCCTCGTATACTCTGGATATTAGACCTTTGTCAGATGGATAGAGTGCAAAGATTTTCTCCCATTCTATAGGTTGTCTGTTCAGTCTGATGATAGTTTCTTTTTCTGTGCAGAAGCTCTTTAGTTTAAAAAAAATAGCAATTTTTGCTTTTGTTGCAATTGCTTTTTGCTTTTCATCATGAAATCTCTGCCTGTGCCTATATCCTAAATGGTATTGCCCAGACTTTCTTCTAGATTTTTACAGTTTGGGGTTTTACATTTAAGTCTTTAGTATATCTAGAGTTAATTTTTGTATATGGTTTAAGGAAGGAGTTCAGTTTCAATTTTCTGTATATGGCTAGCCAGTTCACACAGCAACATTTATTAAATAGGGGGTACTTTCTGCATTGCTTTTTTTGGTCAGCTTCATAAAAACTCAGATGACTGTAAGTGTCTTGTCTTATTTCTGACTTCTCTATCCTGTTCCATTGGTCTATGTGTCTGCTTTTGTACCAGTACCATGCTGTTTTGATTTCTGTAGCCTTGTAGTATAGTTTGAAGTCAGGTAGCATGATGCCTCCAGTTTTGTTCTTTTTCCTTAGGATTGTCTTGGCTATTTGGGCTCTTTTTTGGTTCCATATGAATTTTCAAATAGCTTTTTCTAATTCTGTGAAGAATGTCAATGGTAGTTTAATGGAAATTGCATTGAATCTGTAAATTTCTTTGGGCAGTTTTTAAAAATGGCCATTTTTACAATAGTGATTCTTCCTATCAATGAGTGTGGAATGTTTTTCATTTGTTTGCATCCTCTCTGATTTCTTTGAGCAGTGATTTGTAGTTCTCTTTGAAGAGATCCTTTACTTTCCTTGTTAGCTATATTCCTAGATATTTTATTCTTTCTGTAGCATTATGAATGAGAGTTCACTCATGATTTGGCTCTCTGCTTGCCTCTTATTGGTGTATAGGAATGCTAGCAATTTTTGCACATTAGTTTTGTATTCTGAGACTTTGCTAAAATTGCTTATCGGCTTAAGAAGCTTTTGGGCTGAGATGATGGGTTTCTAGATTTAGGATCATGTCATCTGCAAACAAAGATAACTTGACCACCTCTCTTCCTATTTGAATACACTTTATTTCTTTCTCTTTTCTGATTGCCCTGGCCAGAACTTTCAGTACTATGCTGAATAGGAGTGGTGACAGGGGCATCCTTGTCTTTCAGCAGTTTTCAAGGGGAATGTTTTCAGCTTTTACCCATTCAGTATGATATTGGCTGTGAGTTTGTCATATATGGCTCTTCATTATTTTGAGATATGTGCCTTTAATACCTAGTTTATTGAGAGTTTTTAACATGGAGAGATGTTAGATTTTATCAAAGGCCTTTTCAGCATAAATTGAGATAATCATATGGTTTTTGTCTTTAGTTCTGTTTATGTGATGACTCACATTTATTGACTTACGTATGCTAAACCAACTTTGAATCCTGGGAATGAAGCCAACTTGATCATGGTGGATAGCTTTTTGATGTGCTGCTGGATTTGGTTTGCTATTATTTTATTGAGAATTTTTGCATCAACATTCATCAAAGTTATTGGCCTGAAGTTTTCTTGTTTTGCTGTATCTCTGCCAGGCTTTGGTATCAGGATGACGCTGGCCTAACAGAATGAGTTAGGGAGGAGTTCCTCCTTTTAAATTGTTTGGAATAGTTTTAGCAGAAATGGTACTAGCTCTTCTTTGTACCTCTAGTGGAATTCAGCTATGAATCTATCTGATCCTGGGCTTTTGTTTTGTTTGGTAGGATATTTATTACTGCCTCAATTTTAGAACTAATTGTTGGTCTATTCAGGGATTCAGTTTCTTCCTGATTCAGTCTTGTGAGGGTGTATGTGTCCAGGAATTTATCTATTTCTTCTAGATGTGCTAGTTTATGTGCATGAAGGTATTTGTAGTGCTCTCTGATGGTTGCTTGTGTATCTTTGGGGTCAGTGGTGATATCCACCTTATCATTTTTCATTGTGTTTAATTTTTCTCTCTGTTATTCCTTATTAGTCTATGTAGCAGTCTATCTATGTTATTAATTTTTTTGAAAAACCAGCTCCTGGATTCATTGATTTTTGAAGAATTTTTAGTGTATCTCCTTTAGTTTAGCTATGATCTCTTTGTTATTTATTTGTCTTCTGCTAGCTTTGGGGTTTGTTTGCTCTTGGTCCTCTAGTTCTTTTAGTTAAGTTGTTAGGTTATTAACTTGAAATCTTTCTAGCTTTTTGTTGTGAGCATTTAGTGCTATAAATTTCCCTCTTAACACTGCTTTAGCTGCATCCCAGAGATTCTGGTATGTGGTCTCTTTGCTCTCCTTAGTTTCAAATAACTTGATTTCTGACATAATTTCATTATTTACTCAAGAGTAATTCAAGAGAAGGTGGTTCAATTTCCATGTTGTGTGGTTTTGAGTGAATTTTTTATTCTTGAGTTCTTATTTGATTGCACTGTGGTCTGAGAGACTGTTTGTTATGATTTCTGTTCTTTTGCATTTCCTGAGGAGTGTTCTACTTCCGATTATGTGATCAGTTTTAGAGTAAGTGCTGTTTGGCAATGAGAAGAATATATATTCTGTTGTTTTTGGGTGAGGAGTTCTGTAGATATCTATGAGGTCCACTTGATCCAGAGTTAACTTCAGGTCCTCAATATCTTTGTTAATTTTCTGTCTTGATGATCTAATATTGACAGTGGGGTGTTGAAGTCTCCCACTATTATCATTTGGGAGTCTACATCTCTTTGTAGGTCTCTAAGAACTTGCTTTATGAATCAGGATGCTGCCATATTGGGTTCACCTACATTTAGGATAGTTAGCTCTTCTTGTTGAATTGAACCCTTTACTATTATGTAATGTCCTTCTTTGTCTTTTTTGATCATTGTTGGTTTAAAGTCTGTTTTGTCATAAACTCTTCATTGCAATCTCTGCTTTTTTCTGCTTCCCATTTGCTTAGTAAATTCTCCTCCATCCCTTTATATCAAACCTATGTGTGTCTTGGCACGTGAGATGAGTTTCCTGAAGATAACATACTGATGAGTCTTGACTCTTTGTCCAGCTTGCTATTCCGTGTCTTTTAATTGAGGCTTTTAATCGATTTACATTTAAGGTCAGTATTGTTATGTGTGAATTTGATCCTGTCATCATGATGCTAGCTGGTTATTTCTCAGACTTGTTTATGTGGTTGCTTCATAGTGTCGCTGGTCTGTGTTTTGTGTGTTTTTGTAGTGGCTGGTAATGGTTTTTCCTTTCCATATTTAGTGCTTCCTTCAGGACCTCTTCCAAGGCAGGACAGGACTAGTGGTGATGAATTCTCTCAGCATTTGCTTGTCTGAAAAAGATTTTATTTCTCCTTCACTTATGAAGCTTACTTTGGCCAGGTATGAAATTCCGGTTCAGAAATTCTTTTCTTTAAGAATGTTGAATATTGACCCCCAATCTCTTCTAGCTTTTAGGACTTCCACTGAGAGGTGCACTGCCAGTCTGACAGGCTTCCTTTTATGGGTAACCTGGACTTTCTGGCTGCCCTTAACTTCTTTTCCTTCAACTTTGGAGAATCTGATGATTATGTAGCTTGAAGTTTATCTTCTCATGGAGTATCTTCCTGGGCTTCTCTGCATTTCCTGAATTTGAATATTGGCCTGTCTTGCTAGGTTGGAGAAGTTTTCCTGGATGATATTCTGAAGTATGTTTTCCAACTTGTTTCCATTCTCCTCATCTCTTTCAGATCCCCCAATCAGTCACAGGTTCAGTTGCTTTACATAATCCCATATTTATCAGGGGTTTTGTTCAGTCCTTTTCATTCTTTTTTCTCTTTCTTTATCTGCCTATCTTATTTCAGCAAGATAGTCTTCAAGCTCTGAGATTGTTTCCTCTGCTTGGTCTTTTATGCTATTGATACTTGTGATTGCATTGTGAAGTTCTCGTGTTGTGTTTTTCAGCTTCTTCAAGTCAGTTATGTTTGGCTATTCTGGCTACCAGCTCCTGTATTGTTTTATCATGATTCTTAGCTTCTTTGCATTGGGTTACAACATACTCCTTTAGCTCAGCAAAGTTCATTATTACCCACCTTCTAAAGCCCACTTATATCAATTCAGTCATCTCAGCCTCAACCCTGCTCTGTGCCCTCGCTGGAGAGGTGTTGTGGTCATCAGGAGAAAAGACCCTGTGGCTTTTCGAGTTTTCAGCATTTTTGCATCGATTTTTTTCTCATCTTTATGGGCTTATCTACCTTCCATCTTTGAGGTTACTGACTTTTGAATGGAGTTTCCGTGGGGTCATTTTTGTTTGTTTGTTTTTCTTTTAATAGTCAGGCCCCTCTACTGCAGGGCTGCAGTTTGTTAAGGTTCTACTCCAGACCCTAGTTGCCTTGGTTTTTCTTGTACCTGGAAGTATCACCAGTGAAGGCTGTGAAACAGCAAAGATGACAGCCCATTCTTTACTCTGGAAGCTCAGTCCCAGGGGTATCACAGAGCTGTTGCCAGCCTAAATGTGCCAGTAGGAGGTGGCTGCAGACCTCTGCTGAGAGGTCTCACCCAGTCAGGAGGAACAGGATCAGGGACCTGCCCAATGAAGCAGACTGGCTGCCCTTTGGTAGAACAGGTGTACTGCATTGAGGGGAACCCTTCCTCATCTGGACCTTTTGTATTCTCCAAATCTGGCAGGCTGGAATGGCTGAGTCTACCAAACCACAGAGATGGTGGCCACCCTTCCTCCCAGGATCTTCATCCCACGAAGAGATCAGAGCTTTTTCTGTACAACTTTTGCTAAAGTGACTAAAGCCTCCTCAGGGAGGTCTTGAACAATGAGGGAGAATGGATTGGGATCCTAAAGAAGTAGTCTGGCCATGATCTGGCAAGGCAGCTGTGCTGTGCTATGGAGGACCCCTACTCATCCACCTGTATTCCTCATAGCTGGCAGGCTGAAACAACTGAGTCTACTGAACCACAGAGATGGTGGCCACCCCTTCCTCTGGAAACTCAGTTCTGACTCAGGCAAACTCCAGCCTGCTGCTACTGGGCAGCTAGAATTTCAAGCCAGTGGGTCTCAAACCATGAGGCTTATTATTGAGGCCCGCAGAATGATGCTGCTTGGCTCCCTGGACTCAGCCCCCTTCCTAGGAACATGCACAGATGGATCACCTGCTTTGCCATGGATCCCAGGTCCAGAGTATGCAAAATTACCGGGTCTCTGTGTGTTCCTGAGCAGCCACTCTGCCAAGACTCCACACAGCTCCATGTGTCACACTCAAGACCCTGGGGGTGTGGGCTCACAAAGGTATCTCCTAATTCATGGATTACAAAGACCCTTGGGAGAAGCACCGTTTCCTAGGTAGAGTCACACAATCACTCACCGCTTCCCTTTGTTGTGGGTGGGGGTTCCCTTGGTTCCGTGTTGTTCTTGTGTGGGCCAGTGCCCCATCCTGCTTCTCTTCACCCTCCATAGGTCAAGCTGTTGGTCTAGTGAGTCCCAATGTGAGAACCTAAATATCTAAGTTGAAGATGCCAAATTCACTTGCTCCTTTCATTCATTTCCATGAACACTGCAGACCATAGCTGCTTCCAATTGATCATCTTAGCTTTCCCAGAAACCAAGTATTTTAAAAACTGCACAAAACAACCATTCTTACTATCGCCCTCTTTCAAAAATTAACTTTTACCATATGTTTTTATAAATGAATTAGAAGAGCTCAGTCAATTTTCAATAAGACAAATTTCCATTATGGTTTGGAAGAATGTGAAAAAAATAAATTAACAAATATTGGCCAAGAATAGCCATCTGTTCCCTTTTGATAATATCTCTAACCAAATTCAAAGGTTGGACTTTTTCAGGAGTGCTAATGAGCAGATACAAGGAAAAGGGAATGGAAAAGGGAAATACGTTTTTGAAGAACCTGCTTTATAAAAGGCACTGGAATAGGCAGCTTATTGACATCACACAATACCCATACAGCTTTCCAAGTCTGCTTATATTTTTGGAGGTCTGTGGGCATAGAATCACTTCTCCAACCTCCCACAATTCACTCAGAGAACCAGATGAGTCTTAATATACCAGCTTTGCAAATGGCCCTTCCTGTTCTAAACCCTGACCTTGGGACTTACCCTCCCCATTCACCCCACTCTCTACTCCCTACTCCGATGCTGAGCCTCCATGCCTCCTGTTTCTGGGAGCAGCAGACTTTCCCATGGGAACCACCATTTGCCACATCATTGTCCAAGTGCCCTCTTGTAACCCTCCATATCTAGAGATGGGCAAATTTCCCAATGTGGCCAGTTGCTTCATCTCATTGTCTTGGTCATGTGATTGGTTGAGAACTGGAACTCAAGTTGGTCCACCAAGAGTCCACTTTGGGCTTAAGAATAAAACTGCTTTTCCACTCATGTTTGCTGTGCTTTCCCTGGGAATGGAGATGCAAGAAAAGCAAACATGACATACTTTTTAATTAGAAAGCAACAGCCAGAGGTCTCTCTAAAGCAACCTGTGTGACTCATTTTACGTTAGACACATGTTCCATATTTCAGCAATGAATTTACTGAGGAACTGGGTAATGTGTGAAGTAAATAGCAATTGCAAAATTATCATAAATGTTAACATTTTAGTAAAAGGAGACAGTAAATATGCTTGCGAGTTGGTGACCTACATCTACACTTAGCACCAATGTGTTGGTATGAGTATTGATTATTCTTCCCAATTGAGAATCACAGTCATTTTCTCTTTGGTTTGAATGAAATGAAAATTGCTAAAAGTAGCTTTCCCCACATTACTTGTGGCTAGGTACTACATACCAAGTCAACAAAAAAAGTGATGAAGAGAATTATTTTTTCCCCAACAGAAGGCTTCATTAAGTACCTCAATTATGTGGGCTTAGAACCCATGATAAGTGGGAGGACAGTAGGCAATTGGGGTTTGGCTGTTTGTTTGCAAGTACTTATTATATTTTGTGTTTAATAAAAATATTCATGGTATGTCTCACAAATCCTCTTTCTTTGGTCATTTAAATACATAGATGCCAAATAAAATGTTATTAGTGTATTCTTGCATGTTTAATCAAAAAGAGATGTTTATAAGAGACATTAATCATTACTAAATAATCACAGCATATTCTATTTTGAACTGGGAGTGAATTTTTGTGAAAGAGAAGCCAAAAGGTAATGTCAAAGATATGATCAAAATCACAGCTAAGTATTTGTTTTAAAATAGGGCCAGCCCCTGGGGGAGGGAAAATGGGAACCTTATATAGTAACAGAAAAGTTGCATATCCTGGTCTGAGTAATGACTACACAGCTTTATTTATGTAAATATTTATCAAGATTTCGGTGAATTCATTATACTTCCAACATTTCAACTAAAAAGTTTAAAATCAGGCCATTCTCTCCATTTCTAGATAGCAATTTCAACACAAAGCCTTCCCAGAAAAAGGTAAAAATTGATAAAAACATTGAAAATTAATTTTTTTTCTTAGGATCTAGGAATAGAGAGAATTGGGAAACATGATCCATTGCCTACAAGCACCTTACCCTTTGAATGAAATCACAGCCTTCAAGGAAGTTGATGGGAAGAGAGTTTAGACCAGGTATCCCCAAACTATGGCCCGCGAGCCGCATGCGGCCCCCTGAGGCCATTTATCTGGCCCCCTGCCACACTTCAGGAAGGGGCACCTCTTTCATTGGTGGTCAGTGAGAGGAGCACAGTATGTGGTGGCCCTCTAACAGTCTGAGGGACAGTGAGCTGGCCCTCTGTGTAAAAAGTTTGAGGACGCCTGGTTTAGACACACACACACACACACACACACACACACAGCCCTGCAACCCACCCATCTCCACCCCAGCTTATCCTTATCATAGTGATTAGATTTGTACCACCAGAAACCTGAGTGTGATCAGCCCTTGATGTTGCTGAAAGAAGAACTTTCCATGACTGAAAATCATGACCAGTTCCAGTTCCCAACCTACTTCCCGTCTGAGGAAGGACCACAAACATAAACCTACAATCTTCATCTAATGTGTTGATGAGCACCATCATCTGTAATTCTCACACTTCCAATCTTGAAGACATGCCATTTCTGGTTGAAGCTATGCTGGTTTTGGTTGAAAGAGAGGAGGAAAAGAAAGAAAGAAAAAAATAGGAATTTTGAAGAGTCCCCTTTTTTTCTTGATTAGTCCTATATGTTCCATATCATCGTGGGAGCAGTGGGATGTGATGGGATCAGCTCCAACTTGGATATTGCAAATGGTTTATTCTATTACAACTATTCATTAGTGATAAGATGTCAGGACAGTTGTTTTAACTTCTCTGAGCTTAAGTTCCTTCATCAAAAGGAGGAGTTGTGTAGCATTTTATGTGAAAGCATTTTGCAAACTACAGAGTTATGTAAAAATATAAGTTCTCAACACAGCTGTCAAGACTCTTTGAAAACACTGTTGGATTGTGTTGTATCACATCTGTGTTCAAACCCTGATGTTTTCTCATCTGCCTCGAAGTAAAGCCAAAGTCTCACCTCAACCCCAAATCACCTCCCCACAAATCTCCCCGCACTCTCATACTTGAAGCAACCCCTTGGCTCCCACAGGCTTGTTTCCACATTGAAGCCTTTATATTTGCTGTCATTTCTGTCTAGAATGTTCTTTCCCCAGAAGCCACATGGCTCATTCCTCACTCCCTTCAGCTTTCCATTTAAAATGTTGGTTCTTGGTGAGAACTTTCTTGTCCACTCATCCAAGGGTCTCACCTCTCTTTCCCTCAAGACTTCATACTCTCCTCCTCCGCTTTATTTTTCCTTCTTATAATTTACCAGTATTTATCTCATTTTTTATCTTCCCCTAGGTTTCTTGAGAGACGTATATATACTTATGCCAAAACACGGCTAGGATATTCTAAAACAGTGCCTGGCATATGTTATGCACTAAATATATATTTGTTGAGTGAATGGGCTTATTATCATCCATATCCTCCCCTCCTTTGCTTAACTGTATCCTTCATTTATTGGCATTTTCCTTAAGAATTGTAAATACTGGCCAGGCACAGTGGCTCATGCCTGTAATCCCAGCACTTTGGGAGGTCAAGGTGAGTGAATAACTTGAGGTCAGGAGGTTTGAGACCACCCTGGCCAACATGGTATAACCCCATCTCTACTACAAACAAATTTAAAAATTAGCTGGATATGGTGGCACATGCCTGTAATCCTACCTACTTGGGAGGCTGAGGCAGGAAATTTGCTTGAACCCAGGAGACAGAGGTTGCAGTGAGCCAAGATCATCCCACTGCACTCTGGCCAAGGTCAGAGAGCGAGATACCATCTCAAAAAAAAAAAAAAAATTAAATCTTATTCATGATTCAAGGCTCATGCCTTCACCTCCTTTGTGATGCCTTCTCCATCTTCTTCCCTTCTTCCTCTTCTTTCTCCATAATGTGATTAATTTATGCCTTTTCATTTTCCCTGCAGTGCATGGCTTACAATTCTTACATAGCATTTATGTTTTATCACATTGTATTACAGTTTGTGTGATCATTTGCACACACACATCCATATATTGTGTTCAGGGTAGACTGTCCAAAATGATCACTTCAACTATTGCAGTCTCTAATATATAAAACTCTCTCAATAGACAATAAATAAATAAATATATATATATATATATATATATATATATATTTTATATACATGTTAATACATTTAAATGTTATTTCCATTAACAATGAAGAATGTGGTTTTCAGCCAAATGTCTATTTGCATTTCTGTTTTAGAGAAGATGACAGCAGCCTACACACTTGCTGTCCTCTCAAAAACTCTAGCTCAGAGCAGCAAGGTTGAAAATTACCACTGTCTTCCATGATGACTCTGTTATGCTCTCTAAACACTCTCCGCTTTGCTTTTATTCTTATCCATTCCTCTTTACTGGCCCCATTGCAATCAGATACAGACAATTTGGGGGTTTAATAACTTGCATAGCAGAAGGAAATATGAAAAACCATAGAAATATGTACTTCGAAAAAGAAGAAAGCTAAGATCTTCTTTATAAACAAAAAAATAAAGATCCTCTTCAAAATAGACATCTTTATTTGAACTCTTCAGAGATTTCAAGGCTCTCAAATATTGCTCTCATTTTCAATGACATTAATTCTCAAATTGTAGCCTTCTCCCTATCCATATACATAATAACTACTATGAACAAGGGAAACCAATGACTCTTTTTATAGCATCTTCACGCAAAATCTTCAAACCATTTGTTCAGATGACTGATCTCAGCAAAGTGGGTGAAGGGCATTAATAGACATTTGGAAATCCCTGTAAATCCATCATCCTGAAAGACAGTGCAGTGTTCATGGTGACTCCAGAGGGAGTGAAATGAAATATGCCATTGACTCTCTGGAGGTTAATCGATCATATTTCTGGTGCTACTTGGTTTGACATAACCAAATTTGCACTGAAAATCAAGTCATCTATCTTTGTTCTGGTCAACTTAAAAAATTTAATCCTATTTGACCTTTCCTGGGGTGTAGTCAAAGAAAAAACAGATTCGTTTTTGAGCTAGGCAACCCCCTTTTATCTCTATTACAGTCACCTGAGAGGGTCCATCTTTCCTCTAATTCAAGAGCACAGAGTAGCCCCTGACAAATCTCTTCACTGGCTTTTTGGCCCCCAACAGCAGGAAGACTGGGAGATTTCATTTCTTTTACTTCGAGATGGTTAAGGAAATTTATTTTAAGGAAAATCAAAGGAGAGAAAGCAACAGAGAAAGAGTAACATGATGTTTTGATTTACCATATGACTGAGGCAGAAATAAATCCAGAGAAATCATTAAGTTCCCATAATCAACTAATATTCTCATGGAAATTATCACCACTGCCTGACTCTTACTGTAGTCTCCAGAAAGCAGACTTGGCCCTCTGCTCTTCAAATTGTTTTTATTAACTCAATTTAGAACTCAATGGAGGGATGCTACTTTTTACACAGAGGCTCTCTTCCTAGAAACGCGAGTGTACTTGAAGTTGTATTTCAATGACTTTATAAAGGGATTTTTCTCTCTCCTCTGTTTCTCTCTTTATTTCCCTTGAACACTCTCTTGTTCTCAACCTCTCTCTCTCTCTCACCAAATATTGCTTTGCATACCCTTTGTTGGATATCTGAAACTGTTACTGTTCACTATTGTTGCCGAGGGTCCCTTGTTATAAGAGAACTATTTTCCAGGAAATGAAAAAGCAGCCCTCGACTCTGAAGATAATGGGTGCATTTGATATGTTTAAAGTGGGGCTAAATTTCTGCAGAAACTATTCAAGGAGAAGGCAAGTCAAACTGACAACAAAGAACACGTGTATCCATTCCTGATGGTAACTGGAATGTGAGCCAAGCAGAGAGAATGAGTATCTGGAACCAAAAAGATTTGCCTATGAAAAAAGCCCATTTGAATGAAATACTCTAATGTCCATCTTATCATCTTTGGGGACATCAGGCTCTTCACACACATGATGTATGAGTGGATAGTGACCAGAAAAAAAGTTCTATTTAATATTTGATACTTAAACTTGGTTCTTTGTGTATGTGTGTTTATGCACACTTGTGTGTAGAGGCTGAGTCAAGCTCTTGGTCCTTGTAGCAGAGATAGGAGAATGTGGGTAGGTGGCCTTACAATTTCCTTTTCTTTGTCAATTTTACTTTTCAGGTTTTTTTAAAAAAAAAAGACAATATATTTATTTGCATTACACTAATACGTATTGTCCTCAGTTTTCACTGAGAAACAATTCAAAATGTCAGCTAATATTTAAAAAAAAAAAGAAAGAAAGAAAAAGCTTTGAGAAGAAAAGCACTTCAGTCAAAACCCATCTCTTCTAATATGTGGAAGATCAGATAGATGATGGCATCCCTCACCTCATCCTGCATCGTAGAGTAATTTCTGTCATCATCTGTAGAAGAGAGCAACACAAATGCAGGTGATTTAAATCCCAAACAAACATCCACTTTAGAAAAGTTGGTCCTATATGTGTTCTATGATGCATAGGGGAGCATTTTTACCTGACAAATAAATGTTAGCAAATTCTTCACTAGAAGTCTAAGAGTCTTGGAAACATCCTTATCTTGAACTGCTCAATAATATAATCATATGAGACATAGATATATAATAGCATAATATAATGTTATGTGAATAACACAATGTGAGAACTTGTATTAAACTTTTATACTTGGTAAGAATCATCTAAAACAGAAACAAGCACTAATAAAAGGAATGTTAATATTTGTTTACATTCTTTATGTACTTAGCACACACATGCTAGGATTATTTAAGTACTTCATATGTTTAACTCATTAACCTTAATGACCACCCTGAGAAGTAGCTACTGTAATTTCCTCCATTATATAGATGAGGGAAAAAAGGCACAGAGAGTTTACATAAATTTTTCAAGGTGCTATACTAAGAAAACTGTAAACTTCATAACTATAACAGCAAGCATTTATTGAGTGTGTACTATGGGGAACCATAGTGCTAAGCAGTTAACATGCATTATCTTTCTTGAACTTCAGAAAAAAGTTCCATGAGATAGGTACTGTTTTTAACCCAAATTTATAGAACTATAAAGAGCAAGCAGAGTATATGGCCCCCAAATACTAAGCTGTATCACAACTCTCAAACTCAAAGAGGCACACCATTAAGACAAAATTTTGTCCTGATTTTTTCTATGGAATATTCCATTATTTGAAAAGGAAGACAAAAATGCCCATCTGCTGTGACTTTTCCTCTACGGCAGGGATTGGATATTCTCCTTTACATCATCATCTTGCTTAATGCTCCCAACAACCTGTTATGCAAGAATTAACAGCCCCATTTCACATATGAGGAAATAGTCGGAGTAATGTTCAAGATCCCACAGCTATAGAGGTGTGGAAACAGCATTCAAACCCAACTGCTTCTGATACCAAAGTCCAAATGTGACCATTTCATTGCTTTCTCTCCAGGCTTTTGATCTAAAAGAACGCTGAGGATCCTGCAGCACTTCCTGTGAGCAGTTTCCCTCTGTGTGCCTCAGGGTGGGAGGATGGGAATGGAAGAGGGTGGAGGAAGTGGAGGAGGGTTTTCCACACTTTATCCTCATCTGCATTTTAGTGGCGATTGTGTAAACTACAGCTAAACATGAAATGGCATGACCTAAACAGTGCATTGTGATGAACTCTATCAAACCAAAATAAATGAAGTTCCATATATGTTAGATATGTGATGACTAGGACAAAGCTTCTGTGGTTGACCTTCTCACATGGCTCCCAAGAGTCCCTGCTTCCTGGTGTTCATGGCCTCATGTGGTTCCCTCCCCTTGAATATGGAATGAGCCTAGGAACTTGCTTCTAATGAATGTGAATATGGAATATGGCAAAAGCGATAGGATGTCACCTCTGAGATGAGGTAAGAAAGGACTGTTCCTTGTCAATTGCTAGCATTCTCTCTCCCTTGCTCTCTGTTCACTGGCTTTGATAAAGCAAGATGTCACGTTGAAGAGCCCCATGTGACAAGGAACTGAGGGAGCCTCCAGCCAACAATGAAGAATGAAGGCTCTCAGGCCAGCAGGCCACAGCATCCTGAATTCTGCCAGTAGCCATGTGAGTGAGCTTAAAAGGAGACTCTCCCGATTGAGTCGTTAGATGAGACCACAGTCCCGGCCAATGCCTCCATTGTGAGATGCCTGGAGACAGAGAACCAAGATAGGACATTCTCAGATCTCAACCCACAGAAACTATGAGATAATAAATGTGTTTCGTTTAAGCTGTTAAGTTGCAAGAAAATGAGTTGTGAAGTAACAGAACTTACTTATGAAGTAATAGAACACTTATGAAGTAATAAAGGATATATAACCTTCTTCCATAAAAAGGTCTTCCAGAAAAGTATTTGCTGTCACTTTAAATTTAGCAGGATGCATTTGCATTTACAGAGAATGAAGAACACTGATTTCGGAATTCTCAAATAACAGAGAAAGCTGTCTTGTTTTGCTCACTTCATTATTGCTGGAGAGGTCTGTAAGTGGTAGTTATAGTGGACAGAACCCAGAACTAATAGTCAAAATACCTGACTCTGCTATGAGTTCGATGTCAGTTAATCTATCTAGGACTTGCATTGCTATTTGACAAAATAGGGTGAAGGTGCTTAATGGAAATTACATCTGAAGTTTGTTCCAGCATAATGCACACAGACAGTATCCTCAACAGTACTGGGGTCTATTAAAAGTGTTACTATTCACCAATAAACAACTCCATTAGTGGTTTCACACACACACACACACACACACACACAAATCTTATTTAGGAATTGTTGCTGCCTAATTAATATAAAAGACTGGCCTTTTCCCCTTAAAATGGATTGCAACCCAAAACAGGGCTCAAATGAGCCATAGCATTGAGTTATCACCTTGCTGGGGTCCTATGTCAGGCCAACCCGATTCTAACAATGAGCCAATGGGAAGGCTGGAAGTCAGAATGGATCTCCTCTCAACCCCAGCCTCCATGCCTGGTGACCATGCCTCAATCGGAGAGTTCATTTATCCCTCTGCGACATGATAGTATGTACAAAAGATGTCCTCAGTTATAAGTCATATGCTTTGCTAGAAATCACATTTCCAGGCCACACAAGGTTGATGGAAAAAGAACTAACTCACTAGAAAACCATGTATGGCTAAGAAGTTAAATACCTTAAAAGCCATATGTTTTTTAACAGTCTTACATCAGCAGACATAAACAAGGGTCTTGTGGTGAATCACTGGACTTTAATGATTTTGAGAAGTCTAACTCTGCAATTCTGAGTGACAGGAAACACCACCTGAAACAGTAGCCTTAAATGACAATATTCTTTTAAGGTGGAAAATAATTTGGCAAAGATTTAGAGAGATCTATAAACTATTTGTAATCTATCTGGGAAAAAAACTAATAAAATTTATAATTAGTTCCTTATGATCTTCACAGGCTCACAAATGAAGAGCCATCCAGTAATTCACTAGGAGGGAGTGGTGATTGGCTTTTGTTTCTATGCACGACCATATATGCCTTTTCAATGAAGAGACAGCTTGGCATGTGACTTTGAGGCTCACTATCTGTTAAGCATGTCATTTGTGTTATTTTGGCAGGAGTTGTTCGATTGTCTTATTAAATCTAAATAGTTCTACAGTGGAAATAAACACACAAGCACACATACACACAAACAAATAATGTCTGCATTGTTTCTTAAGTGAACCATAAACTTTCATCTTTCAATTGTTGGGCAATTATGCAATGAATCGAATCAATATAGATAGCCATCACAAATAAGTCAGACATAACTGATTTTGTATGAATTAATAAGTATGTAATGAGCCTTTACTGCTTGTTAGCACGAGTTCTGCACATAATTGACTTCGTTATCCATTTTCCTCTTGTGTCCAGAAGCAGTTCGAAGCAGTAGCCAAGAGAAAAAGGTATGGCAAGTATGGTTTGGTTGGCAACCATTTATTTTGGAGACCATTAAGGAAATAATTTGGGCTGTGGTATTTTCCACATTACAGTTCTGCAGCTCTGGCATGCATGTCCCCTCTAGTATATAAGTCTCTGATATTTAAAACCTTGGAATCAGTTGTTCCTGGTTCTGGAATCTTTGAGTATTCATTTGTCAGTCTTTTCTTCCTTGAGGCATGAATGTTTCTTACATGCAATCACTCTTTCAGACATGAGCAAGTGGTTGCAGTATTAGAAAAAATTCATGGGATTGAAACTGCCTGGAAATACACTGAAGAGTCTGATCTTGTTCCAGAAACTAATGCTTCGTTGAAATTCAATACTACATATTTTACCAGTATATATTTAATATACAGCAGTGGAAAGGATTTGAAATAGACAGTTTTAATGCTAATCCATAAAGTGTTATTTCCAGACACTGCTTACAGGATCTTTTTAATACTACCTTAAAGTCCCATGACCATAAACACTACCAACAATAGCAGTAACAACCCTGAGAGCACCTTTGAATCTGCAAAGCACTTCTGTATGGGTATAAAAGCTCTGTGAGAAAGACAGATAAGGATAATTATTTCCAATCTGCAGAAGAGGGAATGGAGCCCAGGAAGGGTAAAATTACTGGTTTACAGGTAACAAGAAGCAGAAATAGAATTAGAATCCAGGCCCCTAGAGTAAGCCAATTCAGCATGCTTTGGGACATAAGAAGACCAGATTTAATCAAAAATACAAAAGTAGAACAGCAACAATAATCATGTTGACATTTTTATCATAACCGGGAAAGCCTAAAATAGAACCTGGGTAACATTTGGAAGTAGCAATTGGGAGGAGGTAAGGTTCATTTGGAAATATGAGCAGAGATTTTCTATCTAAAAAAAGAACTGAGACTCATCTATGGACCTGTTGATCCTCTCAATTTCCATTAGCTGCAAGGGCGCCAGCTACCTGAGGTTACCAATAAGCATCTCTCAGCAAGACAGATGACGCCAATGTCTTCATTGAAGAATGTCTTTAGCTTTTGTGATCCCAGTCCCCGAGCTGTGTGTAGTTCTTTAAGACTGACCAAACACTGCTTGCCACACTATTGGATTCTGTTTCCACCACAACCCTGCAAATGGGCTAGAGCAGACGGCACCCCCCTAATTTGCTTCAGAGGGCTGTGCCTTACAAAAACACCTCATCACTCATCTGTGCATGCAAGAAGTGCATTCTGGGTGGTGGGATTAGAATTTGGGATTGATAATATCCTGTTTGAAACTGATCTCTCTATACCAAGCTTTATCTTATTAATCACTGTTTCAGAGTCAGAGTCCAGTCAGCAGGCAGCAGAAAGAGTTTAGTAAAAACATTTTTAACTAAGTAAACAATGAAGACATCAGCTTCATCCGTTTCACTGAGAGATGCTTACAGATAACCTCAGGTAGCTGGTATCTTTGCAGCAAATGGAGGCTGAGAGGACCAACAGGTCCATAAATGAGTTTTAGTTCACTTTTCAGACAGAAAATCTCTACTCATATTTCCAAATCATCTCCATGATACTTTTCATCTACCTAGATCTAGATAACTGAAAAGCCAGAAAGAGATTGCTAAAGTATCACAGAGATAGGAGCTGCAGGGGCTGAGAAAAATGAAGACTAGAATAATTGCATTATTAAATTTCTAGAAACTTGAAGAGGAGCCCTGCAGAAGAAACAGAGACCTCTGAGGAAAGACATGGCTCACCAAGGTGCTTTTATCCCTGAGGGGCAGATGAGAAGAGCTCCGCAAGTGTTGCAAATGCTGCAAGCAGGACTCACATGCTGCTCCAGGAAAGCCCTCGCACTCATGAACTGAAGAAGCATAACCAGGGTCATTTTCACAGGAACTAGAAGCATCCAGGAAGGAACAGTCTCTCTTTTTCTCCTCTAGCCTCAAATCCCCCATTTAGTGTCTCCTATAACACAGCATAATCAGAAACCATCTAGCTAAACAGAAATATGGTTTGCACAGTCCTAGCCTGGCAACACGAGTGTAAAGAGGTAGGTCTGGAGCTAAGAGACAATATCAAGAAATGGGCACCGTCCATACTTTTGGGCACTCAGCATCCATGCATATCCTTCTATTATTTGAACTTCTGTACAGTGATAAAAGCAACTTTGTGTTTCAGCCTAACAAGATGCAACTACTCTTCCTACAAATAAAGACATTCTCATCCTCTTCCCTAAATAAGGAGATACAAGTCCAGAGAGTCTTTGTATCCACCTGGAAACTATGTCAGTTATTCCTCAAATTCAGCCAAGGTCCTTTCTGGATCTACTTTTAACCTAAGGACTAATTTGTAAAGTTTAGCTCCAACAAAACATGTATAAAACAGTAAGAGAAAGAAGAGAGAAGATGATAATAGATAATACATACACAACAAGCAAAGAGAAAGCATGCATATTTCCTGTGACCCTAAGTGGACAGGAGGCCATAAATTTGGAATTTGAAATTCTTTATTTCACTATTCTTTCCAAGTTTCCTTTGCCCCTAACTGGGACCTCAGCCAGCTGGGATTATTTCCATGGTCGGATTATCTGAACCTTCTCGAAGGTTCTAAATCCTCAGCGGTCCAGCCTCTTTATGGTTACTCTAGCTGTCCATTAACTCTTCATACTGGCTATGAAAGTACTAAAAGGCACCCCGAGAGAACCTCCTAGGTTCCAGCTATATTATTTGTCCCCACTGTGAGTAACAATCCAGCTTCCCTTGCTAATCAGCATCAGTCACACTGGCTGCTAGAGTAACCCTCTCTAAGAGTTGCTGGTTCAGTGGTTTGAGTAGCCCAAACTGGTCAGATGGCAATCTCTCATCTTCTAATTCAATGGAACACATGTTGCAGTCCATGGATGAAGCACTTATCCAAAACCAAATGGAAAGCAAATAATAATAGTAATAATAATGTATGGGTTACTAGTTAGAGAAACCACTCCTAAATACATACCCAAGATCCATGTCACATGAGACAGTTTCAATGAGTTTCTAATCCCAAGCACATAGAGACTCTTCCATTCACGATGTTGTCTCCTAACTGACAAGGTAAGTTTAATTTTAGAGCATGATAATATAATTGCATCTCTTCCATGGCCCCATGGAACAAAATGTTTGTATGAAGGACATCACTTCCTATATTTTGTTAAACTGATACCAGAAAAAAATCCTCTCCTAAGTTTACATTGTCAAAGTAAAGGTAGTTCCACTACAGACAAAATACAGATGATCACTTTGTACTGTAAAAGAAACCATAATCAAAGCCAATCTAAAAAGGCTACACATTGTATGATTCCAATGCTATGACATCTGGAAAAGGCAAAACTGTGAAAATAGTAAAAAGATTACTGGCTGCCAGAAATTGGAGACAGAGAAGAATGAATAGGCAGAGCACAGAGGAATTTTAGGGCAGTGAAGTATGTTGCATGACACTACAATCGTGGATACATGTCATTATATGTATGTTAAAAGCCTTAGAATGTGAAACACCAACACTGACGTAAACTATGAACTTTGGGTGACCATGAGGTGTTAATGTAGGTTCATCCGTTGTAACAAATGTACCAATGTGATTCAGGTTGTCAATAGCAGATGAGGCTGTGAGTGTGTAGTGGCAAGGGGTATGTGAGAAATCTCTCTACTTCTCACACAGTTTTGCTGTAAATGTTTAAAAAAAACTGCTCTAAAAAGTCTTTTTTTAATAAAAGACATTAATCTGATTAAGAAAAATCAATAATTATGCAAAAAGGAGACAACTTTGGATGTGCTATTCATTTTGAAGAAAGGGTAGAAAAGTGAAGTCAGGTGGTAAAAGAGTAATATGGTAATATGGCAATATGGCAATAGCCCTGAAGATCTTTGGATGGGTGCTTCACCCTGCCATTTTCTCCTTCAATTCACACCCTGGAACACACTACTCACCTCCCTCACTCCCCTTAGTGACCTGTAGCCCCTGCGAGGTAGCCCCTTTGATCAATGCCACCTGGTTCTGTGACAGCATGTTCAGGAAGTTCTAATGAAAAGAGAGCATTCCCCAAAGCTGATAGAGGTTGACATCATTTGCATGTGTGATTTAGATGTTTTGAAGGTTAATTTTTGTATTTAGATATTTATTCTCTACTATTTATTTAATCCTCAGTCCAAATGCTAGGTCCCTATAAATATGTAGAGAGAGAGAGCAAGTCCTGGGAACAAGACATTCATAGAAAAGCACAAGGTATTATCAGGGAGGGGAAAGTGAGTGAGATGGAGAGGGTATGTCAAAGGCTTTGCTCCCTCTGTGCTTCAGGGAAGATGCTCTGGATTCAGAATCTCCACTTCCATCCAATACTGCCTGTCAGAGCCCAGAGGCTCCTCCCAGAGCCTCCACATCATCCACACCCTTCCTTCTTACACAAAGCCAGTGGCTACGAAGTCTTCCCCTATAAGATGATACAAAGCCAGGTAGCCAGTGGCTTACAGAGAGGCACCTTGGACAGGTGTGAAAGGACCATGCCTACATTTGAGAAAAACACCAACGGGCAGGCATAAGAAGGACCATCCCAGCCCTACATTAAATTTCTTCTGCGAACTTTCTAGCTCACTCACTTTCTTATCTCACACTCTTTTGCCAGGTTGTTGCCATAACTTTTTGTAATGCCTAGGAAAGAGTAGATTCTAACTAAATTTTTGCTGAAAGGTGAATAAATGGGTGGATGAGTCATTGTAATATGTCTCCCTGAATCCAATCCCTTTTCTGTCTAATTCATCCTTTGCAATATCAAGTAAATTATCTTTATGTATCATGTCATATTTCACCCAGCAACACACTCTACCCCACAAACAAAGACTTTCAAAATCTCCCCTTATTTTCAGACTATTAAATTAAATTCCTTAGCACAGAATTAAAATCTGAACCCTACACCACTTCCCAGTACATCCCTCCACATTCCTTCACTCTCCTTAAGTTTCTGCCAGGCCAGTCACTAACTAGGTTACCTTGGGAAATAACTTATCTTTATGGACCTCCATTTTCCAATGCTTCATATGTAGGGTTGAAAGTACTGGCCACACATTTCCTCCTGCCCTTCCTTATCCCAACCCACCTCTGACCACTAGCCCACTTTCACGACTTTCATCATTTAGAAATAATCATTTTCTTTTGTGGGGCTCTCATATAGCATTTTGTGTATGTTTTAGCTATGATTTATTCTGCCTTACTTTATTGTTATCAGTTGCTGTTTCTTCTCTCTTCTACCAGACAGTGAGATGTTTGAGCGTGGCGACTGGTTTTATTATAATTATTGCATCCTCCACAGCACTTGGCTTTGTGGCTTAAACGTGGCAGACTCCCTTTAATGACTCCTCCAGTGGAGACTTAAGCAGTCTCTTAATTCAGGATATGATTAGAGGGAAAGCAAGAAGGCAACATGTTTTCTCCCCTTCCCCTGTCTGGAAATTCTTTCACACTAAATTACTTTTTAGAAAAAATGCACCCCCACAGAATCGTTCCTGTAGCTTAAAACCCTGTCTTCTCAGAAGTAGAATGGATATCCTTCTTGGAAACAATTGCCCTCTTCTAGGGGTCATACTTCTAAGTAAGAACACGTGTATTTGATCTTTTCTGGAAAGCAGATTTTCACAGAAAAGTGGAGAGCCTGGTGCTACTGAGACATGAAACAGATTGAAAGACACAATGATGGGAGGCTGGGAACACCAGGATAAACTCCAACCACTTCATAATCCTGCCCAAACCAATCCTCACTGGTGGTCCCCAAGTGCCTCCTAGGTGGTCCATAGACGGGTTTCATGAGGAATCCATGTTTATGATGTGACTGTGTCTTTGTTTTTGTTTCTGGAATGAATTAATCATTTAGTTATAACAGTAAATGAGGATCAGACGCCGCCTTTCAACAAATGCAGTTCTTTTTGTCTCATTAGTCCTTGAGAAAATGTTGACACTATAGAATATAAATAGGTGAAATGTGTCAATTACAAGGTCTTCTCCCCAATAACATGATACAAAAGAAAGACAAGTGTGGTATGCCTGTTACTATTCCTCCTCCTAATTTTACAGTTTCTCTCTAAGCCATCAAATTAAAATTCTTGTCAATATTAAGTTATCAGTTCACTTGAGAATGTCATATTATTTCTGGCCTCCAAGTCATCTTCTGGACTATTCAGTCCGTCTAAAATATTGCCCCCAACTTTTCCAGAAACATTTTCATTTCTCAAAGTTCAAGTGAATTACTATTTCTCCATGGAAGTCCTTTCTGATTTCTTCATATAAGAGTAGACAGCTACCTATGATCTCTCACTTGTCTATTTTATAGCCAGTGCATTGAATTTGTACATTTATTCGTCTATCTTTGTTTTAGTAATTTATAGCTGTATAATATACCATCTCAAAACTTACTAGCTTAAAACAATAGGATTTTTTCGAGTTTTTATAAATTTATGGCCAACCAGGTTCAATGGGGCAGTTATTCTGCTAAGTGTTGTAGTCATAGACATCATTCATGCAGCTGCATTCAGATGCTGAGAGCAAAATATCTATGATGACATCTCATTATCTAAGGCCTTTCACTACCTGCTGGTTAATCACTCGATGGTCAAGCTTGGGCTTCTTACAGCACAACAGCTGCACAAGAGGAAAAACGTGGGAGTTGCCAGTCTTCTTAAGGGCTAAGCCTAGAGTTTGGATAGCACCATTACCTTTACTTTTTATTGAACAAAGCAGATCACAAAGTCATCCAAGATTGGGGCAAGGTAGTAAGACTGTACCTCTTGAAGGAGGAGTAGCCAACTATTAATGAATATCTTTATTCTACCACCCTTCCCCACCACACAGTGAGCCTTCTCCAGGCTAGAATACTACTGACATTTCTGGGAGGATACTGGAAGAAATCAAAGATCTTTGGACATAGTCATCTTTGAGAAATTAGGAAGACTAAAGATATGTCCAAAGGAATTTAAAGTTAAAAGCAAGAAACATAACTCACATTCTGAAGTTTCACAAAATTCTGGCTTCAAGAGGTTCAAGAAGAACAGCAGGAGAGGGAGTAGCCACCCGTGTCATCTGCTGTTTCTCCAGATGCCTAAGAAAACAATGCCTCTTGTACCTGAACTGCCATGAAAACATGCACTTCTTAAAGCTTCTTAGAGCTCAAAATTCTTCCATGTTCCACTACACTCCAAAAGTCCAACCAACATGAGATTAACCTGACATCAGGACTCAGGCCACTTGATATATTTAAATAAATTTTCAGTAATAGTTTTATCTAATACACCATTACAAATGAACTAGCGGGGCCTAACCACTAGAATTTCAGATGTTAGTTCTGAATATGAAATTGTATACTTCATTTGTTAAAAGCAAAGTTCATGAAATGGAAGGAAAATAGAAGATTTAATCTAGTTGAATCATTTATCAGAAGAATTCATATAGTCAGGTGCATGGCATAATAAGGAATTGATTCCTGATTGTAATTTTGGGGAAATTTTTGCTGGAGTTAAATTTGACAACATAAATAGCAAAAATGTTGAAGTTTTTGCATATCCTTTGACCTAAAAGTTCTCCTAAGAATTAGTCCTGGAGGAAATAGTCATAAGTAGTCACAAGGACATAATTATAAGATGTTTGCTGTAGCATTATTTGTAACAGTGAAAATAGTGGTAACAAGCTATATTCAAGCAATATAACATTATAAATTACAGCACACCTGTAAGATGGGATTGTAGGTAGCCATTAAAATTATACTGTAGAAATATATTTAATATGAAAAGGTAATTTATGACATAATACATAAAAAGCAAAATGTGAAACAGTTACTGAGCATGAGCATCAGTATATATGTATGAGAATCTGGAAAGCTATAAGTGATCAGCAGTGATTATCTCTGGGTAGTAGAATTTTATTATTTTTAAGTATTTACATTCTGCATAAGGAACATATAGCTGTAATTAACGTAAAATTGTGCACTTAAAGTTTTTTTTTTTTTAATTGTACATCATCCATTGTGGACTGTTTGGAAGCTGTTAAAATAGAGCAGTTTAACTCAATAAAGTTGGGTGACTAGATTATGGAAACTGTTATTTACTAAGTTATTTCTTGAAATCAAAAAGTTATTTGTTTAATGAAAAGCCATTGAAACACGCAATATGTCAGATGCACCATACTATACAACAAATTGTGTTTTCTTATTGATATGTGACTTCAAAACACCCTGAATCTGAAATGTCTCTGAGATTTAGGACTAAGAAATGGAACTGTAGTTATAGACTGTAAATTCCATAAAACTAAAGATTTCATTGGTTCCATTAAATAAATATGCTTTGAATGGATGCTAGATGAGATCACATGAATAATTAATCTCCTAAAAGATAGTCCTTAAGATAGCTTCCTAGATGACCTGAGGTCACATCATTATGTCCTCTGCTGTGGCTGCCACAAACAGCCCACATCCCAAGAACTTCTGAGGAAAGGTTTTGATAGTTTTATACACATACAGAAAGATAGTTGGAAAACATCTCAGTATCTACTGAGACCATGAGGAAGTTGAAACCAAGGAGAGTTAAGAGAAAAATACCAAGGACAGAATATTGAGGAACAAAGATCTCGATGAGTTTCGCTGTCTTCTCTGCCCACATGTCCATCCCATTTTCAGATGTGGGATTTCACAGCTTCTCACAACAGACAGAACTTCACCCTAGATTCAAAAGAGCACAAACCAAAACTCAAAAGATCCCTGCCTGGCCAGACAAAGATGCTGCCTTGTGCCTGAGATCTAGACAACACATATTTACCCAATTATCTCATATTTGACTTTTATTCTTAGTGTCTTATTCCCTGCTCTATGTTTTGTTTTGTTTTGTTTTTGTTTTTTAGACAATGTGTTCTTGCTATCTTTGACCAGAGCTCTCAATTCTGGACTCCTGAATCCTATCTATCTGGAACCACCTGCTTCTCTGTACCTCTGCTGTTTGCCTATTGCCAACTCCCAATTACTCCCATCTACCTATCCAAATTCCCTCTTACTGCTCATTGCCAAACTTGACCAGACTGTTTGTGTTGGCAGTTTCTTCACAGTGGATGTCCTTGATCTGTTCACCTTCCGTTGACCAAGCCTATGGTCTGACAGGTAAAGGAAACATTTCCACAGTGACCCCCACTCTATGCTTCCCACTTTTGGACCATGAGTCATTTAACTCCTGTTACATGTATGAAATTGGAAAAATTCTAGGTTGGTTATCTACTGGTTCAGTGTTGAGTCATTCTTGATACTTTAATTTCGGATTAACTGGATTCATGACTTTTTTTTTTTTTTCCTTCACTGAAGTTCTTTTCCTTAGAAGGGAAAAGAAACACATGTCTTCCTAGGCCCAGGTCTCCAACACTTGCTGGGTGTTTGGCCAGTCCTCTACTGAAACCTCAGTCTGTTCTCTCTAGGATCTTCTTTTTTTTTTTGAGACAGAGTCTTGCTCTGTTGCCCAGACTAGAATGCAGTGGCATGAACTCGGCTTACTGTAAACTCCACCTCCTGAATTCAAGTGATTCTCATACCTCAGCCTCCCAAGTAGCTGGGATTACAGGCATGCACCACCATGTCCAGCTAATTTTTGTATTTTTAGTCAAGATAGGTTTTTGCCATGTTGGCCAGACTAGTCTCAAACTCCTAGTCTCGAGCAATCCACCCATTTCAGCCTCCAAAAGTGCTGGGATTACAGGCATGAGCCACCACACTCAACCCAGATCTTCTTGATCCTACATAGATCTCAAGTCTCAAATCTTAGACTTATTTTTAGACATTTGCTGAAAGTATTTGTGATGCTTTCCAATTGTGTTCACTGTGACTGCCTTCAGGATGAAAGCACTCAGTTTTGGTTGAATCCATTAGATGTACATTCTAAATATCTGTCCTTTCAATATCTTTTCGCCTTTTTTCTCTCTGTAAATTTTTCAGTTACCATGCTTGGATTTCCGAATGATTTCTCTTGCGCCCATCTATGAACAGACAAAAAAAAAAAAAAAAGTTTTCACTAACAAAATAGCTGTATATTTCCAGTGGATGTTCAGAAGCAAGATTTATGATAAATTCTTGACTTTCCTCCTAATGCATTAAAACTCTTCTTCCTTCAAGCCTTTTTACTTCTAGACAGTTCTCTAGACATACTGTTTTTCCTCCTTCTCCTTTTTCTTTACATTAAAATTTTGAACAAAACCAACTCACCAGTCCACAGGTTGAGCTACCGCACTAGTTAATGACTACCTCCTCATGCCCACCAGTGTACCCAGCTGTGCAACTGTCTTGGCTCTTTCATGTCAACACATCAATCAATCAATCAGTCTTCCTTCAGAGAACATTAACAACATAAATATATTTAGAGCTTTTGGGTTCAGTGTTCAAATTTTTTTTTTTTTTTTTGAGACGAAGTTTCACTCTTGTTACCCAGGCTGGAGTGCAATGGCACGATATTGGCTCACCGCAACCTCCGCCTCCTGGGTTCAGGCAATTCTTCTGCCTCAGCCTCCTGAGTAGCTGGGATTACAGGCACGCGCCACCATGCCCAGTTGATTTTTTTGTATTTTTAGTAGAGACGGGGTTTCACCATGTTGACCAGGATGGTATTGATCTCTTGACCTCGTGATCCGCCCACCTCAGCCTCCCAAAATGCTGGGATTACAGGCTTGAGCCACTTCGCCCAGCTCAAATTTTTAAATAAATTACATTTACTGGGCATCCAATAGTAACCCAAACACACAGGAACTAATCTGAAATATCACAGTGTCTAATTTCATCACTTGAAATATCACAAGAACTCAAAATAATCTGCTTTGCTAATAATCTGCATTAAGGCTGATGGTATTCTATAGGTAGAGTAGAAAGTTCTTACCCAAATGGTTTAGAGCTGCCAACGTGGGTACAATGGAAATGATGTACAGCTTTCAAAGCCACAAATCAAAGAATTCACTTGCTGTTTTAGAGAATAGCTAACATACTATTTTATTTCATCTGTCTTGAGTTTTCTAGATGAATTAGACCCTAAGAAAAAGGATGGTGGGCAGCTGGTAGACACCACACACACACACACACACACACACACACACACACACACACACACTTTTTCTATTGAGTTATAGAAATTTTTGTGCCCAGATTAGCAAAGCAATTATTTCATAGTACTTTATGCTTCTCTGTTTTATCTAGATTTTCAATTACAATTCAACTGTAGGTCTTTGTTTTGAGAAAAATACATATTTGCCCCATAAGTAAAAATTCCACGGTTAGTGCGGAATTGAACACGGCAGCATTTAGGGCTTACATTATACCATCAGATTCCCTTGTCCTCTCTCTCTGGGCTTAGATTTCAACCATTTTGATAAAGCCAATGTAGAGGTAAGACGGCAACAGAAGCTCTAGCCCTACCTCTTCTCAGGTTAAAGACCCAGTGGAAAAGCTCAAACGAAAGTCCCAAAACTGAATCATATTTATCCTGATAGGTATGACTTTGGTTATGTGCTTGTAAAAAATCCATCCTCCTAGCCAGTGGGATAGAATGTGCTGACTGCTTTGGGCCATGTATGCGCATGCTTTCAAGGCTGAAGTCTGGTGGCTATCACTTTTTTAAAACAACAAGAGTTAATAATTGTTGGCAAGGAGGTGGAGAAGAAGGAACTCTTGTACACCTTTGGTGGGAATGCAATTGGTGCAGCCATTACGGAAAACAGTATAGAGTGTCCTCAAAAAACTAAAAATGAAACTACCATATGATGGGTAGATACTTGAAGGAAAGGAAATCAGCAGCTCGAAGAGATATTTTCATTTTCATTCGCACTCTCATTAAGACCTTATTCGTAACAGCCATAACATGGAAACTCTCTAAGTGCCTATTGATGAATGAATGACTGAAGAAATGGTGGTACATATACAATGAAATATTATTCAGCCATAAAAAAGAAGAAATTTCTGCCATTTGCAACAACATGGATGAACTTAGAGGACGTTGTGTTAAGGGAAATAAGCTGGAAATAGAAAGACAAATACTCTATGATCTCATTTGTATGTGGAATCTAAAAAAGTCAAACTCATAGAAACAGAGTGAGAAGAACAGAGGCTGAGAGGTGAGAGAAATGGGGAGATGTTGATCCAAGGTTACAAATTTTCAGCTGTAAGATGAATAAGTTCTGGAGATCTAATACAATATACATCATGGGTGATGACGGATGTGCTAATTATTTTGACTGTGGCAATCATTATACACAACATGTGCATTTATCAAATCATCACATTGTACAATTTGGATATATATGATCTTTACTTGACAGTTAAATTTTTTAAAATTTAAAAATAGATATATGGATAAAAAAGATTGAAATTCAGAGTGGCATCTGCTTCCCTGGAAATAAATGGTCAGAAGAAGGTTGATGATTTTCTAGAGGAAAATTCAAGTAGGTGCCAGATAGAACATAAATAGCATCTCATTGATAGGCAAGGCCTTGCCCTCAGAGAGTTCATGATCTAGAAGGGAAAGAGACAATGAACAAAATACTTAAATAAGATAAACATCAGTCCTCTAAATAAACAAATCATATGATGAGAGACTGACGAGTATAATAAATTAGACAAGATGGTTAGGAAAAGCCTATCCTATCCCAGGTGGTAAATTCAGCACATAAGATTATATTGAGGCAAGTGAGGCTTTGATTTATGTAATTCTTCAGTAAATACAAATTATTTCTTTTCAGGTTATTTAACACAAGTGTTTCTTAAGCATTGTTCAGTTTATTGGAGATGATTTATACAGATTTTCAACAGATGCTGGCAAATCTAAATATTTGTTCAGTTCTTAAGGTTGTTTGCTGAGGGCAGTATTTTGTATTTTTAGATAATTGCATTTGTTTGTATGTGACCTGGGTTTGTTGCAACTAATTGTCTGGTGATCTCATATTTGTCTGCAATCAATACAATGAGAACTTTTTTGTTGTCTTTTCTGCTTTAATTCTTTCCTTCATCCGATAATTACTGCCGTCTAAAGAATTACAAAAGGGACTGCACTAAGAAAAGATACACATGGGGATTTTTTTTTCAAAAAAAATTTTGACTACTAATTTATCCCATTAAATAAGTGCTTCCCTGGAGCTGGGGCTCATTTTTGCAGACCATGTCTATGAGCAGAGAGGCACAACCACATTTTGTGGGAAATGCATCTCAGCATCAGGAGGCAGTTAAGTTTTCACAGATCATCCAAGGACTAAATGGGCAATAGCTCACAAGTCTTTGCACCTCACTTCCACAGAAAAGCTCTGTGCAATTACTACTGTCTTACAGCTGTGGAGACTGAGGCACACACTGGCAAGAAAATTGCTTTAGGAACTATCATCAAGCAGGATTACGAAAGAACCGGCCCCTGCTGAGCGCTGTGCTCGGGTGAGCTTGTATCCCAGATATCAGGGTATCAGTCTGTCTAGGTCCCAGCTATATTCCCAGTAACTGGCTGAGTTCCTGGGACAAAGCAGTCACCTGCATTCACTTTCTATTGTCACAATAACAAATTACCACAAATTTGGCAGCTTACAACATTTACTGTCTCACAAGTTCTGTAAATCTAAGGCCCAAGTATAATCTATTGTGGCTCAGGGAGAGCCCTCAGCTTAGAGTCTCACGGGCTGAAGTCAAGGTGTCGGCAGTACTGTGTTCCTTTTGGGAAACTGTGGGGAGGTACCCATTTTCAAGTTCACTCAAGTGTTAATCAAATTCAGTTCCTTGTGATTGTAAGACCAAGATCCCTGTTTGTTCTCTGGATATAAACTAAGGGCTAATGCAGAAGAGGCCATCTAGCTCACGGCCTCCTTCATCTTGAAAGCCAGCATTGAGGCACTGAGGCCCCTCTCACGCTTTGACTCTCCCTTGCCTCTTCTGCTGTGTTTTTCTCCGACTCTTCTCCCTTCTTCCCTTTAAGGGTCCATGTGATTATGTTGGATAATCCAGAATAATCTCCCTATTTCAAAGTAATCTGCACAGTTCCTTTGCCACATGATACTCACAGGTTCTAGGGGTTAGGGTGTGACTATCTTTGGAAAGGGACATTATTCTGTACGCTACACTTAATATATTTTTTCTTTTTTTAAATTTTATTTTACTGTAAGTTTTGGGATACATGTGCAGAACATACAGGTTTGTTACATAGGCATATATGTGCCACGGTAGTTTGCTGCACCTGCCAACCCATCATCTAGATTTTAAGCTGTGCATGCATTAAATATTTGTCCTAATCCACTCCTTCCCCTTAGCTCCACCCCCCAACAGGCCCTGGTGTGCGATATTCTTCTCCCTGTGTCCATGTGTTCTAATTGTTCAACATCCACTTATGAGTGGAAACATGCAGTGTTTGGTTTTCTGTTCGTGTGTTAGTTTGCTGAGAATGATATTTACCACCTTCATCCATGTCCCTGCCAAGGCCATGAACTCATTCTTTTTTATGGCTGCAGAGTATTCCAAGGCATATATGTGCAACCATAAATGAAGAATTAACACCTAACAGCAGATGCTAATAATATTGTCTAGGCCATTCAGCAACATACCTGAAGACTGAATTTGATGCATCAGGTACTTGTGTAGACAGAAGAGGAAAGAAGAAATATTATTGAATACACATTCTGCACCAGGCCTAGACTTAGGTGCCTTCTCATGAAAGTCTTCTTTGAACACAGTCTTTGTAGGCAAGCATATGATCCTACTTTTAAATGAGAACATTGAGACTCAGATTAATTAAGTGACTTGTCCAGTAGCAGAGCCCGCTAAATCCAAGTTCTTGTGGTTTTCTATCATGCAGTCTCTTCATGCTTAGATTTGTGCATGTCATATGTATTAAGTACACAGACTCTGAAGCAAGTGTGCCTGGGCTGCAATCCAGGTCTAAGACTTACCAGCTGTATGACCTTGGGCTAAATGCTTAATATCTCTGTGCTCCCATTTTCTCATTTGGAAAAAAATGAAGATAATAATTTTACCAGGCTTTTACAGTTATTGTGAGGATTAAATGCATTAATAGAAGCAAAGCTCTCAGAACAGTGCCTGGCATCGCTCTAGTAGTATTAGTTATTACTCTCTTACGTGTTTGAGCAATTGGATTTCATCCACATTTGTTGCCTTTCAATTGGTAGTTTTTACTATCTCACCCATGAATAGATTTTTTTCATCTCTGGACATATTTGTGTTTGCACTGCCACGTTGATTGTTAGTCTTTCTCCATAAGCCCTACTGAATGATGGAAGAAGTGATAGTGGTAAGACAATAGTTTTGAAATGATGACCATATCTAAATAATATATTAGGAAGGATAAGTGTTGCAGGGGTCTGCCAAACACTTGGAGGTTTCTCTGGCATGACATAAGACAGCACAACCCGAGAGAGGTCAGTGGATCTCAGGCAAGGTGGCTGAATGTAAGGAAACCACAGAGGTCAGAGTGCTGTCACTCTCCAGACACCAACCAGCCTGCACACTCACAAAGCATAGGCTTGCCGGGCTCCATTTGAGAAACAGAGTGCATGGCCCCACTCAGGAGCAGTGGGGTAGTATCCACAGATGACTTCCTTTCACTGCAGACACTGCCCATGGATCACGAAGCATGTTCATGCATTACACAGTCTTAGACCCTATTATCCTCCTTCTCTTCCCTCCCCCTTTCTTTCTACCCCCTCTTCCTACCCCCTCCTTCTGACACCAAGGTTATGGGAGCACCACTTTTCAGAGCAAGGAAGACCACTGCCAAGGTCACGAAGCCCAGGATGAGCATTCAGGCCCCACTCAAGCTGACCACTGCTCCCAATCATTTCACAAGCGACACCAGACACAAATTCTTTCTTGTCTTTAGACATCAGAGAGGAAGAAGTCATTATTAATTCGATCTGAGTGCCAAGTAATCACCATCAACATGAAGCAGAAACATGAGTCCCAGTGGAAATACATTACTGATCACTACAACCTAATGAACACCAGAAAGGAATCCACATGGAGGCATTTATTCTTTCACTCACAAAGAGTGAGATTTCGCTATATTGGAGGAGCACTAAGAATGGTGTTTAAAGGAAGAAGTTATACAAGGAAAGTGAAATATTTTCATGCCGTCAGTAGTGTGTGAACATTCATTTGATCATTCCATTCTGTGATCTCTTCATAGCAACTGTTGGATCATATAGCTGTCCAGCAAACAAGTCTCTTCTATGAATTCTATTTCCCTCTTGGGCCACATGCCAAGAATAACAGACTGAACTTTAACTCCAAGTCTGAAAAGTTTCCTTTTACTGACTAGAGTTCAACCCCAGTCTATTATCCTAAACTAACTGATAAAGCAATCCTTTGATGCTGTCCTTTGAACAAGTTGTGTAAGCTCAAACTCAGGGAGAAAGAAAAAAGCAGCACATAAAGGAAGCTTTTGAGTTAGCAGCTATGCTGATTCTTAATTGCAGACACAGTACAAACATTTCACACCTTAAGGTTGCAATAACAAGACCCACAAAACTTCAAAAGTACTGGCAGATATTTCTGAGTTCATTCCTTCATCTCATACAAAAACCTAAGCGGCCATATGTTACCTTATTTTTCTTGAGAGTGATGATTTATGTGCATTCCATTTTCCCCTGAATCTGGAAGCAATTACCCCTGAATATGAATGTGAAGGCAATAGAGGAGGGAGGGTGGGAAGTGCCGTGTTCACAGAACAGTGTTTACATCCCTGGCACTCTGAATATACTTCTAATATAGGGTGTGGCTGCTTATGTTGCAACTATTTATTTAAATCTGCCCACTTGTTTATTGCTTCCATGAACCATAGGCTACATTACCAGCCAAGAAAACACGTGTGAGCCTTTGACAAAAGAGAGGAAACAGCAACAACAAAAGAAGAAAAAGAAGATACAGAAAAAGAACTATTCTGATAAATATTTATTTTAACATAATTATTGAAGTAATCCCTATAGGAAAAACTCAGCAGTTTGTTGGACTTCTTCTGCCTAGTTTGGTGTTCGGGTTTGAATTATATTCGGATGGGAAAAGGCCAATGTAATCTTTTCATTGCCTGGAGCTTTTCAAGGAATTGATCTGGCCCTCCCTCTCAGTTCTTAGAAAAGAGGGAGCCTCCAGAGTTAATCTTGGGTAAAAATGTTCAAGAATGGGTCCTGAGCCAGAGTACTGCCTGACACATAGTATGAGTTCAACTGTGAACACATACACGTTGCTATCCTTAGTACTTGGCACATGCTTTATTTTTTAGTAAGCATCAATATTCAATCATCAATATTCATTTACCTATGACAGTGTGGTGGTGAAGCTTAAGTTTTTCTTTTAGAAAGCCAAGTGAACAAATAAAAAATAAAAGTATCTGCAGATAAATATATCAGGTCACACACACACACACATACACACACAGACACACACACACACACACACACACCGTGACATGCCTTATATCCACATTCTTCTGAAGCCACGTAACTGCAGCCTGCTGTTTCTTTATATGAGTAAGTTATCTTATTTTCTCCTCCATGTGTTTTGTCTGATTACATTTGTGGTATCTAATGACTTGGCCAGATTGAAGAATGATCGCTGTGAGCTTGGATGGTTAAAGGTGCCTGCAAGCCAGGCACGGTGGCATGCACCTGTAATCCTAGCTATTCCGGAGGCTGCGACAGGAGAATCCTTTGAGCCCAGGATTTCGAGATCAGCCTGGGCAACACAGCAAGATTTCATCTCAGTAAGCTTTTTAAGAGGTGCCAGTAAGTTGAACTAGCTATGTTCCCTGAGGTGGACCATGAATTGGGGTAAGGATTAGGAAAGAATTCAGGGGCGGCAATGGTTAAGTAGAGGAAACATCCTGACAAAGCAGTGATAAGCAGCAGCTAGAAATACCGCAAACAGCTATCACTGGTGAGGCCAGGAAGGGGTCATGGTCTCTTCCGATGGACTACAGAGCTTGAAAACAGGGACCTGGGAGCAGGCACTATTTAGTCACTCTGAAAAATGGCCAAGGTGTTTGAGATTAAAGAGTATAGCTCACAACGGGCCTGGGCTCAAAGATGCACAAACTGTCCAAAATACAGGCAAGACAAATTCTGCTGTCAAGAAACTGCTGTGCTCCCGTCTTGGGGGTGCCGAACACTGCAGCTGGGTTGACAAGGAAGGAATTTAAACACAGGAGAATTCATAGCCATCTACCAAAACTAGAATTTGAGGTGGTGACTCTGTGCCATGAACACGCCAGAAACCCAAGTCAGAACCAAACTGCTGCTGGTAGATGCCTTGCGTTCAATCTTCCCACTTCCTGATTACAGCCTACAATGAGACTGACCAGAGGTGGAGATGTAGGTGCCTTGGCAGGTCTTCACTGATTTGTTTCTTCATTTAGAAAACATCCTGTGGCTGCCACCTCTGTGCCAGGCACCAAGAACTGGTGGGGAAGACAATGACATAGCCCAGCAGAGAAAGAGAGAGGGAGCGCGTTTCAAGCCTTAGGTGTACTGCAAGGAAGCCCAGCAGGGAAGGGAGGCCTTCAAAAGGAGAAACCTAAGAGAAGTGGAGAAAAAGGAAACAGGGAGATTAAAACCTTTCGAGTTACACTATCTTTTCGCCATAACTTAGGTTTTCCTTTACTCATGATATTCAGTTATCTGATCTTTAACGAGAGTGAATGTATGTACACTTGCAGTAAATTGTCCTTTCACTATGCCGTGTTGAAATACATCAAACTCTACAGACCATCATGAAGGGTGAAACTAACACAGCGAAAACAATGCATGTGGTTTCGATCCCCAAACCTGTTTCTCTGCACCTCCCCGTTTCTGTCATGGTACCAATCATTCACTACTTGGACAAACCAAAGGAGTCGTCTCTGTTTTCTCTCTTAGTCTCATTACTTCTGCTCCCAACAGCTAAACCATCAGCAAACTCTTCCACTCAAAGGCTACTTCCAAAATATATCCAGAAATCATTCACTTCTCTCCATCCGCGTGCCACCTCCTAGCCCAGGACACCCATCTCTTACCTGTACCATCTCAACAGCTTCCTAACTTACCTCCCTGCTCTCACAGCTGCCACTCCCTAAATCCACTCTCCGCCAGCATAGTCACTTCATTACCTGCTTAAAGGCAGTCAGGAGTATCCTGCCCCATTTCAAGACGTGGTTTGGACCTACCTGTTCCTGTGTTCTGTCATTCCAAAAAGATGGAATGACAGATGCTTGTCACCCCATGCCTCTCCCTGCTTATCCACTATATCCCAGCCTCACACTGCCTGCTTCTTGTTTCTTAATCACTAATCCATTCCCATCTCAGGATATCTATACCTCCTGATTACTCCGTCTAGAATGTTCATATGCAGTCTTTGCATGGTTGGCTTCTTCACAAGGCTCAGCTTGAATTTCCCGTCCTTAAAGAGGTTGTGTTCTCTTAATGTTAAATCATAAAGTGTGATCACAAAAACAACCCTTTTGTTACTGAATTTAAAAATCTTCCTCTAGCGTTGTATACATCATTCTGAAGATGGTGTCCCCTTTCTCCAGTTAAAAATAAATGTAAAGAACAGTGAGCTCACTGAAATCTTTCATCTTAGCAAACTGCTCAATTCAGTGGCCAAAATGAAAGCATTTTGACCTTAGAGGTCTTTAGCTGGTTAATTTTGCAAATCTCCCTCTGCTGGAGTTACTGTGGTGAGTGAGGTCACCGGGAGCTCTGCTAAGTTCCAATACAACCTATCTGGTGGACATAGTCATTTATTTTTTAAACAACAGACACCTGAAGCACCATGTCAGAGCAAAATCGAGTCCTAGAGTTCGACTTTGCCAATCACTGCATGTTGAACTATGAATTGTAAGTTTTTGATTAGTATGTGATAGCAAATGTAACATTTCAATTTTGATGCTTAGAGAAAATTACAGACCTGGACATACTGTTCCTATAGTCAGAGCCACAGAACAGAGATGGATGTTAATTAAACTCAATGGTACTGTTAAAGGTTTCCAGTAAAGAGTATTTCACTCCTCTTCATGGTAATTCCTGCCTCCTTAAAGAAAATGAACCTCTGGCTAACAAACCTAAATTTGGTTGTCCAAGATAAGAGTAAGCACTCTTTATTGGGCCAGAAATCACTCTAAGTGTTTCACGTTCATAATGTCTAACTATCACATTATGAAAACGTCTGCCTCATGTTTTATATGAGGAAACTGAGGCTGAAGGGCCACCCAGTGAGTTAGCGGATGAGCCTGTATTCAAATTCTGGTTCATCCAGCTCTAAGCCCCTGACTAGTCCTACTGCCAACATCAGCCTCCAATCTCTTCCACTAATTAAGCTAGGACTGAGACTCACCTAACATCACTAGAGAATAAAATGAGTCTTGTAATATGAAGGAAGTGAAACAGAAAAGAGCATAAAAAAAGAAAGGGCAGAAATGGTAATAAAGGAGAAAATTGGCACAAACTCTTATTATTCTTCGAAGTGGAGCGAGTTTATTAGATTCTAGCAAAATCCACTTTATCTTTTCAATTCAATCAGATTGATAAACCCTCTGAAGATTTATACCATGCTGTCATTGTTTTTCTGACCCATCTGGTGACTGTGATCATGTTCAAACATTAAATGAGAGGAAAATAAATGTGCATTCTTTTTGGAATGACAGACACATATGTTCTCAGCCTGACAAGTCAGATTCAGCTGAAGAAGACACACACCAAAAAATTGATTTGCTTAAATGGAAAGGGCTCAAATCAGTTCCCAAGCAGCTGCTTTATTTTGAGCAAAGCTGCATGTAATACTAGATGGGATTAAACCTCTCTTTTTCTGATGAGGAGCCAGCCAAATGTTTCCTAGTTTCTAAGTTTGTACCCTGGTTAGATACCAAAGAGGAACTAAGAGGACCTTCCAAGACATCATCTGTTGAAGATGTCATTAAATTCTCCCTCACCAGACCTTTAATAATGAGAGAACAATGTCTTTAGGTGAATCGTCTGAGAATAAATCACTTCGATCTGCAGAGTGTATTAGTCATTATTTATGCACTCTGAGGCTTCAGTAAAACTCTTTTTATTTTTTTTTTCCAGTCAGGTGCTGATATTTACTGTGGTTTTTAATGGTATGCCAAAAAAGCATTCCCCCACTGTGTGTGTGTGTGTGTGTGTGTGTGTGTGTGTGTGTCTGTTCAACTGAAGATGCTGATTAGTTGGTGATAAAGACTCTCTTTTTCATAAGAGAATCATAAGAGCATGGATTTCTTAGGCATGAAAATTATTTTTCAGGAGATCGAATAATAATTTCATGTAAAATTCCTGTGAATAACTGAAGGGACATACAGCCTATTGTACCCACCTCACAAATATGAAAAGAGGCCAGAGAGGCATGACATGACTTTACTGGGTGGTAAATTCTAGCCTCAGAGACTAAGCCAGACCACAAGCCAGCAAGTTCTTAAAAACTATGTTTCACTCCTTAGGTATGTTTTACAACTTTTTAAAAAGATTGCCCTACATTTTTTTCTAAATCCCTTTTTTAGCACATCCTACTAGAAATGACTGTGTTAGTCCCTTTTGCATTGCTATACAGGAATACCTGAGACTGGATGATTCACAAGGAAATGAGGTTTATAAAGAAACTAATCCCAGCACTTTGGGAGGCCAAGGTGGGCAGATCACTTGAGGTGAGCAGTTCGAGACCAACCTGGTCAACATAGTGAAACCTCATCCCTACTGAAAATACAAAAATTAGTGGGGTATTAGGGTGTGAGCCATTTGTGCCACTGCACTCTGGACTGGGTGACAGAGCAAGACTAGAAAGAAAGAAGAAAGAAAGAAAGAAAAAGAAAGAAAGAAAGAAAGAAAGAAAGAAAGAAAAGAAAGAAAGGAAAGAAAGAAGAAAGAAAGAAAGAAAGAAAGAAAGAAAGAAAGAAAGAAAGAAAGAAAGAAAGAAAGAAAGAAAGAAGAAAATAAATTATTTAGGTCATGGTTCTGGTTCTGCAGCCTGTACAGGAAGCATGGTGCCAGCATCTGCTACTGATGAGGCCTCAGGAGGCTTATGATCAAGTGAGAAGACAAAGGGGAGCCAGTGTGTCACATGGTGAGAGAGGGAGCGAGAGAGAGAGGAAGAAGTGCCAGACTTTTTTACACAACCAGCTTTCACACGACCTGAGAGTGAGAACTCACTCCATCACCAAGGGGATGGTGCTAAGCCATTCAGGAGGGATCCACCTCTATGAACCAAACACCTCCCACCATGCCCCACCTCCAACACCAGGGATTATAATTAGACATGAGATTTGGAGGTATATTAGTCAGTTTTCATGCTGTTGATAAAGACATACCTGAGACTGGGTAATTTATAAAGAAAAGGAGCTTTAATGGACTCACAGTTCCACATGGCTGGGGAGGCCTCATAATCATGGTAGAAGGCAAAATGTGTTTCTTACATGGTAGCAGGGAGGAGAGAATGGAGCCAACACAAACAGGAAACCTCTTATAAAACCATCAGATCTCATGAGACTTATTTACTCCCATGGAGAATAGTATGAGGGAATGACACCCCATGATTCAATTACCTCCCATCAGGTCCCTCCCACAACCCACAACATGCGGGAATTATGGGAGCTACACTTCAGGATGAGAGTTGGGTCGGGACACAGTCAAACCATATTAAGAGGGGACAAATTTCAAACCATATCAATGACAGAGTGTTTAATTTTACGTTTGTTTTCAATTCCACAGGATAAAATTCACTTTCCTCTTGCAATCTCACATTTTGATTTCTGATGTTTTCTGAAACTTCTGTGAATAAAACATGCTTGTGATTGAGCTCTGTCAGTAAGGGTGCAGGTAAGTGCAAGGGTGTGCACCAGAGACAGGTGCTGCATTGGGAGAAGTCAGGAGGCCAGAGATGTCCATTGGTCTTTCCTTGTCACCATCGTTTCTGCTTATTCTTGTATTCTCACAGCATGAACTATCAACATTTGGAACTTGAAGGCTTTGCTTCAAGTGAGACCTTGTCTTTATGAAAGACAAACAAAAATCATACAGATATGGTGGTACATGCCTATAGTCCTAGTTACATGAGAGGCTAAGGCAGAAGGAGCACTTGAGCCAGGGAGGCAGAGGTTGCACTGAGTCAAAATTGCACCACTGCACTCCAGCCTGGGAGACAGACCAAGACCCTGTCTTAAAAAAAAGAGAGAGAGAAAAAGGAAAGAAGGAAAGAGAAAGAAAGAAAGAAAGAAAGAAAGAAAGAAAGAAAGAAAGAAAGAAAGAAAGAAAGAGAGAAGGAAAGAAAAAAAGGAAAGAAAGAAAGGAAGGAAAGAAGGAAGAAAAGAAAGGAAGGAAGGGAGAGAGAGAGAAAGAAGGAAAAAGAGAAAGGAAAGAGAAAAGAGAGAGAGAGAGAAAGGAAGGAAAGAAGGAAGGAAGGAAGGAAACTAAATGATGCTACTCCTACTCAAAAAAGTTCAATCTTAGGTTGCAAATCAAAGCATGGTGGGAGATGGGCATATTCTAAGACATTTCTTAGCTACTGTGATTATATTCTTTAGAGCACTAAAATATTAGAAAATATCTCTGGTCATAGATGAACTTGGTAGCTTAGAAACAGACATCCTACCCTTTTCCCAGCATATCTCTTTGTTTTATAAGTGCTGTAAAAACACCTTGCCTTTTGAAAATGTGGCTTATTAACATGCCATCTCATCTGGTTAGGTTTTTATATGAGTTACTTTCACCAAGGCTTGCTTCAAAAACTTGGAGTGACGGGAATTTTGTTTCTCTGGGTGGTTGGTTGATTGTTTAAGATACATCTTTTCTGCATTACAGGTGCTACACATAATAGAAATGATTAGTTATTGGATAGTAACACGCTTTTATTGCTTACACTAACATAATTTTGCTTGCTTTTCAAATGGAATTCATTGGCAGTTATTTAATTAGCTATTATTTTAACACAAATAAGCAATTTTTAAATCATTGCTGCATATATTTTACTGAGAAGAAGATAAATTAAACAAAGAAGAAATGAAGATACAGAGTTTTAGCCAAAGGACTGGGTTGGTATCACATGAAGGGAAATAGAATCAGAATACTGATATGGTTTGGCTGTATCCCCACCCAAATCTCACTTTCACTGTAGCTCCCATAATCCCCATGTGTTGTGGGAGGTACCTGGTGGGAGGTAATTGAATCATGGAGTTAGGTTTTTCCCTTGCTGTTATCCTGTTAGTGAATAAGTCTCAGGAGATCTGATTATGAAGGGCAATTCCCCTGCACGTGTTTTCCTGCCTACCACCATGTAAGACATGCCTTTGCTCTTCCTACGTCTTCTGCCATGACTGTGAAGCCTCCCCAGCCATGTGCAACTGTGAGTCCATTAAACCTTCTTTTATTTATAAATTACTCAGTCTCAGGTATGTCTTTATTAGCAGCATGAGAACGGACTAATACAAATGCATGACTTGATTTTGCCTAGCACTAATCTGTTTTTGGTGGTGGAGGAAGGAGGATTACCCTAGGTGAAGGGATTTGCAAAGACAAACCTGGAAGAGAGAGACTCTTCCCTGAAGCTGTTAGGAATGTCAAAAGAGGTCAAAACCACAAATTATGCAAGCATGAAGTTCAAGAAACCAGGGAGTTCTGTGATGGAGGATGCTGGCCAGGAAGTGCAGGTTGAGTGAAGCCAGAAGATCTTGGGCCTTTTAACTGCAAGTAACTTCATGTTCTACAGCCAGTGTTTATGTGCTAGCTGCTGCATGCAAGGCAAGAGGGCCCACTGTAGGTCAAGGCAGATGGCATCGACTGCAAGTTCTAAGTGAATGTTTTGCAGCTACAGGTCTCTATCCATTAGTGGGTCATAAAATAAATTCTTGAATGGCAAAAGGTGTTTGTTATTTTCATGGAGTAATAGAATGTGATAGAATACATAGATTAAGTAGAAGAAAGAGTGTTGCACATGGTAAAGGAAGTATTATTTGGAGGAATTGTGTGTGTGTGTGTGTGTTTATCATGATATAATTTGTTTTTCAATATTTTTGTGGATACATAGTAGACGTATATATTTATGGGGTACCTGAGGTATTTTGTTACTGTCATACAATGTGAAATAAGCACATCATGGGGAATGGCATATGCATACCATCAAGAATTTATTCCTCGAATTACAAACAATTCTATTACACTCCTTAAGTTATTTAAAAATGTACAAGTAAATTGTTATTGACTATAGTCACACTATTGTGCTATCAATGTAATGTGATTTGTATTTCTTAATATAAATCAAGGTCAAGAAAGGCTCGAAAAGCACAATTGGTATTCCAGATAAACCCTGCTTGCTCTCATCCTAATCACAGAAAACATTGAACAGGCAACTTTCATTTATAGTTAGGTCTGTATCCTGAGTTTACTTGGCTCAGTATTTGGTCAGCACCACTACCACCATCCCACCCCACCCACTCCTTTGGGCCATCTCTGACTGTCTTAAGCCTAGTCAAGGTTATCTTCTTAGGAATCCACACAGCCTCCAGTTCCAGCCTTTCCTGTGAGCCCATTACTTACACAAGGCCCTTTACTGAGACTTCTATCCTAACTGGCACTGAAATTCCAAGCCAGTCCTGAAACCTTGCTCTTAAAACCCAGAGTACTTGGCAAAATTCCTAACAACCTTCCTAAATATTGCTTGATGTGTCTTCCCAAGGATTTAAACTCTGGAATTTTATTCTGCAGATGAGCTAGAGTCCCATGTTCATCTATATGCTTCCCTCTTGGAATTCTGCCTGTGCCATACTAGGAACATCACCACTAATGGAAACCCTGGCTATTATGTACCCAGGGCAGCCTCAACTCACCTCTTAACTGAACTATGACTTATAATTACTCATCTGAGCTTAGCATTGGGATTCATCTGGAGAAGTGGTTCTCCAAGTGTAGTCTCAAATGAGCAATATCAACATTTCTTGGGAACTTAATGGAAATAAAAATTATTGGGCCCACCACAGACCTACTGAATTAGAAACTCTAGAGCTATGGCCTAGCCGTTTGAGTTTTAATAAGCCCTTTGAAGTTTGCACACTAAAGGCTTTGGACTATTGTTCTAGGCAAAGACACATGGAATAGAACATCTATTGATACAGGATAACTGGGATAGTTTTTTTTTAATTCCCTCACACGGATTGCTATGTGATGGTGCCATGCTCAAATGAAATGTATTCATTTATTAACTTTATTATGTTAGAATAGGAATCTTGTCACTGCTGTCTTTGTTCCTATAGTTTTACTCAATTGAAATATGAGAATAGTTAAGTAGCAACCTGACTAAATAAAAATGGAGCATGTAGTAGCATAACTGTTTTGAGGTTTGCAAGTTTTCATAATGCTAAAAAAAAAAAAAAAAAAAAAAAAAAAAAAAAAGCCACTTGTTAAGTTTCACTGGCTACATGTCTTTCTTCCAGCTGGGACCATTAGTAAAAACATGTGAACTTCATGAGGCATCTTTTTTCCTCAGGAAAACACAAAGCAGTGTTTGCTTTTTTGTTTGTCGTTTGTTTGTTTTATAATGTCTTGGTCCATTTTCTGTTGTTATACTATAGACTGAGTAATTTATAATAAAAAGAAATTTCTTATAGTTCTGGAGGGTGACATGTATAAGGTTGAGGGGGCCACATCTAAGGAGGAATTTCTTGCTCTCTGACATGACAGAAGGCATTACAGGGTGAACGGAGCAAGCCACCATGCTGGCTTTTATAACAGAGCCACTCCCAAAGATAACCAGCCCACTCTTTTGACCACCCATTAATCCATTAATTCATTCACCCAATCACCTTCTATAGGTCTCACCTGGTCCCACCTTTTTACACCATCATAATGGCAGTTAAATTCCAATGTGAGTTTTGGAGGGGAAATTCAGATAATAGTAAATATGGTTCTAGACATCAGGTCCCTTATCACATGTGTGCATTTTTTAGTTTGCCCATCAGACATTGCTTTAAAGCAATTATGTAAAATGCAGATTACTGCTGATTATAATTAATGCAGATTATAATTCAAAAGTAAACACCTTAAGACAGCAGCATACCTTAATGGAGAACAAACTTTATTAATATTTTTTGGTCTATGATGCACTTAGGAACTTTCTTATAAAGAGATACCTCCTTCCAGGCATTAGCCTACTTCGTTACTAATCCTTAGCCTTCCAAACCCAAGCACAGATGTATCTGTGTATGCTGACAGTTACATACTTACACACATACCCACAAACTCTGGTGTTTTTGCTTCAAAGACTGGACACACTGATTTGGCAGAGAGTGGAAACTACAAATCAACCATTACAAAAAAACATGAAGTCAGTATTCCTGTGATATGGTTTGGCTCTGTGTCCACATCCAAATCTCATCTTGAATTGTAATCCACACATTTGGAAGGATGTGATTGGATCACATGGGTGGTTTCCTCCATGCTGGTCTCATGATAGTGAGGGAATTCGCACAAGATCTGATGGTTTTATAAATGGCTGTTTCTCCTGGGCTTTTCATTTTCTTCTCTCTCCTCCCACCACATTAAGAAGGTCCTTACTTCCCCTTCACCTTCTGCCATGATTGTAAGTTTCCTGACGCCCCCCTAGCCTTGTGGAACTGTGAATCAATTAAGCTTCTTTCCTTTATAAATTATCCAGTGGCGGGTATTGGGTATTTCTTTACAGCAGTATGGAAACAGACTAATACATCCTGAGTTCCATTTGTGGCCCTGTCAATGACTAGCTGTAGTGTGCAGGTATTTTTCTGGCCTATCCAACATCACATTCTTTGGGGAGTCACCCCTCTACCATTTCACCATTTGGGGAGTCACCCCTCTACCATTTCACCATGGGTCTCCTTAGACCACATGGCGCAGGTGAAATTGATATCACCTACCTCCTGAAGAAGCAGCCATGACTGGGTCACTCAGAGAACTGAGCCCATACCCTGGGCATGGTGATTAGGACAGGAAAGTGTCCCTTCCCCAAACTGAGCCAAATCATAATGTTCCCAGTAGTCTTGCCATGAGAGGTGGTTTCTCTTTCTCTGTGATTATGAACATTGAAAGCTACATGCAACTGGAACTCCTGAGGGACATTGTGCTGCCTCCTAGGGAGAGGATGAGAGGCAAGCCAGGCAGAGAAAAGCATCTCCAAGAGGCCTGAAACCACAGACGCCCAACATCAAGTGCATGTCTTTGGCTCCTTCGTTACCCATGTCAATCAACTCCTCTTTTTCACAAAATCTAGTTTGAATTGGTTTTTGGTTATTTGCAATGAAGAGCCTCACAGAATTGGCTGGATAGTCCTGTAAAATTGATTTTCTAATTGATTCAATAAATGGGTAAATCATTCTCGATGGCCTTTTTCTACATCTATGATTCTAAAAAAAAATTCTACTCCCTAACTTGTGCATGTTATTTTCTCACAGAGCAACCAACTTATTTCTAGACCAGTTTTCTTTTGCTTAAACAACATTGAATTTATCCCCCCTTAATTTTCTGCAAAGATGAATTTAAGTCCAAATGTATGGATGCTGTGAAGAGAAAGTCCCACTCTGGACTGCTGCAAAACAGTTCACTGACTGGTGCACAGGCACTGAAGTCTGCAAGTCCAGCTGCGTGAGGTTCATCTTCTTGCCATTGACCTTGTTTTGTAACTGGCACATCAGTCCCTTATTTGGTTCTGGTGAGAGCAAAGGCAAAATGCACTGATCATATTTGCTGACGTATTATGAGCAGTCAAAGCATAAGCACTGAAGTATTGGCGGCCCTGATAAACCCAAATGAACACAGGAAAAGGTTACATTGTTCTATAAACAGTTTTTATATATAAATGTCACATGAAAGGCAGTGGGATTGAAGATTTATGCCGTGGGGCTGCCTGGAAAACATCACTTGAGCGCTGTTGTTCCTTTGGCAGTAGATGTTGTGGCACTTACTGCTTCTTTAATCTGGGCTTCTCTTTCTTAGAACTCTACAGTGTCAAAACAGTTCTTTGTTCTTAGTTTATATGTAAAAAATTTTATTAAAAAGAACTGAGGCTATGTTATTTCTTTTTTATTAAAAAAAAAACAAAGGCAAATAGAAGAAAATGTTAACAAAGTATATTTCTGGGCATTGCGAACCCAGGTGTTTTTTGTACATAAAAATGTACTTAGGGTTCTAATGGTTGCAGCAAATGATCACTTACAAGACTCCAGAAGGGTTCATGAATTCATCTTCTGTCCTAATAACAGCACATAAAAAAGTTCTCATCAAATAATATTATATTGAGCCCAGAGATGAAAAATAAACCACACTGAGATGAGAATACTTGAAAGCTGCTCAGAACATCAGTTGCTAAACCTGGAATCTACCTCCAAACCTGTTTGAGTGTCAAGGAGCAAAATCTCACTCACATTTATTAAAAGCAGCTTCTTCACCTTTAAGAAGAGAATTTAGGTTGTGAGGGGACTAAAACTACTGCAAGAAGAATGCTGCAGAAGGCCAATAAAGAAATTTTATATGCAGAGGAATTTGCCATGTATGTGTAAATGATACAGTTGTTGTGCCGATCATATGCATTTTTATTGCTTTAGTATAATTTATCATTTTCATGATTACTTGCCAGTGTTTAATGGCAAGAAATTGTGGGAGGTTTTTTGTAGCATAAAAGCAATAGCTGTGTTTCCTTATGCGTATTTATTTAATTAATGTTATTAACACTGCGTTTACTCTAAGAATGTAATATAATTATACACCAAAGGAATTTCTCAGAAAAACTTTCCTTTCGTGTCATTTCATGTATTACTTATAGGACAATGTTATTTATTCATGGAATCTGGCATTATAGTTACTGAAAATATATTGTCCTAAGCACAACCTGTTTCAGAGAGATACTGAGATTCCAATGTTCCAGATCTCTCACAGTGATGACTAGATCTGCTCAAAGAAAAGATCCCTGGCCTTACCTTTGAATACGGACAAACAAACACACATTTAAATGTGTCAGGTCAGTACTATTTTTTTATGATTCCCTAAAGTAAAGTGCCACTTTCATCAAATAGACAAATTGGCAATCACAAGTCTTAGTTCAGCAAAAACATATTGTAACACTGTAAATTTTATTTATCGTTTTCCATTGTTACAGCCAACCCATAGACACAGAAAAGTGCAAGAGGCTTAATTACATTTACAGAACATGATGTAAGTGCTTAAATGGTGGCTAACATAATGGAAAGATAGAACTGACAGAAGTCAGCAGTCAGAAGAGAAAATGTTACCTGATGTTTAGGAGGCTAATTTCCTCCACCCAGGGAGTGAAGAGTCAAAGTAATACCGCCTCAAGTTGAGGAATCAAGGACTAGAGATATAAGCATAAGGAAAGTGCATAGAGTAACATGGGTTATCATGAACATAAGATAGCAGAGCATATACAGAAGAGGGTTAAATCACAAATGGTGAATAAACATAGGACAAATCCTTAAGAGCAGAAATCAATACTGACATATTTGGTGAAACAAAAAGAAGTATAAATATATGGCTTTTTGTGACTGTAGAAGTATTTAAAAATGAAACCAGAAACGGTTCATCCCCAGTGCTCCCCTTACTTGACCTATCAGCATAACTTCTCCCCTGACACCTGGCCTCTGAGTTTTCAGCATGCACTCCTGTCCTCCCCAGGCTTTCTTCCTGCTGCACTTGCTTCTTGACAGTCCTCCTGGCTGCTTCCTCCTCTCTCACTGCTTAATGTCAGGGTGTCCCTGACCAGTTCTTGGCCCTCTCTTTTTCTCTTTCTGCACTCATTCCCTTGGTAGTGACAGTCTCTTGGCATAGGATCATCTGCATATTTCTCTGAGATGTTGAAAAATGCAACCAGTAGTAATAATTTTAGTTGAAAAAGATTTATTAGGCAACTTAGGATATCAAAAGCACAGTATGAGGTTCTCAAAGAGTGTTGTTCACTAGAATTTTCTGTTGTGTTGAAACATTTCATATCTGCACTCTCCAATATAATAGCCACTAGCCACGTGTGACTACTAAGGGCCTAAAATGTGGCTACCGTGTATCTGAGAAACTGAATTTTTAATTTTATTAAATTTTAAGGGCCACATGTGGTTAGCAGCTATCATATTGTACAGTGCATTTCTAGAGACTTGGCTATGAACAAGAAAGAGATCCCACTAAAGAAAAGATAATTTGAGAAAATAGAGGATAAAACATTCTTTATCTCTACTAAAAGTAGTCCAAGTTCACTCAACCATATCATGTAAACATTTTGGAAAACTAGTTCTAATTTTTACTGGTGAAAGATAGACAGATCAATTTTTATCATTCTTACCATTATTTTGTTTCTGATTTTAGAATATTAATCCCATTCTTAACTGTAAATTTTGGTGGTTAGGGAATGCAAAGTTAAGAACTAAACTAAAATCAAGGCACTAAATTTTAGCCAACTTAAATTTTTCATCTTCCTTGTGTTTTAGCCAACTTAAATTTTCCATCTTCCTTGTGTTTCAGCATTGTCTCTTCAGTTTCAAAGATCTCACTAGAACAATTGTGATTTCATCAGTCTCTAATTCTGGGCTTCTTACTCTGATTTTATTTCCTGTTGTTTATCATATGCATTGTGAATATCTCCCTGCATCATTGATACTTGCCTTTCATCAATGCCAGCCTTCTGTGTTTATACTCCACTAATAGCTGTGATAATCTCAACTCAATCCTGGCTTGGAAAGGAAATACGATATTTCATTCTGATTAACACATCGTCATATTAGAATTCCTATTTTTTACTGTGTATTTTCTCAGGGCAGATTTTCATATGGTGTATATCCAGGTTTTAGTTACTTAGTCATTTTGAGTTTATTTTGTAAAAGCTCCTTGTTTAAAATTTTTTAAACTATTTTTAGATGAGTAAATGTCTGCTGTACCTTCATAATGTTAACTACTCCTGTCGATTTCATATTCCCAAAGCCACACCCACCATTATTTTTGAGACATGTCTCTCTTTCTCTGGACTTCACTCTTGGCAGTGGAATATGAGGCTACTGTGAGACCACAGACATCCATAAACTTTCTAAGATAACCTTCTTTTGTCTGGCTGAAGGGGTATTCTAGTTGCCATTTTATTCCTACCCCAGGTTTTTAAAAGTTGTTAACAGCCTAATGTTTGTGTTGGTCTTTAAGCCTTGGAGCAAAGGTTAGAATGAAAGGCCATGTCTTGCTGGAGTACCTGAACTTGACCTCTGTGGTCAGGCTGTATCTTCACTTAAGAATCTCCCACTGAATGTGGAGATGGTCTGAGAAACTCATGTTTTTCTAAACCAGCAAGTTCTGGATTGTCTATAGTCCCTTGACATTCTATTAGCAAACCAGCTGGTTATTTTCTGAGCCCATGATATCATATAGCTAATATGAAATATTAGCTGGCTAAAAGAAGCCAGCCAATACTTCAACATTCTCATAGAAACCATTTTTCCCATGTCTACAAGTTCAGTGGTTACTTATGTACCTTCCAGTTTACCGCAGTTACAGAACATGGGTCATCCCTCTTGCAGGCTGCTCTGATGTTTTCTTCAGTATTGTACCAACCTATGCCACCACCCAGTCCCAAATAATTTAGGTTTTTCTTATAGCCAGCACACCACTTGTTAATCCAAATGTCTATATTCATTTGCAATTGGTACAGAAATCTTGCATAACAAACAGCTTTAAAAAACCTTGGTAGTATGCAATGGATATAGTTTGGATGTCCTCTCCAAAATCTCATGTTTGATTATAATCCCCAGTGTTGGAGGTGGGACCTAGAAGGAGGTGTTTCACTCATGGGGACAGATCCCTCATGGATTGGTGCTGTCCTTGCAATAGTGAGTGAGTTCTCTCAAGATCTGGTTGTTGTAAAATGTGGCAGCTACCCCCCAGCTCTCTCTCTTGCTCCTGCTCTGGCCACGTGATGTGCAAGCTCCTGCTTTGCACCATGACTATAAGCTTCCTGAGGTCTCCTCAGAAGCAGATGCCAGCACTATGGTTCCTATACAGCCTGTAGAACCATGAACCAATTAAATGTCTTTTCTTAAAAATTACCCAGTCTCAAATATTTCTTTATAGCAATGTAAATACGGCCTAACATAGCAACAATAAACATTTATTTAGCTCACATTATCTGTAGATTGGCTGGGGCAGGGTCTGCTTATCCATGCAAATATGGCCTAAAACAGCAACAATGAACATTTATTTAGCTCATGTTATCCGTAGATTGGCTGAGGCTGAGTCTGCCTATCCAGGCTGGGACAAGCCAGCTGGGTGGCTCAGCACTATGCATCTCATTCCCTTCCTGGAACCTGCAAACTAATCTGGTCATGTTCCCTTCATGGAAGCCCCAGAAGTACAGGAACCCGGGACTTACCATACAAGACCATTTTCAGTCTTTGTTGAGTCACAACTGCTAACATTCCATTAGCCAAAGCAAATCACATTCTAAGCCCAAAATTGAGGAGTGGTGAAATATTTTCTATCCACTATGAAGACAAAGAAAGCCATATGGCCAAGTCCAACATTAAAGGACAGGGGAAGTATACTCCTTCCATTTAAGTGAGAAGGAAGGGAATATGTCTGACAAGAGGTAAATCTCATACAAGCACACACACACACACACACACACACACACACACACACACACACTTCTTGTTTCTAATTCACTTTCATAATTCCTATATAAGTTAGGTACCTTTTAGTATAAACAACCAAAATAAATCTTGTTAAACTAACTACAAGGATATTCACTGGAAGAGTATGGGGAAATTCACAGAATCAAACAAAAATCTGACCTCAGAAAGAATTAGACCCAGAAAATTCAAAATATCAGAGTAGCAGAAACTAGTAGACAGTCTCAGGGGGATTCTGTATGGAATGGGGACAACTTTCCATCAAGTCACTCAGCTAAGGATTCCAATTCTCATGAGAGAGAGTCTAATTGAGCAATTCTGCCTAGTCCTGGGCCAGTGAGGGGTCAGAACACTGCCCTACCAAATCTGCAAATAACAGGGAAAGTTTGGTCCCAAAGGAAAATCAATGTTTTGTTATCAGGAGTTCAGGGTACTGCACGCTAAGAAGACAAAAACAATTGGTGTGCCCACCAGCTACCTTACAAGCCAATCTATTAGGATTTAAGAACTTTAAACTTGTCAAAAGTAGTATATTGTGCAAACCCACTTACATATATTTATCCAATTAAAATTTGTATGAAGAAATAAACCTATGTTACCATACCAGACACAGTGGCTCATGCCTGTAATTACAGCACTCTGGGAGGCCAAGGCAGGAGGATTGCTTCAGGTCAGGAGGTCAAGTTCAACCAGGCCAACATGGAAAGACCCCCATATCTATTTAAATTTAATAAAAATAAAATAAAATAAAAAAGGAAACAAGCCTATGTTAGTCTGATAATCATTGTTCATCAGAGGTCTTAGAATCAAGACTAATCAGAACTTTACTCTTAAATTTCCAAGTCTACCTTTTACCACTTACATGACCATGGATAAGTCACTGCCCCACAATCTTCTCGTTATAAAATGGGAAAAATCTGCTTTATCAAGTTCAGTGCATTGTTGTGAGGCTTTAATGTTTTCAAAGGTACATATACAAAAGTGCTTTAAAACTTGTGAAGTTACTCCCAGGTGACAGCAACCCTTATGTGTCTCATGACACTGGTATCAGTTTACAATTTCTTACAAGACTTATCACCACAACCTCCACAACCTATGCCTATTTATTATTTCATCTAGAAACACAGGCAGGTCAGAAAAACTTTTCCTATTTAAGTTAATTACTTACAATTACAGGAAAAAGACACTCTCAATGCAGTGTTCCCAAAGAATGAAGAAGGGAAGAGGAAATGGTTATTTGCATGCCACTGTTGGAATACAGTCTTAGTGAAGCCCAGTGCTGGGGTCTATTACTGTATTCCACTATCATAAGAAGTACTTACGATACTTCAGGTCAGTATTCCATTATCACAAGTACTAGTTTGGGAAAGTATTCAATAGTCATACAAGGTGAAATGGCAGAGGCAGACAGAGACTGACAAAGAGACAAAGAAATTCTCTTCTCCACGGAAAATTTGAGCTCATATGATCACACCACTGCACTCTAGCCTGGGAAATAGAGCAAGACCCTGTCAAAAAAAAAAAAAAAAAAAAAAAAAGACAGAACAGAAAAGTCAAGTTCAGAGTTGCTGAGTGAATAGCAGAGACTGCGTATATACTAAATAGCAACTTATTTAATTCCATACTTAATGCCTTTCACTCTTTTGTATGTTTGTCATTGGCAAATATTTGCAAAAGAAACAGAAAATAGCAGAATATTCCAACAACCTTCATGTAGTCAGCTGAGGGAGCATGAAATATACAAAAGTGACTTAGTGAGATTCACCCCATGTGGGGCAGCACAGCCTCCCTTTCAACAGCAGCTCGAAGTTGATACCTTGGTGAAGACCATACACATGGAGTGGACATCAGCACCCCCATGGCCCCATACAGAAGCACTGGTATCTTGAATTCCTCCTTGAAGGTCTAACCACCTCCACATGTGCACAAAGGGATGCTCAGCCCTCACTGCTTAAAGGTGGAACCTCACCAGGATCTTCCTTAGCAGGTGGCTGGCTCATTCACGGCTACTACTTTCTACAGTTGGGCCCTAGATATGTCTTACCTTGTAACTGATCTCTAGTTGTTCTTCCATTCATGTAGCAGAATAATATTTTTTACAGCATTATCTTACTTGGTTTTATCTCATGGTAATTTTCCCCTACACAAGCGAAGAGTAGGCTCAGAATCCCTTGCACACACAGAACTGGTGTGGCAGAATCTCCTAGGCATGTGCAGCTCCAGGAACTTCCTCCCCTCAGAGATCATGCCGGAGCCTCTGATGTGGACATCACTGCAGAGGGCTGCCTCTGGAAGATGGAACAAATAAATGTGGGCAAGGAGCTCCCTGAGGGTAGAAAAAGGTTTCCTGAGCTGAGGTAAGAATAAGGGAGAGAGTTATGGGAGTAAAGTCCTGAGTGTGTCTCAGGAAGAATGCCCCACACACAGACACACATAGTCACACAGACCCAGATACACACAGATACACATGGTTACACAGACAGACACACATATACAGATAGACACAAAGAGACATGTATGGTCATAGTAACATACATGGACACATGGACACAGACACACAGATATGTATAAACACAAACATAAAGCTAGACACACAGCGACATACGGACACATAGATGCACATACACTCTCAAACATATTTATACAAATGGCACATACTGACATATACAGAAAGCTACACATAGAGACACACATGGACATATATATGTGATCACACATACAGAGAGACATGTACACACACACACACATGGACACATATAAACACAAAAACACTCATGGACACACAAACACAGACACACAGACACACATGGACACACATTTGCAGATAGCCACAGATACGGATTCCCATGGACACCCGGGACACACACACAAGGACATACACGTGTCAACATCCTCCTCTCCTGTTCTAATTCTTAGGTGTTTGGGGGCTGTGTCCAGTTGACTGGGCCATGGGAAGCCTCTCTGAAATCCCCATGTTCCTTCCCAGCATCAAGCTTGCAGTCCCTCAGTTACGAGACTTAGAGGGGCTCAAAAGAAAAAGAATAAGATGATCACAGTCCATGGGCAACGAAGGACCAGGCAACCCATGCAAGTCCCAAAGGATACCACAGTGAATAGAAGAATAGGGTGAGCTCACTGTCCCTTGATCCCAACAACTTTCTATTGAACCAGAAGAGAGGGAGGGAAGCTTTAGATTATCTGAAGTAAAGTTTCCATCATCCCAACAGTATAAAACTGGGAACTAACTCGAGTTGTAGGAAAAATCAAATCAAATTTTGTGCATACCAAGGCTTGTGGACTGAGATCCATACCAGCCACCTGTGCACATTTTTGTCTCCTGATTAAACTGTGAGTTCCCAGAAGATGCCTGACAGATAACCTTCCCTGTAGTATTCTTGCAGCAGAGCTTGTCAGATGTGACTGTTCACTTGAATCACTTGGATCTGGTTAAAACACAGATTCCGATTCAGTAAAGCTAAGACAGGTCCAAGATTCTTCATTTCTAACAAGTCCCCAGACGTTGCTGATCGTGAGTAGCAAAACCACAGAGATTCATAGTAATCTGCCCACATACTAGATGCTGGGGTGAGGGGTGAGGAGAAGAACAAACAAGCAAATAGAAAATGGATCCTGAAAAAATGTGAAGAATTGTGGAAGTATACTGACTCTATTCATCACTCATGTGTTTACCTTTGGCTCAGCTAGAATAGGAGAGCTAGGTGGCACAGCACAGAAAGAATACTATACTAAATGAATTTTCTTCTAGTTAATACCATTTCTTATTAAATATAATAATAAACCAATATTTAGTAAATGCTAGGAGTGTCAACAAAATGTTCACTCTTGTGATACTCGCATTCTAATTGGGTTAGTTAACTCTTTTTTTTTTTAAGACAGAGTCTCACTCTGTCGCCCAGGTTGGAGTGCAGTGGTGCCATCTCAGCTCACTGCAACCTCCACCTCCTGAGTTCAAGTGATTCTCCTGCCTCAGCCTCCCTAGTAGCTGGGAGTACAGGTGTGCACTACCAAACACGGCTAATGTTTATATTTTCAGTAGAGACAGGGTTTTGCCATATTCGCCAAACTGATATCAAACTCATGACCTCAAGCGATCCGTCCACCTCAGCCTCTCAAAGTGCTGGGATTTCAGGCATGAGCTGTCACGTCCAGCCAGGTTAATTAACTCTTTGTGCATATATCCAGAGTTATACCCAAATAGACAGACCTGGATACATATCCAGATCTACACATATAGATGCACAGACACACATGATCACACATGTTGGGTACATGTTATCTCATTCGATCCATAAAAGAACTACTTTTATAAGTGAGAATACTGAGGGCCATGGTGATGGTGACTGATCTGAAGCCAGACAATCAGTAAAAGACAAGGTACAGATTTGAATCTGATTTTCTTTTACGTTCTATTCCCTTCCTAATAGCCCAGTGAACCAAATTTGCCATAAAGGCATTGTTGTAAGTGATTACTAGGCCTTTCATTCAGGCTACAGTATTTTATTGCTAGACGGGAACTGGCAAAAGAGATTCTTACCTTATTGGTCAAAAAGATCATTTTTATTTATGAAAAAGATGTTCGCAGGGTGATTGCTCATCAGAAGGCATCTGATTTCCATTTGGAAAACAGGCAACAATCTCAATATGTGATTCCGTTTAAATATCCTTCTTTATTTCAAATTCTTTCTGGATTTATTTGCCTTTGATGAAAGGCAGACTTACTCTCTCAATGGTTATTGTTATATCACTGAAGACATTGTAAGTGATCTTGAGGCAACTTCTAACAAAATAAGGAAAAATAATTTATTTAAAAATGTATGGAATGAATAATTGTGGTGGTTTGTTCATTCATCCTCTAAATGTTTGCAAAGAAATTTCTCTCCCAACCCTACAATTAAATTGTAAATGAATTCTAGAGTAAAATTGATTGTGTCATCTTTCAGACAAAATTTTTAGGACTGCCATTATGCTGCCTTGGGGTTGGAGAAGTATCAGGGAGCCAGGGGAGAAAAACAGGTGAAGTAGGCTCATAGTACTGCAGCTGAAGCCCTCATTAAATTGTGAGTTGCATGATTAAAAAAGACTATGTAATGTCTCTCCTGCTATATTTGGGAATTCTCTTCAACATAATATACTTAATTTAGCCAACACAGTGCCACATTTAGACAGAGGTGAAGAAACGTACACATTAAATTGCATGCTGCAACGTGCATACAAAATTCAATTAGTCTTGGCCGTGTGCAGCAGCTCGCGCCTGTAATCCCAGCACTTTGGGAAGTGGAGGCAAGTGAATCACGTGAGGTGAGGAGTTCAAGACCAGCCTGGGCAACATGGTGAAAGCCCATCTCTACTAAAAATGCAAAAATGAGCTGGGCATGGTGGCATGCCCCTGTAATCCTTACTTGGTAGGCTGAGGCAGGAGAATTGCTTAAACCTGGGACACAGAGGCTGCAGTGAGCAGAGATCAATCACACCACTGCACTCCAGCCTGGGTGACAGAGATACTCCAACCCAAAAAAGAAAAAGAAAAGAAAAGAAAAGAAACACATCGCAAAATTCAATTAGTCTTGTAATTGCTTCAACGTAGTAGCAATGCAGCTAGTTTGTGGTGACTGTCACAAGCATAAATAACCTTGGTACCCATCTGCCATAACCAGGATAACCCTGGCTTGCCCTGGACAGCCTTGGTTTCTGCTGTGAAGCCAACACAACCATTAATAGCTCTTCTCTTCACTTTTGAATGTGTCCTCATTCGGACAACAAATTATATAGTCACTTTATTTCTGAGTGACTTTCATTTCTGCTGAAACCTCACTGTTTGCTCATTTGCCAATTATGCTGGGAATCCTGCCATGCAAAGAGAAGAGTAATGAGTATAGATCCAAGTTCTCCAGATTAAAGAAGTCATGGAGTAAATCAACAGTAACAATAACACCACCTTAGATCTCCATCATGAACACCTGAGGAGATATGGATTTTTAAATAACTTTTCTAATTAATTTCTTACAGAGAGGGAAATCCTGTCATTATCACCACATGACAGGTGAAATCAAGCAAAATTAGTTAAAAAGTATCTGACCACCTACTACTTGATGATGAGCACGATTACAGGTGATTGAGCATAAAAGCACCTAAAAATAAAACATGTTGTTCTATCCTCAAGGTGCTCTGAACCTATTGTGAGAGAGCCCAGACCAAAGAAGAAAAAGTAAGAAGTATTAAGTGACAGGTATAGACTATTATGCCCAAGTATTGAAAGATTCCCTCTCCAGGTTATATAAGAAATATGTGTCAGGGTTAAGAATAGAAGGAGCAGAAAGAAAATAAACATTTATCAAGCACATACTGTAAGCTTTATGTCTACCCACTAGCTTTGTGTCTTAACACACTTAATTCTCATTACAAGCCCTAGAAACAGATCCTAAGGGAAGAAACTGGCCTGAGGTCATCCAGAGTCCACTCCAGATGACAGAGGACAAAGCCTATGTTCCCTCCCCTTTACTATATGAATCGCCTTTATTTTTCATATCCCAGGGCAGAATTGGCCAATAACAGGAATCCATCAATTGTCTATACTGAGGTGAAATCAATTGAAAATTGTACAAAATGTAATACCAAAAAAATTTAAATCAGATTTTTTTGAAAAAAATGAAAGAAGACTGCTATACCACATTTCCCTCATTCAGTTTCAAAGGCAAATTTCCATGCAGTTGTGCATGATTAGGAAAAGAAAGAAGAAAGGGGAGATTGCGTAAAAAGATGTAGTGATCCAAGAATTGTTTGTTGAGCTCGTCATGTTGAATTCCCTAAGAAGACTACCCTATGGAATACATTACCATCTACTTGCTCTTCTCCCAGTGCTAATCAGAACAAAATCCCCTATTCTTTGCTGCCATCTTTGTGTAGCAGGGTAAGGAACTGCTGAGCTGCTGTTGAAGGTTTTGAAGCCTTTGTCCTGCTATTGATTCAACTCCCCACCCCTCAATTTGTCAAATACTTTGGAGTTGCAAAGCATGGTGCTGGATGGAGAAAGGGAGTTGGGAGACATAATTCCTGACCACTAGTACTAACCAGCAGGGAAGTGGAACAAGTGTGGATACAAGAGAAGTCACAATGTAATGAACCAAGAGAAGTAAATCATGTCCCCTGAAGACACAAGTGCCCAGTCACAACGAACTCCCCTCTCTCTTTCCCACTGATGAGCATGGACGTTCTTATTGAAACAGGTTGCCTAACACCGTCTATGACTTCTTCACTGGCTTGTTATAAGATTGTTACGTTTTAATAAAATAAAATGACTGAAAGCACACTTTGAAAACTCTAGTATACAAATGAAAGGTTTTATTTTTACAGAAATCTGGGGCCCACTCTACTGTTTAACGCAAATCCATACTGTCTTCCTAAATCATGAATCAAACAGGCTTCTGTGCATCTGCTGAGAACTGCGAATGCACTGGAATCTCAGGTTCTTCCCATCTCTGCAGCCTCCCTGCCTGGTCTCTGTCCATTCTCCTCTTGCAGCCCAGCCAAGGCCCTCTTTCACACTGAACTGCCTTCTCTGATGATCTCATGCAGACAGACTCATGCTTCAATTCTCTGTTGACCCAAAGTTAAGCCTCCAGGTCAGATGTCTCTGAACTCCAGACTCATACATTTGCCTGCCTGGTGGAGATTTCCACTTAAAAGTCTCTAAAGCCTGTCCAAAAGGAACTCAGTATCTTCCTTCTCCTCCACAGAATACATCCATTTGCCATGTCCCCATCCTCAGGGAGTGCCGATTGTCCTTTACTAGTTACCCAAGTCAGAAGATGGCTGTCACCTCGGCACCCCCTGCCTCTTCTCCCTCTCTCCAGGATTTTCTTCTTCCACTTAGCTTGTTTAGAATATAACATAAGAAGGAGGGAGGTTGGAAAATAACATTTCGTATGCACTCTTACTCATCATGTTCCCTCATGATTAAATGTTCATTTCTGATTTTGGTATTCCAAGAATGTCTTTTGTTTCTATAAAGAGAACAAACAACATTAAGCTCTATACAGACCAGCATTTTCCTCACTGTATTCCCTGAAATGTTATTGCTAAATGATTTTAATAGGAGATGTTTCTTTAAAAAATAAAAAAGTAGAAGTGCTTCCAACGTTAGATTGTAGATTGATTGTGTTTCCCAGGCCTGCCCCTTCACCTCTGGTTCCCAGGATTTGGGCTTCTAGGCAAATGCTATTGTTTTTGTTTTTGTTTTTTTGTTTTTTGTTTTTTGTTTTTGTTTTTGTTTTTGTTTTTTTGACAAGGTCTCACTCTGTCACCCAGATTAGAGTGCAGTAGCACCATCACAGCTCACGCAGCCTTGACCTCCCAGGCTCCAGCGATCCTCCCACCTCAGCCTCCTGAGTAGCTGGAACCACAGGAGCATGCCACCATGCCCGGCTAATGTTTGTAGTCTTTGTAGAGACCGGGTTTTACCATGCTGCCCAAGCTGGTCTTAAACTCCTCGGCTCAAGTAATCTGTCTGCCTCAGCCCCCCAAAGTGCTGGGATGACAGATGTGAGCCACCGTGTCCGGCCCCCAAATGAGATTTTCACTCTGGCCCCAAGAAATGAATGAGACGATTACGTCTGCTTAGAACACACTGATGACAGTATAATTTGTGTACAGATGTGATGTTTGAATTTAAGACGGTAACTCGCTTTTTGCTGTTGTTGGGTTTGCTTGCTTTTTGATGTACCTGAGCGAATCATGAGCTATGTGAGTCTACACACCCTAGCTTGTATGAGCTTGGCTATTTTCATTGGCAGCCCTGACTCTACCAGTCTGACCTGCCAAAGGATGAGGCCTCAGGTCCTTTCCTAAACACAGCTTGATGTAGCAGGACCCAAAACCAACACATTGCTGTTGCCCTGCTGGGACCTGCCACCATACTGGCTATCCCCATCCTACTCCTGGTGAAGTAGTGTACATTAAATGCGGATGCGGCTGGCTCCACCTGCCAGCAGCATGCATGTTACCCTTCCCAGGCTCTGAAAGCAGTGACCCTTCCCCTCTCCATAGCTGGACTCTCCATTTAGCCCCAGTAGGTGTAGGGCTGCTAAAAACAGGCACAAAGTTTTCTGTGCTTTTATTTTGTGAGTCTGTATTCTCTGAGAAAGGCCCAATCCATTGAAAAAAAGTACCTATCTCTTGTTCCCTCTTTGGCATTAGCACTTAACTAGTTTAAAGCATAAGAGAACCCTCCATTCTTGAGCCTCATTATAGAGCCACAGTATGCAGCAGCATAGCCATGTATCTGAGAAGCTCTGCAGCCAGGAACCTGCTTGCTTTCCTTTAATCTAGTTTTCCAAACTATTTTGAACACGGAACACTTTTGGACAACCTGCTTTGTAGGGATGCATGTTGATTAGGACTAGGACTGGCAAAAGCCCTGGGGGCTTTGGAAGGAGCTCATGCAGCAGGATGCTCTGGGCATGCCCAAACTGATTTAAGCTTTTAGCTGGGTCAGAACAGGTGGACTAGGAAGGGTTACCTGTGTCCCTTGGCATGAAAGAAGCTTCATGTGAGCCACAGAGCCTGCGCTGGTGAAGTGGGTGGAGTTGGTGCAGGAGAACATGAAAGGAGGAAGGGAACAGGGAACAGGGAGGCCAGAAGGAACAGTGTGGAATCTGCCTCCTCCTGCCACCCCCACCCTTCTTACACACCTTCTGTGGGCTCCAGCTTGAGCACTTGGATAGAGAAAGCTCAGAGTAGCTCTAAAAACCTTGGCATGGTAGGTGCAATAAGACTGTGAACTCAGTGGGGGCCACTTGGGCCTAGAACCATGCTAAGTTGAAGACAGAAATAATCTTTTTTTTTTTTTTTTTTTTTTTGAGATGGAGTCTTACTCTGTCACCCAGGCTAGAGTGCAATAGCACAATCTCAGCTCACTGCAACTTCTGCCTCCCAGGTTCAAGCAATTCCCTGCCTCAGCCTCCCAGTAGCTGGGATTACAGGCATCTGCCACCACATCCAGCTAATTTTTGTATTTTTAGTAGAGACAGAGTTTCACCATCTTGGCTGGGCTGGTCTTGAACTCCTGACCTTGTGATCCACCCACCTTGGCCTGCCAAGTGCTGGGATTACAGGGGTGAGCCATGTGCCCAGCTGAAATACTCTTTTTTTTAAATTTCAACTTTTATGTTAGATAAAGGAGGGACATGTGCAAGTTTGTTAATGGGAGTATTACATGATGCTAAGGTTTGGGTATCGATCCCACCACAATTAGTGAGCATAGTACCCAATAGGTTGTTTACCCACCCGCACTCCCCTTCTTTCCTCCTCCCTCCAGTAGTCCACGTGTCTTTTGTTTCTATATTTATGTCCATGTGTGCTAAATATTTAGCTTCCACTTACAAGTGAGAACATAGGATATTTGGTTTTCTGTTTCTGTGTTAATTCACTTAGGATTATGGCCTCCAACTGTATTCACATTGCTGTAAAGGAAATGATTTCATCTCTTTTTATGGTGTTTAGTATTCCCTCATGTATATGTACCACATTTTCTTTATACAATCTACCACTGATGGGCACCTGGGTTGATTCCATGTCTTTGCTATTGTGAATAGTGCAGCAATGCAGCAATGAACATACAAGTCCGTGTGTCCTTTATGTGGAATGATTTATTTTCCTTTGAGTATATGCTCAATAATGAGATTGCTAAGTTAAATGGTAGCTCTGTCTTAAGTTCTTTGAGAAATCTTCAGATCTTTTCCACAGTATCAAACTAATTTACATTCACACCAGCAGTGCATACATTTTCCCTTCTTTTTGTAGCCTCACCAGCATCTGTTATTTTTGGACTTTTAAGTGATAGCCATGCTGACTGGTGTGAGGTGGTATTTCATTGCAGGTTCGATTTGTATTTCTCTGATGATTACTGATGCTGAGCAATTTTTCATGTTTTTTGACCACTTGTATGTCTCCTTTTGGGAAGTGTCTGTTCATGGTTTTTGCCCATTTTCAATGAGGTTGTTTTTTTCACCTTGTTCATTTGCTTAAGTTCCCTGTAGATTCTGCATATTTCGCCTTTGTCAGATGCGAATATGTTTAGTTTGTGAATATCTTCCCCCATTCTGTAGTTGGTCTGTTTACTCTGTTGATACTCTGTTTTGCCATTTCATTCCCTGTCCCCAATTTCTCGCCACAAACTTCAGCATAACTTTGGTACCTAAGCTCAAAAGAACAGTCTTTCCAGGGAGGGCAGCAGCAGCTGAAGAACAAGTGAAGGGCCAGGCCAAGGAGTCCAGAGGGGAAGACAGATACAGACTTATCACTGAGCACAGGAAAGACATGAAATGCAGGAGCATGGAAGGGTAAAACCACCACCACTGGACTTGACTGTGCCCATAATTATACCCAGGGGCTGGGACTCCCTCACCCCCCATCCCGCACTCTGATTCTTTTTCCTTTGCTGTTAACCTTCTGGTTTCTTTCTTCCCTTTTTCCCCAGGCCACACTTTCTCCTCCCTCGTAGTCTCTCTGGAACAATCAGATTCAGGAAGGAGGTAACTGATGGGCAGGGCCTTTTCTATTTTATTCAGGCAACTCAGTGGGTGGCAGTGTCAAGGCCCCCCATGGGGTTACTGTACACGAAACGAGTCCATAAAACAAACGGTCAAACTCGGGTCGGGGCTGCTGCTAGTAAAGGGAGTTCCTGTTGTCTTAAATCACCCTGGATTGTTTACTGCAAAAGGCAGCCAGTTAATCTGAAACACAGACAGAAATAACTGCAGCCTTGCGCCTCTGCATGTCTTGGCTGAGCCCAACTTTTTCATTCTAAGCACTGTAAGTACCAAGTGGCTAGGATGGCTGGAAGCCAAAAAGTAATGTTTCCTTTTGCTGTTGTTGAGAAAGGCATTCAGGAAAACAATTGAGCACAATAAGGGCCTTCCTGTTCCGGCAGGCAGGCAGGCGTGTGAACCACCCAGCTAACGTGGAGTGAGTCATCCTGGTGCCCTGTGAGTTTCCTTGGCCTTTGTCAATAAGCCCTCTCAGAGCCAGCTGCATGGACCATGCAGAACACAGCCCCCGTGGGCTACAATACTGTGGATTGCTCCCACAGATTAGCATTTCCAAAATCCATTTCTCCCGTCTCTCCAGGTACTGCAGGATTTTCCTCCAACAAAGTCAGCGTTTACACATGGAAATGTCACAAACATGTTTTGGTTAGGAAAGGCACTGGCCGTGCATTTCCCTCCAGCTGGGAAGTCACTTCTGCGAGGGAAGACCCACTGAGGCTTGTTCTTAGAAGATTCAAACTGCCTGAATTTCGTGGGTTTTTTGGTGTACACAAACTGCACTGCCTAACGTGCATTTGGCTAATTGTAGCTGCCCGTAAGGAGCAAATGACAATGCTTGAGTTCAAATGAAACTAGCTACATACAAAATTGATTAGAATGAGACAGGAAAGAGACAACACCTTAAAATGTGTTTTGACCTTCAATATTTCAGGCAATGAGACTGAAATACTAAGTTGTACTTACATGTCCTGGGTGGCTGAGAAGGACCTAGAGAGACATAGGTCGGTCAGTGAGTCCTTGATAGGGGTAAAGATGGTTCATGTTTGTGCTCTCTTTTCCTTTCCATCACTCTCACTCTCCCTCCCTTTCTTTGTGCCTCTCTCTCCTACTTACAGAGTATTCCATTTTGCCATGAATGGAATCTAAAGTCTAAAGGATCTTTCAGAGTATGACCCAGTAGAGATGGTAGACTTGACATCATTCCTCATACCCTGTTCCAGGAACTCACCTACAATGCTGCTTAAACCAGAGTTACAATGATTGACATTAAGTTTTAAGCATCCATTTTGACTGCTCAAAAAGAGTTGCCACTAGCCACTCATGTTTTAATAAAGCTAGATAATCTATTTAGGTAAGAGAAGTATGCTGCATAGTATTTTGGAATGACTGTGAGTTTTGAGCCAAATGACACCAGTTGGGCCTGAACTATTTTATTTTCTGGATGTATCACCTGGAGGACTCATCTGACTTCTCTGTGCCTCAGTTTCCTCATCTTAGAATGGGAATACTAGTAGTATCTACCTCACAGAATTGCTGTGAGGATTAAATGAGATGATCTACGTAGCTAATTTTACTTAAGAGTCTTAGCCAGTGCCCAATAAATATAATCAGTAATACTACTACCATTACTACCATCATTACTACTGCAAACACTAATACACTAATCAAATAGCCATTGAACCAATTATTTTAATTGAAGGTCTAATCAACCGGGCTTGGCTGAGCTAAAAGCATATTGTCACCCCTCTCTTCTGCCAAACTAAAACTAGGCTTCTTAGGGGAAGACGTTTTTGATGAAGGATGAAGGTGACTTGTCAGTTGAAGTGTAGTATCTTTTTGCCATCATAGTAGAAAATATTTCAAAAACATGCAAGGTTATAGGAGAGTAAAGCTACCAGATTTCTTGGGAAAAAAAAATTGTTGATCATTACAATTGATACACAGTTACTAGAAATTCCCATTTAAAACACATTTAAGTTTCAACTAAACAAATCAGGTAAAGTAAATAAAAACATTAATCTGTATTACACTAAAATATCTGCCAGATCTGTGCGCTAACTGGATTAGGCTTATAATTAGAGGAAATTCTAGGCTAAGTATTCTCTTCAGTCAGTATGAAGCAATCTAAAAAACAAATACACTTGAAAATCCATTCTTATAGATCAGGAAGCAGCCACTTGCACATCTGAATCAGTCAGTAAGAAAACATTTTAAACTGAACTACTCCGAAGAAACTCAGACATTCTTTAAGTTAAGGCACATCTCATTTCCCAGCTACAATCTGTATCCCTAAGGGAGACACAGGTTTGATCCCAACAGTCCCATGAAAGAAACGTTTCCACAAAGTCAAGAAAACCCAAACTTCAGCAAGATTTTGGCAGTGTGGCCAGAAAACTAAGAATAATTCTGGTTAATATACCCAAAGTTTTTGCCAATGGTCTTCTTGATGAGTACGGTCCATTTTCAGCTTAGTCAGATCTTTGGGAAACTGAACCACAGAAATAACGTTGATGCTGAGTAACTCAGACACATCCCGTGGTTTTGTGCTTCAAAGGTAGCCACAAATTCTTAAGGTATGATTCATAGTCATCAAAATGTATGAATAGCCTCTGAAATTGTTCTTTTCCTTCCACTAAATGGCTCTGTATTTCTTCAAATCTATGACGCCATTGAGGTCAAGGAAGTTCAACAGTAAGTTCTGAATGGAATGGGAAATGAGAGTATCTATCAACTGCTCAACCAGTTGGCCGGTTAGAACCTGCGTCTCCTTGAACGAGGGAAAAAGAGAAGTCAGGGTTCACGGAAGAGCTACTGAAACAGATATTCAAAGCCCACGGACTGATGTCATCCAGACTTCTATGCCAAAATTTGAGAATCCTATCAAACAACCAAAGTCTATACATAATGCCAGTCAGGAGAATTTAGGAGCTAGGCTACGTCAGAAAAAAATACTAGGGAGAAGAAACCTATTGATTCTGCCAGAAGAATTACTCTATTTACTCCAAAGCAGGGAACCATAAAAATGCTCAGGAAACCTGTATAAAGAATGCCACTCCAGGCATTCCTTATCAGTTAGTTTTTACTGTGTAAGAAACCACCACAAAACATAGTGGCTTAGAACGGTAGCCATTTATTTAGCTCACAGTTCTTTAGGTTGGTAACAGGGCTTTGATCTGTGATCTTCTGGACAGTTCTGGTTTCAGCTGGGTTTATAAATAAGTCTGTGGTTGGCTGCTAGGCCGGTTGAGGTAGGCTGATCTAAGAGAGCCTCAGCTACTTCAGCTAGTCTTTATCTCCCAAAATCTTTCATCCTCCAAAGGTTAACCAGGGCTTGTTCATAAATTATCTGAACAGGTCTCCAAAAGGGAAGAAGAAGAGTGCAAGTCCTCTTAGAATCTATGCTCAGAACTAGCAGCACTTCGCCATTTCCACTGCATTCCGTTGGCCAAAGCAAGTTACAGAGTCAAGCTAGATTCAAGAAGTGGGGAAATCATTTCCACCTATTGATAAGAGGAGTTTCAGAGTCAAATACAGGCATAAACGATTGTGGCCACTTTTGCAATCCACAAAACCCTCTCTCCCATGTGCTCCTTAATGCCGCACTAGCTAAACCAAGAAGACAGATCGCTGTCAGCATTAACAGAGTGCAGCATTCCTGTTTAGGACAAATCAGAGCAGCAGCAAGAATGCCTGATGCTCCTTCATGGCAATCCTCCCGCTATTCGATGTTTCGAAGATGGGAGATAATCTTTTTTGGGTGAATAGTAGACAGCTACTACTTCTTAGAGTAGTAGGCAGCTGTGCCAAGTAACTTTGACTGTAGTAAAGCTCAGCTTTGTGTCTCGGGTCAAATAACCAGAAGTGGAGACACAAAGGAAAGCAGAGTTAGAATACCCTGAGCTGAGAGAGCCAGAGGAAAAACAGAGGGACCCTGAGAAAAGAGGATTCATGCTTCTCTGCAGAACTGGGATTTTCTTTTATGCTTGGAATAAACGAAAGCTACTGTGATAGTTCATTATATGTGCCAAACTGACTGGGCCATGGCATACCTAGATATCTGATCAAACATTATCCTCAGCATATCTGTGAGGATGTTTTGGGATGACCTTAATTTCTAAAGCACTGTGCCCTCCCTAACACATATGGGCCTCATCCAATCCATCAAATACTTAAATGGAACAAAAGGTTAACTCTCTCCCAAATACCAGGGAACTCCTCTTGCCAGATTGTCTTTTAGCTAGGACATTGGTTACTTCCTGTCTTTGGACTCAGAGTGAAGCATCAGCTCTTTTTGGGTCTCAAGCCTGCCAGCCTTCAGACTGGAATCACACCATTGGCTCTCCTAGATCTCTGGTTGCTTGCCAACTTACAAATCTTGGGATTTGGCATTCTCCATAATCATGAGCCAATTCCTTATAATAAATAAATAAATACACACACACCCACACACCCACACATACATACACACACGTGAAATATCTTATTGATTCTTTTTCTCTGGACAACTACTTATTGGGATACTATGCCAGGCAAAAGGGCAAAGGAATATTTGATGCCTGGTCAAGGTAAATGGCTGGTCTGTACTCAAGTTTGCCATTCCTTGCTTCCTTCATTGTTAACAAATAAACTTAGTCATCATGGGAAGAATACAAACCTTGAACTTATAACTGTCTAGTGTTGCTGTTGAACTTGTTATGCTGTTGTCACGACACTTACCATGTATTGTGTTGGCTGTTTTTGCTTTGTTTTGCTTTTGCCTAAAATGGTTAAACACCTCAAGTTCAACTGTGAGATGTGTCCCCATGCTGTCTATCAACAAATACTTCTAATGTGGAACTTCTCTGAAAATCTTCCAAAAATCCAATCCACAAGATCCAGCGTGCAAAGAAGCTCTGTCCTTGGAACCTGATAGCAGAAATGCTAGGAGTAAACTCATGGTGACAATCAGTTTTTCCAGTTTGTTCAAGCATGTCTTGTAATGACTAGAAAGTTTACACAGGTACTAGATAAATACATTACTAGAGACAGACATTTCAGTGGTGGGCTTTGGTTTGCTACGGTGATGGCTTTGTGATCTTTCAACCTGGACCAATTGAACTACAATCTTCAGAATTCTCTTTCTAGTCTGTTTCTGGCTAGCATGGATTTCAAAGAATATCCTTTCCTGGAAGGAGGATGGAAAGCGGGCAGCAGCCGTATCATAGCATGTATCCATCTTCTCTCAGTGATTTGGCAAACTCTAATCCAGGTGCTAATGTGAAGGGATCTGGCAGGTGTAATTAAGGTCCCTATTCAGTTGACTTTAAGTTTATCAATAGGGAAGTCCTGTTGATCAAGATGGAAGTTCTTTAATCAGTAGGAAAGCCTCGACCTTCCCTGAGTCGAAAGATTCCACATTCCAGTTCATGCTTCTGGGCTTCTGGTATGTTCATTACTTCCCTTCCAAACATCTGCCTGATGGGTTCCAGGCCTGCTTAACCAGTCACCACACTTGCATAAACCAATTTGTTGTGATAAATCTCACTCTGGTTCTGCTTCCCTGGCTAAACCTGGACTGATATAATTGTCATCTGAAAATAAGAATATATTCAAGTTTGCCATTTGGATCGTCCACAAAATCATGGGCTCCTACGAAGTGTTGTGCAGAAACCACAGACTCAGGGACCAAGTGGTGTGCACCTTCTCCCATCATCTTGCTTCACCAGCCAAGTGGCTTTGGTCTACTAAGTCTCATAACCTCCCTGAGCACCATCTCTTTATTTGTAAAATACTGTTAACACTAAGTCCAAGCCTACCAACTTCCCAGGGTTGTTTTGAAAAATCGAAGGAGATATTGTATGTGGAAGCACTTTGTAGCCTCCCATACAAATGAGAAGAGATTTTTTTTTTTTTTTTTTTTTTTTTTGAGACAGAGTCTCTCTCTGTCACCTAGGCTAGAGAGCAGTGGCACAATCTCAGCTCACTGCAACCTCCGCCTCTCTGGTCAAGCAATTCTCCTGCCTCAGCCTCCCAAGTAGCTGGAACTACAGGTGTGTGCCACCACACCCAGCTAATTTTTGCTTTTTAGTAGAGACATGGGGTTTCACCATGTTAGCCAGGATGGTCTCGATCTCCTGACCTCATGATCTGCCCCACTCAGCCTCCCAAAATTCTGGGATTACAAGCATGAGCCACCACGCCTGGCAGAGATGTTTAGTTTTAAGATCACCTAGCCTAGCAATTTTAGTTAGGGGAGGCAGAGAAATAATAAACATTTACTACTTGCCCACTGTGTATAGGGAATAGGAATATATTCTCTCACGAAATCTCCTAGGCTTTCTCATGAGGCAGACAGTGTTTGCCCCACAGGAGAGATGAGAAAACTGAAGTTCTAAGAAATTGACTAATTCGCCTAGATCACAGAATATGATTTGCTGTCCAGTGGGAAAATGGTTCTTACAACACATAAGTCCAGGTTCTGTGTGGCACACCATGCCAGCCTCCTTCAAAAGAAAGACATTTTTTCTCATGTGATACCCTGATAGTCATGCTAACTCCCAGAAAACTTTCAAGAAATACTTCTAGTATCTCTTTGGAATTTACCGGTTTAATTAGGAGCAAACAATCTGTTTTGATTAGTGAAGAAGTTATTTCACCTAATATGCTCTGAGTCACAATACTTAAGAAATCAATAAAAGACAAAACCTTTTTTGATTTTTCCATCCAGCAAATCTTCTTTCCCTCATTTACAATAGAACTATTCCTAGAATAATGAAAGTGAAACCTCATTATTTACTGATTTTGATTGCTTCAGTCTTTAAATACTCAGAAAAGACACTTTACTGTTGGTGCCAACAGGGAAATTATTGTGGTTAGAGGTTAAAGTTATTCAAAAACAGACAAACAAAAATTAATGTGCCTTTTTCTCAAAAATTTAAAGCAGCCAGGATAATTTATGGGTTAAGCATTTTCTGAGAGTTAATGATCAACTATCTGAAAAGTCCTTGAGAGAGTTAGTTTGTAAATGGCCAGGAAGTCTCTTCCACTGGGCACTGAAGATTTTGAGACATTTGTTATGCAAAAATAGAACCTGAAGTAAACAAATATATATCATAGAAGACTGGGATTTTTTTCAGATCATATAATACATGTAAAATTAATTCTACTCAAATTAACTTTAATAATACAGGGAGAAAACACACAATATTTATTAAATACCCACCAATTATTATGCTTGGCATTTTAAATCACTTTTCTCCTAATTGTCACAAACTTTTCATGTTTCTTAACCCCATTTTGATGATGAGGAAATTGTCAGTTCGTGGACCCACCTAGCTAAGTAAGAGAAAAACTGGGATTCAAACCCAGTTCAACACAAAGGACTTACAGATTCTACTTTTTGCATACCTGTAGTATTTTTTTAAATGATTTACCTATTGTGATTATAACTTAAGAAAGAATTCTATTTTAATAGATAATGTGTCAACCTTACACCTTGGCTCAAAAACAAAATGGAACCCAATGGGCAAAAAAACCGCATTTTTTTCATGAATGCTATTTAAAGCTTTGTGAAGCTATTCCTCTATCACAGAATTTAAATTTTCATTATTTTTTATATGTGGGCCAAAGAATTTTAGTTCCTTCTAATTTCATGAGCTTCTCCTAGTGCAATCCCTGATGGCAGGGACTTTGTTTTACCCTAAACCTACATTAAACTTGGATTAAACTAAGGTTGTCAACACACAGTTAAGTGCTCAATAATTATTGGTGAATGAATGCAATCTTACATATACTTGGTGTTTTGAAACTTACAAATCATTTTCACTCATTATTGGTTGTGACTACCAAAATCAGGCTGTGTGTGAGTTAGTGACAATCATTGTCGCATCACTTTAGAGATAAGAATACTGAAATGTAGAAGAAGTTGAGTAATCTGTTCAAAGCCTCTTGGGTTTGACTGCAAATCAAGGTCTCTTGAGTACAAAGAACAAAGTTTTTGTCCTACTACAAACACTCCCCCATTAAGGAATATCAATTTTTGTTAATGTTTGGTAAAACTATGCCTCTTATTTAAATAAAACACTGAAATGAACAGACTCAAATGATACCAAACTGTGTGTTAGAGTCTGAGGTCACCAGTGTATTTGAAGTGTTTGAATGTGCTTTTATCAAACTGATCATCTTATAAAGTAGATCAGCTGTTGTCAACCATGATGTTGTGTCAGCAGAGTATTGATGCATCTGAGATTAACACATGAGAAAGGAGAGGGTTTGGAGCTGGAAACTGCAGAATTATCTATGCAGCAAATTGATATGAGTGGCCATTTCCAACGGGAAGGTTAGCCATGAACAGCATCCATTGGGGAGAAAGGTGGGGAACTAGTGAACTAGAATGATTATCAAAAGACCAAAACAAAGAAAAGATAAATAATGGAGGCGATGAACATCCCAATTATCCTTATCTGATCACTATACATTATACACATGTAACAAACAAAGAAAACAAAACAAAGATAAACAATGGAGTGACACATAACACGTGTATCAAAATCACATATACCCCAAAATGTGTACAGCTATCATGCATCATTTTTTATAAAAGCCCAAAGAGTAAGAATTGCATTTACTTGTTTAGCTGTGTGTTGACATGGCCTTTTTTGAGATTTTATACTTAGATCATTTTGATCAAATTGGATCATTTTTAAGAAAAATTTCTATGTGCTTACATAACATCAGGTTTGCAAAACTACAGTCATAGCAAATGCAATACAAGCCAAAAACTAAACGTGTAAGTGTGTGTATGTGTATCTCTTATAATATAAAATATACTGAAATTAAAATGTTTAAAGGGATCCATTTCCACTGGAGCTATCCCCATGTGTGAAAATAAACACATTTTCTTTTCAATTACCCATGGTCTTATTGGCTGTCCACAAACACTTGAAGGACATGACTAAGCCAAGTTATGCATTACTCAATGCTTTTAAGCAGTATCTCTTAAACTTTTTTTTACCTCCATCTAATCCCTGGTCATAGCCTCTGGGAAATTCAACAGTATGTAGAAAGGGCCATTTGCTTCATGGTCTTACATAAAAGAACCTATCACCCAAAAATCATGAGCTATGCTGCTCTCTCAACCTACAGAAAGATTTCAGGTTGGATCAGCAACATGTCCCAGGAGTCGAGGCTGCCAACCCTCCTCTCAAGGCCAAGTCACAGCAAGTTTACTGAGACTACTGGATAGATACCTGAAATGACTGCTGGAACTCACTGCAAAACCAACATCTACAAAAAGAAACTTCTCTTGAATCTCCAGTCCAAATCATCAAACCTATGTGTTTTCCTTACAGGAAATGGTGAATAAACCACTTTTCCTCTTCACTCTGGCCTCTCTTGGGAAATAATCCAACTTCTGAATATTCAGGAAAAGAAAGTGCCTTTTGGTGTTGCCCATTAAAAGTCAGATATCTTAATGTGGCAATGTCAGCAACTGTCTAAGTCCCCAAGGAGCAGGAAATGTGTAGAAAATGGCCATCTGAGTGTATATTACCTCTTTCCAGGCACTATTTTTTGTTAGCGAGCTGCCAGGTTGCAAGTAGATAGTCTGTACTTATCTGTGTACCATTTGAGGTCCACCAGATAATTAAGTCACACTCACATTGAGATATTTCTCATCTATCTCCATCCTCAGTTCCCCCACACCAGCCTGGGAGCTAAAATCTCACCACAAAATAGAGGTAGCCCTATCTCCTTGACTGTCACCTTCCCTCGCATATCTCTAGCCCCAGTGAAAGTTCTATCTACTCATCAGTAAGAGTGTTCCCAGGGGTGACCTCAGGTGCACCAGAAACAATCCCATCCCCTCTGTTCCATCTTTACTGCAGCTGTCTCCTACCTTCTTTCCATGAGGTCTCTCTGAACTGTGAGGCCTTGGAGGGGACCATTGCCAGCCCTGCTCTGGGCCCCCCAACAAGAAAATTGCTCTCCCTGCCAAAGTGTGTGTTCTCTGTGGAGGTCCTGAAGCCCTATGGTGGCTTCAGTCACTTCCACTGCCTTCTCCACCACCCAGGCACCACCCAAGGCAATGATCACAGGAATCCCTGGATTTAATGCCAAAGTGAGAAGAATAATGACTGTAGTCGTCTAGTAGTCAGAATTCTCCAGAGAAACAGAGACAATAGGAAAGAGAGATGAGAAATGTGTGTGTGTGTGTGTGTGTGTGTGGTGTGTATTTGTGTGTGTGTATAATATATATATATACACATATATATTTAGCAAAACAGAACCAGTAGAGAATGTGTTTGTGTGTGTGTGTACTTTATATATATTTTACATATTTATATTACATATATAGTGTATTTGTGTCTGTGTTTTCTGTGTTTGTATGTGTCTGTGATATATATATATGTATATATGTATGTGTATATATATATATATATGTGTGTGTGTGTGTGTATATATATATATATACACATACAGAGAAACAGAACCAATAGAGAAAGAGTGTGTGTGTGTGTGTGTGTGTGTGTGTGATATACATATAGATAGATAAATAGAGAGAGAGAGAGAAACAGAACCAATAGAGAAAGAGTGTGTGTGTGTGTGTGTGTGTGTGTGTGTGTGATATACATATAGATAGATAAATAGAGAGAGAGAGAGAAACAGAACCAATAGAGAGAGAGTGTGTGTGTTTGTCTGTTTGTGTGTGTGATATATATATATATATATGGAGAGAGAGAGAGAGAGAGAGAGAGAGAGAGAGAGAGAGAGAGAGAACAGAATCAATAGAAAAAGACAGAAAAAGAGAGAGAGGATAAAAACAGCTGGGGAGTGGTATACTATTTTAGGGAATTTGGGTAAGTCCCAAATCTGCAGGGTAAAAAGAGATGACATTGCAGAGTCCACAGGCAGTCTATTGGCAGAATTCTGTCTTCTGTTGGGGGTCAGTCTTTTTTTCTTTTAAGGCCTTGTAGTGAGTAGATGAGACCTATCCATATTATGGAGGGCAATTTGCTTCACTCAGCGCCGCCTCATTTAAATGTTAATCTCATCTAAAAATATTTTCGTAGAAACACCCAAATGTTTAACCAAATATCTGGGTACTGTGGCCCAGACAAACAGACACATAAAGTTCCCCATCACCTCTTTTGTTTGACATTTGAGTAACTCTCCTTGGGGTCCCACCTTCCTTTTGGTGGGCTTACAGCCAAAACCAGTCCTTCTCAACTCCACAGGACATCTGTGGCTGTCACAGCTCAGGGGAAACTACTTGCATCTAGTGTGTAGAGGCCAGGGATGCTGCTGCAAAACATCTTTTAATACACAGCCTGGTTCCCAACAACAGAATTTTCCAGTCCCAAATGCCAATAGTAGCATTGCAGTTGAGAAACCCTGCTCCAAATGACCAGTTCACTTCCTGTCTCTAACCCTGTTTCTTATTGCTTCATAATTTCTGGCCTCCTTTCAGGTCACAGAGCATGCCAATTCCTTCCCTCCTCGGGGCCTTTGCAATCATCATTCTCACTGCTTGAAACACTCTGCTCCTTGCAGAGCTGGCTCCTTGTCATCTCTGAAATTTCACCAAGAAATCCCACCCCCACATGCCCCTAATCCCTGTCAGTTTCATTAATCTGATTATGTCTTTATCACCAGCTGACGTTTGCCTGCTTTGCCTCATAAATCTGAGTCTTGTTCCCCTCAAATGCAAGCAAGATGAGTACCTACCACTATGCTCCAGCGGCAAGTCCCAGGCCTGGCACAGAGTAGGTGCTCAACCAATAATTAGGGAAGGAAAGGAATTAAGGAAGGAAAAATGCCTTACACATTTTTAATGAATGCCACTCTCCCATGTGTTTGGTTTCCATACACACACACCCCACTACCACCAGCTCAGAAACATGTTTATAGGATCCATTTTTAAGGAGTCACCATGAGAGAAATTCCTATACATGAACCTCGCCTGCAGAACTCCGAGTTGTTTTTATTGAGCTTAGAACATGAATCCAGCCTTTTTCTCAAGGATAGCCTTCTCCCAAGACACAACATGGTTCCTCATGTCAACATGTGTGAACTCTACTCCCTGCCCCTTAATCTTCCTAACATACAGAGATCCCTTAGATTCAAAGTGCAACCCCTGCTATGAATCAGTAACTTTAGAAGGACTTACTACAAAAAGAGATTAGTGCGAGAAAGCTAAGCAGATATCATCAAAACAGTTCACTTTAAAACTACCGCCAATCATTCTATCTATGACCACAGACGCCATATTCTATCCGTGACTGCAGATGCCACCTCACAGAAGTGCAGCAAAGGTCATTTAGCCAGGACCATCTAGCAGGTCCTCTGCATCTCCCACATTCACCCCGATTCCATTCCCCACTTTCCTCATGTGTTAAGTTCTCCGTGTTCTTATGGTGCCAGCGAAGAATTTATAGATGCCTCTAAAGTGACTCACTGAGTGAGTATTACTATTTATTTTTAGCCCCTTGCTGTTTTCCCTATAAATCCCTATAAATGTCATTTCTCACTGCCTGGCCCCTTTCAGGACAATGGCACGCTCCTTGAAATGTCTTCTCACTGGATCCCTCTGTTCTCAGATCTGCCCACAAGACCACTGCACATGGCTACCCATGATGGAACTGACCTGCCTCTCCCATCTCTAAATCTGGAATAAATCCCCTTCTTGACTAAATATCCATCCATCAAGTGAGCAGGATAACTATTTCCTCCAGCATACCCACTGTTCAGGAAGAGAGATGGAGGTCTTTGAGATGGGGCCACCAGGCAGCTCTGACCCTGGACTCCCTTGCTGCCTCCATTCAAAGCACCCTGTCTGAGTACAATTTGGGATGAGAGATCCTCTACCTGTAGGTGCAGATGCAGAGCCAGCAGCAGAGCCACCTGTGTTTTCACTCTGCCTTGCGTGTAGGTGACTGCAATACTCTGGATTCCACAGCTGTAGTTTGGATTCACTGGTCTAGTTGAAGACAGTGCCAAGAATGGGTGGCAAAGGTCCATGGTACCTATGACACTTGTAAAAATGAGGGGCAGAAGGATCCTCTGAAGTACCTCTCAGTCTACTTAGGAAAGAATAGATTCTGTCCAGTTTAATTTTTTATCATTTTATGACCAAACAATCTCAAAGTTTAAAAAGTCATCAAAGACCGTCTAAACTAATTCTCTCATGGTACCAAGGAGGCAAGGCCCAGATTGGGTGAGTACCAGGCCCAGGACTGCACACTTAAGTTACAGTACAGCTGAGTCTGGAATCCAATGCTGTCTTAGTCGATTTTCTGTTGCTATAGCCAAATAGCTGAGACTGGGTAATTTATAAAGAGAAAACATTTATTTCTTATGGTTCTGGAGGCCAGGTAACCCAAGGCTGAGGGGCTGCATCTGGTGAGGGCCTTCTTGCTGATGGGGACTCTGCAGGGTCCCCAGGTGGTACATGGCAAGGATTTCACGACAGACAACCAAATTGGCTTTTTAAACAGATGTACTGATGTGATAACTAAACCACTCTTGTGATAACTAATCCACTCCCTCAATTGCCCATTAATCCATTAATCCAACGACTCCTTTACCCCTCAAAAGCTCCACCCATCAGCACTGCCGCATTGCGAATCACATGCAATACACATTCAAACCATAGCAGATGCATTGACTTCCAGGATTGATCCTGTAACAATTACCAGGCCATCTTTTCTTTTTCCTCCTATCCCTTCTTTCTTCATCTTATAAATTATCTATTCCCATTCCATATGTTTCTGCCAGAGGGTAAAAGTCCCTAACTTCCCCCAACTTCTCAGAAACTCTGATTAGTCCAGACAGTAGCCAAGTGACCCAAATTGAAATAATGAATTTTTTTTTTGAGAACTGATATTGATATACAGATTATGAGAAGTGTGTTAGCCAGGGTAAGCTAACTGCTGTAACAAACAACACCAAAATTGTAGTGGCTTAACACTGTTGAGGTTGGCTTTTGTTTGTTTGTTTACTCTCTTGATGTCCCAATGTGGGTATTTGCCACCTGGTCTTCCACGAAGGCTCCCTGTATCCTCTGAGCAATGGAGCCCTCATTAAATCCCCTGCAGCCTCCTGGCAGCTAGGAGAAAGAGGCCTGAGGTGAAGACTCCTGGGAGAGAGTGACACACATCTCTTCTGCTCACCTCCCATTAATCAGAAACCATCATACGCTCCCACCTAACTGCAAGGAAGGCTGGGAAAAAAAATAGTCTAATTGTGTGCCCAAGAGCAAAAGGAAAGAGTAGGACAAATGACCTACTGGGAGTTACCATGACCCATATTTCCTGCCATGTGGAAAAAGAGCTGTTAGTAGATGAAAACAAAACATAGCAAAGCAGACATTAAAAAAAAAAAAAAAAAAAAGATGTGAGAAGCATTATCTGATCCCCTGGACAGGCCATGTTTGATGTTGAACCAATTCCTGTACCTATTATTTCAAAGAAAGCATTCTTAAGTTTGTCAAGCATAATCAGCAGAATAACAATTCGACTGGGGATTAGAAATGTTAAAGCCTTAAACAGGGCAGGGTGCGGTGGCTCGTGCCTATAGTCCCAGCACTTTGGGAGGCCGAGGCCAGTGGATCACGAGGTCAAGAGATCGAGACCATCCTGGTCAACATGGTGAAACCCCGTCTCTACTAAAAATACAAAAATTAGCTGGGCATGGTGGTATGCACCTGTAGTCCCAGCTACTCGGGAGGCTGAGGCAGGAGAATTGCTTGAATCCAGGAGGCAGAGGTTGCAGTGAGCCAAGATCGCGCCACTGCACTCCAGCCTGGGTAACAAGAGCGAAAACTGTGTCTCAAAAAAAAAAAAAAAGAAGAAGCTTAAACAGGTGTCTGGATTGACATACTCTTGTGGACAACTTGCGCATCCTCTTGGGCCCACTTCTTCCTCCAGCCACTTCTTTCAGAGTACAGTTCTGCCCGGCTTTGACCAGGCTTTCCCGGGTGCCAGCTGGCAATGCCTCATTTGGCCCATTGCCTAGAGCCTCTCTCTTCCTGCCTTGGGCTTCTCTGACCCTGCAGCCCAGTTCTTCCCTGGGAACTGCCCAGCCATCATGGAGGGGCAACCCAGAGGTACAGGGAGTGACAATGCACATGGGAACCACCCTTGACCAAAGTGGTCCAGGAGCCAGCGGGTATATGCTTCCCCTTTTGCCTCCTATGGGAACAATTCCAAGACACAGTTGATAGGGTCTTAGTCAGAGGCTCAAATGATAGTTCCCAAGATGCCAGTCCCTCTTACTGAACATTTTGTCCTGCTTTCCCAGGTTTTATTTTTATTTAGCAGAAAGCCCCACAGCGTTGAGCACCAGGTACCATTCATGGTGGCCAACTCAGTGACACATTCTTCTGTTGGCTTTTTCTCCTTCCCTTTCTCACTCTCCTTTGCTTCTTGCCCTGCCCTCTGCATTCACAGTTCCTAATAAATTTCACACACGCAATGTTTGGAAGTCTCTGCTTTTAAGAGGACCCAGGAAGCTCTACTGAAAGAGGAACTTTAATATGCGGATATGTGCTGTGATTCTCCTAAAAGTCGTATGCAGAATTTCCCAAAGGTATCTGACTGGGCCACTCCTTTTTATTCTTCCTAGAACTTACATAACTAAAATAAACTGCCTCTCTATCGATCTTGCTTCTTGATTATAGGGTGTCTGATTCTCTAATTTTTTAGCATCTCCAACATTGAGGGAACAGACATGGACCCATTGATAAGCCCAATCTACCACACAGCAACCGGCACAAAGCTAGACTCACAGTAAGTACTCAACAAACACTTGCAATTAGGGCAACAGAAGGCTCACTGGTTGAATAACACTCAAAGTTTGAACTATTTTCAATGATGCATTAAATCAAAATGTTTTCAATTTTTATTTTACTTAATTAGAACAAAGTGAAATATTATTCTTTCAGTCTCTGTAACAACACACTGATTTTTCTCGTTTTCCTTTGCTCTCCTTTCTCCTCCTCTCCTTTTCTTCCTTCTCTCTCATTTCCTTTTTCTCCCTCGTTTTCTTTTTTCCATGCTTTGCATCTCTTCTACCATTCTTTATTTTCTCTTTCTCTCTCTCTCTCTCTCTCTTTTTTTTTTTTTTTTTTTTTTTTTTTTTTTTTTTTTTTTTGGTTTAAAATTCAGAGGCAAAGACTCCAGGGACAGTGACTCAGTAAATGAAAACTGTGTTGACTCCCATGGTAGGGAAAGTTGTAAACCACTGAGAATTCCAAAATAGATGTAGTTCTTGTGGGAAAATCATCACCATGTCTTCCACTCCCATAGATTATGATGTTAATTTGCCTGTATTCTTCTCCAGTGTTTATAATTATATTGGGCAAAGGATTTTTTAAAGAGTATCTTTCCTACCTCCCAACTCTCACCTCCCCCAAACTCTGCTTTTTATTGGTGGTGCTCGCAAAACCCAAAGACCAAAACCTCAGTGAGAAAGTAATAAAGTGCTTAGAAGTAATAATTGGTGGTCAGGCCATCTTACATTTGGGGTGTAGTTAAAGGCAGAGTCTTTGTCAGCTCTCCTAATCCCATTTATTAATGGTTAGCAAATTGTAATTATCAATCAAAATCAAAATGTGTGTACTGGCTTCTTGAGCTTTGGGTGGTAGACTTTCTTTTTACTCATTCAACCCCTGTTTATCTGTACATATTAGGAGCTTTGATATGTGTAAAGTGGTAAATTTATTATTAGTAAGAGCCACTGTCTATTAAGAAAGGAGTATTTGATTCCATATCTAGTCTTTTACATATATCATGGTGTTTAACTTTAGTTTCACAAAGATTCCCTACGGTAGGGATTGCTATCCACATTTTATAGGGAGGTTAAGTAACTGGCCTCCCATCACAGAGCCAATTAGGTGCCACAGATGGGATTCAGACCCATATTCATCTGAATTCAAAACCAGCACTCCCTGAGTATACATCCATTTGACCATCATCAGACAAATCAGAGATCTGAAAGGTTAAATGATGTAATATTTGTGCCCAGCACGGTCCATAGCACATAATAAAGTCTCAAAAATGTTTGCTGCTAGATTATTATGATTATCATTATTACTGTAATTATTACTACTACTATTATTATTTTCATTATCCAAGGCTCTAACACTTCAGATCTAATTTCCAGTACTTAGAAATATCTACGTTCTTAATATGGTAGGTACAACTTTAAATTCCCTAAACCAATGACAAAAGGTAAAGTGACAGGAATCCAACATTTTAATAAACACATTACCAAAATGCAGAATAAATGAATGAATTTAAATAACAACTATCTCTAAAGGCCTCACAATTATTCACAGAACTTCACCTCTTTAATTGATTTTTAATGAGCTATCCAGATGAGAAGTATACTTATTTCCATTGAACAGAAAATGTTGAAGATGGAGAATTGTGTGAGCAAGCTGTGGTAAAGGCAAGTGGGTAACACGTTTCTAGAACATAAGAGACTAGTGTTTCTTATTGTGCAAATGAAAGATCATATTCCAGCTTCATGATGGAGATATCCCATGTTGATGTGTACACCAAATAGCAGAGAAATTGGTGATGAAGTAAATCAACCTCTGCAAGCTATTAAACACTGAGTCACTTTACTTACAAAGACTGTAAATTTCCTTTTCTAAAAGTGCAGTTTCTGGTTGGGTACAGTGGCTCAGGTTTGTAATCTCAGCACTTTGAGAGGCAGAGGCAAAAAGACTACTTGAGCCCAGGAGATCGAGACCAGCCTGGGTAACATAGAGAAACCTATGTCTGTACAAAAAAAGTCATAAAAATTACCTCAGTGTGGTGGTGCACGCCTGTAGTCCCAGCTATTCAGGAAGGCCAGGCAGGAGCATCCCTGGAGCTCTGGAGCTCAAGGCTGCAGTGGGCTGTGATCATACTGCATCACTGCACTTCAGCTGAGGCAACAGAATGAGACTCTGTCTCTAAAAAAATTAAAATTAAAATAAAAAAATCAGCACAATTTGCAACTCACAAACAATCTATGTTCTAAAAACAAGTCAGCTAGTTGGTGTCTGGTGCTCAGAGTGCTCTTTCCCATCTTCACATGATGCCATCAGGTCCAGGGCCAACCCACGGATATTTGTTATAGGCAAAATATAGCAAAAGAGCCCTGTAATCACAGTGACCCACATACTATGGACAATGAGAAAATGCTCCTGGGATTCCAACCCAGGATTTCAAGAATGTGTTTGTCAAGCTGCAACCCTAGACGCAGATGAAAGTTACCCTTCACCTCTTATCTGCTAGCCAGGAAATAGAAGCAGACACAGTACTGGATCTCTGAGGCCTGGGATTATGGCTTTGGTGGAGAAAAGGTCAGAGTGATGGTGAAGGGCTCAATCAGGGACTCCAAATGAGAGCAACTAAGAAAGCCTGCAAACTCTTGGAAAGCACTGGAACTACTTCTGGTTCTGTGTGGTTCCCTAGCACAAGCCCACAGGGCTAACTTCTTCAAGGGCTTCTGATGGTATTTCCTCTTCCCCTTATACATGCAGGAGACAGTCTCAAGTTTTTTTAACCTTCTTTGAGATTCTCAAAGGACTTTCCTAAGGTGTTTGACTGCATATAGTGTTTCTCAAAATGTGAGCTATAGACACTCTTCAGTGGGGCTCTAGAATATGGTATGAGGATAGGCAGTTAGATTCCAGCCCCAGGTAATAGATCACGCCTTGCTCCTTGCCTTCCTGTGAGTCATTCCTCCTTGTTTAGTTACAATATTCCCAAATCCTTTGTGGTAGTTACCCCCTCCCCACTGTTGAGACTCTAATTAAAGGTGTCCTGTCCAAAAATAAAAATAAAAAATAAATAAAAATAACCGGGCGCGGTGGGTCACGCCTGTAATCCCAGCACTTTGGGAGGCCGAGGCGGGTGGATCACGAGGTCAAGAGATCGAGACCATCCTGGTCAACAAGGTGAAACCCCATCTCTACCAAAAATACGAAAATTAGCTGGGCATGGTTGTGCGTGCCTGTAATCCCAGCTACTCAGGAGGCTGAGACAGGAGAATTGCCTGAACCCAGGAGGCGGAGTTTGCGGTGAGCTGAGATCGCGCCATTGCACTCCAGCCTGGGTAACAAGAGCGAAACTCCGTCTCAAAAATAAATAAATAAAAAAATAAAAATAAAAATAAAAATAAAAAAAGGTGTCCTGTCCTAATCTGGCCAAGGGGTGGGGCTGAGATCCACACCAGGCCCAATCTTCCCTGGGACATTGATTTTTGGGCAGTGTTACAGAATGAGAGGGGCAAAACAAAATAGTGCCTTGGAAAAGCTATAAGAAATTATTCACTTATGCCTGCATTTATTCAATAAATACTCTAGAACGTCATGCCAGGACGTAGAGATTTTGAAGCGAACAAATCTGTAAAAAGCCCCTACTTTTGTGAAGTTGACATTTGGTGGAAAGAGCGAGGGAGGCAAACAATAAAAAGTAACACAAATAAAATATATAATAATGTCTTTAGAGCAGTAGGAGAAAGACGGAGCAAAGAAGGGAGACCGGGAGGGAAAATGTGATTGCAAACAGTTCTTGAGGTTGTGATCACGAACAGTTCTCACTGAGAAGGTGCTGAGGGAGCAAGCCACGAGCCTTTCAGGGGAAGATGGCTACAGGCAGAGAGAAAAAAATGGAAAAGCCTGAGCAGAGTGGGACTAGCAAGGTCAAGGAAAAGCAAAGAATCCGAGTAAATGCAGGAAGAAAGAGAGTTGAAAGGAAGCGCTTAGGGTGATGATGGGACGGAGTATGCCAGGCCTCCTAGGCCACTGGAAGTACACTGGCTTGCCCTCTGAGCCTGTCTCAATCAACTGTTGCTCCAAAACAATCATCACAGGCTTTCTGTGGTATACATCTACCAGCATCGCTTTTGCTTACATTACTGCAGATCAGCTTAGAGCCAGCCAAATCCAGGCTGAGCTCAACCGGGCAGTTTTAACTGACAAGTTAGGTCCATGCCCGCTCCGTATGTCTATCATCTTCTTTGGACAAGTGAGCTCACCAGGGCATGTTCTCACGGGGATAGCAGTATGCAGAAGGCAACTGGGAACACATGACAAGTCACAAGGACTAAATTCTTTAGCCGGACCCTGTCATTTTGGATCACCTCTCCCCACTCCTGTCCTCTTGCTCAAAGCAAGGACACAGCCAAGTCAAAGTCAAGGAGTGGGGCAGCAGACTTCACCTCTAGTGGGAGGCACTGCAAAGGCACATGGCAAAGGGATGGATGGGGAATGGGGACTGATCATTTTTCTTAGAACCAGGGAACACTGATGGCTCCAAGCAGATGAGTGACTTAGTCTGGCTTTCCTTTAACATCAGTCTGGCTAGTGTGTTGAAAATAGGTGGTAAAAGAGCCAGCATGGAATCTGCAGACCAGTTAGAAGCTATCACGTTATTCCATGAGAAACACTGTGGTGGCATGGAGCTGAGAAATAGCAGAAGAGTTAGTGACAAGAGGTTTTTTGTTTTTTGTTTTTTGTTTCTTTGCTTTCACATTTAATCCAAGGAAAAGAAAGAAAATCAGTCAGTAAGAAAACTCAAGAATTGGATGGCTGAGGGAGGGGAGAGAGGAAGGGCATTGGGGCTGGGACTAAATGTGGACAGCGGGTGGTAGGGTCCTCACTCTCCCGACGTCCCTCAAATACAAGAGTCCACAATGAGGGGCAAGGGAGAACAGAGTCACAGAGCTGATGTAGTGGGCACACACACTTGTTCCAACCCAGCTCTGGCCCTGGCCCAGGTGAGCCAAGGACTGACAACCTCTGCTCCCACGCAGTAGGTGCCTGGGAGGGGTATGGAGTGGAGCTCAGGCAGGGGAGGTAGGAGGCTGTTCAGAGAGGAAGGACTCTAACTCTATTTAAATTCTGGAAATATTTTAAAACTAGAGTCAAGGGATTTGCTGATGGATTGAACATGAAACGCAGCTCAATGTTTTCAAGTTACACAACTGTAAGGATAGATTTGTCATTTTTCAGATAAAAGGACTGTAGGGAGAGTCCATTAGAAGAAAGGGAAGGTAGGCAGTCTAGTTTAGGACATATTAAGTTTGCAACATGCATTTGACATCCAAGCAGCGATATGAAATAGGCAGTTTGCTATCAGGCTGAAGTTCGGGAGAGAGGTCTGACCTGGAAATATAAATTCTGGAGTCATCAACATGCAGATGGTATGTTAATTCTTATTGCTGCATAACAAAATAACACAAACTGAGCTTCTTAAAATAATACCCATTGTCTCACTGTTCTGTGGGTCAGAAGCCTGGACACGGTGTGGCTGGGTTCTCTGCTCAGGCTCCCACAGGCTGAAATCAAGGTACCAGCTGGGGCTACAGTGAGACATTGGTCCTCTTCCAAGCTCACTGACTGATGGCCAAGTTCAGTTCCTTGTGACTTTGAGGCTGAGATCCTCAATTTCTTGCTGGCTGTTCGTCAGTGGTCTCTCTCAGCTCCCCAGGAGCTACCCATAGTTCCCTGCCTTCTGGTCTTCTCTACAACACGACAAGTTTCTTCTTTAAGGCCACCAAGAGAATCTCCTTCTCATAAAGTCGTTCACTCCAGCAAGGGTCCGGTTCCTCTTTTCAGAGTTCAGCTGATTGGACCAGGCAAACCCAGGATAATCCCTCTTCTGATGAACTCAGTCAACTGATTAGTAATCAAATCACAGAGGTGATGCCCCACCACATTCATATTCCCACCCACAGTCAGGGAGAGGGGGTTCCGCAGTGGGTAGGAATGTTGAGGCACATCTTAGAATTCTGACAACTGTAGAAAGTTATCGAAAACCTTGGGATCTGATGCAATCACCAAGTTGAATATAGAAGGAAAATAAAATTAGTTTCTTCTACCCAGAACCCCTGAGCTGCCCAAATCCTGGCCACTTACATCTAGAACAGGTTTCTGTTACTTACAACTAACAAACACCAATGAATTCATCCTTGGATAAGTCTCACTCACACTAAGGTTTAAGAACCACTGACTCAGACCATCAGAGCAAAATTGATGCAAATAAATGATAATGAGCATTTTACACCCCAAATTCAGAAATGAGATTTATTTTAGTTACATTTCAGAGGAAATCTCATCTAAATGATCCTCTTGATATTTGCTCAATGGAAAGAGAGGAGCCTCTGATCAGAGAATGCAGGAACATGGCAGAATTGTGCTCTCAAGTTTACTTTAGTAGACTAATTTCTTTTACTTCAAAACCAGTGACAACTAGTATCTTGGTTCATCTTGCTGTTTTCTGCCTGGATGTGGTAGCTAGAAAACCAGGGGGAAGTGCAACAGAGGGAGAGTGTGACAAATGTAGAAACACCATGTAACCAACAAGTGACCTCCATCTCATCCCTCCCTTCTCAAAACTTTGCTTTTAAAATGATTTTTAAACGACGGTAACAAAAGCACAGGCTTTAGTGAGAGAAAAATCTGGGTTTAAAGTCTAATGCTTCCATTCACCAGCTGTGCAGCTTTGAGCTCATTACCTAACTTTTTCTGCATCTCTTTTTTCTCATCTGTCAAATGCAATAATATTACCTTCCTCCCTGGGTTGTTGAAAGGATTAAATGAGATAATGGATGTAAACGCATTTCTATCGTGTGCTAAGTAACTATTTCGGTGACTATTGCTGTGGCTATCGTGCCTGTTTTTCTCTTTGAAACAGGAACTGAAATGATGACCTCCCTTTGTCTCTTAGCATTGCCAAACACTCGCAGATCAGAAACCTTAAGAGAGAAAAGCTGCAAATAGCATGAGGCAGCAGCACGACTTATTCATATCCTTTGTCCTAATTGTGACTTGCTAATATTATCCGGCCCTCATCTAAGCTTCACTTTGGATTGGCCAGAATGTCAACAAGCAGGTGGGGTGGGGGAGGAAGGGAACCTGCACCATCGATCTGTGCCATGTGAATGCACACCAAGGCAACAAGGTAGGAATGATAAAGTCCAAAAAAAGTAAAAGCAAGCTAGAACATTAAAAATCTTTCCTTACACAAATGCAAATGCTGAATGATTGCACAATTTATGACTTTGTTCCAGTTAAGAAGTTCCTCTGGATCAATCTGGAGAAACAACACTTTAGGTGTGCATGCCACTGTGTCTTTATTTGAACATTTTTTACTACATAAATACACAGTATGACAACTGAGTGCTACATGGTTAGATTTTGAAGATGGTTTTCCACACTTACCTACACCATAACTCTCTCTTCTGGCATATTTGAAATCCTTATATTGCCTTCTGCCTATGAACAATTGCAATTTGTGCCAAACCCAGCTATTAATTTTTCTCAATAAATCTCACAGTTCTACTAGTGAAACTAATGAGATGCACCCACCATTACATGGTTTATTTTAATGTTCCTTGATTGCAAGGATTCTCTTCATCCTAAGGGATAAGCATCAGTCAAACATTCACTCTCAGAGTCCCGCTTATTCATCAATGCTTTAAACAAATCAGCTGCCACCTGATTCTAAAAGACAGGGTTTACATGTGTATGATGCTCACCCTATCATTTTTCTAGGGTATAGACCCTTGAACACTCAAATTTCTCTCATGTAAGGGGATTTGAAGACATCACAAGTGTTGTACTGGACCGAGCATAGAAAGTCAACACCAAGACAAAAGTATGCCAAATTGCAGGGTTTTATTGCTGGCGGCCACAGAGGACTCACGTCTCTCCAACCTGTGGTCCTGAAAGGAGGGTGACAAGACCTTTTTATGCCCACCTTTGGGGGTAAGAGTGTGGGGGCGAGGGTGGAGGTGAAGGATTCAGACATTTTGAGGGCCAGGGGATTCCGTAAATCACTTCCCAGGCAGGGAGGAGGGTGCGGGTCTCCGGACATTCCAAGGGCTAGAGGACTTATTGTCACTTCGATTGTTACCTAAGTGGCTTACAGAAGTCAAGATAAGCATTAGTTTGCACATTGTCTGAGTTAAGGTAGAAATAACAGATCTTAGTCACTTATTACAAGCTGCAGGAGCCAGGATAGAATTAGATGGGGATGCTTATTCTGGTTATTACCGGTAAGCAAAGGCTAGCAACTCTGGCAGTTACTGATAAGCGGCTTTGCCTTTTTGCATTTTGCAAAGTAAACTCGCAGTTGTATTTAGAGGCCAAGGCCCACAGCTATTGTGAGGAGAATGGGGCAGCCTTTACAACTTATTTTTGAAAATCAGCTTTTTCTTTTATACAATGGTGTTGTTTAGGCTCTAATTCTAGGCCAGTACACAAGCAACAGAGAAGGGCCAGAGAGAGCTAGAGCAAATATGACTGAAAGTTCTCTTGACCTAACGGTTCCTGGTTGACATGTTCTAATCCTCCTCCAAGTGTCATCTTAGCTAAACTATCATATTTATAGGACAGAATATAAAACAATCGCATCTTCACTAAAGCAGGGAGAAGGGGATTTTGACAATCAAAAATGCAATTGAGCTGGGTGTGGTGGCTCTCGTCTGTAATCCCAGCACTTTAGGAGGCCAAGGTGGGAGGACTGCTTGAGTCCAGGAGTGTGAGACCAGCCTGGGCAACATAGTGAGACCCTAGTTCTATTTTGAAAAAGTATAAAAACTAGCTAGACATGGTGGCACCTACCTGTGGTCTCAGCTACTCAGGAGGCTAAGGTGGGAGGATCCCTTGAGCCCAGAAGGTCCTGGCTGCAATAAGAGGTGGTTGTGCCACTGCACTCCAGCCTTGGTAATAGAGGGAGACCCTGTCTCAAAAAAGACGTGATTGTACACAGGGCCAAAGGATTAAAATGATATTTAACCTACGAATTCAAAACTTCTACTTCTCATTTTAATTTGTAAGTGCTTAGGGAAAGGAGAAAAAGTAAACAATTTATAGAAAATGATCAAGGCTATTTTATAACTCATCAATATCCTTATATGAGATTCAATAAATAAACAAAGGTTTTGGGGCCAAATCAACTGGGTTTGTGAGTCAGTAGGTTATTGATTTCATATGCCATCTTGTCATATGTTAACCACGTCATCATCAGACAAATGACTGATGTGATACATTCAGATATACTCAAGGGCCTTGGTGAAATAACTAATTGTGCTCACTAAACAATGCCTAAATTAACTCAAAGATGGGAGAAAACTTTAGAGGTCAGAAAACTATCGCATATGTATACTCTTTAACTCCCAATATTTACATGTATATTTATTTCTTCCATCTCTGCCTCTTTGCCTACTTTTTCTTCCCTTTTCATTTTTTCTCCCTTTTTTCTTTTTTCCATATTTATGGTGAGACATCGGTAGTCTCACAGGTGTTATTAAAGCAAAGAGTTTATTCACTCTTAGCTCATATTATTTAGGATTGCTGATACCTCTTCTATACTTTTATCCCATGTCCTGGGAATTACTTAAGATCCGCTAGGTTCACCATTGTGTGGAATTCATTCACTTGAGTTTCCTTTGAGTCAAATGCAGAAATTGACTCCAGTTGTCGATCCAGGGTGTTCATAACCTCAAAACCAACAGGAAGCCTAGTAGAAGAGAGAATGGATAAGGGAGGGGATTAGATGCCAAGAAATAAAGCCCTTTTCGTGGTCAGAGAAATCTAGCAACCACAAACTGATAAGGAAGGCCCTGAGGCAGCCTTCCCAAGGAGATGCCAATTAGGAAAGCTGATTGTGAATTCAGAGGAAGCAGCTGCCAGCCAGGGAAGGGTGGAGGCCAAGTGAAATGGTGAAGAGATGGCGGCAGCAGCAAAGCCCCAAGTCAGAATCTAGCATCAAGTCTTGCATGTGGTATTACAGGCTACATGGCTACATGGCTCCATGCCAACCGTTTCATCTCCCTGAGTCTTAGTTACCTCCTCTGTACATTATAGATCATAAAAGTTTACTCTAGAGAATTGACCTAAGACTCAAATGAAATCAGGTAGTAGCAGTCCCTTGCAAAGTAGAAAGTGATTTATAAATGTCAATGTTAGCCCTTATTATTATTTGCTGGAGTCATAGTCCAACCTCATGATCTTTGTCTGGAAAAAAATGCAGGACAAGTTTCTGCATCAGTCTGGTGCAATTTGGAGGGTTTCAAGAAAAATTTCAAAAAGCAAAAAAAAGAGTCTTTATCCTTGATTAATGGTAAAAAAAAAATAATTCTATCTCAACTACTTGGATTAAATACTGACTCGCAGGCATGTTTCAAAGTAAGAAAAGTTCATTTTTGATATTCCAGCTCCCTTTCCTTATGGCCCATTCTATCCGATCCTCCTCTGAGAAATACTTTCCTTTTCCCTCCTTTCATCTATTTATTCTCCAGTACTAAAACCTGATCCCAGACCAAAACACTAATAAACTTACTGTATTGGTTACATTCAATATTTTAATCCAATGGTTTTAAACAATGCAGAGAAGTATGACTCGCTTATCTGAAAGTCTTGACAAGCACCGGACAATCCAGAGACTAGACAATGTCATTGAACACTCAGAGCCATTCTACCTCTGCTTTGCTGAACTCAATGTCAGCTTCATTCCAAGGTTGTTTTCCATGTGGTTATAGGGTTGTTATGTGTATCAATTAGGGGCATCTGCTTCATTGTTCATGTCCAAGGAGCAACAAGGGACTGGGGAGAGAAGCGAGAGGAACAGGAACGTGCTTTTCCCCAGACATTGAATCAAAGCTGTCTCTTCAGTCTGATTGGATCAGCATATGTCACTTACCCCTGGGCTGTCAGACATAGAATATCAGATTCTGTCTGAGTTCTTGAACCAATTACTGATAAAGAAAAGAAAACTATCATGATTGGCCAAGACTAATCAGAGTTCCTTTCTCCCTGGAGCTAGGTCAATCTCCAATCCCCATAGCTGCTACACACGGTGGGGACAGTAGAGTGAAGACTGTGGAGTCAACCCCAATAGCCAGCACATGCCAAAGGAAAACATTATTGTTGAGATTTCTTTCGTCACTTCTCCCAGAGTTATCTGCATTCTATCAATGGTAGAAAGAAGATGAAGGAATGAATCACTGAAATGTTATGTTTCAGTGATCTGATTAAATAAGGCTCCCTTAATGACTCTAATATCATATCCTAGAGATGATAATTAGGATTTTGGAGGCATGGAAATTTCTCCAAGTCTGCGTGAGGGAAAGTATTCTCGCTTATAAGTGGAGGCTAGACAATGAGAACACATGAACACATAGAAGGGAAAAATATACACTGAGACTTAACAGAGGATGGAAGGTGGGGGTAGGGAGAGGACCAGGAAAAATAACTAATGGATACTAGGCTTTATACCTAGGTGATGAAATAATCTATACAAGAAACTCCCATGGCACAAGTTTACCTGTATGACAAACCCACACATGTACCCGTGAACTTAAAAGTTAAAATAAAATTACTCAATAAATCAAATAATCTAATTAAAAAAATAATAATCATAGAGCATAGGCCAGTCCAGTTTTACCTTAAGAACTGTTTTTAGGTATGTATAACCCAAAGGAGAGAGGTCAGTTTGGGTTGGGGTAAGAGGACATAGAAATGAGATCGAAGCTAAGAAATTGCAAAATGAAGATGAAGGTATTAGTGTTGACCAAACATAGAGGTGGTGGCTCAGCCATTGAGGTCAGAAAGTTTGGAATTAAGTCAGAAAGAGCTGGGTGTAGGGTCTTTGGGGGAAAGCCTGGTAGTTGTAACAGGTTCTTAGAGGAGTCACTGAGACTTGGCCAATTACAAGGTAATATTTATGACCACCAAGTGAAAAAGGAAGGTGTTCTCCTTTTCTCTGACTCCAGCGTGCTTTTATTGCTTTCCAGGTTACCTTGTTTAAGTATGCATAACTCAACAAGCTGAATGAATTCTCTCTACCAAGAGGATATCCTATGTAAATATACAGTGTTTCATTGAAGCAGAAATCATAAAGATATGAGGTACAAAATTGTTTTTGAAGATATTTAATAACGTTTATCAATGTATTTTGTTGAATTACAGGACTATCTTTCAAACTGTATCTTCCACCTTAGTAGAACAGACCCTGTTTTGGGGGGATTTCCTTAGTCCTTCTAGTCAAGAAGTCTGCTTTGGAGGTTGCCGAACATAAAAGTTACTCTCTGTATTCATCATGACTTTTTGGATTTCAGATGATGGAAACTCAACTCAAACGAGTTCTTGCAAAAAACGCAATTGCCTATTTCTGGAATGTCTAGAATGAACACTAGCTTCAAGCACAGCTGGTACCAGGACGTACATAATATCCTCAGCACTCGGCTTCTCCGATCCTCGTCTCTCTTGATCTAGCTTGGCTGCATTCTTCAAACCAAATCTCTCCAAGGTGACCTCCAGTGGCTGCCAATCACATACTCTCAGTGTAGCAATTCCAGCAGAAAAACAGCTAACTGAAAGTTAACAATTTTAGGAAATACAATGATTGACTCAAATTAGCCAATGTGTCCATCTATAAACCAATGACTATAGCCATGCATAGGGGCTATTTTGAGTAATCTGCCCCACTGCTGGTCAGGGGGGGATTAGCACTGTGACCTCCAGTCCCACCAAGTTCACGCTGAACACACAGGGTAAGCACCAAAGGCAGAACACAGGGCTGCTATCAGAAGGACCCTGAAAAATCACGTAGGGTAGAGAGGCCACAGTTACCACTGTCCCTCCTGTTCTCCGGGTCTTAATCTTTTCTCCATGACTTCCTGAAAGGTCATTTAAATATGCTCAGTGCCCCACCTTGAATATAAAATCATGGCCCCACTCACCCACATCAGAGTAATATTGTAAAATCACCTAATAGATTAAGAGTTCAGCAAATTTAAACGATAAAATGTTTAATAATAAACATGACAGAAGAGACTAGGAATTCTACCGTGATGAAAGTGTTTACTCACCTCCAGTGGAGTTTGGCCTAATTAGATGGTAATCACACTTATCTGGTACACAGTGTTCATACATAAGAAACAGGCACAATGAATATTTGATCTGATACCAATAATCCTGGCCAGGTTCTGCTTTTACACATATAAGTCTTCAAAGGAGGAAACATTTTATCTAAATATTTTTGTATGTGCTTTGTTCCTTTGTAATTAGCTTTGAAGAATTAAAAAAAAGAATTCTACCAAATCATATGAGCATAGATGTGTTGCAGCGTGCCTAAATAATTCTCCATTAAGATTCTGCCTTCAGCATTCTAACAAAGTGAGCAGAGCTGAGGAGGCATAGCAGTATTTGTTTGACTGACAGATTCTACTGCTCTCTGTTACCCTGCTCTGGGTTTCCTTTGTAGTATATCACAGGGCAATTAAAGACATTGTTCATTAGATACATAGCTAGATCGTTTATTTAAAAGTCATTCTGCTAATTGGAAATTACCACATCAATATGTATTACTCTTTGTAACTATCCTACCCATCCAAACACTGACTTCATACTGAAAAATTTCTGAAATTTTCTTCATTCTGAAAAACTTCCCCCATCAAAAGTATCTTGGGACATGAAGGTCTACAAAGTACTTCATATAAAATGTATTCACCAAGTAATAAATAGCAGTTACGTTACTCTCACTAATAAAAGAACTACTTACTTACATGCAACAGAAGGCCACACATAGAAAAATCAACTTCATGGCCAGGCGCAGTGGCTCACACCTGTAATCCTAGCACTCTGGGAGGCTGAAGTGGGTGGATCACTTGAGGTCAGGGGTTCTAGACCAGCCTGGCCAACATGGTGAAGCCCCGTCTTTGCTAAAAGTACAAAAATTAGCTGGGTGTGGTTGTGCATGCCAGTAGTCTCAGCTGCGTGGGAGGCTAAGGCAGGAAAATCGCTTGAACCCAGGAGGCGGCAGTTGCAGTGAGCTGCAGTCATGCCACTGCTCTACAGTCTGAGTGGCGGAGCAAGTCTCTGTCTCAAAAATAAATTAAATTAAAAAAATAAAAGTCAGTTTCACAAAAATGGTTGCAAAAGTCAGCAAAACAACAGCAAAAATCTCACTTCCCTTCAAAGGCTGCAAAATTCAAAATGGTTCATATTAATAAAAAGCTCAGGCCTTTTGTTTTTTGGGGAAATAATATTACCATATAATTCCCCTGAATAACATTGGCCCCATGCCCAAGAGTAAGCAAGATGCAAATTGCCACCTATTTGTGGAGCTGCAATGAGCTGCCTTTTTTGTAATTGTCTGTGCCCCCCAGGGATGCCTGACCTTGCTTGTCTGAGCATGAGCTCACTGCTGAGTTCAGTCTGGACCTCTTCATGTCTACACATGCTGGCTGGTAAACTAAGCTGGCCTCCCCATGCAGGTGGCCCAGCCTGCATATGAGCTGCCCTCGTGTCCCAGTGACACTTGCTTGGTGTGACGTGGGTGTTACACACCAAAGTCCATGGAGACATTGGAGAAGTCAATGCGTCTGAAGTCGTAAAGGAAAATAGGCACATGCCACCTGAGCTCTTTTATTTCAGTGTGTTTCTATATGACACTTCTGTTTTATATTAATGTATATCAACGTAGGGGTAGAATAATCATCACAATTGTTTATTTGGAGGAAGGAATTTTATAGTGGAACAAATACATTTGGTTATTATTCCATATATATTTGTATTTGTGTACATTATCTTCCAAAAGAATAGACTACCAAACAATCTGATTTAAAGATCATGCTTCAGCCAGGCGCGGTGGCTCACGCCTGTAATCCTGGTACTTTGAAAGGCCAAAGCAGGTAGATTGCCTGAGCTTGGGAGTTCGAGACCAGCCTGGGCAACCTGGTGAAACCCCTTCTCTACTAAAATACAAAAGAAATTAGCCAGGCATGCCAGCGTGTGCCTGTAGTCCTGGCTATTTGGAAGACTGAAGCAGGAGAGTTGCTCGAACCTGGGAGACAGAGGTTGCAGTGAGCCGAGATAGTGCCACTGCACTCCAGCCTGGGCGACAGAGTAAGACTCCATCTCTTAAAAAAAAAAAAAAAAAAAAATGCTTCATAAAAAGAAAGATCTCTAGATTTAAGTAGCTTAGGGACTGTCTCTCTTTGAGGATAGGAAATATGTTCTACCTACCATTCTGTCTCCACAGCCTACCGCATACACATTTGCCCTGTGAATGATCAAACAATAGTTCTCAGAAGTATTTGATTCATCGCAGGGTCTCAATTTGTGTTTCTCTCTCACACTCAAACCTCTTCCTTCTACTGTTCCAATACTTAGAAGAAGGAAGTTCTAATCAGTGTGTTCCATAATGAAAGGAGCCTGTGTGATCCAGCCACCATTCTTAAAGCCTCACAAGACAGATTGCGTACTGTCTTGTGAGGCTTTAAGTAGGATGTGGCATTTTGGCTGGGTTGTACATTTCCACTGTGAATGATGGAAAGGAAAGGCTCTTCAGGAGGAAGAAAATGGACTAGGAACACAAAGGTGAAAAACTACATGCGACAACCTGTTGGAGAAGAGACTAAGAGATAGGGCTCAATCCTAGAGGTTCTTAATTGTCAAAATAATTCTTCTTTTGTGTTCTGCTCTCCCGAGTTAGCTCAGCTGTCAGATGGGATGTGTGCACGAGACGACCTACCACAGTGCTGGGCAGTAACACTATCACATGATCCCCCCATTCAGTCTGTTTCCCTTCGCTGGGCTCAGGGACTTCACAATTCAGGGAGGTTATGCTCAGCTGGTGGGCTCTTGGAGCCATGTGCCTGCTGATAATCCTTTTAGAGCCTCTGCTAAATTAGTCCTCTCTCTGTGCTTCTCCTAAGAGAACTAGACGTTAAATCTTACACGTTTGAGAGCTGAGATAATTAGACTTACAGGGACACAACACAAGAGTTTGAGAAATGTTATGGATGCTTCGATTTTTTTTTTGTACTTTAGATTCTGGGGTACATGTGCAGATCACGCAAGATTGTTGCATAGGTACATTCACGGCAAGGTGGTTTGCTGCTACCATCTCCCCATCACCTATACCTGACATTTCTTCCACATTTTCCCTCCCCATGCTCCCTCCCACTATCACTAGCACCTCCCCAACAGACCCCAGTGTGTGATGTTCCCCTCCCTGTGTCCATGTGTTCTCATTGTTCGACACCTACCTATGAGTGAAAACATGCAGAGTTCGATTTTCTGTTCTTGTGTCAGTTTGCTGAGAATGATGGTTTTCAGGTTCATCCATGTCCCTACAAAGGACACAAACTCATTATTTTCTGTGAATGCATAGTATTCCATGGTGTGTATGTGCCACATTTTCTTTGTCCAGTCTATCATTGATGGGCATTTGGGTTGGCTCCAGGTCTTTGCTATTGTAAACAGTGCCACTATGAACATGCATGTGCATGTGTCTTTATAATAGAATGATTTTATAGTCCTTTGGGTATATAACTAGTAATGGGATTGCTGGGTCAAATGTTTCTATTTCTAGATCCTTGAGGAATTACCACACTGTCTTCCACAATGGTTGAACTAATTTACACTCCCACCAACAGTGTAAAAGTGTTTCTATTTCTCCACATCCTCTTCAGCATCTGTTGTCTCCAGATTGAATCCTTTTTTTTTTTTTTTTTTTTTTTTGTAATGATTGCTTAGGAACACTGAAGTCCAAACTGTAAGTTGAAAATCTTACACAGTCTCAAAACCTAGCCCAAGTCATCAAATAATAAATAATAAACTCTCTTAGGAGCCTTCCCTTTGATAACAATAAGGGCTCCAAATGATGTCAGTACTACAGCAAGATCCTGGAAACCCTTTTAGTTGGAGAAATCCAGAAAAATCCTTGGGAGGAGGTGGAGTCTTTTGAGAACTTAGAGGCAGTGGTTGGCTATTTAGCAATCAATATGGAAGTAGTAGGTTAAATCACATGAGATTACTGATATTTAACCATTTGGGGTTTAAAATACTGTCATTTCTGCCTAATACCTCACTATGTTAATAACAACACAGCCGTATGTACAACACAGTACACACATACCAAAAAGAAAGTAGAGATTATGTCTCCCTAATAATGGGCAAATTTCAACTCTTGGGTTGTATTTAAGTAGCACAAATAAATATGATCTGGCAGGTATTTAGTTCACCTTCTCCATGCAGGCACTCAGAATTTCAGACCATAAGTAGAAGGTGCTGAGGTTGGGTGCTGAGATTGGAGGCATACCTTTTCTCCATGCCCCATGCAGAAGCAGTTAATCTTTTGAGGGCATGTTTCAGGTTCTCAATATTGTTCTAAGACCTTTCTGTGAATTTATTTACTAACTTCTTACACAACCCTACATATTGAGCTCTACCATCACCCCCATTTTAATGAAGAAACTAAGAAATAGTTTCCAAAGTCCAATGTGACTGATAGCAGAGATGGGTTTAGCACCCAATCTGTCTCCAAACTGTGCATTTATATTAGTCAGGGTTCTGTAGAGAAACAGAACCAACAGGAATATATACATATATAGAAAAAGTTTCTAATCAGGGATTGGCTCACATGCTTATGGAGGCTGAGAAGTCCCACAAGTTGTTTTCTACAAGTTGGAGGCCCGGAAAAGCCAATGGTGTCATTCTGGTCCAAGGTCCAAGAATCTGGAGTGCCAGTGTCTGTGTCAATGTCTGAAGGCAAGAGAAGATGGATGTCCCAGCTCAAGCAGAGAGCAGTCTGCCTTTCCTCCATCTTTTTCTTCTATTCAGGCCATTAACGAACTGAGCATGCCCACCCACACTGGGGATGACAATCTTGACTCAACCTACTGATGCCAATGCCAATCTCTTCTGCAAACATCCTCCCAGATACTCCAGAAATGTTTTACCAGCTATCTGGGCATCCCTTAGCTCAGTTAAGGTGACACATAAAATTAACCATCACAATAGTTCCACAGCACACTAGAGCTGGTTGAGAGCCAAAGTGATGTCAAGGTGTAGAGGAGGCAGGGTGTAGCAGACATTTGAAGATCAAAATGGCAAGGGTATTACCAACGAAAGCTGGGTTGGAACACAAGGCTTGGTGCCACTGTGGAAATGGTTGACATCCACCCCTGAAAGAGACAGATTTGCCACTTGGTCAACAGCAGGGTCCCCTTATGAGAGTGTGCTGCTCTGGCACAGCAGAGAGTGGATGGGAAGGTCAGGATCGTGCAGACAGGCTAGAGAGAAAAAGGGAACCCTGCGAGAGGCTGAGCTGAGTGTAATTCCTTTCCCTAATGTCACGAGTCAGATACTGTGTGAAGGAATAAGGAAAGGGTGACCAACAGAGGTCCCTGATGAGAACTCAGGGCAGCCTATGAAATTCGAGAGGGGAAAAATTGCTTCTTTATTGTCTATCTGTTAAATCGCTTCTTTAACCTCTATCTGACCTACTAACCTGTAGCTGAAATTTAGCATTTCCTTCAGTTACGAAAGGAAGCTATAAGCCAGGCTTACAAGAGCAGAGCTTGTGACTCTGTCAGCAACAGCTGTCTCAGACATTTTCATGCTATGCTATGACTGTGCAGAGATCTGAAATCTCCCTTGTGTACATCACAACTTCAAAATATTGCAAGTTCCAACCTGCTGCTAAATCTTGTTATTAGTACATTAAGAAATACATATATAGGCCAGGGGCAGTGGCTCACACCTGTAATTCCAACACTTTGGGAGGCCGAGGTGGGCAGATCACCTGAGCTCAGGAGTTTCGGACCAGCCTGGGCAACATGACAAAACCCAATCTCTACAAAAAATACAAAAATTAGCCAGGCATGATGGTGCGCACCTGTAGTCTCAGCTACTTGGGAGCTGTGGTGGGAAGGTCACTTGAGCTCAGGAGGTAGAGTTGCAGTGAGTTGAGATCATGCCACTGCACTCCAGCTTGGGTGACAGAGTAAGACCTGGTCTAAAAAAAAAATACGTATATTACTATATGACAAATTTAGATTTTTTTAAAGTATTTTGATCATTGTATTCTGGGATAATTAATCTCTATAATTCTATGGGTTGTCTTGCATAATTTTGAAACATTGTTGTGAGAAGGAATTCATAGAGTCTTCCAGACTTTCAAAGACTTCCAAAAATCTAAGAACCTTTGCTCTAGAAACGAGAGTCCTTCTTCCACTTCCCTGCCCTAAAAGCTGTTTCTTTCACACTAAATAATCCTGTTTCTCTAGGTTTGACGTCTCTTCCTTCCACTTCATGAATCTGGTCACGTCTCTCCATTAGTCTTTAAAACACAGGGCTCCAAATGGAAGTCTCTCATGCTAGACTAGTAGATTGGAGTGTTTTTCTCTTTCTATCCTGTCTGCTCTTAATCACAAATTACTTAACCTGTACAAAAGTGTTAAATGTATATTTTTATTTTTGTTTTATGTATTCATGTCCTGTCTCGTTCCAAAAATCTTTCCAGAGATTATTAAAATGATGCCTTTTGGGATCGTCATGCTGCAGTATGACTAATTCTCATGATTGACTGTTCCCGCTTACAGCTGTCCAAACACCTTGCCCTGAGTTTCCTTTTAAGCTCCGCTTCCAGTCCAGGCACAGGACAAGGCAGGGGCTCCTCCCAGAAAAATGCCTAAGAAACTGCTGCCACCAACAATGAGGGATGATTCACTTCTAGTTTATGAAAAATAGAATTAAAATTCTTGTTCCAGATACCACTTTAATAGTTGGATTGCATGTGCACATCAGGAAAGTTTTCAACAAAATGAGTTTGTGTCTCACCCTGAGGATAGCCCACCTTGTTGTAGGAGTCTTGGTGGGGATCAGACTCAGCTTTGCTCGGGTTAGAAAAGATCAAGTAGAGTTCATGCTTTCTTTTTGTTAGCATAATTTCTCATTGTCCAATTGGAAATTGAAATTAAGAGAGAAAAAGAGAGACACAGCCTGCTGATTTAATGCTGACCTACTCTTAAATCTTCAATTAGGTTTTATTGGTCTTCTACTAACATCTTTTTGGGATTTCTTTTTTTTAAAGTAATAGCCCACATATTTGCCCCGAAAACTCAAGTCTTTCTCCATATTCAATCATATCATGACATTCAATTCACCTTGTTTATTCTACTGCAAATTTGAAAGCTGTTAGAATTTGATTATCTCTCTCCGGAAACTTCTTTGAGGAAAAAAAAAATGTATATAAATGGATTTCCTTCCCCATCTCTGCCAAATATAACCAATCAATACAAGACCACTAGCAAGAGTGCTGCTGGGCTTATGTAACATGGACTCTGCCCAGGCTGGAACAAGCTTATCTGGGCACACCCTCAGAGGAGAGCTATGTATGTGGTCAGCCTCCTCAGAGGATCTGAAACTCATATGAATTTAAAAGTGCATCCCACCTGGTACATATTTGTGTATACAAATAACTGAACAGGTTCTTTAACTCAAGACTTTATAAAGAATGTATTGAAAGTGATGAAATAAAAATCGAGAGGTAGACTTCTAATTAATATAAGCATGTACACACACACACACACACACACATACACACACACACACACACACACATACACATGCACAAACACAGACGCACCAGCCACAGCAGTGCCAGAGCTACCACCACCACACCCAGGAAACAAATTGCAAATACCATACTATAAAGTTCTGGTATTCACTTCCCAAACTTCCTTACGAAGGAATTGATAAAAATTCTTAGCCAGGTGGAGAAAAGGGTATTGCCCTGGTCCAGCCTGTCTACATCCTCTCCTGCTATCATGGTCTCAGTTCTGCTGCCTAAAGATCCTTTTCTAGTGGTTCTAAACCTATTTGCGCCTGTGGGTTCTTTCTTTGTAGCAAGCCATTTAATGTTGGCTGCAAATAATTGTCAGTCTGCAATTGCTTTGAGTGGCAATTTTAAGTACACAGTCTTTAGCAACCTCATTCCTACCGTGATTGCTTTCATTCAATGCCATCTGAAATGCTAGCCACCTGTCAACATGGGCATAATGATTGTGCTTGCAAGCACTCAAATTCTGCCTTTATTCTGCACCGAGAGTCACTTCATCATTGGAGTCCTGTCCAGCCTCTGAGAGGCTACAGAATCTCAGAGGGCTTTAAAAGCAACTGACATTAATTTGCAGATTGTATCCAAACTGAAAGAGGTCTCCCATACATGTGGAACTCATGGACCTCTTGATAATCCCTTAGTCCCTGGATATCCCCGTTCAACATGCTCCTCAGGGCCCATGCAAAAGGCTATAGAATTGCACCCTTCATTCCCATGGTCTGGTAGGCAATACCAGGATTTCTCAACCCTGAGGCTGTGACACTACATATATGAGTCAGGCACAAGGTATTCTGGAAGCAAATCATTCCTGAAATTAGAAAATGATTGGCTTCTTTCATAAGTCAGAGCCAATTCCTTACCCTTCATTTTGTGCAAGAAAAAGCTATAGACATCTGCACTAGGAATAAAATGTAGTAGTCTAAAACCTGTGCTATCTATGCCACGGGCCCTTAATTCTTGTGATGATAAGAACCGTTATTGCTATTACTTCCTCCATTCCCCCCTCCCATTTCAGGGTTTCAACGAAATTTGAGTATATTCAGAAAGTGTGTGGTATCAAAGATGAACAAAGCTCGATACCAGTCAGAGTGGTAAGGATAGATTTTAACCAGTACTATGCTACTGCACTGAACCTCACCTCTATTTGTACAGTGGTACCTCAGTGTTTTAAAGAAAGAAAGAGGGAAAAAGCAGAAGGGTGAGCAGGGGCCCAGAAGAGTAAGGGAAGTGAAAATTACAAAGATCAGGGAGGCAGGGATCATTCCATGTGAAACCATCTGGGTTTGCTAGCTGACACTTACCAAAGTTAGACTCCTACCCTCCCAGAGACTGGGAGACAGGGGCCATATTTTCAGGTATTGGCTGGAAAAAAATGGCAAATTCTTGGCCAGGCACCGTGGCTCATGCCAGTAATCCCAGCACTTTGGGAGGCCGAGGCGGGCAGATCACCTGAGGTCAGGAGTTTGAGACCAGCTTGGCTAACATGGTGAACCCCATCTCTACTAAAAATACAAAAATTAGCTGGGCATGGTGGTGGGCATCTATAATGCCAGCTAATTGGGAGGCTGAGGCAGGAGAATCGCTTGAACCTGGGAGGTGGAGGTTGCAGTGAGTGGAGATCATGCCATTGCATTCCAGCCTGGGCAACAAGAGCAAAACTCCATTTACAAAAACAAACAAACAAAAAAAAAGGTAAATTCTTTTATTAGCCTTCAGTTTCTCAGGCAACACTTCAAGTGTAGCTGGGGTCATCCTAGGGTTCAGCTTGCATGTTGAAAGCTATGTTATTACTTGTGCAAATCTTCATAGGCCAAGATTGAAGCCTAGTTGCTAACTAGGCTCAGAGGAGGCTGACTAGAGTTTGGCCAGGGAAGGAATCTTTGTCAGTAGTTGTGCCAGCATCAATAACTGTCGTAGTAAAGCATGTGTGTGAAGGTGGTGGCAGGTGTGGCACAGAGAAAATTTCAAATGCCTGATATAGTTTGAATATTTTTCCTGGCCCAGATCTCATATTAAGTTATAATCTCTAATGCTGGAGGTGGGGTATGGTAAAAGGTGTTTGAGTTATGGGGGCAGACTGCTCATGGCTGTGTGCTATCCTTGCCATAGTGAGTGAGTTCTCATGAGACCTGCTTGTTGTGACGTGTGGCACCTCCCATCCCCTACTCTCTGTCTCTTGCTCTTGCTCTGACAATGTGACGTGTCTGTTCCCACTCTGTATTCCGCCTTGGGTAAAAGCTTCCTGAGGCTTCCCTAGTAGCAGAACAAAGGCCAGCACCTGCTTCCTGTACAGCCTGGAGAATTGTGAGCTGTACAATTAAATCTCTTTCCTTTGCAAATTACCCAGTCTCAGATAACTCTTTCTAGCAATGCAAGAACAGCCTAATACAATACCTGACCCACTACGGCTCCCTTTTTCAATAGCTCTGGGCAATACAAACCTAGAAATAACCATTCTAAGTAAGACCATCAGAAATGGCCAATATTTGACCATCATTTCTGACCCAGAAAAGAAGAAATTTCATATGGTTTAATTTAATATTTTTCACATTGCATTTAAACATTTAAATCTGGAAAACAGATTGACAAAAATTACCTGTATCTACCCAAAGGTGGAGGAAGCAGACAGCTTAAAATAGTTTTATTTTGTTTTGTTTCATTCCATTTTAACCAAAAAGATTGCAACAATTTGCATTGTGGTAAATTCTTCCTTGTTTTTACTCATGTTTGGATATCTACATCTCAGAATAATGATGGAGTTTCTTCCTCAGAAGAAATTGCAAGGAAAGTCTTTCAACACTATGAAAAAGCCCATTGGTAGAATTTAAAAATAATTGGCTTAAATTCTCCAGAAATGAATAGCTGTTGTTTTAAAAGTTCTGGGGACACATTTAACACAGAGGAATAAAATATCTCCACTTGAACTTCTCTGATTGAGTGTCTCCATGAGTAGCAGGGAGTTATTATACCTGCCACTATAAGATGACCCTAAAATACAAATTAAAATGACATAAAGTGTGGAGTAGAGAAATGATTCTGTTCTTTTTAAGTTTTCATTACATTTAACTTCCCAAGATAATTTGGTGGTTGTTGGTGTTTTTGCAAGAAAGGCATTAGGCAAAAACATTATAGATAAGCTTTACCATGGTGTAATTCCTCCTTAATGCATTTATCTGTGTGTATGGAACTAGATCATGCTCCATTGCTAAGATCGTAACAATTGTTATATCAAAACGAAGGTGTGGCCATAAGTAGTTTAAACATTGGCAGCCTAGATCTTCATTTTTTAGTACTTACTTGCCATAAAATCAGAAATGCCCAGCACTTCAGGTCTTGCCTTTTAATCAAAAATTTTAAATCTATGCATTGTAAAAATGTCTTAAACATTTTATCAAGTGCAGGCCAATTAGGATCAGAGAATGTATTCAGAGATATCTTTACCAGTTGACATTTCCAAAGGATTTCAACCTCTGATAAAGGAGGAAAAAAGAAGATGGAGAGGAAAAAAATGTTCAGTTGGCTATTCCTTGATTACTGAGCCATAACTATATAATTTTTTCAACACAACAGTGGCAATGCAGGTTTTATTAGTCTTCTCAGGTTGATAAAACGAAATACCACACTCCAAGTAGCTTAAACAGCAGACATTTATTTCACACAATTCTAGAGGCTGGAAATCTACTATCAAGATGCTGGTGGATTTGGTTCTTGGTGGCATCATCTTTCTGGCGTGTAGACATCTGCCATCTTGCTGTGTCCTCACATGAAGGGGAGAGAAAGTGAGAGGACTCTGGTTTTTCTCTGTCTTATAAGAGTACCAGTGTCTTAGATTTAAGTCCTTGATCCATCTTGAGTTGATTTTCGTATAAGGTGAGAGAGGAGGATCCGGTTTCATTCTCCTACATGTGGCTTGCCAATTATCCCAGCATCGTTTGTTGAATAGGGTGTCCTTTATGTTTTTGTTTGCTTTGTCAAAGATCAGTTGGCCGTATTTGGGTTTATTTCTGGGTTCTCTATTCTGTTCCATTGGTCTCTGTGTCTATTTTTATACCAGTGACTATAACCTTATAGTATAGTTTGAAGTCAGGTAATGTGATGGCTCCAGATTTTTTCTTTTTGCTTAGTCTTGCTTTGGGATGCTGGCTCTTTTTTGGTTCCATATGAATTTTAGGATTGTCTTTTCTAGTCTGTGAAAAATGATGGAAAAATTCTGGAATGTAACATCAGAAAAACCCTTCTAAACATTATCTTTAGCAAAGACTTCATGACCAAGAACCCAAAAGCAAACGCAACAAAAACAAAGATAAATAGGTAGGATTTAATTAAACTAATTAATTAAACTAACTTAATTAATTAAATTAATTAAACTAATTAAATTAATTAAGCAGAAGGAACAGTCAGCAAAGTAAACAGACAACTCACAGAGTGGGAGAAAATCTTCATAATCTATACATCCAACAAAGGACTAATATCCAGAATCTACAATGAACTCAAACAAATTAGCAAGAAAGAAAACAAACAACCCCATGAAAAAGTGGCTAAGGGCAGGAATAGACAGTGCTCAAAAGGAGACATACAAATGGCCAACAAACATATGAAAAAAAACCTCAGCATCACTGATGAGCAGGAAAGTGCAAATTAAAACCACAATGTGATACTACTTTACTCCTGCAAGAATGGCCATAATTTAAAAATAATGGATGCATGAATGCAGTGTAAAGGGAACACTTCTACCCTGCTGGTAGGAATGTAGACTAGTACAACCACTATGGAAAACAGTGTAGCGATTCCTTAAAGAACGAAAAGTAGAACTACTATTTGATCCGGCAATCCCACTACTTAGTATCTACCCAGAGGATAAGAAGTCATTATCTGAAAATGATACTTGCACATGCCTGTTTATAGAAGCACAATTTGCAATTGCAAAAATAGGGAACCAGCCCAAATGGCCATCATTCAACAAGTGGATAAAGGAATTGTGGTGGGACACACACACACACACACAAGTATGTATATAAGTGATGGAACACTACTCAGCATAAAATGGAACAAATTAATGGCATTTGGAGCAACCTGGATGGAACTGGAGACTATTATTCTAAGTGAAATAACTCAGGAATGGAAAATCAAACATCATATGTTCTCATTTATAAGTGGAAGCTAAGCTATGAAGATGCCAAGGCGTAAGAATAATACAATAAACATTAGGGACTCAGGGGGAATGAGTGGGAGGAGGATGAGGCATAAAGACTGCAAAGTGGGTTCAGTGTATACTGCTCAGGTATACCAAATCTCAGAAATCACTTCTAAAGAACTTACTCATGTAACCAAATACCACCTGTTCCCTCAAAATCTATGGAAATAAAAAATTTTTTAAAACAAAATAAATGAAACTGACAGAAAGAAAAAAAAATAAGATCACTAGTGTCATCCTGAGGATCTAAACCTTATGACCTTATCTAAAGCTAGAGATCTTCCCAAGGTCCCATCTCTAAACATCATCACATTGGGGGTTACAAGTTTGTTCAACGTATGTATTTGGAGGGTAGACACAATTCAGACCAAAACACTGACTAACAGAAAAAAAAATTAAAAGATCCAATGCATCTTATAATGCAGCTTTCTATAGATATTAATTTAGGAATTAATAAAACACAGAGATGATCATTTTAAAGCTAAGGTACTGAATGTCCTTCTGTACATATATTGCATCTTTAGTAAACTGTGGCTACACGCCAAGAAGCTTACATTATCTTTTCCCTTGAGCAGTTTTATTTCCTTTCTTTTTACTTACCCTCTGTAGCTGTGTGTGTGTGTGTGTGTGTGTGTGTGTGTGTGTGTGTGAGAGAGAGAGAGAGAGAGAGAGAGAGAGAGCAGGGGGTTGTTAGTTTAACAATTTGGCTCAGTGTGCTAAAAATAGCCTATGTGCTCTGTTTTTTCTTTTAGCTTTATTGTTGCACACTGATTTTTAATTGTCTTTGAGACTAGGAAAATCTCCGGTGAATGTAGTAAGCACAATTGATGGAAGCTGATGAGCAGATTAATACAACCCTAGATGTGAGGCCACAGTTCTGATCGCTTCAGCACTACCACTTCTAAATCATATACCCTTTTGGAATTTATTTCTGCCCGTGCAGAATCTGGATATTAAATGCTTGAGTTGCTATAGTTAGATAGACTCTATTTTTAGTAACAAACTGTTTCCCTGAGATACATACAGCTGCTCATTAACACTGGAAGCCTTTTTTACAAAGCCGTATTCTCGTCCTTCCTTTTTAATGCCCAATAGGCTTAGGAGGGAAAATACAAATGCGGGTTATATTTAGTTTTCTACTCAGCTATGTCAAGCCCTAAATCTAGAGGAAGTTATAAATACACTACAAGGAAAATGCTCTCATTTCCTTTTAAGAAGCATTTTAATACCACAGAGTATTATGGTATAAAAAGTCAAGAGGAGCCCATATTAAAGTAAGAGGGTAAGTAAATTAAAGTGTGACTTTTTGAAAACATTGTCCTGTATGTGGAGCTGACATTCACATTGGGTAGTAAGAGAGCCCAAGACATGGTAGGTGCCCATTAAATCTTTGTGGAATATGGTAGGATTGATGCTATGTAGCAGGTACCCAAAAAGGGTCAATTGCTTGAATGAATATATCATTTTGTATCATTTACTCTTTGAGATCACAGAAAACACTCTCTGAAGCAAATTCCCTGAAAAGGTGAGCATTGCAAAACCACAAACTATTGATATATCCCCAGAAATGGATCTAACAGTCAGCATTTGCAAATTGTCTTAGCTGCTTCCTCTGTGGTAAGGAGCTTTCATTAACACCAACAGAAGAGGTATGCCCTGCATTCGGAACCCCTGGCTCCCCACTCAGAAACCTCCTACCAGCCAGTGGTCCTGCAATCAATCGCACCTCACTGCTCTCACCTGCTTTTAACTCATTTCCTAAGCTCTCTTGGGGACCTGGTGATGGGCACCAGAAATCAATTTAACACTCCCCTTCAGCACCTCTTTTCATCCTCCTCAAAAGACTACTACACTCCATGGTCACTCACCTTTTTATCTCTCACTCCACATAGGGTAGCACAAAGTCTACCATAATGGAAGGGGCAAGGGCTTTGACAGTCAGGAAGCTTGGTGTAAATGCAGACTGGTTGTACCTGGAGGAGGTGGGATATACAATGAGTGAGTTGTTTAATCTCTAAACTTTGGTTTATTCATCTGAGAAATAAAGGGAAAACATCTACCTACTTCAGATGGTTGTCATGAGAATTATGTGAAATAGTTAATGTCAATTATCTAGTCCAGCTCCTGGTGATGGGTGGAAGTGGGGATGGTTATTATTATTCACAAGACTGTGAATTTCACCTCCAGCAGTTATCCTAAATTTTGACATTTTCCTTTTTTCTATCTTTCATCTTCTGTCCACTATATATGAGTTCCTTTCTTTCTCTCAATTTTTCTTTCTCTCCTCTTTGTTCCACTCACAAATGAAAATAAGTCTACTTAGTGCGTCTGAGAACAGCATTACTAATATGCCTACGAACAAGAAAAGCTAAGCCATCAACTTTGAAATGAAATATTTGGAGCAAAATATAGGATTAAGATAAATAAACACAAAAGCCCTTCAAAATAAGCCCAGATTATTCAAAATGTCTTCTTCAGAATGTCCCCAGAAATTTCTCTCTAATTCTAAGCTTAATCTGCTTTTCACCGAGCAGAAAATACTTAAAAACAAAACAAAAATAGTTTCTATTTAATGTTTATATCTTTTTGGAGCGTAGTATTGGTTACTTAATATTGCTGGGTTTTGATGTGGACTTCCATTGACTAGTACTCCACGGAAGTATTTTCTAATATTTTTATTATAAATATGCCACTCTTCAGCCCCATCATGGGCAAAATAGACTACCATGGATTAGTGTTGGAAACTAGCAAATTATGAAAGTGCTTCCATAAGATAGCATGTTCCAAATTCCAAAAGTGACTTACCATCACATATGGACTGACCTGGTGGCAAGTTGGGACCTGCCTTGTTGAACGTTTTCTCACACTGAGCACACCTTCCTCTATCTGTTATTGTTTTCCTAATATGTGGCTTGGAAGGGAGTTAGACAGCTCTCCAACACTGACGAAAGTGCAGAAACCCAGCATCCAAAAATGACTGGCAGTGGTAAAATGGTCTACTGGCTGAAACATACCACTTTTCACCACAGCAAATGTTTGGCCAAGAAATAATCATCAATCTTTCTCCAGGAACACCTGTAACCTCAGGGTTGTTTTTCTCTTTTCTTTTTTTTAATAAGAGTCTTATTATATTGCAGAAACATGTCTTATTTTATGATCAGCATGGCAGCTTCATGAAAAAAATTAATCGAAACTCCCCATACATTAAAAACATACACTGGGCATTGTCTCTACAATTTTAAATTGCACGTGAAGCAGGTGCTCACATTCCTGCTGCTATTTTTTTAGGAGTGTGCTGTCCAATATATACTCCACCAAATATACATGGCTATTTAAATTTAAATGAATTATAAATAAGTAAAACTAAACATTCAGTTCTTCAGGTTCGGTAGCCACATGTGGCTTGTGACTACTACCATGTTGGACAAGGTAAATACGGAATATTCCCTTCATTGAGGAAAGTTTTATGAAGATCTACACTGTCCCCATATGACACAGTTTTGCAAGGAAACTTTACTGTTCTTGATCAGTGTTCAAATAAAGCCTTTTTGATTGCAGTACATGACTACTTTGAAGGTCTCAGTTTGTCACACAAGAAAGCCATACTCTGCTCTTCTAACTTACTAGCTGTTTGCTTCAGAAAGAGGTAAAGCCACAGATTCAGACTTCTCTCTTATACAATGCAGCAGACAATGAGCAGGCAGGGAGTCAACCTTTGTTCTAAACCATTTTGTTAGCAGGCAAATTGGGCAAGGACAACAATCTAGTTATCATGTTCTCCCTAAATGCAGCAAGGATTACGTGTATAGCCTAGGTCATAACACAGCTCTGCGAATAAAGCTTCCCCAGTTTCCTGTATGGCATTTATGACACTTATAAAAATGACTCTTGACATTTTCAAAAACTTCAGCACATGGACCACCTGCTCAAGAAGGGAAGTCAGATAACAGAAAACTATTTCCACAAAAGACTGGGCCAGTCTTTTGCAGTAGTCATCTCAGTTCAAGCACATGAAATATTCTGACCTACTTCCCTTTTTTATTTGGATACAAATTACCACCTTCTAAAAGGCATCTATTAAATCTGGTATCCTAGTGAGTGTTTTTATTAAATGTGGTTTGAGCTGCCTTTCACTTAACTCTACCATGAGCTTATTAAATTAAATAAAAATTGTTAAGAAGATCAAAGTTCCTTCTCTTAATTCCTTTAGATCCTTTGGGAAGACCACTGTTTAGCTCTGTAAAGTTCAAGTCTGCGTAACTCTAAGTCAGCCAAATCGAGCATCCAACCATGGAATCTTGTGGAGACCATTTCCTCCTCCTTTCTCAGTCTTCATATTCCCATTCCCTGCCCAGACTACAGTTTGGAAATTGCTGAATGAATTCACAAGTACTACCATTTGCACTTTCACACACTGTTTAAAGGCAGGAGTATCAGATTTCACAGCACTGTGAAGAAGTTGGCAACTACTTCAAAGCGATTTCGAAGCATCTATTACATTATTAAGCAAGGGCAATAATGATCTACAAAATGCCAACTAGCTCATGTTTTCCTGTCCTTTCTGCATTTCATTGCAAATACCACAGTCTCTATTTTCCTGTTTAAACACCAGTTATTACATTGCCTCTAAAATTATAGATCTGACAGCAATCACAAATCAGAGGTAAAACCACATAGCTAAATGACTTGCACAGCTATGAGAGCTGTGGTGAGGTGGAAAAGTCTGCTGTAAAGTTATTTGTCTTTTGTTGTTTCATGTAGCAGTATGTATTTTATTTCCCTACTCCTTCATTTCTGCCCTCCGTTTATTTCTGCGATACTGTTTAAAAGCCCATTACAAATGGTCAATCCCTACAGTAACTCAGCAGATATTTAACTGAGTGTTTCCATTGGTGCAACATTTGCTAACCCAAGTAAAGATGGTCTGAGTACAAATATGCTGTCCTATGTTCAAGGAATGCACAACCCAACCTTAGAAACAAGTCTAACCCACACTAAGCAGCAATGAAAAAGGCTAGAATACTTAAGTGTGAATTTGGGAAAATGAATTATCCTCCTTGACCCCCTTTCTGTTTTAAAGCCTTATAAATTCCAGGACTGTATAACTAGCAGGCTCCTTTATGCCTTACAGGCTTTAAGTTGCAGATGTCAAGAGCCGAGGTGACAATTGAACTGCCATTCCTGAAACTTGACCTTGTCACTTTTCACAAGGCCTGTTCTTACCTAGATTACCAAGTGATCCCTTGCACTTTGAACCTATTCGTCAGCAGCTAGTGAAACTCTACCCTAGCTCACATCTACACTTACTTCTCCCCTCCCTGATAGTCCGCACATGGGTTAGAGACATGGAGATGAATGACTTTCAAAGCCACAGGAACCAAGCTCGCCTTTTCAATGTTATCCATTAGTATTTGGTCCTGTCAAAATCTTCTTTAAGTTTCTATAAAGGAAAGAAATTCCTGAATTCCAATTCCATATTTTTAATCTATTATTGATGTTTCCTTTTTTTTTTTTTTTTTTTTTGATACAGAGTTTCACTGTTGTTGCCTAGGCTGGAGTACAGTGGCACGATCGGGGCTCACTTCAACCTCTGCCCCCCAGGTTCAAGAGATTCTCCTGCCTCAGTCTCCTGACAAGCTAGCTGGGATTACAGGAGCCTGCCAGCATGCCTAGCTAATTTTTGTATTTTTAGTAGAGACAGAGTTTTACCATGTTGGATCAGGCTGATCTCAGACTCCTGACCTCAGGTGATCCGCCCACCTCAGCCTCCCAAAGTGCTGGGATTACAGGCATTAGTCACCATGCCTGGCTCAGTCTTTCCATTTGTATGTAAAATAGGCATAGTTTAGCAATTACAATCCCTCTACCACAAACACACACACACACACACACACACACACACACACACACAACATATATACATATAATATATATGTATTACTTATATATTATAATATATATGTAATATATATTATATATATCATTCTTCAGCATTATATATATAATATATATTTATATAATACATATAATTATATATCATTCTCCAACATTATATATATATATATATATATATATATATATATATATATATAATGCTGGAGAATTTGGAAATAATATCTACCCAGGAAAGCAGAGGCAGACAAAGTATAGGGATTATCTATCAATATAGCCAGTCATATGAGTAATTGAGATCTCAGGCCTGAGGCCAATGACTATTTGATGAGTATACTTGGGTATGGCAGAGCATAATGGGATGGGAGAAGTGAAACGGGTCACTGAGTGTCTTCAAATCTCCTATTCACAGGATGGAGCCACCTCCCAACTGCTCCCTTTGATTAAGGTCAGAGTCAAAGTTAAATACCTCCTTTGACCAAGCCAATAAAGCTTGGTATTTAAATAATGACTTGCAAAACTTCAATGGCATTCTATGAAAAATTGGAGTTAAAGATGAATTTGTGTTCTTTGTCCTACATTGTTCTTGAGTCATAGGAATAATCTCTTGCCATCACAACTTATCTAAACTCAAAAAGGGTAAATTCCAATAAATATGGAAGCAGAGAAAACATTTTCATATGCAAAGGGCTGGCAAAACAAGTTGAGAGAAATGATAGATGAGAACTGGAGTGTGAGGCCCTGAACAGTATTGCCTGGCTTGATCCGTCAGTTTATTTACCCAGCTTGACACTTAACTATCATTAGCTTTTCTCAAAATATCATATATGTTCTCAGGCAGCAAGAAAGTTCAGAAGAACAAGCCACAGTCTCTGAAGATCGTTTTCAGAGACCCATTTCAAAACGGTTGAGGCAAATATTGTTGGGATGAGTTTTTAGTTCACAGTTTCCCAAGAAAATATTTCTAAATAACCCACGTGTAAATACCCAATGACTGTTTCATGCCGTGGCACGCTTCTCAGTGCCACAGCTTTGCACAGTCTTCCCCATCACTGATGTGCCCTCAGATGTACCACCCTTCTACCACCATCATCCCTGCCCCTTAGGGCTCGTCTCTTTCTCCTTAAGTCTTGCACCCAAGGTTAAGTCCTGTGCTGTCCAGGGAACTTTTCCTGATGAAGAATCCTACCCTTTGTCAACTCAGAGCCAAAGTTGATTAGATATCTGTTATGGACTGAGTGTTTTGAGTCCCCTCCCAAAATTTATGTATTTAAATTCTAACCACCAACATGATGGTCGTAAGAGGTGGGGCCTTTAGGAGCTAATTCAGGTCATAAGAGTAGAGCCCTCAGGAATGGAATTAGTGCCCTCATAAGAGTCCCTAGACAGCTCTCTACCCCTCTTTCCACCACATAAGTATAAAATCCTGCCTCTGCCTCCTGATAAAAAAATCCTCCTTGTTTTATCCTCATGTGGCAGAAAGAGGGATAGAGAACTGAATAAGAGGACACTTACCGGAACCCAACCATGCTAGCAATGTGGCCTCAAATTTCCAGCCTCCAGACCTATAACAATATATTCCTATTGTTTAGAGGCTACCCAGTCCATAACACTTTCATTATAGCAAACCAAACAGACTAGACAATGTACTTTTATCTAGTTCTCTGTTTCTACTGGAGATATTTCCTATTCTTTGTCTATATTGGTCCTCAAACCCTCTTATTTATCTTTTCATACATTGTTTCATGTCTTCTTCCCCAATTAAATTGTAGGATATTTGAAGGCAAAGATCTCTGTTGGGCTTCATCATATTCACCATACAATCCAACACTCTACCTAGGATGCAGTAGGCACGGGATAGATATGTATTAATTTATCAGTTGCAAGATGACTCTTTTTTCACCTAACTTGTATCTAATATTTTCTTCTTGAATTTCTTTGGCTACGTTTAAAAAAAAAAAGTAAAACACATAGGCCATTGGATATATTCTTAACTTTGCACAAATGATACAACATTCATCCTTGCTTTCAGTCAACAAATATTTATTGGGCACCTTCTCTATGACAGCCGTGATTCCGAGTACTGAGAACACAACTGTGCAAGACTAAAGATTATATTTTCAGTGAGGGGAAGATGGAGATTGTTGAATAATAATAATAATAACAAATAAAAAGTAAAATAGATATGATATCAGATAGTGATAGGTGCTAGGGAGAAAGAAAAAGACGTGGAAGAGGATTGGGGAAGATGGAGTGGAGTCCCAGGCAAAGGGTAAAGTTTTAAATAGGGTGCTCAGGGAAGGCCTCAATAGTAGGGTGATATTTGAGGAAATACCTGAAGAGAATGGGATATCAACCCATGTAACATGTCAAGAGTATTGAATATGATCAAAGAAATAAAGATCCATACAAGTGGTTGTAGAAGTCCTTGGCATTTCAGTGGGTTATCTTCTGAGGCTGACTTTCCTTTTCTAGAATCCCCAAGGTGACTCCATGTCCCCTTGTGCTTACTTACACCCAAATATGAATCACTCTGTGATATTAATGTTTTATCATGTGTCTACCTCAAGAGACTCGGAGTTATCTGAAAGCAGAAATTATCTCATTTACCAATTCAAACCTCATAGAATTTAACACAAGTCTAAGCCAGCAGTGAGAAATCAATAAATATTTGTTGATTATTGAATAAACCTTCATTCAGGTAAATAATTCATCTCTAAATTCAAAATATAGCTTGTACTAATTTGAGTAAAATGGTATTTGTTGTAGATATGTTTATTTTTAATATAAATGTTTGGCAAACTTTTCTTGAAAAAGCATTAAATTTATTATCAAAAGTTAAGTAAAACTGGCCCCATTACCTCTTTTGCCACTTCTGACTGGAACACAGAGTTACCAAATGTGGTGTCTCCTTTAACACCCTAATGTTAAATGTAGAAGTCACCATATTTGGTGACGAACACCCTAAAGTTAAATGTAGGGTGAACATGTGGACACCTTGACAAGTGTTTCTTATTATCTCTTACTATAAGCTCTCTTGGTTAAATTATTTCAGCAAAGTCACAGTTCGATTTGAAACTGGGTAGTGTATTTGCTACTGTTCACTAACGGAAGGACAGCTAGTATAAGAAGAGACAGGACAGGCGCGGTGGCTCATGCCTATAATCCCAGCACTTTGGGAGGCCAAGGCAGGTGGATTACAAGGTCAAGAGATCGAAACCATCCTGGTTAACATGGTGAAACCCCGTCTCTACTAAAAATACAAAAATTAGCTGTACATGGTGGTGCACACCTGTAGTCCTAGCTACTTGGGAGGCTGAGGCAGGAGAATTGCTTGAACCCAGGAGGCGGAGGTTGCCGTGAGCCGAGATCGTGCCATTGCACTCCAGCCTGGGTAACAAGAGTGAAACTCTGTCTCAAAAAAAAAAGAAGAGATGGTATAGGTTTTCATAGGAAATTGTTAAATGAGTACACACAGTACCGAGTTAACCCTAGAGTTATTAACATGAGGAAAGAGTAAAAGTTCAAGCTGTCCAAACATGCAAGGGCAAGTGAGATGACCGCACAGCCTCCCCGGCATGATCACGGTTGTATAGAGGCATAACTTTCCTACTGGCTTTTCAGTGGGTGGGGAGGGTGGGCCCAAGGGAAGGAGCGAATATGATGAATGCCAGTTTCTTCTGACATCTCATGAAGAAGTTTTCTCTCTTTTAACTCATCTTCACTCTTTCTCTTAATGATTACGAGGACCTCCAAACCAGAAAAGCCTAGCAGTCTGTCATCCTGGTCAACTTTCCAGAATGGTTAGAGAAAGGCTGTTACTGAGCAGCCCTGAAGGCTGATATCAACTCCCCTGTTAATGAGCTTCCTAGCAACAAAGTATCCTAACGAAGTTGATTCCGATCAAGTAAAAATCTATTGTAATTATAGTTTATACAGTAGGCCAAACAAAGTCTTTTGGTGTCACTCAATACCCAGCTGTGAGCATTGCACAGTATCTCTTGAAGTGCTTCATGAGAACACAGATGACACAGGGGCTCCACTGTATGTTCCTTGGCCCTGAGCTGGTGTGACAGTTTTGGGGAAATCTGCTGCTGGCTTCCAGCCAGTCAGGATCATGCCTGCTAGGACTATTCTAGTCAGTTAATAGTTGGCCTGGTCCAGTTGTTGCCTTAATGGTAGCTCTCTGCCATCCCCAGTGGTGATAAGATGGCTGGAAAAGGCTGCTACAGAGACCCACCCCCACCAACAGCCACTCTCAACCTTCTTGACTCATCTGGTTTCCTTCCTATTGACTGGACTACTTTCTGTGCATGCATCCTTCAGATTGGCAAATGAAGCTAGATAGTTTTATCTGATTTTATTTCTGTTCTACCCCAGATGCTACTTCCTTCGGTTACTAAGCATTAGCACCAAGGGTGTAGGATGGCTATCCCTGGCCCTCTCAGTACCATTCAGCAAGTGTCCCGGGTTACTGCTCATCTAGCAGGGGACATGCATGAAGCATCATCTATGACCCTGTATCAGAAAAATAAATACAAAATAAATGACATACAATGTATCAGCCTGCGAGTTGGCTCACACCTGTCTTCCTAGCACTTTAGGAGGCGGAAGCAAGCGGATCACCTGAGGTCAGCAGTCCAATACCAGCCTGGCCAACATGGCAAAATTTTGTCTCTACTAAAAATTACAAAAATTAGCTCAGCATGGTGGCATGCACCTGTAATCCCAGCTACTCAGGAGGTGGAGGCTTGAGAATCTCTTGAACCCGGAGGCAGTGGTTGCAGTGAGCAGAGATTTCACCACTGTACTCCAGCTTGGACAACAGAGTGAGACTCTGTCTTAAAAACAAACAAATAAACAAATAAGCAAGGAATGTATCAATATCGATACAACAGTAGAAATCTGTCATCCTATCATTCTAAGACACTCTCTAAGCCAAGAAATAGTGTACAGAGAATCATCTATATGCTCTTAGATGCTCTAGGCTGAGTGTGGCCAACACACCACAGAGAAACGGATGTGCTATTCAGATGAGTTGGCACAAGGCAGATGGGGACATGGTTTTGCCAATTTATTCTAAAGACAAATATTTTTAAAAAGCTAATCATGGGGTAGCTCAGGAGGATTCTAAGTCTCGTTTGTCTATGAACTTGAAATTCTGCCTTTAGGGAGCAGTGAATATTATGAGACAACATGGAGATTATCTCTAAACCAGTAGGCAGAGAACCCTGAAGGTTAGATTTTGAAGAAGGCTGGAGCTGGGTTTGAAATTTTAATTCTTTATTTTATAGATGAAAAACCAAAGCCTTGGAACGTTAAATGATGACCACCAAGACTTCTGATAGAGCTTTTCTGTCGTTCTTTCTCTCTTTTTTCAAACACACAGTCTCTCTCTGCTGCCCAGGCTAGAGCTGCTGGAGTTTTTTCTTGTTTTCTTTTTTCTGAGATGGAATCTTGCTCTGTCACCCAGGCTAGAGGGCAGTGGTTTAATCTTAGCTCACTACAATCTCCGCCTCCCGAGTTCAAGTAATTCTCCTGGCTCAGCCTCCCGAGTAGCTGAGATTACAGGTGCCTACCACCATGCCCTGCTGATTTTTGTATTTTTAGTAGAGACAGTGTTTCACCATGTTGTCCAGGCTGGTCTTGAACTCCTGACCTCAAGTCATTGACCCATCTCAGCTCCCAAAGTGCCAGGATCACAGGCATTAACCACTGCTCCCAGCCAGCTGCTGTATTTTTCTACTGAGCCTATTCATACCTCTGTTTCTGTTTATTTGAATTCATATGTGCTTTACACTAACTGTTATTCCCCTCCAAATTCTAATGATGTTGAATATCCCTTCCCTGAGAGAAGGACCACTAAATGTTACAAAATAAGCAAATTACACCTGGTTTCCCCAAATTACTCAAAGAAATGAACTCTGAGGTCTCCCTCTGACTCAACACTCCCAGACAGCACTACCTCTTCAGAGGCCTCTGTCTCAACTCAGCTATAAACCTCATAAAGCCAGAGAGAGTCCTCGTTGTGGTTTTCCCAGGGTTTAGCACATAATTCATTATTAGCACTCAATATGTGTATCGAATAAATGAATGAATCCTCCTAATATTAAATGTAGGGTGAACATATGGACACATTGACAACTGTTTTAATTATCTCTCACTAGTAAGGTCTCTTGGTTAAATTATTTCAGCAAAGTCATAGTTTGATTATCTTATTAACTAGTTATTTGTTTTCTATCCGTAGAGATTATTTTCACCCATTATCTTCTTGTCTTCTTGAAGCCAGGCACTATAACTGAAAAACCATTTGCATCAAGGGCCATAACAAAGTTTGTGCTGTATGACTTGGTAGTTATAATTTTAGGAAATCAATTTTTAGGAAAGAACCCCCAAAACAGATGATTTATAAATGTACCCAAAAGTATTCATGGTAGTATTATTTATTTTAAAAAATCGTCCATAACTAAAGGGTAAAAAAGTTAATTAAAGCTCATTCATTAATATATAGAAACATGGGGTTACTCTCTATTAAGTATCTACTATGTCCAGGCGTCACCTTAGTCATCTGATAAACGTTGATTGGAAAAACGCACAAACATCTCTAGTATTTTAAACAATTATGTCCTTGAGAGCATTTAGTTAAGTAGAAAAATGCTTGACATATTATTTTAAAAAGTAAAAAAAGCAGGATACAAAATTATATATTCAATACAACCCTTATATATTTATATAGCTACAGAAAATCATTAAAAGACAATAAGTCAAAGTATCAATAGAAGTTGTCTCTGTGTGCTGAAATTGAGTTGTTATTTTTCTTTATACTTCCCTATATTTCAATTTTTTTCAAAAAATTATTTCTGATGAGCAACTTCCATAATTAGATAAACACTGGAGTAGGTAGGAGAGTGAGAAACACAATCTCCTGAGTCACGGGAATCTGGAACTTTTGTTCTAAAAGCGCCTACTCTGTTTCTTGTAGGCAGTATCTGTTTTTGTTTTTTTTTTAAAGTAAAGGTTTCCCAATCTACAAAGGCCCTTTTTAGCATTCCTTCTTCTGGCAGCTGAGAATAACAAGCAGTAACCTGCCATCGACGGGGCTGATAAGTTAATGAGTGGATTGGGCAAATGTGAACTGTATTTTGAGATATTACATATTCTAATATCCATGGAATTATTTATATAATGCTACTTGTATACAAAGTAGATCGAGCATCTGTGAACATAATACACAGGCACACACACATGCTCCTCTGATGAAGGGTAACAATCCAAGAGTTGGGTGCCAGGGATTTCCTAAAATGATCCAAATGTTATGTAATTGTATTATCATCAACACAATTAACTTTTAAACTAAATATACTTTAATTATTATCTCTTATTAATATTGTGACCAAATAGGTATTTAAACATTAGGGAAAAAATGCTTTATCAAACTACATGTCCTAATTTTTGTTTCAGAATCTGAACTCACGTAAAAGAAGAGCAATATAGAAATGCTCATGAAATAACTTGAATAAAGAGTTTAACCTTTTTAATCCCAAAGAGATTATCAAGTGTGCACAAACATATCTCATTGCTCTGCTATTTGCCTGTGCAGCTGTGTATTTTAAACACACACACACATACATACACACAATTATTTTGAGCAAGAAACTAAGTTGAGCAGGAGGAAGGTGACTTGAAGGCATAATCAGCTAGGTTAAAATGAGGAATCGGAACAACGAGACAAGGATCAGAAGTTGTACAGCATTTTAGCTCTGGTTAGTGGGATTAGGGGAGATACGACATGGATTAAAGGGAGAGTTGGGTATCTGAGGTTTTATTATCATCATTATAGGGAGCTATTCAATCAATACCTTTGACGGGAAAAAGAAGCTTCAAATCTTGATTAATACCCAAAGCGGAATAAGTTCAAGATAATTTATCTAACCAAAACAGTAGCTTTCCGGGCAAGGTTAATGACTACACGTAAGGAAAGAATGGCATGTCACAATCTATTGCAGTAGGTACAACGACTGAAATCGCTGTACTACAAGCCGTTGCAATTTATTGCTGTCCTCCCAACCAAGTGACTTGTGGAAGGAGGTCACTGTGGAATGAAAGAAAAGGAATACAAAAGACTGTTCGAATTTTTCTCTAAATTAGTAGCTAAAAGAAAAGCAATCACTTTCAGCCCAGAGAACCAAAGAGTTTACTGACATGTGAATGAGCCAAGCTTAGAGAGACACTGTGGGGTTAGAAAGTCTGCGAAGCAGATGCCGTGAGGGCCTTGATTCAGAGGGGACAGCTGGTAAGAAGAGGGCTGTCTTCCCCAGGGAGGACGTATAGATGCCATTCCCTAAATAGCTTAACCTTCTACCATGCAAGGAACACTGCACAAGGGGAAGGGATAAGGACTCAGATTATTATGTTTTTCTTGTCACTGTGTTCACTTTTTGTACTGAAAAATACAAATTGCCCTTGTTGTGTTTGTTTCTTAATATAACAGCAATGCACGTTAATACATGTTTATTACAGGGAATATAGAGAGGCAGAACAACACAAAAATAGCAATTAAAACTACTTCTAATTCCATTACTCAGAGATACTAAACTTTAACATACTGACACATATCCACCTGTCTAATTTTTCCAGTGCATAAAACATTTTTTAAAAATTGGGAATCAGTAAGAACACCCTTCTTCATAACTTGCCTTTTAAATTTTAAATAATGTCATGGTATCTGGCAATATCATTAAACATTCTTTTAAAATGTAATTGCTAATGGCTGCATGAAGTGCTATATCATATGGACACCCTCTAATTCAGGCGTCCCCAAACTTTTTACACAGGGGGCCAGTTCACTGTCCCTCAGACCGTTGGAGGGATGCCACATACTGTGCTCCTCTCACTGACCACCAATGAAAGAGGTGCCCCTTCCTGAAGTGCAGCGGGGGGCTGGATAAATGGCCTCAGGGGTCCGTACTTTGGGGATGCCTGCTCTAATTTATGCAGCTATTCCCACTCTCATATTTTGGCTGATTTTGACTCACGCAATTTTTGCGATACATATTCTCATGTATAAGACTTTCAAAGATAACTTTCTTGAGTTGGAACTGGGTAAATGGCTATGCACATTTTTCAGGCACTTGAAAGCTGATGTCAAATTGTTCTTCAGAAAAGTCAACTGATTTGTATTTCACCAGCAATGTGTGAGGTTTCCTATTCCCCATATCCACAATAACATTAAATATCACTAAAAAGAATCTGGTGGAGTGATATTTAATAATTATATTACTTTGTGGTTTGCATTTAAATTTTGAAAATTATTGGTAAAGTCTCCCTTACATTTATTCATGTCTTATGTTTTAACATGCAAGACAAAATCAAAATGTAATTTTCTATTGTACGCATCTTTCTAGGTGAAAATAGATGGGGCACACACTTACCTCCACGCCTTCCCCACTCCTGAAGTACCGTGTTGCTCACTGTCACTTTTTCTACTAACACGACAGCAAAATGGTTAATAATGAGGAACAAAAGGGGAATTACAGGAAAGGATATTTAAAAAGTTTAGAAGCTGGATGCAGTGGCTCATGTCTATAATCCCAGCACTTTGGGAGGCCGAGACAGGATGATAACTTGAGGTCAGGAGTTTGAGACCAGCCTGGCCATCATGGTGAAACCAATATCTCTACTAAATATACAAAAATTAGGCTGGGCAAAGTGGCTTACGCCTGTAATCCTAGCACTTTGGGAGACCAAGGCAAGTGGACCACCCCAAGTCAAAAGTTCGAGACCAGCCTGGCCAATATGGTAAAACCCCATCTCTACGAAAAATGCAAAAATTAGCTGGGCATGGTGGTTTACGCCTGTAGTCCCAGCTACTCAGGAGGCTGAGACGGAAGATTCACTTGAATCCAGGAGGCGGAGGTTGTGGTGAACCAAGATCGCAACTCTGCACTCCAGCCTGGGTGACGGAGTGAGAATCCTTCTCAAAAAAAGAAAGAAAAACAAAAAGTAGCCAGGCATGGTGTTGTATGCCCGTAATTCCGGCTACTCCGGAGTCTGAGGAAAAATCACTTCAACCCGGGAGGGGAAGGTTGAAGTGAGCTGAGATCACACAACTGCACTCCAAACTGGGCAACAGAGCGAGACACTGTCTAAAAAAAAATAATAATAATTAATTAAAAAATAAAAAATAGCTAGGCGCGGTGGCTCATTCGTGTAATCCCAGCACTTTGGGAGGCTGAGGCGGGTGGATCACGAGGTCAAGAGATTGAGACCATCCTGGTCAACATGGTGAAACCCCGTCTCTACTAAAAATACAAAAAATTAGCTGGGCATAGTGGCACATGCCTGTAATCCCAGCTACTCAGGAGGCTGAGGCAGGAGAATTGCCTGAACCCAGGAGGCAGAAGTTGTGCTGAGCCGAGATCGTGCCATTGCACTCCAGCCTGGGTAACAAGAGCGAAACTCCGTCTCAAAAAAAAAAAAAGAGAGAGAAAAATAAATAAATAAATAATAAAAAATATTTAGAAGAGGAAAAGCAGATGAGCAGATGGGCAAGTGAAAAGTGATTTGAATTTCAACTCCTGTGGTCTTAAAAGAGAGGACTCAACAAAAAGAAAGTGAATTTTTGCAAGAGATCATTGGGAAAACTCAAAAAGAAGAGGCACTAGTGCCTCTGACAGTCTGTATTAAGAATGATTCAATCTCCACATTCACTGTTTCAGCCCAAAGAGCCTACAGCTGTTCCCCATCCCTCCCAGGGAAAATGGGTGGAGAGTGACTAGCTAGAGGGCAGCCACACAGCCCACTGTGCCCCGGCCCGGATACTTACCGTGTGACATTCTGTCCAGTTTAGTATTTGTAGATTCCAATCATGTCTACATGATTTGGAAAAAAAAAATTATGTATTTATTATATTGGGTTGAATTTTATCCCCTGCAAGATATCTATCCAACTAGAACCTCAGAATGTGACCTTCCTTGGAATAGGGTCTTTGCAAGTGTTATGAAGGCGAGGATCTCAAGACATGATCACTCTGAAGTAGAATGGACCCTAAATCCGTTGTGAAAAGCTCTTATAAAAGACAGAAAGATGGGCCCAGTGTGATGGCTCATGCCTGTAATCCCAGCACTTTGGGAGGCCAAGGTGGGTAGATCGCTTGAGGTCAGGAATTCAAGACCAGCCTGTCCAACATGGAGAAACCCCGTCTCCACTAAAAGTACAAAAATTAGTCGGGCATGGTAGCATATGCCTGTAATCCCAGCTACTATGCCCTCAGGGAGGCTGAGGCAGGAGAACTGCTTGAACCCAGTGGGCGGAGGTTGCAGTGAGCCAAGATGGCACTACTGCACTCCAGCCTAAGTGACAGAGCAAGACTCCATTAAAAAAAAAAAAAAAAAAAAAAAAAAAAAAAAAGACAGAAAGATGAAGACAGAGACACAAGGGAGAAGGCCATGTGAAGACAAAGGCAGAGACTAGCAACTGTGCTGCCCCCAGCCAAGGAACACCATGGATGGCCAGCAGCCACTTGAAACCAGGAGAGAGGTGTGGAACTTTCCTTCAGAACTTCCAGCAGGAAACCACCCTGCTGAAATCTTAATTTGGAACTTCTGTCCTCCAGAACTGTGAGAGAATACGTTTCAGTTTTAGGCCACCCAGTTTGTGACACTGTACCCTGGGAAACCAATATAGTAACCCTGATTTGAAGAGGCCATCCCAGGAGCTTGAGATAATGAGGCAAGTTTCTGGACACAGGAAGGTGAAGTGAATGGGCAGACACCTTCAGCAGCCTCCTTTTCCTACATAGCTTCAGAACTCTGTTTTCAGGTTGTTACATCCACCTCTTCCTGGCTCAGGCAGGAGATGGGAAGAGATTTCTCTGGAGAAACCAAGTGCCCTGGCTGGTGATCCTACTGAACACTCGTGTGAGGCCTGCAAGTCAGCAAGCTCTGTCCTTGTGGAATTGGCTTCCAATCGCCTTTCCATGTAGCACCCTTCACTATACATGGATACCAAATGGTCACAAAAGGAAACAAATTCAGAGAATCAAAAGAATGGCATGCACAGACATGTACAAGTTGTTGGAGCACTGCATTCCGTAGGAAACTCTCCTTCCTTCCCACCGTCCTAAATCCCTCTGGTTTCCTCTCAATTCTTACAGTATGACCCGGCTGCCTTAAACTGGGGCAATTACAAAAAAAACTTTTTTCAATATTTATTTTACCTCCTCTTTCAGATGCCATGTACCAGGAAGTTTGCGTCTAAATTTTACATATTTCTCCCTTCCCCACAGCATTGCCTCCTGTCAATCGTCTCTGTCCACAAGACTAAAGATGAGACTTGATACATTTCTGCTCATACATGTATTGTCAGTATAACCTTGATGAACCAACCAGGAAATCCATGTCCTGAGAGTTCCCATGGCAGGACACATTATCCACAAGAGCCATCATGAGTTGAGTGCTTCTAGATGCCAGGCACCATGCTGGAAGCTTGATTCGGATTATCTCGTTCAATCTTTGCAGCAACCCTAGAACTAGGAACTGCAATTGTTTCCATTTTATAGATAAGGAAACTGAGACAATCAAAGGTTTTCCAACTTGCCTAAGACCACAAAGTCCAGATTTAGACCCAGGCAATCTAACTTCAGGATGCTTAACCCTTGTACCTGCTTGTTTTCATGCTGGTGATAAAGACATACCAGAGACTGGACAATTTACAAAAGATAGAGGTTTAATGGACTCACAGTTCCACATGCCTGGGGAGGCCTCATAATCATGGCAGAAGGCAAGGAGGATCAGGTCATGCCTTACATGGATGGCAGCAGGCAAAAAGAGAGCTTGTGCAGGGAAACTCTTCTTTGTAAAACTATGAGCTCTTGTGAGACTTAATTCACTATCATAAGAACAGCATGGGAAAGACTTGCCCCCATGATTCAGTTACTTCCTACTGGGTCTCTCACACAACGCTTGGAAATTCAAGATGAGATGTGGGTGGGGATATAGACAAACCATATTAAGCATTAAGCTAGTTCTTTGTTTAACATCATCTAGAGTTCACAATATCCAACTACGGGTCTCACTCACCCCTCCTCCGTATAGCATCCCTATAGCACTGTAGGTCACATGCACTCAGCTTAAATCTAAGGACGTGCCAAAAACCTGAGAAGGAATGCACTAGTCAGTGTCATAGACGGGGCTCTAAGTTGTGGAGTGGAAAGTAGCCAAGCTCACAGCCTTATACAGTGTCTCTGGAGGATCCCACCCAACAGGGCTTCTAGTCAGTGCTCCTGCAAAAGGATTAGACTTACATTTGGAAAAGGAAAGGACATGAGAGAATTGAAAGGGAACACCCACGATCTTTCTTCTCTTTCCCTCCATTTCCACACAAACTCAAGCAAACACAGCTTACCCCAGATAGTAGTGCAGATTGAATATAAAGTAGTGGTAATAAGTATTATGGATAACAATCTAGTCTGGTTCCCAATCCCCTCTTCGGATATAATTAGCCCTTCCAGGAAGTAAATGAACTCCTCCTTGGGACCTTACAATACCACAGCTTGCTGGCACAGTGATTGTACCCAGTGATAGAATTAATTATGTCTTAAAAGAAAGGTTCAGATGTACCAATGAGGAAACTTTTGATCTTGCAAACAGTGGTTGGCTGAATAATGGTCTCCCAAAGATGTTGAGAATGTAAACACCAGAACCTTGGAATGTTACTTTATGTGTCAAAAAAGACTTTGCAGGTATGATTAAATCAAGAATCTTGAGATGGGAGGATTATCTTGAATTATCAAGGCGAGCCTTAAGTGTTATCACAGTGTTCGTGTAAGGTAGAGACAGATTTGCCTCCAGATGAAGGCAATATGAATACTGAGGTAAGATGCAATGCAGCTGACTTTGAAGATGAGGAAGGGTCCGCAAGAGGAGGAATGCAAGGAACATTCTAGAAGCTGGAAAATCCAATGAAATAGATTCTGCCCTAGCTACTTGGAGGGCACATGGCCTTTCTGACACCTTGATGTAGGCCCACTGAAACTGATTCTAGAATTCCAGAACACTGACAGAGTAAATGTGTGTTGTTTAAAGCCAGCAAGTTTGTTACAGCAACCATGCAAAACAAATACACAGACTCATACCTATTCACAAACAACAAACAGCTAGTGTATTCTGCATTCATTTCATAGCCCCATTTTCCTTTTTATGAACTAAGCAGCCAAACTGGTCATTAGGTGCTTTGAGAACAAAGAAGGGCAGCAGCTGCTCAGTCCAGTGCCACCACTCTCTCCTAGAAGGCTTGCTTCTCACTTCTTCTGACCCTTGGCATATAAGCCTGGAGGAAAGTGTAAGTACCAGGCAGTTTTCAATAGTGGCCACTGTATAGCACAGGCACCTGGTAGCCCTAACGGAAGCATACTCTGATAATGGCCCTATGGTATAAGAAGAATGTGTGTTTGGAGTCCCGAGCTAAGGAATTCAGGAGTGGCCAACCCAGAGTTTCACACCTTGTCTATGAAGGACACCCGAACCCTTAGCCCATCCCTTAGAATGCAGGCCATACAGCGGATCGAGGCCCTTTGTTTTGGGTTAAATAGAGGTTGCTAGGTGGAGGGTGCTAAGTGAAAATGCTATATAAACTGCATGCTTTTTTACAAACAGTAGTGGCTCTTCAGTCCAACCTCCTGCATTGGACTACCCCTGGATGTAAATTCCGCCAGGAAATCCTATGTCTCCTTCACTGTCTTGGGTCTCTCCTTTAGCCTCTCAAAGATGGTGCCATCCCTCTTGGAGTCAACAGAGGTCCAGCACAACATCCACACATCCCAAAGCTCATTAAGATTTTCTGGCTTTTCTCAACAGCAGGTAGCAAAGCAAAAAACTGCAAATTGACGTGTCATTATGATGCTGCAGTTCTAGACCACTTCTCCCTTTATCACCGTACCGTAGGTGTACAGAGGCTAAATCACAGTGTTATGATGATGTCCACAGATCAAGGGCAATGTATAACATCCCTCTCACTTGTTTTCAAAGGAGGACAACAAAAATAGAGGACAAAATGGACTTCACCACTGTAACCCAAGGCCTGTTGTTTGAGTGAAGTTAAACTTTAAGCAAGAGGTTTGAGACAATTGCCCAAGACATTTGATAAACAGTGTTTGGTCACATTCTGGGCACTTCAGATCTTATGGAAGCGTTGGGTAGTAGAAGGCAGGCTGGTCTTAGAACAAGGCAAAGTATCACATTTGATACTTTACATCTGACTCACTCCACTTTCACCTGTAAAGTGAGAGGTTTGGATTAGATTGGTGGTTGCACTTTAAAATTTCTTATTTATTGATTTTATTGGCCTGTGTTGTCTAAATAGCTTAAATGTAACTGCTCAATGTATCAGTTAAAAATAGTGCTGCTTTTCTAGAACCTAAAGGCAATTCAAAGTATTTTCCCTTTTATAGATAAAAATCTGAAGAATATACATCCTTTTAAATGCTGAATAGAGATGACTATTTTTGAAGGGAGTATTTCAAAAGAGCAGCCGAAATAATGACAGCCAGCACTATAACTATCATATTTGTGATAGTCAAGTCTTATGATATTTAACCAAATATCTAACCAAGTAACATGCTTATTTCAAAGCCCCTCATTTGATCCTAGGCATAAACATGTGTCTGTGATATTAGATCCTTTGCTAAACTTTAATGAATGATATAAATTTTAGAAGCTATCACAAAACATACTTTGCCTTTAAGCACCTCCTGAAATAAACTTATGAAGTCTCTAAGATCAAGATACTCTGCAGAAAGTGCTGATCATTACTTGTTGAAGAAATTAATTTATGCGGTACCATAGGTGTCATAGGTGAGAAAGTACTTATCGGTGAATATTTTCTACAATTGTAAGGCTGCTAACAAAATGTATTTGCAGTCCATGAAGCTGTTAGCTTTGTGTTACTTACATGGCAAGAGCTTCCCCTTTCTCTTTCATCTTTGTAGAGGAAAGTGTTTCACTTGCTGGAAGGCACAGCTGGAAGGTTGAAAAGACCCTTCCAGCCCTGAAGGCTGGAAGATTGGAGTGTGACATGGCTTGACTGTGTCCCCACCCAAACCTCATCTTGAATTGTAGCTCCCAGAATTCTCACATGTTGTGGGAGGAACCCTATGTGAGATAATTGAATCATGAAGGCGGTTCCGATGGCTTTGTAAGGGGAAACCACTTTGGCTGGGCTCTCATTCTCTCTTTTGCCTGCTGCCATGTAAGATGTGCCTTTCCTCTTCCATCGTGATTGTTAGGCTTTTCCCAGCCATGTGGAACCCTGAATCCATTAAATCTCTTTTTCTTTATAAATGACTCAGTCTCTGGTATGTCTTTATTAGCAGTTTAAAAATCAATGGCTGCAGAGTGATTCTGTGGGTACACACAAAGCTGGGCTTCCTTTCTGTTCCCTTAACATGAATGATCTTCCTTCCATATTACACCAGTGCCCTGCCTTTTGACTGCCCTAATTTAACTGCTAGGAATAAAAAAATATCAATGTCTACAGAAGAGAAGTCCACCAGCCCTCTCTGTACAGCAGCCGGGCTAAGGGCTCTGAAAAAGAATTCTGGCTCCACCCTATAAGGTGACCTTGAGCAAGCCACTTAGTTTCCCTAAGCCCTGGCTGGGACCACTTGAAATGGAGAATTGGGTGCTCTCCATTCTTTTCTGCACCTTAATGCTGCTCTGACTTTCCAATTGCTGTTTTTGGACTTGCCAAAACCCAAAAAGGATAGGAGGAGAGGTAACCAGGCAGAAAGTTCTGACATGCTTAGTATTGTCATAAAGTGGTCCCATGCCCTCTGGGAATAAGAGAAGTTTCAAGCTGACACTTTCTCTCAGGTGTGGGGACTTTGGAAACCTGCTCTTGTGTTACACCAAATATAACTTTTTCAAGAGCAGAGCTTTCTTCATCTGTCACCTTGTGTTCCCAGAAAGGCATTCCATAGCTGGGATCTTTAGGTTTGTGTCAGACACCAAACCACTGTGCTCTGCAACTCCTGGGGAACACAGTTCTCTGAGTGAGATTAGATTTAGCTTGAAAAGTATCTCTAAATCCCAGTGCGTGAAAAAGACTGGGCTTCCAGCAAGGATCTCTCCACAAAACTCTCCTGACAAATCATCTATAAAATTCTATATTCTTGACCTTTTTATGGTCTTCATCTAGGCAAAGGTCATTTAAGTAAGATATCCAAGAGATATATAACTGGCTCTAGACTTATCTGTTGAATATATGCATATGAATGACCTTCTCATAGATAAATTTAGTATCTGACATTTATAGTGCCTTTACAAATTGAAATATAATTTATTCACTTGTTTAAAGTACACAATTTAGTGCACTAAAATGTATATTCATGAAATTTGTGCAACCATTGCCACTGTTTAAGCCTCAGAAGAAACCCAGTTCCATTAGCAGACACTCCCATTCTTTCCTCCACAGCCCCTGACAAATACTAATTTACCTTCTGTCTCTTTGGGTTTGTCTATTATGAGCATTTCACAGAAATGGCATCATGTGATTTTTTACTTGACATGATATTTTCAAGGTTCACCATGTTGTAGCATGAGTCATAACTTCATTCCTTTTTATGGCCTCGTAATACCATGGTATAGGTGTGCCACATTTTCTTTATTCATTCATCAGTTGATGGACATTGGGCTGTTTTCATTTTGAGGCTATAATAAATAATACATAAGAGTTTCTGTGTATATGTATGTTTTTAATTTTTAGGTATATACCTAGGAGTGGAATTGCTGGATGGCACAATAATTTTATGTTGCGATTTTGAGAAAATCCCAGATTGTTTTATATGGCTGCAACCATTTTACAGTCCCAACGTATGAGGATTCTGACTTCTCTATATCCTTGCTAACAATTGTTATTGTCTGTCATTTTTATTACAGCTATCATCATGGGTGTGAAGTGAAATCTGGTGATTTTGATTGGCATTTCTCTAATGACTAATACGTTGAGCATCTTTTCATATCCTTATTGGCCATTCATATATCTTCTTTGGAGAAATGTCTAATCAAATTCTTGGATCATTTTTCAATTGGGTAATCTGTCTTTTTATTGTTGACTTGAATGTCCTTTATGAATTCTGAAGACTAGATTAATCATATATATAATTTACAAACATTTTCTCTTTTTCTGTAGGTAGTCTTTTCACTTTATTGGTAGTGTTCTTCGAAGCACAAAGGTTTTAAATTTTGATGTTGTTTTAATTTATCTATTTTTTCTTTGTTTGTGCTTTGGGTGTCATATGTAAGAAATTGCTGCCTAATCCAAGGTCATAGATTTATACCTATGTCTTCTTTTAAGAGTTTTATTATTCTAGCTGTTAAATGAAGGTATTTGGTCAATTTTGAATTATTTTTGTATGCAGTGTGAGAATTTATTATGTCTTGACACTGCATTAAAAACTCCAAGTCAGTATCCTGTTGTATCAAGACAATAATTATATTTTTATAAATACGAAGTAGAAAAAATATGCCACTAAAGAAAACTATTTAAACATCTTAAATAGCTGTTAGTTACTAAAATTAAAATATTCATTTATATATGCATTATAAATCATCCTATGTATTGAAAGAGATCTCCTAAGGTCCTTATAAGGGAACAAATTATTGCCTCTGTTTGACTTACTATTTTTACTTGAGAGTAATACAAGTGATATTTCTTTATTATTATTATTCTAAAAAAACAGAATGCTTGCACAGGGTTTCCAAATTGCCAAAAATTGTTGGCTTCAGCAGTTAAATTCCTATTTCTCTGAGTTATTATGTGATACATATTTTCAGGATAAAAGCAAACCTAAGCAAAAGGTTTCTGCATGCAGGTAAATTTAGTTGTCATTCCAGTCTTTGGTCATGAAATTCAGGGATCTAATTTTACACTCAGGGAAAAAGCTTGGAAGACCCATGGAGTAGTTATTAAACTGTGAACACTGAGAAAGAGCCACCTACGTAAAAATGGGGGAGCCAAAACAGCAGAAAACGAATCCTATAAATTGAGTGAATCAGTAGGAAAAGGCAAGAAACCTGAATTCTAGCCCAACTTTGACAATAGGCAAGATAGATCACTTACCTTCTCTTGGGATTTCATCAAATGATCTTTAAAATCAACTCCAGACCAAAGGAGGTCCTATGGTTACAATTTCAAAATGATTATGACCATTCACTTATTTTCAGCTGAAGGCAACACTATATCAGAGAAGAACACTTTGAAGGTTATGACTTAGAGTGAAAGCACATATAGTCGTCTTAACACAGAATTTTTAACTTCCTTTTTATCTATTTAATTTTTTGAATAGGTAATACATTAATGTGACTCAAACAAGAAAACATATAAAATGGTGTACTGTAAAAATCATGCTTTTCTCCCAGTTCCAAATCTCTTGGTGACTCCCAAAACACATACACACCAGTAGCCATGATTTCACTTTCTTACTTTCCTTCTGGACACTGTTCACAAATTTGTATATGCAAGGCAACACAACAGATTTCTTTTTCCTCCTTTTCTACACACTGACAATACATAACATACTGTCTTCTGCACCTTGCTGTTTTCAAATGACGCATCTTGGAGCTCTTTCCACAAAAATAACAAAAGTTTTCCTCATTCTTGCTCTTATAGGGACATAACATTTCATTGTGTGTATGTATCGTAATTTATATAACTAGTCCCACTGATGACTAGATGGGTTTCCAGTCCTTCTTTATTACATGCAATGCTGCAGTGAAAAATCGTTTACATACTGTCATTAGCAAGTGGATCTACTATGAAAAATTCATGAGACAGTATTGTAGAATCAAAGGTACATGTATTTTTAAGTTTGATACCTAATGCCAAACTGCTTTTCATACAGTACCAATTTATGCTTTCTTCTGCTGGGAAGGATGCCTGCCGCCCATGTCACTGCCCATTGTGTTTTTGACTTTCTTTATTTTTACTAATCTGATAGGTGAAAAATCATTTGTAGAGTAAACCATATATTCCCCATGGATTTGAAATGCCCTTCATTCATAAACTAAATTTACATAAATATATTTTAACTTTTTATAGTTAGCTCTTCCCCCATTATTGATTCCTGACAGAATTCCCTGGCTATTTTTACTTACATACATCTCCATGTAAACGTTAGAAAAAAAATTTCCTACATAGGAAAACAAAACAATTGATATTTTTATTGGGACAATGCTAAATGCACAGGTTAATTTCAGGAGGATTGACACCGTTGTGAGGTTATACCATCCTGACCGAAACGTAGCATGTCTTTTTATATAGTTCACTCTTATGTTGTCGTCCTCAGAATTTATACGTTTTTCACACATTTGGCTTGGGTGTTACTTGTTAAATTTACACATGGGTAATTTATCTTTTTAAAAGCAATTTTAAATGGTACCTTTTCTTTCATTGTACTTTCATACTGGTTTTGAATATCTATAGAAAAGTTACTGGTTTTCCTACTGTAGTTATGTGTGTTATAATCTTATACAGAACATTTAATGATATCTTTTCATCTTTACTGGAATTCTTCTAGTGTTTCTCCACTAGGCATAATGATGGCCTGTGTGGCATGGGTGTGGTGGTGGTGGTGGGCTGTGTGTGTGTGTGTGTGTGTGTGTGTGGTGTGGTATGCGTAGTGTGTGTGTATATGTGTTGGATGTGTGTGTGGTGGTGTGTGGTGTGTGTATGTGGGGTGTGTGTGTTTGTATGTTGTGTGTGGTGTTGTGGGTGTTGTGGGTGTGGGTATAGAAGTGGATTGTGGGTGTGTGTATGTGGTGGTGTGAGTGGTGGTGTGTGGTGTGTGTATGTGGGATGTGTGTGTGGTGTGTGGTGGTATGAGTGTGGTGTGTGTGGGTATAGGGGGAGTGGGTTGTGGAGGTGTGTGTGTGGTGTGTGTGGTGGTGTGTGTGCATGGTGTGTGTATGTGGGATGTGTGTGTGAGGAAGTGTGTGGTGGTGTGGGAGGTGTGAGGTGTGGGGGTGGGTTGTGGTTGTGTGTGTGGTGTGTGTGTGTGGTATGTGTGTATGTGAGATGTGTGTGTGGAAGTGTGTGGTGGCGTGGGGGTTTGTGCGGTGAGGGGTGGGTTGTGAATGTGTGTGTGGTAGTGTGTGGTATGTGTGTATGTAGTTGTGAATGTGTGTGTGGTGTGTTTGTATGTGGGGTGTGTGTCTGTGTTGTGTGGTGCTATGTCCATGGTGTGTGGGGGTGTGAGTGTGGTGGCATGTGTATCTGGTGTGTGTGTTGGGTGTGTGTGTGTGTGTGTGTGTGTGTGTGTGTGTGTGTGTGTGTTGAGGTAAGCTTTTATTTCTATTTTATTACAGGATCTTTTTCATTTAAAAAATGTATGTTGAATATTATCAAAAACATTTTCTGCATATATTGAGACAAATGACTCCACAGTTTCAACTACTTGTTTGTTAAATTATGTTAAACGTCTTGATTTTAAATAATGCTTATGTTTCTAAAATAAACCCCACTTGATCATGCTGAATTATCCTTTTATGTGTTACTAGAGTCTATTTGCCAATATTTTATATAGAATTTTTGCATTGATAGCCATGTAATATCGTTTATGGCACTCTCTTTCTGCTCTCTTTGTCAGGTTTTGGGATCAGTATTATCCTGGCCTCATAAAAAAATTATGTAGGAGCTTTCCCTTGTTCTGCCATAACACAACCTGGGTAACACTGGAGTTATCTGCTGAGGGTTTGGAAGAACTTCAGGAAAGCAGGACCAGGGGCTTTCCAAGGTTTCATTTTCACAGACTCGTATTTTGTTGATAGAATTGGGCCTGCTTTTATTTTATTTTAGTTTTGTTTTTTAAGCCTCGGGTACAGAAGGTTGGGTTTGTCATATATGCGCCTTAATTCATGACACAGTATTATCATTCATTTCACAAGGCCCCATTTTTTTACTTTTAAAAACACCTATTTTTTTCACCCTCCTTTTCCATCCCATTCTCTTTCCCTCTTATATAGGCAACCATTCTAATATGTGTAATGCATATGTTTGTAAAAATATATACATCTGTGTAACCTGCAAAGTGCATGCGTTCTCTTATTTACAGAAATGACAGTTACAAGCATCATTCTATCTGCTACCTTTTCCCTCAAGCACTATGTTTTAAGACTCATCCATGTCACTTTGTGAATATCTAATCCATAGCCTCCAGTCAGTGGAGCCAACTCCTAGGAGTGCATCCACTCCATTTGACATCACTCTTCTTCCTGTGATGGGCGGCCTTCTTGCCACAAGTGGCTGCTCAACTAATACCACTGCACATGACTCCTTAGGAATGCGTGTGAGACTTCATCCAGTGGAATGGCTAGATGGTAGCCTCTATGTCAATTCAATCTGAGCCCTTTCTGTGGCTCCTAAGGAACATATGTGAGAATTCCTTTGGTGTAATTGCTAGATTATAGCCTGTGTGTCTATTTAATCTGACCAAGTAGTGCCAGATTGTAGTCCGGGTTAGCTGAGATCTACTCTCCCGCCAGCATTATATAAGGATTTCTATTCCCCCAAATCCATGGATTATTTAGTTTTCTAATTATTTCCAGTCCAGTAGGTGAACACTGATATACCACTGTTATTTCAGTTTTGAATTTTCTTCAGCTACCGGCTACTTTTGGGGGTCTCCTCATAGGTATTATATCCATTCATATTTTTTGCCCACTTTTCTAATGAACTTGCTGTATTTTTCTTTTTATTTTCAAGGGTTTCTTGATTAATCCAGATATTCATTCTTAGCTTTAGACATTGTAAAGATCTTCTTTCATTCTATCATTATTCTGTCCACTTGAGCGATAATGATCATTGCTGAACAGAAATCCTTAATTCTGGTTTAATCAAATTTCTCAGGTTTTTTAGTTTATGATCTTGTTTTGAAGTTTTATTTTAAAAAATCTTTCCCTGCTCTGGATAACTAAGACATTTTTCTATATTTTTCCTATTAAGAGTTTTTTTCTTTTAGATTTAATTTTCTAATTAAATCTATTTAGAGTCCACCTTTATTTGAGATATCAGGGAAGGAGCCAGTTGTATTTTTCTCCAAATTTTTTACTACCACCTTAATTAGATATGTAATTGTAATATTAGGTTAACTTTACATGTCAACTTGACTGGGTCATTGAGTCCAAATATATGATCAAACATTATTCTGGATACTTCTGTGATGGCATTTTGGATGAGATCAAGGTTGAAATTGGTGGCCTTGATTAAAACAGGTTGCCCTCCATAATGTAGGCAGGCCTCATCCAATCAGTTGAAGGTCTGAATAGAATAAAAACATCACCTCCCACAAGCAAGAGAGGATTCTGCAGCAGGTGAACTTTGGACTTGAACTGCAGCACTGGTGGCTCTTCTGTGAGTCTTCAGCCTGCAGTTCCATCCTGCAGATTACAGACTTACCCACCTCCATAATCTCATGATCCAGTTTCTTAAAACACATCTCTTTCTATGTAAACACACATCCTATCAGTTCTCTTTCTCTAAAGAACTCTGACGAATGCAGGAGCTTCAGCTTTAAATATAATTTATTAAGGACCATACATTCCAAGCTTTGGCCTTTAGCTCTTTATTCGTGTCATTGTTCTGTTGGTAAGATTAGTATTAATATTTCTTTTTTATTATTGTCTGTGTATTATGTCATAATACTTTATAGGACAAGTCTTACTTCTAGTCCCCTTTTTTAAACTGACTTAATAATTTATAGACTTTTATTTCTCCATGTACATTTTAGGGTAAGTTTATTAAGCTTCCTTTTCAAAATATACACATATGGCCGAGGATGGTGGTATATGCCTGTAATCCTAGCACTTTGGGAGGTCAAGTCAGGTAGATCACTTAAGATCAGGAGTTCAAGACCAGCCTGGCCAAGATGGTGAAATCCCCTCTCTCCTAAAAATACAAAAATTAGCTGGGTGTGGTGGTGCATGCTTGTAGTCCCAGCTACTTGTGAACCCAGGAAGGGGAGTTGCAGTGAGCCAAGGTCATGCCACTGCACTCCAGCCTGCATGACAGAGTGAGACTCTGACTCAAAAAAATAAAATAAAAATAAAAATGTACTTTTGATTAGGTTTACACTGAAATTATAGGGAAATTTGTCACAACCAAGAGCATAGATTATTTCTCCATTTTTCTTCATATCTTTCATGTCTTTTATTAATATTTTCTCCACAAAAATCTTGTGAATTATTGGTTAAGCTAGCCCCTAGAAAATTTGTACTTTTGTTATTGAGAATGGGGTGTTATTTTTAATTACATTTTCTAGTTGGATATTATTAAATACTATTGATTTTTATAGAATGATTTTGTATCTAGCAGTCTTGTTTAACTCTCGTAATGGTGGTTTTAAAATTTTTTTCAATTTTTAATTTTTTCAGCTTTGTGATCATACCATCAACAAATAATAACAATTTTATCTCTTTTCACTGTATAGACTTTGGTTTTGTTTTGTGTTTTGTTCCTGGCATTGGTGAGAACCTCAGTTTAAAGAAATTCTTTCTAACCCTGTAGGACTACTCTTCTAAGAGCATATTAGTCCATTTTCACTCTGCTGCAAAGAATACCTGAGACTGGGTAATTTACAAACAAAAGGGGCTTAATTGACTCACAGTTCCACATGGCTGGGAATACACAAGAAACTTATTATCATGGCAGAAGGCAAAGGGGAAGCAGGCTCCTTCTTCACAAGGTGGCAGGAGAAAGAGCGCCCAGGGAAAACTGCCACTTTTAAACCACAAAGATTTTTATAAGAGTTCCCTCACTATTATGAGAACAGCATGGGGTAACAGACCCCATGATCTACTCCCACCAGGTCTCTCCCTTAATAATGGAGATTACAATTTTCAATGAGATTTTGGTGGGGACACAGAGCCAAACCATATCACATAGTAAATGGATATTAACACATATGGGAAGTTTTATTTACATCTCCTAAGATAAACACCTGATTTTTCTTTAGTCTATTAATGCAGCAAATTACATTTAAAAAGTTTATAGTGGCAACTCTCATTGTTTTCCTAAGTTAAAAATCTCCTTAACCATATTGTATTTTGTTTTAAATACATCATTTAATTCCAATATCTTATGTTACTTAGGACCTTTGCGTGACATTACTTAACAAAATAGACATTACTTTGTCAAGGGTGTATGTATATGTGTTTGAATTATTTTTATCTGGTTTTGGAATCAAGGTTACGTTAGCCACATGAAATAAGCTGGACAGACTTTGCTCATTTTCGTTCCTTCTTTGTTCCTTTCTTTTTTAAAAAAAACCACCTCTGTAAGACAAAAATTAACTGTTTCTTAAAATTTGGATGCAACTCACATGTAAAACCATCTGGGCCAAGGGTTTAGGGAGAGAATTAAGTTGTTGTTGTTGTTTTGCTATCATTTTAATTTCTTCAGCACTTGCTAATCTAGTCAATCTATTCATCAATTTTGACATTTTATATTTTTCCAGAAATGCATTTCACCTGGGCTTTCAAACTGATTAGCAAATAATTGTCTATTATACTTAATTTTTTAAAAAAATCATCCCCTTATATCTAAAGTTATTTTTCCTTTTTGTTCTCCCTCTGAATTCTTTTTATCTGTATCTTCTCCTTTTTTTCTTTAGCAATCTTGCCAGGGAGCTTTTTAATCTTATTAATATTTTCTGGCCGGGCGCGGTGGCTCAAGCTTGTAATCCCAGCACTTTGGGAGGCCGAGGCGGGTGGATCACGAGGTCGAGAGATCGAGACCATCCTGGTCAACATAGTGAAACCCCGTCTCTACTAAAAATACAAAAAATTAGCTGGGCGTGGTGGCACATGCCTGTAATCCCAGCTATTCAGGAGGCTGAGGCAGGAGAATTGCCTGAACCCAGGAGGTGGAGGTTGCGGTGAGCCGAGATCGCGCCATTGCACTCCAGCCTGGGTAACAAGAGCGAAACTCCGTCTCAAAAAAAAAAAAAAAAATTTTCTAAGAGCCAGATTATGCTTTTGTTAATCATTAGTATTTTTTGTCATTAATATTATTTTATTCCCTCTTGTTTCTTTGGATTTGTACCATTGTTCTCTTTCCAACTCCTCGACTTGATTAGCATATTTTTTAACCTTTCTCATTTTCAGATAAATATATTTAAAGCTATACAATTCCTTCAAAGTGCTACTTTTTTGTTGCATAATTTTTAAAGCCAATTTTATTGAGATATAATTTACATAAATTAAAATGAAGTCATTTTAAGAGAACGAGTTGATGAATAAGTGTAAGAATAAGCCTGAATAACCAAACCACAGTCAAGTTACAGAACATTCTCATTGTCGCCCAAAGTATTCTCTCATGCCCCTTTACAGCTCTTCTTTCTTGACCCTTCAGTGAAGCTATCACTGATCTCCATTCTGTTACTATAGATTAGTTTTGCCTTTCTGGAATTTTGTATCGGTGGAATCATATAGAATGTATGCTTTTGTGTCTGGTCTTTTTTACTTTTTTACTTCTTTGAGATAAACATATGACTTTCCTTTAAAAAAGAAAGGTGGGGGCAGGCATGGAGGCTCGTGCCTGTAATCCTAACAATTTGGGAGGCTGAGTCGAGCAGATCACTTGAGGTCAGGAGTTCAAAACCAGACTGGCCAACATGGTGAAACTCCATCTCTACTAAAAATACAAAAATTAGCTGGGCTTGGTGGTGCATCCCTGTAATCCCAGCTACCCAAGAGTCTGAAGCACGAGAATTGCTTGAACCCAGGAGGCGGAGGTTGCAGTGAGCTGAGATGATGTCATCACACTCCAGCCTGGGTGACAGAAAGAAACTGTCTCAAAAACAAAACAAAACAAAACAAAACAGAAAAGAAAAAAGAAATAAAAGTGGGCCTAAGTCTGATTGATTTGAGCAGGTAGGGACACTGAATCACTAAAACTTGGATTTAAGTGGTAACGTGGTCAATGGGAGCCCCAGGCTAGACAGGCTTAGGAACATTTAGACTACGTCTGAAATTAAAATGTGACTCAATGGAAAAATGCATTTTTGTGTATTAATAATAAGCTTGCTTGAACAGAAATGTGAGGTTATGCATGTGTATGTGAAGCTCTTACTCTGACTTATACAGATGTGCACCTATGTCTTTACATAGAAATCCAAGTTAGGACTGTACAAAATAAGAAAATACTTCCTACTATAACTACTACTTTGAAGAGAATTTAAATTCACTTTGTCTTTCTCTCTACTGTACCACCCTCTGGTATAATGCACAGATACATACAACATGAGAGCCTTCGGGCCTTTCCATCAACATGCGTTGGGATTTCACATTCCTCCTCTAGCAGTCCAGATCCCCTCACCATAGTTCGGAAAAATAAAATCACCTTATTACGAACCCTTGCCCAGAGACCACTTCTTTCTCCTTCCAATTCCCGTGATGTTTTATCTGCACCTCTCATGAGGCTTATCTCTTTCTGTCTTATACTATAGTTGTTTACATGTGTTACATGTCATGGTCAAGAGGGAAGAAAGTCTGCTGGCTTTAGAGTTAGACCTGTCTGAGGACAGATTCCAGCTCCACCCCTCACTAAGTGGGTGGCCTTGGGAAAATACCAACTCTTGGGAGCCTCCATTTTTTGTTTTGGCAAAATATAAAATTATTCTCTCTCTCATAATTGTTTTCAGGACAGTGCTTGGTAAAGCACAAAAACAAAAAAACTCGGCCAATATGATTGCTGTCATTACTAGCGATGTTACTTTTGTTTTTTCGTATGTCCCCTGCTAATGCATATGTTTATCCATTCATTCAGCAGATATTTCTTGAGGACAAACTATCTGTCAGGCACTTGTTGACTACATGGGAAAAAAAGACACAGTTTTAAGGGTAAAGGCAGCAAATAAGCAGGCAAAGAAATAAATGCAGAGGTAATTTCAGATAAAGATATGCTGTGAAGAAACGAAAACAAGATATGCAACAGAGAGTGAGAGAGGCTGGGAAGATAAGGGAAGGCCTCTGGGAAGGGAGCATTTGGGCTGAGACAAGGATAAAAGGGAAGCACCTATGAGAAATTCTGAAGCCAGAACATCCCAGAGGTGGGGGCAGGACAGCAAATGGGAAGCCTCTGAGCGGGGAATAAGCTGACAGTGAGTAAGTAAGCAAAGAAAAACATGGTGTGTGGGATGCAGAGATATAGGCAGGGCCAGACACTGCGGGGCCCAGTTGGCCCTGATAAAGAGCATGGATTTTATCCTCAGTGTGATTGGAAACCTCCTTGAAGCATGGTTCACTGGTGATACTCTGTATTATATCTGCCTCCTGGAGAGATGCTACCCAGCAGCCAGCCCACAGATTTTTGCAAGAGGTAGAGATGGAGGGAGGGAAGGAAGACCGAAAAGAAGAGAGAGAAGGGAGGAGAGCTGGAGGAAGCAAGGAAGGAGGGAGCGAGGGAATATCACAGCAGACAGACATCCACAAAGATGAATCGGATGGTTCTCCCCACTGTCAGGGACTCAAGTCCAGACTGCGGCTGGCCTTGGTGGGTGGAGACATTTTCCATCCTCCTGTGAACATTTGGTGTCACACTGGCCCCGTTCCTCGGGTGGTCCCAGATGGCGGTGGGGGCTGGGGAACTGGGAGGTCTTGCAGAGGAACAACTCATCACGGCCTCTGGCACTCATCACTGGCAGTTCTGCCTCTCAGGTCGCAGATAACAACTGTCAGATGGTCTCACTGTGAAGCAATAAGCTTCCCCAAAACACGGAGGCAGGCCAAGCCCCAGAAAGCTGCATCCTGGACAAAACACACAGCCTGGAAAGAATGAAAAGTTCATGTGCGATGAACAAAGCACCTCAGGGAAATGCAAGGGGTTAAATATAAGCACACAATGTTCCCAATGCTTTTGAACACGCAAGCAGGAAAATCATCACACATCCTTGGTAAAGGGGAAACGAAGCAAGGAGAGAAACAAGTTGGTATTCCTATATAAGAACTAAAAATACTACTGTGAAACGTTGACCCAGCCCAAAAATGGAGAGAGAAAAAAATGAAAGGCAGTAAGGGAAGGTAAGAAACAAGATAGGAGGAAGAGGCAGAGAGCAAGGCCTGCTCAGTGCAGCCCTGCTCAATGCTCCAGGCTCCTTTCTTGTGCTCAGGGCACTCCCTTTATCTGGGTAACAGAGCCTGGCTTGGCAGCGTTTCTCATGACACCATCCCTGCCAATCTCCTTTTTTTTTGAAATTTTTATTTTTATTTATTTATTATACTTTAAGTTCTGGGGTACATGTGCAGAACGTGCAGGTTTGTTACATAGGTATACATGTGCCATGGTGGTTTGCTGCATCCTTCACCCCGTCATCTACATTAAGTATTTCTCCTAATGCTATCCCTCCCCAATGCCCCCACCCCCTGCTATCCTTCCCCCAGCCCGCAACCTGCTGACAGGCCCCTGTGTATGATGTTCCCCTCCCTATGTCCATGGGTTCTCATTGTTCCACTCACGCTTATGAGTGGGCACATGTGGTGTTTGGTTTTCTGTTCCTGTGTCAGTTTGCTGAGAATGATGGTTTCCAGCTTCATTCATGTCCCTGCAAAGGACATTAACTCAGCTTTTTTATGGCTGCATAGTATTCCATGGTACATATTTGACACATTTTCTTTATTCAGGCTATATTAATGGGCATCTGGGTTGGTTCCAAGTCTTTGCTATTGTTAACAGTGCCACAATAAACATACATGTGCATGTGTCTTTATAATAGAATGATTTATAGTCCTTTGGATATATACCCACTAATCGGATTGCTGGGTCACATGCTATTTCTAGTTCTAGATCCTTGAGGAATCACCACATTGTCTTCCACAATGGTTGAACTAATTTACATTCCCACCAACAGTGTAAAAGTGTTCCTATTTCTCCACATCCTCTCCAGCATCTGTTGTTTCCTGACTTTTTAATGATTGCCATTCTAACTGGCATGAGATGGTATCTCAATGTGGTTTTGATTTGCATTTCTCTAATGACCAGGAATGATGAGCTTCTTTTCATATGCTTGTTGGCTGCATAAATGTCTTCTTTTGAAAAGTGTCTGTTAATATCCAATCTACCTTTTTTAAAAGCACTGTGGTGAGGGGAAACTAACCCATGAATGAAAGAGAAACAACAGGCTTTTCTTAAATACTTTTCTTCTTACATTTTGATCTGAAATATAAAAAGAACTGAACTCAAACCTGGCCAACCCCAGTGGCCAAATGGTATATGAGATATTCTCTAATGGACCAGCATCTCCAAAAGAACCCTTTTGGCTCAGAACAAAACAATAGCACTTACCTGAGTAAGAAGTGTGAGAGTCAGAGTATGGAGTCATATATGAATGCACCTTAAAGGTTAGCAAGCCTGGATTGATGGGAGCTTCTAGTCACAGCTCCTATCTGGAGGAAGCAGTGCAGTCGTTAGAATTAAAGGTAGAACTAGCTGGCTTGCTCCCGTTCTCTTGTCAGGGTCAGTTTGGTGCTCAGAAAACTGCATGAGTTCAGTTCTGAGGAGTAGTGCCATGATCACAAAAATCCCATCTTGGCTTCCTCCTGAACTTTCCTTGAACATTTTTTTATTAACCAGAAAGATAGGATAAAGACTACAAGCAAGGAATTTTTCCTCCTGTCTAAGTCCTTTTAAACTTTACAGTTACAAAAAGGTAGAGCAAACTGGAATGAAGGAAGACATTTTGTCCAAAAGTTGTAAAGCTGTGTAGAATTAAAATTATTATATAATATCTACAGCATACTCAGGGCCAGCTATGGATGAAGCATTTTCAAAATGCTTTGCCTATCTCGAGATGCCTTTAATAACTTCCCAAACCTCTGCAAAGTATCATCATTCCCCCTTTGCAGATGGTAAAACTATGGCATGGAGAAGTTAAGCAATTTTTCCATTGCCTCTTCTTGCGTTAGTGGAATTTCCAGGTTGGCCTACAGCTGCTGAATTTCAATGCCAAAGCCCATTTTGAGAATATAAACTCATCTCTCTATAACCGATAAAAAAACTAAATGGCAGATTTCAATGGCATGGTCATCATTGGTGAAAATCTTTAATGACTGATTATATTTTCATTGGGAGCTCAACACTTTTATGGAACACACAGTGGGAGGCATCTTATCCGATATGCTGTAATGTAGATTCTCATAGAAGATATTTCGAGCTCATAATCTCCAGCAAGTAATGTACTTTTTTTCTTTTTCATGACAAAGTCTCACTGTGTCACCCAGGCTGGAGTGCAGTGGTGTGATCTCAGCTCACTGCAACTTCTGGGTTCAAGCAATTTTCCTGCCTTAGCCTCCTAAGTAGCTGACATTACAGGTGCCCCCCACCATGCCTGGCTAATTTTTGTATTCATTTTATTTTTATTTTTTTAATTTTTTTGTAGAAATGGAGTTTTACCATGTTGGCCAGGCTGGTTTCGAACTCCTAACCTCAAGTGATACACTGGCCTTGGCCTCTCAAAGTTCTGAGATTACAGACATGAGCCACCACACCTGGCCTGTTCTCTTAAAATTTTTGGCTGAGGGTTTCTTTGTGTCATGAAGATCAACTCCATCTCTGGGGTATGGAAGAGTAAAAATAGATTTCCCATTAGTAGCAACAAGGAGTTGTTTGTCAGCCAGAAGGAAATTCTTTAGTTCTTTTCCTGTTTCGGTTCTTTTTCTGCCAACATAATTAAGCAAGGTTCATTTTGGAGTAGGTCAGAACCAGCTGCATGTACTGGTGGAATAGGGGGTCGTCTATAGCAGATGACTTTAGAGGCATGAGCAAAACGGTATAGAACTCAGACGGGACTTGAAAGCACCAGTGAATCAGGGACACCCTAGTCCCCAAAAACAAAGGAGAGAAAAAGTATATTTTTGGTGAATTTATCCAGAATTAAAATTATTCTAAAAATTTAGAAAAGAGCTTTTTTCATTTAGCAAATATGCAAATTCTATATCATTTCCAAAGTAAGGTTTTATTTCGTCATTTAGTTAGTTAGTTCATTTTGAAACAAGCGTCTTACTCTGTCACCCAGGCTGGAGCAATCATAGCTCACTGCAGTCTTGACTTCCCAGGTTCAAGCAATCCTTCCACCTCAGCCACCCAAGTAACTGGGACCATAGGCACACACCACCACACACGGCTAATTTATTTTTTTATTTTTTACTTTTTGTAGAGGTGGGGGTCTCACTATGTGACCCAGGCTGGTCTTGAACTCCTGGGTGCAAGTGATCCTCCCACCTTGGCCTCCCAAATTGCCAGGATTACAGGCATGAGCCACTCCACTGGGCTCAAAGTACAATTTTTGTTTGTTTGTTTGTTTGTTTGTTTTTTAATGACACGAAAGAGAAAAGGGCCACTTCATCATAATAGTTTGCAAGGCTCAGTGTCTATAACATGCTAAATGTGTCTCAACTCTCCCCTTAAAATATGTCCCCACATTTATACCTAAAATGCCACGATTAGCAATCAGTCCCCCTTTTGCTAAAGTGTTCTTTTTCTTCCCTCCGGATAGGTTTTCTTTTTGAGGCAAATACCTGGGAGCTCATCCATTAATTTCATATACCTCTGGGAAAAAAATAATAAGCTTATCAGTTATGTATTCTCCATTCCAGAAAGACTCTGCATCCCAAAAGCATTTGGCAAGGGGGAGTACCCATTCTCAGCCAAGGTGTAGCAATGAGGGGAGAAAGAATAGGGACAAACTGCCTTGACCTAACATTCTTGTCCTAGGGCAGTTCCTAATTCTAAAAAATTTGCTAGGGAATCACAAAAGTCATTATTTTTAAAACTCAAACACAGAATTTTATTACCAACTATGAACTACAAAAACCAAGCACAGCCTTTTTCCTCTAAGCAGCACGTCTAAGGAGCTGATACCAACAACCTAAAGAAACAACTAAACCAACACTTCTCCCGCTTGAACCTGTGGCCTCTCTGGGCCTGTCCCTGTAATGTGCTGTTGACTGAGGAGCTGGAGGGGATGCTGGCTCACAGCCTGCTGTCCTAGAGAGGATGACTTCTTTCTCCCCTTGGTGTCTCAGTTGACCCCCTCAGGAGGCGCGGCTGAAAGTTTAGCATCAAATGTCAAAACCATGAAATGTTCTGCTTTTGCAAACCATTTCTCTGCAATCACAGAATCCTTGGTAAATTCGCTGGAAGTCACAATCCCTTTCCCCCAGGAATCAAAAATGGATACAGCCACGCCCACAAAAAACACTGCATTCAATTTGAGAGAAAATTCTCAACCCCAGGTTAAGATCAGATATCTTTCATATTTTATAAACAACAAACTAGAGAGCCAGAGAAGAAAAGTGTTTTGCTTGAAGTCACAGTTAGTTAGTGGCAAGACAAAACTAAGATCTGAAGTTTTCACACGGTCATTAAAAGAAATGCGCCCCATCAGATTTCCATCTGTCAAACATTTTGGCAAACAGAAATAGGAGAGTTACTCTATTCAGGAAGAAGTTTGTTTAGCTCAGCCAAACTTACTTTATTTTTCAACAGATGAAGTAAACCAGACTCAGAACTCTACATCCTTTTTTTCACGTCTGGGGGAAGGGATTCTCCTAACTGGGATAGTTGATGTGTGGTGGGGAGGAGAGGAGGATGTAAAATTAAATGAAATGTTTGAATTTAAACTAAAAACACCCTGCTGATGTAAAAAAAAAAAATGGCTGTTTTAGATGAATCATTAACATTTCCTCCTGAATTGTGTATGGGTAGGAATGGGCTGTGTTTGTGGGTGTGTGTGTGTATGGGTGGAATGTGTTTGTGTATGTGACTGGCTGTATTCGTGTCTGGGTGGGGTGAGGGGTGTGTGTGTGTGTGCGTGTGTGTGTGTGTGTGTGTGTGTGTGTGTATTTGGCTTCAGTCTTTTGTGAAAAGCAAATGAGAAGCTGCATGTACCCCAGTAGGGTAGGGAAAAACTTTTAATTAAGAGTTGAGTGTGACCAGGCACAGTGGCTCACATTTGTAATCCCAGCACTTTGGGAGGCCAAGGTGGGTGGATCACGAGTTTGGGAGTTCAAGACAAGCCTGGCCAACACAGTGAAACCCTGTCTCTACTAAAAATACAAAAATTAGTTGGGCATGGTGGCAGGCGCCTGTAATCCCAGCTACTTGGGAGGCTGAGGCAGGAGAATCCCTTGAACCTGGGAGGTGGAGGTTGTAGTGAGCCGAGATGGTACCACTGCACTCTAGCCTGAGTGACAGTGCCAGACTCTGTCTCAAAAAAAAAAAGAGTTGAATGTTAAGAGGTTAATAAGAGACAGCCACGGAGCACTTCTATCCTGACTCAACCAGAAGCCTTCGGAAGCGCTGGAGAGGGAAGTGGGACTGAAGAGCGGGACCTGGGGAGGGGCGCACGTTGTGTCCAGAGTACCAAAACTGCAAATCAAGAGATTCTACGTGGCATTTTTTGACAACCACGTGTCATAAATGTATACCCGGATTTTAAAGCACATGGATTTCTTTATCGGTTCCCATGTGTTTGGATTATTAACGAAACTAAGTTGGAATCCCACTTTCCAACTGGGTGACCTTGGACAAGGCCCCTTCTAGACCTTAGGGTTTGATGAATGAATATTAGGAATTTAAGATTAAAATGTCAAGGAAATACCTTTCTATTTTATCCATGACTCTGTTTAGAACGATTTTTTTTTTGATCCTATAACCCCCAGATATTTTATTTTCCTCTGATAGGTTACCGGGCACTGTTTCCTGGACAGAATTCACATTCCTGGGACTCATCTCTATTCTCAGAACTGCAGCTGATCATAAGTTAGAAAACAAGAATGGAAAAGACCTGCCTGTATCTTGTCTCTCCTATGAGTTGAGGTTCTGTCACTCTGGGTGCCGCAGTCTGCTCTGAACTTCCTATGGACCCTTGAGAAAACCCAATGTCTATTCGAAAAGGACAACTCTAACTGATTACTACTTTTTTTGTTTTGTTTTTAATCTAGAAAGATGGAAGTATCAACAAAAAAGTGTGTCATCCTAGCTCTACTCTAATTCAGCTCAACTGTATTTACTTGCCTGGCTGTAAAATAGTGTTCTGGTGTTTGTAGATAAACACTTGTAAGAAGTCCTATGAGCACTTCAACAATCAATAGCATAGGGCGCCAGAGGAAATCATAAACTCTCTCCAGCAGCACTGTAATTGCAGCAACAAAACTCCAGCATCTTCCAGGATAGCTTTTTTAGCAGGTCCAGGAGAATTTCAGAAGCCCAGGGGAAGGGACTTTGCCTCAGATCCCAATTCTGTCTTGAAAATATTTATGGCAGGAGCCAGCAAACATTTTCTATGAAAGGCCAAATAGTATCTAGGTTTTCAGGCCATTCAATCTGTGTTGCAACTACTCAATTCTGCTGTTATAGTGCCATAGGCAATATATAATTGAATGAGTGCAGTTATATTCAATAAAACTTTATTTACAAAAACAGGCAGCAGGCTGGATTTGGCCTCCAGGTCATAGTGGGGAATTGATCTTTGATTTATAGACTATGGAGTAGCAAGATTAAATCTGGAAATTCACTAAGATTCTCATCCAACTCCCCTTGTATTTTTAAATAATATTTTATTATTTTCTTTCTCCTGATAAAAAGTGATGCTATTATTATAAAAATTTACAAAAAAAATGGAAAGAAAAATTATCTGCAATGCCATTAGACATACCACTTTTTAATATTATGGAGCAGAGCCTTCCATTTACATATATATATATATATATATATATATATAAAATCTTATTTTATAGAATTAGAAAAATTCTGCATGATGCTGTATATAAAAATTTACTTAATATCCTTATTTTCATGCTACTTCCTGTGTAAGTTTAGACAAATTTTACTAATTTCTACTTTATGGATTGTTTTCTTTTCAGGAGCAATGAGGAACTCCAGCTGTATCATTTCTTCTCTCACATTTACAATTATGGGACTTTAGTCCTTGAGATTTGGGGCAACTAACATAGAAATGGGAGTAGATAGGATATTGTCCAATGAACTCCAATAACATGTTCCTCCAAGGATATTGTCTAATGAACTCCAATAACATGTCCCTAAAGCACTTTGGGAGGTGGAGGTGGCTGGACCACTTGAGGTCAGGTGTAGAACAATCCCAGAGAAAAGAGGTGTTTAGGGGTGTGTGTGTGTGTGTGTGTGTGTGTGCGTGTGTGTGTGTGTGTGTGTGATTGGGAAACCATTTATTAATATAGTTTCCCATAGCCGTTGTTAAAATCTGTATTGTTTCAAGCCCTTTAGAAAACTCTGATACAGGCGGTCTGCAGCTCAAGCTTTGAGAAGCACTGGGTATATATCAGAGAGGAGGCGTCAATCATTCATTCACTTCAGGTGAGGGCTCATTCCCCAATTCAGATGACACTCAAGCATTCGCCTCCCCATTTTTCCCATTGCCAATCTTGGCATTTTTCTCATCATTGATATCCCTAACAGTTAATAGTAAAATTTCTAATATAAAAGGGTTTATAGTAGTTAATACAGAAAACATGCCTAAAATCACAGCTGTTAGGATTCCACGTGGCTTTCACATTTAACCTACTGTCCGTGTGTGTTCGTAAAATAAAGCCAGATATTTCAATGCTGTTGATGAAAAGAGGTGCACTTATTGGGAAAATAAATAGGGAAGAAAAATGACTTTTGACACAAATGACCTAAGCGAGACAGAGACACCAAGACAAAGAATGGAAATAAATAGAATAAGGCCCTGTTACCTCATAGGGTGAAAGTTATCAGTAGGCTAGAGCTTTATTTTCAGGCTCATGTGAGATGATGTTTGCTCAGTGAATTTGTTACACAAGGCAGCTGGAGTAACAAGGTTTTTTTTAATGGAAAATTATTTTTTTAAGTACTTGGAAACCAGAGATTTGCAGTGGTGTCAATGAGAATATAAATCATCAAGAAGTCCTCAGACCAAGCACACTGGCTCACGCCTGTAATCCCAGCACTTTGGGAGGCTGAGCAAGTGGATCACTTGAGGTCAGGAGTTCAAAACCAGCCTGGCCAACATGGTGAAACCCTGTCTCTACAAAAATGAAAATTAGCTGGCATATTGGCATGCACCTATAATTCCAGCTACTTGGGAGGCTGAGGCAGGAGAATCTCTTGAACCCAGGAAGCAGAGGTTGCAGCAAACCAAGATCTTGCCATTGCACTCCAGACTGGGTGACAGAGTGAGACTCGTCTCAAAAAATTAAAAGTGCTCAGTGTGGAATGCAGCCTGTGACCACAGACTTACCCCTTATTAAGCTCTGGGTTGCTGGGAAAATAAAATGATTGATATAAATCCTAGTGGCTAACCTACAATAAATGCAGAATAAATGTTGTTATTTTTAATAATAGAATCAGTGAGGTAATTACAAATTCTCCTTGGCCATTAATTCTCAAAGGCCTTTCATTGGCAACATTTTACTTGCTATTGTTTGTTTCTGTATATGTGTAAAGGTAATGAGACAATTATGCTATAAATTGCACTATTCATTCCAACTAGACTTCCCTCAAATTAATACTAATTAGTGATGTTTACATGTAATTTCAATAGGGACTAGAGTGATGTTTGCCTTGCAATACCACTGGGAGGGAAAAATCAGTGTTTATGTAAAAATGGAGAAAGCTAATATAAAGTGAAGATGAAATAATGACTTTAAGCATTTACTAAATTGTGATGTGTGCTACTTCTAAAAACAATAAAACTATCACTTACACTGGCAGACAGAAGGAAGATCCCTCTAGCCTGGTGCACCAAATAAGGGTGGAAAAGTCATTCTTTATACTCTCAGTGGAGCATTACGCTCATAAAAATTTTTGCAACAATATTAAATTTTTTTAATTAAAATTTTTTTCAGATGGTGTCACTGTGGCCCAGGTTGAAGTGTGGTGGTATAATCATAGCTCACTGCAGCCTCAACCTCAGAGGCTCAAGCAACCCTCCCACCTCAGCCTCCCAAGTATCCGGGACTACAGGTGCACACCACCTCATCTGACTAAATTTTTAATTTTTTTGTAGAGATGGGGTCTCACTTTTTTTCTGCAGGCTGGTCCTGAACTCCTGGCCTCAAGGGATCCTCCTGTCTCTGCCTCCAAAAGCACTGAGATTATAGGCATGAACCACCATGCCTAGCCTTAAAATACTAAATTATCCAATAACATGAGTTTGCCCTAAAACATAGGACACTTCAATCATCTTCTATTTTAAGTTGTTTAAGCAAGGTAGCTAAAAGAAGCAGGGGAGGGCTTGACTGCTTTGATATTGGCAACATGACTTATTATTTTCAAAAATTGTAGGTGTTATCATCCCTTCTAGCAGTGAAATGACCCACAAAACTCCAGTTGTACAGAAATCACGATTTCTTAAACTTGCCAAGCAGAAGAGTCTCCTTCTTAAAACCACACATTCCTAGATCACTCTAGAGAATGTGGATTTCTAATAGCAGCTCTAGTAATCAGACAAGTTTGGGTAACTCTTTCCAGCGCTGGTTCTTAGCACTGACCACTTGCTAGAATCTGCTGGGAAGCATGATCTATCATGTTGTTGCAGCAGCAACAACGATAACAGATGTCCAGGCCCCATCTCTGACCAATTCAATCAGCATGCATCCCCTGAGTTGGCCTGGCCATGGGCATGTTTTCTAAAGCCACTCAGATCATGTGAATATGCAGCCAGCCCTGAGAAACACCAATTGCTTTGCCTCAGTACTCAGCACCATCAGAACTAGCAGGACTGGCCTCCTTCGGGAGCTGGTTAGAAATGCAGACTCTCAGGTCTGGCCCCAGACCCTGGAATGGCAATCTGCATTCGAACAAACTCTATTATTATTATTATTATTATTATTATTATTATTATTATTATTTGAGATGGATTCTCACTGTTGCCCAGGCTGGAGTGCAGTGGGACAATCTTGGATCACTGCAACCTCCGCTTCCCGGGTTCTAACAGTTCTCTGCCTCAGCCTCTTGACTAGCTGGGATTGCAAGTGCCCACCACCTTCCCTGGCTAATTTTTATTTTGTATTTTTAGTAGAGTCGGGGTTTTACCATCTTGGCCAGGCTAGTCTTGAACTCCTGCCCTCGTGATCCACCCACCTCAGCCTCTCAAAGTGTTGGAGTTACAGGTGCAGGTCACCACGCCTGGCTGAACAAACTCTTTAAGAGATCTGTGTGCACATTGAAGATTCAAGCATGCATATTAAAGAAACAGAAAACTTTCCACCAAGAGGTTGGAGTCTTACTCCCCTCTCCTTCCCTTTGCCAGCACCACCATCAAAAGCAGCTTAAAGTCTTGACTGAGGTCTTTTTCTTTATGCACGTGGCCATTGGAAGCCAACTGAAGAGTGATAGGGTGAAGCCAACTTATCTGTTCCAAAATCATTTAGGAAAGTATGTTAAATAGCATACACTGCTCTTACCCAATCAAATGTCCCAGCAAAATTTAATTGGCAGTTTGTTTCATGTCCAGCAATCAAAGACATTAAGGACCACTAACATTTACATCCATGAATTCATTTAGACAGTTTTCTTTAATTGATGATAAAGACACTACAATTCTAAGTACCAGACAGAATCAGGAAAAAAAAAATGAAAATAAGCATAACACTAAAAAGAAAACTTGGAAAAGTGAAACACTTCTAAATAAAAAAGATATACCTGGCCTGGTACCCATTACATATATACATAATACATGTTATACACATATATACAGTAAATGTTTTGGTAGCAATACAGACCATGCATTGGTCTTTGTGTACACATATGAAGTAGCACCGGGAGCAGCACCACCATCTTAAGATGATAAACCAAACTCCACACACATTAAATGAAAATACATATGTGTTTAATCTGGCCCACCCTGTAGCCAAGAGGTGTAAGGAAAGTACTTTGCAAGAAGAAAATTGTTTTGGAAACTACATTCTTAAGCCAATGGCGAAGTTCTAAAAAGAAAAAAAGCTCTACAAATGTCTATGCACATACAGACAAGTTTTCCTGTTTACTGAATTTGTCCTATCATATGGCATATTGGTTAACATTAGAAAAATTAACAGCATAAGCAAAGAGAGATTTAACTGCCAGGTGAATGGCAGAACTCTAAAACACCAGATCTTTCGGTGTATATGTCACAAATGCCAAGTCATTGACAAACTAGAAAAGAAAGATAACTCTCCACCTAAGTTACGTGTTTTCTAATCATACTAGCTAATTATAAGCTCTTTATTCATAATAAATTCCTCGAGTAGGGTTAAGCACCTCCAATATCATTCCACCTCCTTCCTGCACCTAATCTGATGCTCTCTTCACGAGCTGAGACTACACCTTCTCTACCCATACTTAGGAAACTGACTTACAGAACTATGGAAGGACCACGAAGTTCTGCTGCAGGGCGCCAGTGTTTATCTTCTGTTCTACTGACTAGGACGTTGTTTTTGTTCTCCATAACTGAGCTCACAGTACCGAGGTCTTCTAGTCTTGGCAAGGTCATATTTCCTCATGTTTCTAGAAGAGTATGCTTCTTCCTCTCAAGTTTCTTACCAGCCTGTACACATGCACATGTGCACGCGTGCATGCCCCCTATATATACATACATACATATACAGCATTACCTCCAACTAACATTCATCATTCACGGCATGCTAGGAACATTGACTGCCCTGTCAAGTCATTGCAAAGAAGAAATTTCATATTGGCTTCCACCCATTCTCCTTCCCATGCCTACCAAAAGGGTCATGTCTCTTCCCAGTCAAGGTCTTAATTCACAGTGTCTGGATTCAGGGCCTCCTTGTGTGATGAACTGACCTACAGAGCTCTCTGCAAAAGCAGCATGAGACCAAATATGGGATCACTGTCCCCAGCAGTTGGAACAATGTATACGGAGACTATTTTTCATGGTTCTCATTGTCTGTGGATAGTGAAACCCCATCCCCCCTTTTTTTAACCATGTGCAGTAAATAAAATTAAGGTTTCCAACTTCGTGGTATATTGCATTCAGGATGCAAGATGGAATAAATATTTTACAATACAGCATGTCAGTATTGTAAAATACTGTTTCTTACTGTACAGGAAAATTATTTCTTAATACTTTAAATGTCTCAAATTTAAATGACAGCTAGAATACAAAAGCCAGAGAAAGAAAGGTTAAAAATCTCTACTTCTGGCTATGTGATTTTCAGTAGCTCCATTTTTGCAGTCACTAGATTAGTCAAGGGAGTCCCTGACCTTTGAAAGTCAGCAAGAAATAGCCACAAATGCAACATCAGTACTGATTTGTCATTATTGACTCAGGTGGTTGATCATTAATGGATTCTCTTCACTTCTAGCTGGTTCTAGGGCCATTCTTTTGCCCAGAATGAAGATATCATCAAAGTCACAAAATATATTTGTTCTTTTCACAAAAGAGAATTTTTAAACTCTGCCTAAGTCTCTAAGAAAGAACGCTGTGAGAGGTTGGTGTCACGAGGAAAAACCCACTAACTTCTAGGTTAAACAGAGGCCACTAGAAGCCTCACTAATGAAAGCCCTTGGCTGGCCTACAACCCTCTGAAATGGATAAAAGCCAGCTCTCCTCAATGGGAACTGAACACAGGGACTTAGCAGCTGATGTTGCTCAAAGTAAACCCTTCCTGTCGCCAGAGCATGAGTCTTTGGTTTGAGTACCAGCAACTTCCAGTTTTAAATCGGTACTTTGATGCCACCATAAAAACCAGGTCAGGCACCACTAGAAGCAGCTTAAATAAGTATTTCTACCCTTATGCTATTTGACTCAACAAAAAAGTCAGAGAAATAGAGACAGATTTTTCCAGTCTGTTCATTCCTTTCCTTATCCAAAACATGTTGATAATTACACATGCAGAGGTATCTCGGTAACACATGTTCAAAATGTAGGTTCCTTGAGAAATAATAACCAGCTTTACAGGAAAATGGTTGGGAGTGACTTTGTTCATTGATTTCTCTTTAACTATTTCAGTCCTAAAGGAAAAGATCAGGGCAGCTTGCTCTCTTCTTCCACTAGCAAGAGTATGAATCAGACTACTTGAAAAAATGAAAAGTTACTTTGACTAAGAAAGTCTTCTTTACAAACGAGTAAAAAACAACCTTCCCATCAGACTTTCCAAATGGGTAGTGCTCTCTACTAATAGGAAATGACGTCATTCTGCAAGTTTCTTGAAAACAATGGATTCTTATGACTCTAGACCCTATTTATCTTAGAAATTGATGAGCATGCAAATGATTAAAATCTGCAACAATGAACATTGCACAACAGTTTGCGAGGTACATGCCGTCCGGTTGAATGAACAGTAACATGGGCCTCAGCAGTGTGAGGGGTTCCATTTATCTCTGCTCCCTTTTGAGTAGAACTAAGGTCCCCTAACAGCTCATCAGGAGGCAGCAGCCAATACAGTGCCCTCCAACCCTGGCCTCTTCCTTGTAATCCCCACTCCCACCCAGGGAGCTTAGGCATTCAGAGAAATGAAATGTTGCTCCTTCCAATAGTAGGGCTGGGAATTCCTGATAGAGAGTTTACATTGACTCAGAGGAAGCCTGATATTTGCATTATTTCACTTAACCTTTTTGGAAGTTTCCAGGTAAAAAGATTTAAAAATCTGTCAGCAATATATTTAAATGCATTCATTGTCATTTCTTTTTCTCATGGAAAAAAATTCCAAGATGTGTATACTTTTCAAACAAGAAAAGAATTAACATTTTCACTGCTGGCTACATGTTTCAGCAGCAGGTCATTAAGCTTTTATGTGCTTTCTGTACACTGCGTTTTATTAACTAATCACTAATAGGCCAGCACCCACCAAGACAAATGGGCCAGTTACATTCAGTTAACTAATGTAACACAGGAAGTTCTCAAAAACCATGAGATAAGGGTCTTAGGGAAAGTGACATGTAGCCCTGGTCATGATGAAAAACACTTTCTGGAATTTTAATTTCTGGTTAGCAAGCACTCATTTGTTTTACCATCTTTCTCAAGACAATGCAGGAAACGAAATATAATGTGTACACAGAAAAAAAATGGTGGGAATAGAGCGGGAAACTAACAGAAAGTGGGGGTGGGGAGGGGAGAAAAGAAAAGATCAACAGTATCTAGTTTATTATGAATAGAAAGACATTTCCAGAATTTACAAACACCCACATTGTTCATTCCAAAGAGAGCTTTTGATTTGAAGGAATCACCCATGTCTCCTTCTCTTTACAATATATACAATGGAAGACTTTGATTTCCTCTTCTTGTAATTTTGCTTCCATTCAATTGCTGATTTTAAGCTGACACTTGAAAACACCCAGTCGAATATATCCTTCTTCAGTTTAATTAACATAGCCTATTGTCTTACAGGAAAATAATACAAAATTAAGATTAATTCTTATAAGGAACTCAGCTCAACATCAGGTTGATATTACAAGAAATAGTATCAGCAAATATAACTATACATTTGAGAACCATCTATGGCACTATGATTCTTACTATTTTTTCTGAATTGCAATCTTAAAACAAGGATCACACCCTACTCTACTCTTTTAAGCCTTGTTTTAAGCATTTGCTCCACTGTTTACAACAGAACATTGTATACCTCAGTCCTACATCCAAAAAAAAAAAAAGATGTGCTGTAAGAAAAGTTACATTTTCATTTAAAAAATTACACATATAAATCAAAGCCTATGTTAAATATTTAATACTCTCTCCACCCAATGTGAACAGTTTTGTATGAAATAATTTACAGTGATACTTTGTTGTACACAATTTCAGCAGCAGATGAAATGTATCTTGTAAATGCGTTGAGAGTAAACTCATTCTCCCAAGACACGGTGGCGGGCACATCAGCTCATTGTGGCCAGCTAAGTCCTTAAAGTTGAAGACGAAGTTTATGCAGACTCATTGTTCTGGTGTCACAGTGCTTTTTTTGCTTGGCACAATATAGAATGTGCAGTTCAGTCAACAAACTCCTGAGGATTGGATAAAGTAAACAAACTGAAATGGATGCATCGTACCATCTACTGACAAGAAATATATGAGGTCCTAGTTGTGAATCATGAACTATTTAGAGTCTGGGTACCCATGAGTTAGAGGAGGATTTGCTGAGGTCATTCAGGTCTTCATTCTGAAAAGAAAAATGAAAGAATTCATCACCATAGGCATCTCAAAATGAACAATCACTACTTGAGAACCTTTCTTTTAAAAGGGGAAGTGTCATATAAACTGAAGCCACAGGCATAAATAGTACTGTGCACCTAAATAAGATCAACAAACTGTATTTAGCTTTTTATTTATTTCAAAACGCAAGTCTAAAGAAATCACTAACTAAAAGCAGTCAATATGGAATCTGTAAACAAATCAACATGATCTGGATGTTTCGGAGGTTCCGCAAAAAAAAAAAAAAAAAAAAAGGAAAATTCTTTGGTGTTGTGACTGAATCATAAACATACATTATAATTGCTATACAAAATGACCATCAAATATGAGCAGATTGTAGTCAGTCTATGTTCCATCTCCTTCTGGTTAAAAGTCAGCTGCAGATTTTAGAATGGGAAGTCGCAGAGCTTCACATTACAAAGTTAGAAATCAAGGTGTAATGTGCACAAACATTGTTTGACATGAAAATTTTAGATGCAAAGGGAGACCCAAGAAAAACAGACCTACTTAATCATTAAATAAGAAAACAAAAGGATTCAGATTTATGTCTGATAGAAATAAGTTATTTTGGCAGAGGCACAGCATTTCTTCTTTGCAATTCAAGAAGGTAAATTTTAAAGGGGCACTATCCATGATTCCCCTTTCGAGTGAAGACTCTTTTTCAACCTCATAAAGCATCTTTTACCCAAATAATACATTGCATAGTCCTTTGGGGTCCTTGTTTTTTATGCATTCAAACCTTATCTATAAATAACAGTATTTATAGAATGCACTGAAGGGTATTTAGCAGAGAGCATAGATCTGAAATACTTGTTGAATGAGTATGTGGTTGCAGTAAATACTAGGAAGTATGCAGAGTTGGAGTCTGTTACCAGCCCTGCCTTCTAGCAATCCTAGAAAAGAAGGCAAGTTCTGTTCATAAATACACGGCATGTGAAGTAGACATCAGGACATGTCATGATACATGCATGGGAGCAAAAGCTGTAGGCACATGGAGGATGGAAAGAATCCTCCCAGCTAGGGGTGTCAGGGAAGCACCTCACTGATACACTTGGCTTGGTTTGGGAAGAAAAGCAATAATCTGGGGATGTGGAAACAGAGATCGTGTCTATGTTGCTTCAGTGTTACAGCCCCAGAACATAGCACAAGGCTTGCCACATAGTGGTACTTAATAAGTAGGAGTTAAATAAATGAAAAGTAAAAGGACACTTCCCATTGAGGACATATGACAAGGTCCTATGGGGTGAGAGGGTAGCCATAAGCAAGCTAAGTAGAGGATGTGGCTTCACTAGACCCCAAGATATCTGAGGAAGGGTAGAAGGAATTAAGTCTAGGAATGTAGGTGGAGGTAGATGGTGAAGAACTTTCAATGACAAGCTAAGAGGTCTTTATCTAATTATAGAGACAATGGGGGAATTCTACATTGTGATATGGTCAAGATGTAGCAGTAATAATACACATCATCTATAAGGATAGTGACAGCTTCTAAAATACATGAAACCTAAGTGTGGACCAACGTATCAAGTTGGTACAAAAGTCATTGTGGTTTTTGCCATAAAAGAAATTGCAAAAACCACCATTACTTTTGTATCAACCTAATATCTTTTTCCCTGTTTCCTCTTGAACAGAATCATCATGGCTGGGATCAGTCACCATTCATTACGCAACAGTTTTCTGATTAGTCAAAGTTTACCAAATGAGGACTCTAGTTTTAGGAGATTTCTGTTTATTTTTAAATATTAACCCTGCCTCTAAAAGGCAGGTAAACAAACTATTGAACTGACTAATGAAGACCTGGCATGAAGATCCCAATGTAAAAACAAACAAAAAGGAAAGCATTCCAAGTTTACCCCTTTAATTGCCAGAGAAACAGGATTTACTCTGTGTGGTGTCTACAAATGAAAGGAAAGCCCATCCCTACGCAAGCTGTTGGTAAGCCGGGAAACTCCCCACAACAAGCTCCAGATCCCTTATTTACTGTCAAGTTTCTCCTGAATGCATATAGGAATGTTCCCACCAGAACACATAGATTAGAGCTCAACACCGTTTCACACCTCTGGTCCTGTAATTAGGCAGGAAGGGTCACATTTTATTAAAGGACTTGTGACAAGCAAACAAACTGCCGAATATAAAACAGGGGAAAGACAAAGGGCATATGGCATGTTTTTCGTTTCATATCTGGCTGTTCTCCAGAAGGGGTGAGTGAACAGCTTCGTACGGGAACACGCTGTACCCTCTTTTATCAACACACGTGCCAACCTGCATGGATGTATAACGACAGAGACCGGGGGCCTGTGAGGAGGGGGAAACAAATGTTACTTCACTGGGTGCTGTAATCTATTAGTTTGGGCCACTTGGAAATGATCCCTGTCATTGTCCACAAGTACGTTCAAAGAGCAGGAAATAAAAGGACATATTGATTTTATTGATACCTTCCTTCAGAAGTCTTACTTAGCACACTACTTTCCAAAACCCTTCATCCTAAGTCCTCAACAACACTTGTCTGAGTCACAAACACTGCCCGTTGGTGGCATCGACCTAAGAGACTGTGAAAAAGTGAAAGCAAGTGGTAAAAAGTGTGAGGAAATGCTGATGAGGGGGTGGCGACAGGAACGGGCAGTAGAGGGCTGGACAAATGTAACGGGAAGGTCTGAAGTTCACACCTGTTTGACTTTGTACAGGGTGTGTGCACGTGTGTATGCACATAAAGTTGAGTTGCCAAGTAATGACACGGACATCCTTCAGTCAGAGCTGTCCTTCATCACAGCCACCTTGGGAGCTGCGTACTTATTCCAGTCATGCAGCCATTGTTTGCAGCGTTTCTGGAATGCCTGCTCAGCCTTGGGCATATTCTTTTGAATAGTCTCTATAACAGCCAGTCTTAGCCCTCTGAGGACACGTTTGATCTTTGGAGACAGCCAAAAAGCTTTGAAAGCCAAATATCGTGAATAATGGGACTGATTAAGCTGGGTAATAGTTCCCAGCGAGGTATTATCTAAAGCCAAAGAGCTCCGAAACCAAAGTTTGAAAAGCTGAGTTGTGTACAACAGTGCTCTGATGAGTTTGTTGGAAAGGAAGTCTCCTCACTTTAGAGACAGACCTCAGCATATGCTTAATGAGGCGAAAGTTCATCCATCCATATCTCCCTAGCTCTACATACTGGCAATCAAGCAAGGCTGAACTTCAATAAATCGACTCACGTAAAAACGGCAAACATTGTTGTAACTTAGTATATTTTAAAAAAGAAAAATAAGCAATGTCCATACTAGGGTCTTGCAGTCAGTCATTCAATGTAATAAGGATAAATATGATGATAAAGACTAGAATAAACAAGGAAAAAGCCCACATGGGTATACATATGTAAAATGCACTTTATATATACGGACTTCAATTGACTGAAGAGAGACAATTGACTGATCAGAGGTAGCAAATATTGCTACAAAATTTTACAAATGCAAAAATTCATTTGTAACAAGCAGACACTGGAAACAAAAAAGCAAAACATTTCCCTAAGAGAAGACACTGTGTAAATATCAAGTGGTGATGTTCCTACAGTACATTCTCTCTGGTTACATCATTGGGGAATAACTTCTGAAAGCAGAAATACAATGCACCTGTCACGAGATTTGGTAGCAGGAAATTACATTTTGACAAAATTTCATCACCACATCAGAATCTACTATACCCTTCTGTGTATATCTTCTCATAAGATAAAACCCACCTAATCCTGTTGCTAGTAATGAAAAATGTAATTTTTAAAGCATTATCAAGTAAGTCAACATTTGAGCAATGCTACTTGAGACCTATGGATTATTGCATTATTGCATCTAGTAGGAATTTACATCTTCTGGACTCTATCCACTTAAACTATGCCTACAATAGCTGAAAAACAAATAAAGGCTTTGCTTCCTTTTACATTGTCTCAGCCTATCGATTGTTTTCACTGGGAAAGCAGCTGGAAACAGCACAAGGGTATGATAAGTATGATGGAAAGATCTGTACACTTTCAGCAAAGCATTCTTGGACAAAACCATTGACAAATGTTTTCATCCTGTATTTATATGTTTTGAAACTTCTTGCCAATATGTTGAGTCAAGGGCAATATAGTAATAAAAATCTAGTTGGGGCATTGTTAGTAGTTTCTACATTTACTAGGGAAATAAGAGTAAAATATTTTAAGTTGCTTGCCTATTGTCATATACTCAATTGTTAGAAAGTAACTCTTCTTTATCCAACTGTGCTTTAAAAAATGACTGTAGTGATGACTTTTTTTCAATAGAGATCACTGTTTGAAATCTTATATTGTAGATTGAACTAGAAAATTCATATAAATTAAATTCCTCCACTTAAGGAAATGCATCAAAACAGCAGATTTCTCTTTCAGTTCACGTAAAAAGCTATGTTTTTTAAATGTTATCTTGAATATAATACATAAAATGTATAAAATACGGGAAGATGTAAAGAAGGAATAAACATGACTTATATTCCCCGCCACCCAAAAAAAACTCTACTTAGCTGTGGTTGTAATTTCACAATTTACTTAAAGGATTTGAACTTTTAAAATGTAACCCCCAGGCCGGGCACGGTGGCTCAAGCCTGTAACCCCAGCACTTTGGGAGGCTGAGGCAGGCGGATCATGAGGTCAAGAGATCAAGACCATCCTGGCCAACATGGTGAAACCCCATCTCTACTAAAAAGACAAAAATTAGCTGGGTGTGGTGGCATGTGCCTGTAGTCCCAGCTACTCAGGAGGCTGAGGCAGGAGAATTGCTTGAACCCGGGAGGCGGAGGTTGCAGTGAGCCGAGATCGCGCCATTGCACTCCAGCCTAGTGACTGGCGACAGAGTGAGACTCTGGCTCAAAAAAAAAAAAAAAACAAAAACAAAAACAAAAAACCCAGTTACCCCCAAAAAAAGTGTAAGTAGAAAAGAAAAATACTGTTTTAATCATGCTTAGATCTTTCCCATTCTTAAAAATCCATAATGAGAGATTTTTTTGAAATGTTATCCAATTTTTTAAACCCTCCTGGTATCCCATCCCTTTTCCATCATCCCAATGCATTGTATAATATGGGGGGAGTAGGAATTTGAAAGAAGGAAAATCTTCTGGCTCCTTGGCTTTAGTTTCCAAAAGCCTAAGTATTTAAGGGAATGGCATAGGCAAAATATTTGGAAGAGCCAGGAGAGCAGAAGGATTCCTCTCAGGTTAGAAAAGATTACCTTCATGACAGCAGAGGGCTCAGTGGGTAGCTCTATACCTTGCACGATTCCGACAATGATGCCTGTGACCTCTCTCTATTCTGTCTTCCACCATCTGCTGATTTCTTATTTCACACAATTACTTTAAACTGCATACCCACACTACCTCAATTTGTTTCTTCAGTTACCTCGCTGCTGATAGAATTAATTCACAGTACCACTAACTGAAAGCAAATCATGTCTTCTAGAATTTTTATTAATAAAGCACCTTATCAAACATTGCAAAAGTATTCTTTTTTAGCATACCTGAATCTGGCAAATGAGCCCAGTAAATATATATATATATATACATATACAGTATGCATATATATATATATATATATACACATATACATATATGTACACACATATATATGTGAGCCCAGTAAACATTATGTGTATATATATATATATATATATATATATATATAATATGCATATATAATCATCAGTCTCAAATACCTTTATAGTTCTGTTAGCAGATGGGTGTTCCTCATTAAAATTCCTACCTCAATAAAATCCCACTATAAAAATCTCAGATGAATAAAAAAGACCACTGACCTAGAGATAGACTGTGAAACACTTATTAAAGGAATTTCCCAGCTTAAAACCTTGGTTCTAGCATTTGAGTTAGCATAGAAGGAGGAAGCTGCATTCTCCCGGTCCAGCACTGTTAGCTACGGTCATCGCTGATATAAAAAGAAGATCAAAATCCAGAGAGCCACTAAAGTCTAGGGCATGGGATAATCTCCCCATTCTTTGCAAGGGAAAGCTGGGAAGTGTAGGGGCAAGCTGAAGCTTGGAAAAGGACAAAACTAAGCAGTGAAGTCTCAATTCTCAGCTCGAGAGCCTTCAGACCATAATCACACACATACACACAATCAAGTGAAGATTGACCTGAAGTTAGAGGTAAGACCAACATGTTTGCTACTTGGATGTTCAAAGGAGAAAGCCATTTTAGCTAAAGAAAGGAAACCAGCTTCTTTTAAAACAGGCCAGGATTGAGCTGGAAAGACTTGGTTTTGTGGTCTTAAATGGCAAAGGGTAAGCCGACCAGCCAAGCCAGTGCTTTCATGGAGCTGCTTAAATAGCACTTTTGCCTGGTGCAAGTCACATGGGAGAGGGCTGGTGAAAATAACAAGGTTGCTGGCCAGACCTTCCAGTGCACAGGGTTGCCAAGGAAGAAAATTCAGGGAGAGTCGCCAGCATGTGAGAGGCCATCTCGCTCCAGTTCCCCTTTTGTCCCAGTGAAAGAGTTTCTGGCAGGGCTGGTGACTTCAGGAGACCACCAATGAAGAAAGACACACGCATTATGAAAAGGAAAGAAGACCGAAAGGCCTTCATCAAGCCTGTCAACTCCGGCTGAGGCCTGTGAGGCTGAATTCTGTCACTCCCATGAACTTCTCCTTCCCCGGCTACCAAAGGCAGAAGGGGATTCTGGAAACTTTTCAGGGTGATTAAAAATTTCAGGAGAAGACAGACTATAAAGGAACATTTAGTTCTCAGTAATTAAGAGTATTCTGTCAATGTTATATTAAGAAAATCTGAATAAATATTAATACATCTTTTAAGCCAAAGAATATCCACTTCCATTATTTCCCATTCTTTTCATTAACAGAAAGCATGCTGTTAAAGAAAATGAGGTCAAGACTATCACAGCTCCTCCCCTCAAATGTAAATCCAAATGTTTCCAATCTCCTTTTTATCAATACTATAATTTGTTCTACGTATATGATACAGACAAGGTAAAAGGACTCAGGAAAAAAAAAAGTCTCTCTTCATTTCAAGTCAGACCGCATGCACTGCCAGGCAGAAGGTTTAATTTTTTTTTTTTTTTTTTTTTTTGAGACAGAGTCTCACTCTGTCTCCCAGGCAGGAGTATAGTGGTGCCATCTCAGCTCACTGCAACCTCCTCCTCCTGGGTTCAGGCAATTCTCCTGCCTCAGCCTCCCCAGTTGCTGGGATTACAAGTGTGCACCACCACACATGGCTAATTTTTGTATTTTCAGTAGAGACAGGGTTTCACCAGGTTGGCCAGACTGGTCTCCAACTCCCAACAACAGGTGATCCACCCACCTCAGCCTCCCAAAGTGCTGGGATTACAGGTGTGAGCCACAGTGCCCAAGAAGGAAGCCTTAATTTTTTTTTTTTTTTTTTTTTTTTGAGATGGAGTCTTGCTCTGTCACCAGGCTGGAGTGCAGTGGCACGATCTTGGCTTACTGCAACCTCTGCCTCCCAGGTTCAAGCAATTCTTCTGCCTCAGCCTCCCGAGTAGCTGGGACTACAGGCGCATGAGGAAGCCTTAATTTTAACAGAGCTCCACCAAAATAAACCTGTTACAAAAAGATGTGAAGGTAATATGATAAATATTTTCTACCAAGTGAGAATGTCATACCAATCAGTCTTTCTTCTGCTTTCATGGGCACTGTTTCTGCAACATCTTCCCGCACAGGAATTACCTTTCAGTTCTGAGGTTTCTGTTGTAATTTCACACCACTTTGGGATTTTGGGTTTTGCTTGTGATGGCGAGAACACGGGATACAGGTTTTATAGGTCTGGCATTGATAAAAACCAGTAGACTTACATTACAATCACAACTTCATTTAGCGTATAGATGGTGAAAATTGTGATCAAGACTGTTTCTATAATTAGACAAAAGGGAATCAGACAGATCCTATTTTCACTGCCTTTACTTTTTGTTAAAAACTAATAGATTTCTCATTCTTTGCCTTTCCCTTGGCTCGAATTGCTTCAAGAAAGCAAGAGTCTGATTTTATATTTGAGTAACTGTCTGACTTACCCAATTGTTTCTCAACCATCATCAGTTTTTCCATAATAGCACGGGAATCAGGCACTGAACAAGTATTTGCATAGACATCCTCGGTCTGCAGTGGACTGAGGTAAGAATCATTAACACCACTGACATCACTTTTGGCAACTGGAGAAGTGGGAAAACCTGTGTTTAATCTATTTCCTACTCGCCGCAAGTTTTAGCTGGAGTCCCCGATAATATGGGTTGTGGTTGACTTTATGGAAGAATTTGGTCACGTAAGAAAAATCTACTGAATTGAAAAAGCGTCTTCCAAAACAACCATGAGGTACCCTCAGCTGTGGGGCTCTGATCTTCCCAAACATTTTTCTGATCCTTAAACAGGCCTAACAAAGGACAATGCCACTCCCAATAGTGCCTAATAGGGGCAAGCTCAAGCTCAGTAGATTTTCCCTACAACATACATCTAAGGCAGGGGTATTCACTTCCCAGGCTGTGGACTGGTAGAGGTCCGTGGCATGTTAGGGACCTGGCTTCACAGCAAGAGGTAAGTGGTGGATGAGCATTATCACCTGAACTCTGCTTGCAGCCGGATCAGCAGTGGCATTAAGATTCTCACAGGGCTGGGCATGGTGGCTCACACCTGTAATACCAGCACTTTGGGAGGCTGAGGTGGGCTGATTATGAAGTCAGGTGTCTGAGACCAGCCTGGCCAACATGGTGATACTCCGACTCTACTAAATATACAAAAAATTAACTGGGCATAGTGGCAAGTGCCTGTCATCCCAGCTACTAGGGAGGCTGAGGCGGCAGAATCGCTTGAACCTTGGAGGCGGAGGTTGCAGTGAGCGGTTGTTGTGCCATTGCACTCCAGCCTGGGTGACAGGGTGAGATCCCGTCTCAAAAAATAATAATCATAATAATCAAAGGAGTGTGAACCCTATAGTGAACAGTATATGCAAGGGATCTAGGTTGCATGCTACTTAGGAGAAAATAATGCCTGATGAAACTATTTATCTCCCCTACCCCCAGCCATGGAAAAATTGTCTTCTGTGAAACCTGTCCCTGGTGCCAAAAAGGTTGAAAACCCCTAATCTAAGGAACATCTCCAGGAAATCATCATCTTACAGAAGCAAAAAAGTTTTAGCCTTTATTTTTCGTTTTGCTTTGTGGAGAATATTAAGGGGGAAAATGTTGAGAAGAATTTGATCTGGGATTCTTTGAGGTGAACTGTTCCTTAATAAAAAGGGGGGTCTAACTATTGAAGAAACACTCCCTCTCCGAAACCAATTGAAATTGATTATAATACAAGTATACAGCAACATATTTCAAATATATTTGACCCACAATTCTCTTTTTTTTAACCTGAAGAATATTTGTTATAGAAATGCAAGTCATAAAGATTTCTGGAGTATTCTAGTAATTCTTAAACAAAAGTCAATGTAAAAGGAGCATGGAAAAGTATACAATCCAACTTAGATTTCAGAAGGCCATACATAGGCAGGAACCATATAAATTAGCTTATGTTAAAGAGAAAGCTAGTAACTGTTGCTTACAGTAAAGCAATATGGCAATAAATGTGTGTTTCCTTGAGTTGCCACTTCCTGAGTGGTAAGTGAGTAATCTGTAGGCAATTTTGAATTCAAAAATGTACGTCAGGGAATTCAACCCCCAAAAAAGGTTATTTTGAGAATGAAGATGGAGCTGTTGCATGGTTATCATGCTTTTTAAAGACTGATAATTTTGTTGAAGTCAAACGTATTTCTGAATTAAAATTTGAAAGGAAACTAAGACAAGTTCCCTTATCCCTTGTCTCAATGTTCTTTTCTCTGTGATTTCAGGAAAGTTTTTCACCCTCCAAAATCCCCAATGTTTTCATCTGTAACACAGGAGAGCAATGCCCATTTCTCATTGAGATTAAATGAGATTTAGGGTCTCATTGAGATTAAATAATACATGACATTTTTGTTATCGTTGTACCTGACATGTATTAAGCCCTCAATCATTAGCTCTTAGGGTAACTACTGTTATGAAGAACTAGAAACCCTTGGATCCCACATCTCTTCTTGTTGCCTGAAAACACACCAGTCAAAAACACTCTGGTGGAACTAGCAAACGAGCATGAATCTACCGACCAAATGCCAGGCAAGGACTGAATCTGAAGCCAACGTTAGGATGTATCTCGGGAAGAGAGAACTAAGTTATTTCAGAAGGGAGGAATGGGAAAACGCCTGAACAAAGAGAAAAAGTAAAAATATCAGTAGTAGTAAAGAGATGATATGTAATATAATTTTATACAAGGACCTGTCTACCTATACAGAAAAGAGTACAAATTAAATACTGAGACAGTAGCATTCACATATCTTTGGGAACATCCCAAATTAATGCTTTCTACAGAAACATCAGAAATGGCACTTCTATTGCTTGAAAAAAATCAGAAGCTTGAAGCCCCCACTACTCTAAGTCTGCTAACCAAAGACTTCTAATACTATTAAAAGTATTTACAAAGAAATCACATGAATATGCTTAAATGGGTGTTCAGTGAGATTCTTATGCATTATTCCTAGGTTCTAAAGCATGTTGATAATTGGTGGTGGTGGGGGAAGGAATTGGGTGACTTTCGTTTCCAAATTCTGTTCCCCAATCTCTCATCTGAAGGAACCGAACAGAAGTGTGATCCAACAGTCAGTGCCGCCTGAGAAACTTGATGAAAAACTGAAATTGCTGCCAGATGCACATCTAATCACTGGCAGCTGGAAGAGGAGAGGAAAAAAGATCTCAGAAAGATCATCTAAAATAATTGATAATGCATCCACTGCTTGCAGCTCTAAGGTCACTGAAGCAGACAATGGTGCCAGTTTCTAACTGACTGCAAACACTTCTTTATTACTTTGTGTAAAGAGGCAAAATTTTTCCAATTGACAAAGAGGGGCTGACCTTTCACCTACTGACCCCAAAGCTCCTGGTCCTTTGCTTTTATCTTTCTAGTCTGACTTCCACTTTGTTCCTGCCCCTCTCTATTGTCTCCATTATCTGACATTTCAGCCTGTTTCTTTTTAATGTGGAAAAAGTCACTTGCTTAAAAGTTCCTTAACGGCATTTTTTTTTTTTTTTTCTGAGACAGAGTCTTGCTCTGTCACCCAGGCTAGAGTGTAGTCGCATGATATCGGCTCACTGCAACCTCTGCCTCCCAGGTTGGAGTGATTCTCCTGCCTCAGCTTCCCGAGTAGCTGGGACTACAGGTGCACACCACCACATCTGGCTAATTTTTGTATTTTTAGTAGAGATGGGGTTTCACCATATTGGCTAGGTTGGTCTCTAACTCCTGACATCAGGCGATTCACCCACCTTAGCCTCCCAAAGTACTAGGATTACAGGTGTGAGCCACCACACCTAGCCTCAATAGCATTCTTAAATGAAACTGCATATCATGTTATTGTAGTGTTGAGCTGTCTGTTTGGCTGAGCTACAAGCATCCTATGGACAGCTGTGCCCCATTCTTAACAAATAGGTGGTAGCAACTTCTAGCTAAAGAACTCTCATTAAAAGATATTTATAGTGACTGTTACGGTCTGAAATGTGTCATTCCTTGCAATTTATATGTTGAGATCCTAACCCTCATCATGATGGTATTAGAAGGTGAGGCCTTTGGCAAGTAATTAAATCATGAGGGTGGAGCCCTCACGGGTGAGATAAGTGCCCTTATGATGAAACATGAGAGCTTGCTTTCTGCTCTCTACCATAAGAGGCTGCAATGAGAAGATGGCCATGGCAAACCAGGAAGAGGGTACATCAGACCTGGGTCTGCGGTGCCTCATTCTTGGATTCCCCCACCTAGAGAACTGTGAGAAATAAATGTGTTGTTTAAGCCACCATCAACTCTATTCTGTAATAACAGCTGAAATTAAGACAGAGACTCTGGGGGGATTGCAGTCCCAACAGAGATAAAAGGGGCCACCCTCAGGGCCATGGAAGAGCCACACAGAAGCCATTCATCTGGCCTTTAGGAGAAACATGCTCAGGAGGTTCAACCGACTTCTCTTTGCAGACTACCTTCTAGTCTCAAGCATTACACTAAATCTCTAGGGTAGCAGTTCTCAATCTGTGTGGGTGAAAAAACTCTGCCCCACAGGGGACATTTGGCAACATCTACAGATATGTCTTGTTGTCACAACTGGGATGAGGTGGGGCAGGAGAGAAGCTACTGGCTTCTCAGGGGTAAGGTCCTGGAATACTACTAGACACCTTATGACACAGTGGATGGCCTCTTGCAACAAATTAACAGTTTAATAAAATGGAGAAAATACCTGATTTTCAGTCATTTGCAAAGCTCAGGAAGACAATGAGATAAAGCTGCAGTGAATAAAGGAGACAATGTTACTTATATGACCCATTCGTCATGCCCATTGCCCTGAAATCTGTAAGTCAGAAAAAAAAAAGCCCTCAAGGGCCAGATGTGGTGTAAGAGCTCACACCTGTAATACTAAAATTTTGGGAGTCCAAGGAGGGCAGATCACATGAGGCCCCAAGAGTCAGATTGGACAAATGATGAAACCCCACGTCTACTAAAAATACAAAAATTTGCCAGGTGTGGTGGTGCCCATCTGTAATCCCAGCTACTCAGGAGGCTGAGGCACAAGAATCACTTGAACCAAGGAGGTGGAGGTTGCAGCAAGCTGAGATCTAGCCACTGAACTCCAGCCTGGACAGCAGACTAAGACTCTGTCTCAACAAAACAAAACGAAACAAAACAAAACAAAACAAAACAAAAATTCTTTATTAGATTACCTCTGTTCCAGGATTAGTCGACTTTAAAAAAATAATCCACTACCTTTATTCTCTAAGAGGCTGTTCTTAAATCAGAACATTGTTTCATAGAGGTTTTCTCTACTTTGTAAAATAAATATCCATACCTAGGAAGATAATTTATGACAACAACAACAACAACAAAAAAAAAACCCAAAAGTCAAATGTTAAATGCAAGACTGAGATCCAAATTGTAGTTGCTGTTTCTGTGTTTAAAATGTCTTTTTGGGAAGATGCATTTAGGTCTGCTTTCCCAGAATTTAATCTTGAAGAAAAACAGCAAAGGAGGGAAGCACAGGGCACATATATCCTCATCCATGAGTACACAGGGCTCCAGATTCTAAAAACTAGACAATGAACAGAACAAGTTGACTTCCAGGTATTTAAATACCAAAGTTTTCAGAATGAATCCTAAGGCAATGGTAAGAAGAACAGATCCTCCTTAAATATATCCACAGGAGCTGCTGCAGGTCCCAGAGCACACCAAGAAAGCAACAGCTTCTATTCCTTCTAGACCATAGCCTGACACAAAATGCCTTCAAAATAAAAGGGAACCACACAACTTCACCTTACTATCAAACATCCACAGGCTATAATTAGTGCTTGATTAACAGCATTATGATGAAATCTGCTTATTCTCCTCAACTGCCTGAAGCTTTTTTTTCCCCAACAAAAGATAGAAAACAAGGTGATATTCAATATAAGGGCCAAATTATTATATGTCACAAGTGGGTCATGGCCTACCTGTTCATTTGGTTTCTCCATGATTTTCTTCTGTAACAATACAAGCAAGAGTTGTAGCCAGGTAAATGCCCTTGGAAAGCCTTACCCTTTAGAGATAGTTTTCTTCCTTCCTGAATTCTCCTCATTCCCAAACATGACCAATACTCACCAGGGCCCCTAAACACAGCCCCACATCATTTCTTTCAGGATCCTCTTTGTGAGAATTTCCAGTAGAAACAAGACCTTTCCAAGGACTCTTGAGCAGAGATAGGAGGACTTCTAAATCCTTGCTAATTTCCCACCTCTCTGATGCACAGTTAGAAAAAGTCAGTAAAAAGTTAGCTTGAGAACTGTTTGCCATAAATCAATAAGCTGTGACCCTTCCCCATGGTGTCCTCCTCCCTCTGCTTTCGACCATTTAGTGGTTTACTTGCACTTTTTCCAGAGATAGATGCAAGAAATATAATGAAAACTGAACAAAAATTCAACTTAGCCCATTTTTTTCCACCTGAGAGTTCTAGAGCAGTGGGAAGAAAGATGGTCTGATAACTAATCAAAAGATGCATGTGGATGTCAGTTTTTCCAGTGTTTGTTTTAAATCCCCTAATCTCATTTCTACAGGTGGCATGACCATCACATGACCAAGTAATCATATAAAAAGGTCATAAATTAATATGGATAGAACAATCAAAAAAGTCCCAAGCCTAGTATTATGAGGGTATTTTTTTTTATTGTATGGTATTGTTGACTTAGAATCATTAAATGAGCAGCCAGGCATGATGGTTCACGCCTGTAATCCCAGCACTTTGGGAGGCCAAGGTGGGTGGATCACCTGAGGTCAGGAGTTCAAGACCAGCCTGACCAGCATGGTGAAACCCTGTCTCTACTAAAAATATATAATTAGCTGGGTGGCTCACGCCTGTAATCTCAGCTACTTGGGAGACTGAGGCAGGAGAATCACTTCAACCCAGGAGGCAGAGGTTGCAGTGAGCCGAGTTCATGCCTTGCACTCACTCCACAAGAGTAAAATTCCATCTCAAAAAAAAAAAAAATCATTAAATGAGTTATCTGAGATGATGCAACTGGTTAGTAGTAGCACTGGAGTGAGACTAGGGTGTCTTCTCACTCCCAAATCAGTAAGATCTTAATAGCATAACTATTTTAAAAAAGAGCAAGATCCCAACAAAAGACAGAAAACCAGATTATATTCAATATAAGGGCCAAACAAGATCCCTAGCAGCCAAAGCACTCAATTTAAAAAATGGGGACTTCCACAGGTAAAGCAGGTAAACATATAGCAGTAAAAAATGCCAAAAAGTCTTCAGTGACTACATATTTATTGTAAAGAACAAATGCACATGAAATTTAGTTCAAAATGTTTTAATATCAAGGGTATTAAATTAATAGGAAGTTGAGGTTCATAAATACTTGCTAAAACATTTCCACTATGCTTGGAAATGCTCAAGTCATCATTACAGGACCATGCCTAGCTTTGTTCTCCACTGGTAAGCCATACTAAAGAAAAGCACAGAGAAAATATCCAGATTATAAGGTTATAGAATGAAGTGACACTTCTCTAACTTGAATGTGCTTATGATCTCCTGGGGATTTTGTTGAAGTGTGGATTCTGATTCATTAGGTTGGAGGTGGGGTCTAAGATTCTGCCTTTCTAACCAGCTTACAAGTGACCCAAAGGTTGCTGGTCTGAGGACCATACTCTCAGTGGCAAAGGAGTAAAGAACGTAAAAGGGAAGAGGAAACCTACCATTTAATTCCTATAAATGAATACTAAGAGGGCTTGGTTGGAGGGTCAACAAGGAGGGTGACAGTACAGGCCATCTCTGTAGGGTTAATGGGTTTCAACTTCAGAAATAGCTTTGAATTAAAACATAAAGGAAATTTTCCAGGTGGATAAAGTTCTAGAAGAGTTAACTAGAGAAGAATGAGAAACTTCTGCCCCCAGGGCTCTTGAACAATACAGCTTTGGATGACTGCAAAGAGGACAGTGAGGGAAACTACAATAGTTAGAATTCTTTAAAAGACTCCACACTTGGGTACTTTTTTGAAAACCCTGCTTAGTGTTCAGGCTAAGGAGAAAGGAAGGCCCTGCGACATAGGCAGACGCACGGGCGAAAGAGGGATCAGAACTGTGTCCGATACATTTCTATCTCTTTACAAAATGAATGTGGATGACTGACACCTGAGAGGCTAAGTCAGGAGGAAATGAGGTAGGGCTACTTAGGTTAGCGCAAAAGTGAAGGACCAAAAAGAAAAGGGAATTCTCCAAACTCAGTGAAATACATCACCCTGCCCTATAGCCATGTTTTACCGAATAAACCACAAGGCACAAATTGGAGGCTAATTCCCAACTCCACATCTTTATTACTCAAGAGGACTGCAGGTATTCAAAGGCACCAAACTGCCAACTCAGATCTCATCCCAAATAAATGAGTAGAACTAATGTAACAGTTAAATGACTATCATGGTCAATGACACCTTCAACTCTGAAATATCAAAACTACTGATATTTTTTTTTTTTTTTTTTTTTTTTTTTTTTTTTTTTTTTTGAGACGGAGTTTCGCTCTTGTTACCCAGGCTGGAGTGCAATGGCACGATCTCGGCTCACCGCAACCTCCGCCTCCTGGGTTCAGGCAATTCTCCTGCCTCAGCCTCCTGAGTAGCTGGGATTACAGGCACGCGCCACCACGCCCAGCTAATTTTTTGTATTTTTAGTAGAGACGGGGTTTCACCATGTTGACCAGGATGGTCTCGATCTCTCGACCTCGTGATCCGCCCGCCTCGGCCTCCCAAAGTGCTGGGATTACAGGCTTGAGCCACCGCGCCCGGCCCAAAACTACTGATATTAAGACATGCTCCTATTTTCTGCTGAGTATTAATTCATCCTCAGAATCTTTCTTAAGAACAAGAAGGATTTTGTGTGCAGGTAGCTCATCCCCAGAACCACAGATGCTTGCACAGAACGATCCCAAAGTAGCACATTTTGTAATATCAGGGGAAGCACAGAGCCATAATGACTCAAAAGGACTAACATTTAGAAAACACTAAAAAATAAAAAAGAAAGGATGGTCTGTGTATGTTAATAACTTCCACTGAGGCCCGCAAGACAGTAGCAAACTGGTCCCCAATTTCCATAGGAAGGCAAACAGGTCCTGAATCAAAGCACACCCTTCAGCCCTACTCATTAGGACGTCAGCCACAAGATTCTCTTTTCCAGTCAATGAAGTTTGATGGCAGTGAACAGGCCTTAATTATTCCATGGCAATTTCATTCATCAGGCCTAACTCGGGTCTCTAAGCCCAAGGTATAGCTTTACTACTGGTCTGCAAGCATAGGCTACTAAAGGCTTTAGGAAATGATAGCAAAATAATGAGGTGGCCAGAGATACTCCCCAAGAGCTAATTACAAAACCACTGCTGGGCAGTAAATTTCACATACTGTGTAATTTACATGAGTTGTTTTCCTAGCCAGTTGAGACAGAGCGAGAATACATTTCACCAAGAAATATGGGATACAACAAGAATATATTATGTAACCTTTAAAATGGTATCCAGTATACAATCCCACCTATAAGGTACTCACTGCTGGACCCATGGGACCACGCGACAGCAGGAAGACCCCAACTCCACCTACTGGCGTGGGACCTCGGGCACTTGATCAGCCTCACTGAGCTGCAGTTTCACGGTAAAACAGTGATAAAATTACCTAACGCACTGTGTTGTTGTGGGGATTAAATGAGATAGTGACTGTAAAGCATGTGGCACAGATCCTGACAACTAAAAAATCACAAGGCAATCAATTCATTCTAACCAGTAGCAAGAAGACACCAGAAACAAAAAAGGCCCTGAGAAGGTGGCAGAAGCAGGAACTGAAAAGGGATGGAAGGGACTTAATATTGAAGCTCTGTCTCTTTGCAGTTTTATCTGTTGGCAGAGAAAAGAATCTCAAAACATCATGCCATTAAAACCCGGACAATTATATTAATCATGTGATATCACAGGCCTTCAATAAGAAATATTGCCAAATTACCACTGTTTTATCGGTGGGTATAAAGACACTTCCTATTTTGCTTTAAACTTGTCATTTTAATCATCGACTCATTATTTGAAATGGATTGCCCTTAACTAAAAGGGATATTCGAAAGCACCCTAAACTTGTAACCTGCATCATTACATTTCATTAGCTGAAAGGTAAAATTATGTCTAGGCACAGTAGAATCATATATTCCAGATATGCCATGAAATATTTTCTGAGACTGCAAGTAAAATTCCATTGGATTACAATCCTTTACTAAACTGTTTATGAGGTTTCTTATCTCTAACTTTCTACCTGATCCATCACAGTGTTTTATATATAATTGGTACTTAATTAATAAATGTGTATACCAAGAAAGGAGCTATAAGAAAATCACAGGTATTCATACATATAGTCTAAGGTCCATATGACTTGATTAAGGATAAGTAATTTCAGCCTAAGCAAAGATAATGGACTCTGAGGTTTTTGTGACGAGATCTTCGTAGTTGGCAGTGTTTAAAGTAACGGGTTTGTTAACCTTTTGAAGGTGTTATTTTCTTTTGATAACATATTTTTTAAAACTCGGCACTGATTGATTGATTAAGACAGGGTCTTGCTCTATCATCCAGACTGGAATGCTGTGGTGTGATCACAGCTCACTGCAGTCTAAACCTCCCAGCCTCAAGCAATCCTCCCACATCAGCCTCTGAGTAGCTGGGACTACAAGCACATGTCATCATGCCTGTCTAATTGTTTTTTTCACTCTTTGTAGAGATGGGGTCTCAGCATGTTGGCTAGGCTGGTCTCAAATTCCTGGGCTCAAATGATCCTCTTCCCAAAGTGCTAAGATTACAGGCATGAGCCACTACCCTTGGCCTCAGCCTGTCTTTTAATGCTACAAATTAAATATCTCTACTAAGAAAATAAAGCAATTTTGGTATTGATGATAATTGATTTCAAATTACACTAGTATCCTCCTCCCTCCCAATATATATCAGTAAATCATTCCTGGAGTGAGGTTGGGGTGTGTAAACTAACCCAACCCACAAACACATACTCAGTAATTTAGAATCTCCAAAAACAATACAGCCATCATTTGTTACATGTCAGGCACTATGTGAACAGCATTAACATGCATTATGTCATTTCATTCCCGCCACAATCCTGAGACTGCATTACCATTCCTGTTTTAAACAAACGAAAACGGAGGTTTAGAAAAGATGAATAAATAAATTCCTCAAGATCTCAAACTAGTAAAAGGGCAATTGGAATTCAAAATCCATGCTTTTAATCACAAATTCATAGACAATGCTATAAAAAGCATGGGTGGAAGTATTGTCAAATGTTTCCTCTAAATAGAGCTCACTAGAATATACAAAGTTATTTTTATAAAAGGAAACAGGGTAAGCTTCATGTTTACAAAGGTAATGAGAAATTACATACTGAAATGCCATTCTGTTAAATCTAAACTAAATCAGCTAAAACAACATTGCACTTAATAGGCACTTGGATATCAGAAATAACTTCACTTCTAGAAAAAAGGCTGCAAAAAAGATTGTCTTTATAAATGCACATTTTTAATCTCTTACTATATGTCCTCCTATAAAAACACTAAGTATGAAATCTCATTTCCAGAACAGTCTAGACAGTGGTAGACACAACAAACTGGGTGTGACTAATAGATTTTGACAAACACAAACAGCCAAAAGGTAAAGCGTGAGGCCTAACATTTATTGATCCCATAAAATAGAAACCCTTTTAGCACTCCTGCCACACTGCATGACCTGCTAGACGTGGGGATATTTTTACCCAACAACTTTCCTTCAGTCCTTCCGTCCTTTTTTAGAAAGCCAAAGTAAAAACCAGAAAAGGCATACTTATAAAGGCATAAGCCATATGCTATAATAGGTAAATAGAAGTCCTTTGACATTAGAAACCATGAAAGAACAGAAGATTAAAAAGTAAATCATAAACAGCTGCACCTCCCTCCCAATGTTTACATTCTTAGACATCCACTTTTTAAAAATATTCCCTCTGTAGATCAAAACATGCTGTACTTTGAGAAGGGGAAAACAATGACGTTAACTTTAAAATATTGCACAGTTTACATATAAACAGAGCTAAGTTTATGCACATCATTCTGGTTGGCAGCGACTCCTCTGAATGGCTCAAATGGAGAGCTATAATTAAGTGTGTTAATTATCTGTCTACACAGAAATCTCAAATATATATGTTCCCTATAATAGAGCATAGAATACAATTGGTTTAACACATCAAAATAATCCAAAAAGCTTTTTTTTTTTTTTTTTTTTTTTTTTTGAGACGGAGTTTCGCTCTCTTGTTACCCAGGCTGGAGTGCAATGGCGCGATCTCGGCTCACCACAACCTCCACCTCCTGGGTTCAGGCAATTCTCCTGCCTCAGCCTCCTGAGTCCAAAAAGCTTTTTCAAGTTAAATTTGGGTGCTCTGAGCCTGGATGAAACCAGGCTCAATTATTGGGAAACTCCGTTCTCTTCATCCCCTCCTTCCCCTCCCCACAATTTTTCATTCCTTTCTCTCAATATCTTTTCCGTTTCAACTAGTGCCACCCATAAACACTGCTCAGCTCATTACTGATACTCAGGCTTCAAAAACTGGGTGGCCCAATACCAATAACCATTTTTAAAATTACTGCCTTCAAGCATTAAAATATTAATCCAACAGAAAGTTATGCTTAAGAGCATGGAGCTTTTCCTCCCAGCAATATATATGTATGTTGGAGAGAAGCAAGGATGAGCCACATCTTTAAAACTCTAGTTTTGAGACATTTTCAAGAGATAAGCCTTTGGCAGAAAGTTTTCAAAACACATATCCATTCACAGACTTTATGCACTTTCAGTCATCCTTATAAAGAGAAATACTTCATTCTAAGAAGGATCTAAGTTTTAACATAATCCAGGCCAACTTCTATCAGGAGCAGCAAATTAATATCATTGGTAAGAAAGACAATAAGTTCAGGCAGATGCAAGATTTGGGTGCCCTGAATTATCATTAAGAAAGCATTTATCTTATACTCACATGTCTGAGGTACAAGCCAAGATGAATCACCAACTCATCTGATCGAGAAAGTTCTGTTGCTAAAATCTGGTATAGCTGACCTCACTGAATCAAAACATATATGCTCCATCGAAGGGGCTGAAACATCCCTAGTCAGTGAATCACTGTCTTTCAGAAATCTCCAAGGATTATCAGTAAACATGAGCCCTGCCACTACAAGTCAAAGTTTTGACATCCGAATAATTGGCTCTGGTGTTAATGCATGCCCCAGGTTTAAAGAACATAAAGAAATTTTTAAAAAAACAAGCAAACATATTTTCCCTTTAGAAGACAAGTAGGGCATGTGGTTTTTTTAAATCAGATGACTTATTGATCAATTATACTATGCTTATTGATGCAGAACAATAGAAACATGAAGTAAGGCATAGGATTCAATCCACAACTGGGATCAGTTACAAGGAAGAACAGAATTGTCTCCTTTAGAATCCAATGGCTCCAACAGGTATGGTGGCTCATGCCTGTAATCCCAGCACTTTGGGAGGCTGAGGTGGGTGGATCATGAGGTCAAGAGCTCATCCTGGCCAACATGATGAAACCCTATCTCTACTAAAAATACAAAAATTTGCTGGGTGTGGTGGTGCATACCTGTAGTCCCAGCTACTCAGGAGGCTGCGGCAGGAGAATCACTTGAACCTGGGAGGCAGAGGTTGCAGTCAGCCCAGATCATGCCACTGCACTCCAGCCTGGTGGCAGAGCAAGACTCTGTCTCTAAATAAATAAATACATACACACATACATACATACAACGGCTCCTTTCCCTAATGGGCTGTATGTAGCCAAAGAGAGGTCTAACTGCTTGTGTGCTTACTTCCAATGACAAAGTACATGTATAAGAAGCACAGATATGCTTGACTGTTTATAAACTACTGTACTGTAATTAATAATTTATTACAATGACGGCAAGTCATACAAGACTTAAGGATACCTATAACATACAGAGCAAGAAGCTTTCACTACTAGAGGATGGTATGCTTTGAACTCTCCTGGAGCCCTGGTCCTGGGCATTCAGTAGGCCAGCAACTCCCAAACATCTTCTACAGAACATGAGCTCCATGAGAAACAGAATCTTGTGAGGTCAGGTGTGGTGGCTCATGCGTGTGATCCCAGCACTCTGGGAGGCCGAGGCAGGCAGATCACCTGAGGTGAGGAGTTAAGAGACCAGCCTGGCCAACATAGCAAAACCACGCCTCTATTAAAAAGACAAATTATCTAGGCATGGTGTGGTATACCTGTAGTCCCAGCTACTCAGGAGGCTGAGGCAGGAGAATCGCTCAAACCCGGGAGGTGGAGGTTGCAGTGAGCCAAGGAATGAAAGAAGGGTCTTGTATCCAAAGACATTTAGGAAATATCTCCCTCCTGATATCTCTCATCTCATATTAGAGCTTTGACATTTTGTTTAACCACATGTTTCCTCATAATCAGAGAATACGTAGTTTTCATTTCATATCTGTACTAACTACCTAACATCTTGTAAAATATATTTTGAGAAAATTAAAATTTTCCCTCAAAAAGCATTTTCCCTTGGACTTCGCTATTCACAAAGAATTCTGGTAAAATATTAGACAAGATACATAGACATAAGCAAAAGAAATATGTTTAAGAATAGAGAAGTTGATTTAAAATTTAACAACAAAATATGTTTTATTTAAGAATATCAAATTTGTGTTTTTAGCCCTAAATTCCTAATATGGTTTGTAGTCAATGAGAAAGATATTAACACTTCAATAATTTACAATTTGCCAAAACATTTATATGTCCAAATAATTCTTCACTTCTCTGATTTTGAAGGAAAAGAAAATGAGAGAGGCAGAGAGAGAAAAAATGAATTGAAAAGTTGAGATAAAGCTTCTTCCCCAAATATTCACAGATTCCATTTGAATTCAGAAAACCATTCTTCATATTTCAGGACTCATGTACAAAGGTTGTTTTATTTTTACTTCATGGCATTGGTAGATAAATGTCATATAAATTATTACTGCACAAATAATTTTCAATAGTATTTGAAGAATTAGGCAAAAATAATATTTTACCTTTCTACAAAAACAGCTATATCATTAGTCTACTATCATGACCAAACATGAGTACATCTAAAATCATAAAAATACCATAAATAAAAACAGAATACCTTTATTTTCTAAAATCTATTAAACAGAATGTTATATTACCTTTCAGCTGAAATACTTTCCCAATATACAGTTGTCTCTATCAGGAAAATGTAAAATTTGAATGCCTAAATATGAATATTTAGACTTGGGTAGAAATTGTCCACTTATTAGGGAATTAAACTTTGATATGATACAGAAATAACTGTCATGAATCAAACAATCACTTTGATCCCCTTCTTGGTTTCCAAAATATACAATATTTTCTAGGATATCACTATGCGCCTAAAGTATATACTGCTGAAATGTGGAAATAAAACATAAAAGGCATCATGTTTACAGGGAGTTTAAAAAAAAAAAAAAAAAGGTGTCAGTGAAGGGATGAGGTTAAATGATTGGATGCAAATGGAAATGGCCTCCCAATTAGCCAGACAGGACACACCCAATCTCCCCTTCCTAAAATGTCCAAAGAAGTGAAATTTATGGTGCTCTAGAGATAGATATGGGGGTTGTCTATCAAGACCTTCTTGTAAATTCCTTTAGCAAAGATGCTCATTGCACATTAGAAATTATTTTGGCCAGTAACTGTGGAATAAGCGGTTGTGTGATTATACATTCACTTCTATTTTTGTCCAGAGTATGACTCATAGAGGTCCAATGGGAGACAATGAAAAAAAAAAAATCGGCTCTAATATCCAAAACTGCTTGTGTCCAGGGCTGGAAAGAGGGATTACACAAGGCTCAAAGCACAAATAAAAGTCACAACTAGCAGGTAATATTCATTAGGCACCCATGTGGTTTTGAAAGACAATTCCAAATGCCTGCTTATATAAATGTGAGACATGGTTGCTAGATTTTTACAATGCCATGTTGGAAAATGGAAAAAGTCTTTCCACAAAGAAAAATATTTAGTCTAGAGAAAATTTTACAGAGGTTTGCAGCAAACAAACTTCTAAATATATGTAGTACCTGCACTTAATAAAGGGACAAATACGTTCTGGGTTCTTGAGCCTGAAGTTTCAAGGATTTTGACACAGCGCCAGTAAACTATGGCAGCACCATGGCAGCTGGCAGATGCCCTGATCCATTAACCACTGAACAGCTGCGGAAGCAAGTCACATTCCACAATTCTGTAGCACTTCCTATCATATAGTAAAAGTTGGTATGTGCTCAAATTTATTTTCTCACTAAAGCTGAATGAAGATCATGCGAGCAGAGAAAAGCTTTTATAACTAAAGCAGATATACATTTTCAGATGCATTTTTAAATGAATGGAAAACAACAGAAACTTTTTCAAAATTCATTCAAAAACAAATAAACACCCTTTTTTGATATAATTTAAAACTAGGTAGTTTCTTTATAGCAGAGGAAATACCAGAGAATCACAAGTCACAATAAAATGCAAATAGGCCATGAAAACAAAGCCATGAAAATGCACTGAAATGTTTTGTTTCTTAGCACTCTGCTGGAACATGTACATAGGCTTAGCTGAGAAAGAAGAGTTATAGGCTGGGTGCTGTGGCTCACACCTGTAATCCCAACACTTTCGGAGTCCGAGACAAGCAGATCGTTTGAGCTCAGGGATTTGAGAACAGCCTGACCAACATGGCAAAACCCCATCTCTATTTTTTAAAGTACAAAACAGCCAGGTGTAGTGGCACATGCCTGTAGTCCCACCTACTTGGGCAGGGGCCTGGGACTGGGGCTGGAGGATCACTTAAACCTGGGAGGTTGAGGGTACAGTGAACTGTTATTGTGCCACTGTATTCGAGGCTTGGTATCAAAGTGAGACCCTGTCTCAGAAAAAAAAAAGGAAGAAGAAGAAGAGTTATGCCTAGAATAAGTCCACCATCCAAATGAGTCTTTTATGTGCACACATTAAATTTTTTCATTATGTTTTTTGTCCTACTGCAAGATTAAAATTATTTTAAAACTACAATTTAATAAGTGGCTTTACTAACATGTTCCTTGAAATATTATTTTGACAAAAGCTGGCATTAGGAATTTCCTTCTTACCCCTCGGAGAGAGTTAAAAATACCATTACTTTAAAAAATGTCAATATAAGAGGATCTCAGATAGCAAATCTAATAGTGTCCGGTCCACACTTCCCTACAAATACATGCAGTCATACTCCTTTTACCCTCTTAATCTGCTGTGGCTCCATTAGTAAGCCCCTAAAAATGCAACCTGGCATTTACACTATTGTCCATCTGGAATGTCTCTACATCAGAGGAAAACCCTCAACTCCAGCCGCCTCCACAAAAGAGCAACAAGTGCACAGCTGGTAGAAATCTGGGCACATATGAGGGCAACCACTTGCCTGCATACATACACAAGGCTAAATGTTTAATCCCTCGAGCACCCTCTTCTACCCATTTTCAGATGATGCTAAGAAGGATATGATTTGGTTTTTTTTTTTTATTGCATTTTAGGTTTTGGGGTACATGTGATGAACATGCAAGATTGTTGCATAGGTACACACATGGCAGTGTGCTTTGCTTCCTTCCGTCCCCTCACCTGTATCTGTCATTTCTCCCCATGCTATCTCTTCCCACCTCCCCACCCCACGCCCCTCCCCCATTTCCCCCCAACGGATCCCAGTGTGTAGTGCTCCCCTCCCTGTGTCCATGTGTTCTCATTGTTCAATACCCGCCTATGAGCGAGAATATACGGTGTTTGATTTTATGCTCTTGTGTCAGTTTGCTGAGAATAATGGTTTCCAGGTTCATCCATGTCCCTACAAAGGATGTGAACTCATCGTTTTTGATGGCTGCATAATATTCCATGGTGTATATGTACCATATTTTCCCTATCCAGTCTATCATCGTTGGGCATTTGGGTTGGTTCCAGGTCTTTGCTATTGTAAACAGTGCTGCAATGAACATTCGTGTGCATGTGTCCTTGTAGTAGAATGATTTATAATCCTTTGGATATATACCCAGTAATGGGATTGCTGGGTCAAATGGGATTTCTATTTTTAGGTCCTTGAGGAATCGCAAGGTGTAGGCAAGGACTTCATGACCAAAACGCCAAAAGCAATGGCAACAAAAGCCAAAATAGACAAATGGGACCTAATCAAACTACACAGCTTCTGCACGGCAAAAGAAACAGTCAGTAGAGTGAATCGGCAACCAACAGAATGGGAAAAAATTTTTGCAGTCTACCCATCTGACAAGGGGCTGATATCCAGAATTTACAAAGAACTAAAGCAGATCTACAAGAAAAAAACAAACAAGCCCACTCAAAAATGGGCAAAGGATATGAACAGATACTTTACAAAAGAAGATATACGGGAGGCCAACAAACATATGAAAAAATGCTCATCATCACTGGTCATCAGAGAAATGCAAATCAAAACATTGAGATACCATCTCACACCAGTTAGAATGGCGATCATTAAAAAATCGGGAAACAACAGATGCTGGAGAGGATGTGGAGAAATAGGAACACTTTTACAATGATTTGATATTTTTAAAAACTGAAGTATGTACTTTTATTAGACACCAACCAACCCTTATTGAAAAGACATTGCAAGAAAAAAGCTTGAAAACTTGCCATCAAAGCTGTCTGAAGTCCAAAGTGCTGTCTTTTCCTGTCACCAGAAGACTTGGAACCAAATAGGCAGAATGCTAAGGCCAATCTTGTGAAAGTAACATTATGAAACCTAACCCTAGACCTTTTTCCTCCTCAGAGCTGCAGACTCACATATGTGCATTTCAGCAGAGATGCAGGAATTGCTGAGGTTTTCTATATTGCTTCCATGAAAATCAACACCTGTAGGTTTCACTGCTAGCCCATGTGAAGCTAAACTTAGAAATCAAGCTGGGTTCTATATCGAGCTACACCACCTAAGTAGCTGTGGGCAGGAATATGACTGCAGAGACAACTCCAATTCTCAATGATTGGTTTTTAACGAGCAGAGCGGACCAATAAAATTCAGCTCTGTAAAACAACAACAAAATTGCTTCGGAATGCATGTTGGTATTAAATTTGGCTGCTGTAACTGAGGTTTTGAGAGGACAACCACGGGGGCACGGTTTTGCACGATTTACACCATTCTGTGTGTGAAAACAGTTCCATGGAATTGTGCTATATATGCAGCCCAGGTGATGGCAGGTTTTATTGTCATTCTATACCAACTTCCAAGATCTCTATCCCAGGAAAGAAAAAATCAATTGTATCCCTGATACTTTCCTATTTTGCTATATTTCTCAATTTCTTTCTGGCCCCCTTCTCCACTATGGTCAACTGTCACTTATAGTGAGTTTTGTTTCTTATCAAACTTTAAATCAAATAAAAGCTTGTTGATGTTCCAAAGAGCTTTTCCCTTCCCACAAAGAATCCTAAGTTGCAGATGATTCAGATACTAAAATGTGAACAGAAGTAGAACTTTATAGGTACCTCAATAAACCTGAAATTCCTCAAATCCAGAACTCTGAAAGAGTTTCCTGACATAAGTAAGCTACAATTTGCCAGTCTTGAAACTTAAATGACTGTTTCATGAATGCAGGTTGGAAATAATGACAGAGCCATAAGTATGGGCAATAACAGAGGTTGCCAGGTGACATTACGTTCCATCATAAGTTATAGAAAAACTAAAGCATTTCATTATTTTTAGTCAAGACCTTTGGTTACTGGATTACATGGGCACTGCATTCTGGTTAGCCAAAAAGCAAGAGAGAACTGAAATGGCAGTACAGAGGCTGAGCTGTCCACCTGCCACAACATAGCCCTTGCTCATAACAGAAGCACTAAATGCAAATTAGGAGGCACCCTAACGTTCATTTTGTTCGAACAACCGAGATGTAAGTTTGGTTTGACTTATTAATTTAGCTACTCAAAATCTTGCCCTTAGTGACTATAAATATGCTCTATCACCATTCAAGGGTAGCATCCTGACTTGGAATCTCTACCCAGAAGTCCTTGGGAAGTTAGCATTAATATCTTATTTTACTGACAATTAAAGACAGATAGCTCATACCTCCTGAGATATTTTTTTCATATTATTTTTGAATTTGCATTTCTTTTTTTTAAATACATATTTTATTGTGTTTTAGGTTTTAGGGTACATGTAAAGAACATGCAAGATTGTTGCATAGGTACATACACAGCAATGTGGTTTTCTGCCTTCCTCCCCATCACCCATATCTGACATTTCTCCCTGTGTTTCCCTCCCCAACTCCCCACCCCTCACTGTCCCTCCCCTAGTTTCCCCCCACTGATCCCAGTGTGTGATGCTCCCCTCCCTGTGTCCATGTTTTCTCATTGTTCAACACCTGCCTATGAGAACAGCATTTTTATGAATGAGAACATCAGAACATAAAAATGCAAAAAAAACAGAAAAAAAAGAAAGACTAAATCTTTATCTAAACATAAGCTTTACCGACCACAGGTAACACTAGTGAAGCATCTGTATAATTTACTTACTGCACTAAGGGTTTTAACCAGTGAAGCATTGGCAAACTTTCTAATAGGGTCAGATTGCGAATATCTTGGGCTTTGTAGACCACGCACGTACAGTCTCTATTGCAAGAACTCAACGCTGCCATTATAGCTCAAAAGCAACCAGACAATACATAAAGAAATGGGTGTTCCAATAAACTTCACATAAACAGATGGGAGCTGGATTTGGCCCTAGTTTGCCGGCTCCTGGTCTATTGTAAAATCAGTAGAACTATAGGTTGGTGCAAATATAATTGCAGTTTTTGCCATTACTTTTAAAATGCCAAAACCCATGATTACTTTTGCACCAACCTAATACACATTTCATTGTAAATCAGCAATAAAAATCCAAAGGGGGCTGAACATAAGCACAAAATCATCTCAAAGCTACAAGCCTACAAATACAAAACACCTTCCCAACGGAAGGAATCAAGTAAAAATATTAGCTAACAAGAGCTCTGCCAGAGCATTAACAGGTATGCATTTGTTATTCTTACAAAATACTATAATACTCTTGTGATCATCCAGAAGAGAAAAAACTCACTTTGGAAACATTCTATATCGTCATCTTCCTTTGAATGCTTTTACAACAAAGAATGTACAGTAACTTTCTGAACAGAAAGATAAAGGGGAAAAGTGATGAGACGGTACCTCCAAAGGCAGAAAAGGGAAGACAGTTGGTTTCAGGAAAAGAGAAACTGAAGAGAGCGCATTGCTGAAGGCCTTGTACTGCTAGAGGGTTAACTTAGTTTTAATTCACCGTTCCCTAAACACTTTCCATACCATCCTATTTTGGGTTTCTTTTTATTCAAATTACTACATTTTGGGGGGTTTTCTTTTTATACCATGTTATGATTTCTACAGTCTTGAATTACACAAGATTCTCAGAGTCTTGCATTAAGGCTCTCTTGGAAGACTACTGTCCACATTTATGACAAAAATATTACAACAAAATCCACAAAAACTGCCATTCATGCCACATCTCAGATCCTGGTGGCTACCCCTTTGAATGCCAACGTGAAAATAAAATGAGCAATCCAGGGAGCTTGAATTTCAAGGATATTTTTAAAAAGATGCCATCTGCTTTCCAAAAGCAACACAGACACAGAAATAGTTTTCTTCTTGACTAGCACCAGCACTCCAAAATATTAGATCATGGTGAGTGCATCCTATCACCAATGGCCCAGGTACCCGCATTTTCTGGTCTTCCTCTCTTAGTTTCTGTGATACTAGTCAAGGTTTATTTCATCTGGAGTTATTCACTATCCTCCCAGTAATTTCAAATCAACTTTAACTGCCATCAGAAAAAGACTCTACATAAATCTTCCATTCAAACAAACAAACAAACACAAAACTGACTTTTGAATCAAATTTCCCTTTGGCAATACCCAAACTGCTCTTTTCTTCATTGTGGAAACCTAGAATGAATCTCAGGGTATTGATCTATCTTATGATAATCTTTGAACCAATCACTTAGTAATCAGAGCTTCCAAACTCACTTGTATCACTGTTGTATAGCAAATGAACTTCAAATCCAAATAAAATGAAAATCTCTATACACAACTCTGTAGATCATGCCAAATGATGAAAAATGGAACATGGATGAACTTCAGCAGCACACACTCCAAGAATCATTCCCATTAAGTCTGAAAGTAAGTTTTACAATTTCTCCCCATACTAGATTTCCTAAATAATATTTTCCTTTTGCTTTTACTGCACTGTTAAGGGATATGTTCCTTTAGAAACATCGAAGGATCACCAAAGGAATGTGGCAAGAATCAGAGCTAAAAATATAGATTTTTGGCCAGGGACAGTGGCTCATATCTGTAATCTCAGTACTTTGGGAGGCTAAGGTAGGAGGATCGCTTGAGGTCAGAAGTTTGAGACCAGCCTGGGCAACATGGCAAGACCTATTCCCCAGAAAAAACATAAAAAGTTAGCTGAACATCATGGTGCTCATCATAGTCCCAGCTACATTGGAGGATGGGGCAGGAGAATTGCTCAAGCCAAGGAGTGTGAGGTTGCAGTGAGCCATGATCTCTTTACCATATTCCAGCCTAGGCAACAGAACAAGAGCCTGTTTCAAAAAAAAAAAAAGAAAAGAAAAGAAAAGAAATCTATTTACCTAAAGAGAGACTTTTAAAATTGTCATGAAAGGTACCACAAAGCCTGAAACCTATGTCATCGGTCTCAATGAAGACCAGAAAAAGAAGAGAGAATTGAAGAGGATCACATCACCAGTCCTAGAAAAGAGAGTTAAAGCAGATCACAGTGATGGTGAGTCACAGCATAATCCCTGTGAATCCTCGCGCAATTTGCCTCTTCTGTTGCTGTCATCAAGGTTTGATTGCTCATCTATATGTGAGCAGATTAGAAATGGACCAGCTGCCCAGCTGGTTGTTCTACAAGATTATGTACCATAAGACACTAATCAACTGCTCCCTAAAGACAACAGTGCACCTGTATTGAAGTGGTGGTTATAAAACTGCCGTTGATAGTGTACTTAGAAGTCTATCACACAAACTTTGTTTCTTGTTACTCTCCTCAGAGCCAAGAAAATCGACTTATACTTCCATTTCACTCCTTTTGATTTATATCCCTAGCTCCCCCAAGCTTACACTATAGCTTTGCCAATTCATATTCTTTTTATAAAAACCACTTTTCATTCATTCGTTCATTCATTCATTCATTTGAGATGGGGTCTTTCTATGTTGCCCATGCTGACTCAAACTCCTGGGCTCAAGCAATCCTCTGGTTTTAGCCTTACAAGTAGTTGGGGCTACAGGCATATACCACTATGCCTGGCTCACTAATTCATATCCTTTTCTTAGAAAAAAATCTGCTCAGATTTACCTCCCTCAGGAAATATACAGCTGAGCTGCAATGGAAATTAGACACGAGATAATGCCTTTACATCTTTATCGACTAGCAAGTAGCAAAAACTGTTACTGAATCGCTATTTGTTCAGATAAGCTTCTCTGAAGGGTACTCTGTGCAACCTGCTCCAGGACTGGTCCATATCTACCTATATGGGCCAAGAAGATTTTTGCCAGGGCCCTGTGGGGAACTGACAACTTACTTGGATTTCCTACAAAGTCGACTAATATTGCTCTCTGTGAATTCTCTAAAACAACCCCATGAGCACTAATGACCTTTCCTAGGCTCACAAGAGTAAAGTATCCATGGAGATTTTCCACCTGCCTACTCAACAGCTGGCCTCATAGCTTTGGAGCAATGAGAAAACTCCAGTTCCTATTGTGCGAAAACTGGGGAGGAACAGGAAACACCTTCCTACATTTCTCTTCGGCCACTTCCTTAAAAGAACTATGCAGGATGTCTTCATCAGCTGAACACAACAGGAGTCAAAGAGAAGCCATTTAAAAAAGTAAGTCTATTGAAAACATGGACCTAATTTTTATTGTAAATGGATTTAACTGAAATTTTACATTAGGAAATAAAACTGAAATATATGAAAAACCTATCTTACCTTATGTTTAACAAAGCATGTTTTAACTACTAGAAAGTTCTCATAATGAACAAAGTTTGATCAAATATTCATGTTTTTGGATGACTTTTCCATCATGTTTCAACTTTGATTTCTTGCTTGGTTTTCATGAAACAATTATAAATAGAATCATTTCTGTAGAAATATTCAAAGGTTTCATCAGTTTTCCCAAGGCCCTCTCTTAATTATATATATATATATATATATATATATATATATATATATATATATATATGTAGGATTATATATAATCTATATACCTCTGCTTCCCAGGTTCAAGTGATATATAATTATACATAATCTATAACCTCTACCTCCCAGGTTCAATTGATACTTGTTTCTCAGCCTTCTGAGTAGCTGGGATTACAGGCATGTGCCACCAACCCTGGCTAATTTTTCTGCTTTTAGTAGAGATGGCATTTTGCCATATTGTCCAGGCTGGTCTTGAACTCCTAGCCTCAAGTGATCCACTTGTCTTGACCTCCCAAAGTGCACTGTGCCCAGCCAATCCTATACTATTTTTATCATGCATTTTAGAAGTACTAAAGTAGTCATTATCTTTGATTTGTTTCTTCAACAGTTGACTCATCTAATTCTGCTAGATCCTTACTGGTCATTGACTACCTGTGAAACCCAGCAACCCTCCAGCATTACTTTCATTGACTTTATGAAATGCTGTGTCTTTCACAAAATGTGTATTTCCACATTGAAGAAAATTAGATGAAGGATCACTGGTATTAAGTATAAAGAGATAATAAGCAAAGGGAGCGTTTAGAAGTGCTTAGTTCATTAGTGAGTATTTTTATATCTTCTACTAACCTACTAAACCCTTATAATTGCAGGAACTCAAATAATGAAGATCACTTTCTTGCCACCATCCCATATGGTAGGATTTGGTTTCATCAACCCACTAGCATGTCTTCACGAAACCACTAGAGCCAGTTGTCCAGAGCAGCTCAAAACAATAATGATCACAGAATTAACACCTAAAAGCAAATGGCATAATAAAAAACATCATTAAAAGTTTACACAGCCAACATAATTTTCCAGGAAGCAAGTAAAATCAAGTTAAAAAAAAAAAAAAAAAAGGCAATGAAGTCAAAGCTAATTCATGTTTACCTGATCAGTGCTAAATGTTTCTATGATGGGTTTTGAATGTCACCAAGAAAAGTCTGTGATATGTAGGTGTTAGAGCAGAACAGTATCTAGCCTACAGGACGATTAAAGGATTAAAATGAACTAATACTCTACTTCCTAAAACATACAGAGTTCTACACAGTGCCACTCAAATGGCAGCCAAGTGTTATCAGCAAGGCTAAATTTGGATCAAATAACCTAAAAGCCACTTAAGATAAAAAGAGTGCTAAAGCAAGTACAAGTCATAATAATGGCCAGTGAGAGAATGGGGCATGTCAGGTGACATGGTTTCCAAAATAAAAAAAGACCAACTCAAGATACATAAGAACTGGAATACATTCTTGATAGCTAGAATGTTTGGTGGAGGTTTAAAATGAGGACCTTACACCCCACCCTCAACAAAAGGGCCCTTAGCCACTCTTTATAGACTTGAGATCCTGCTTTAAAGAAACCAGAGCAGACATGACTTGCAAGCAATGTATCAATGATCATAACATGGGTGGCCAAGCATCCAGACAGGCCCAGAACTAGGACTAATCTCTGGTGGCAATACCCAAAGGGCCTGGTTTGACCAATGGGTATTTCAGAAGCTAGAGCGGCCTGCCACTGTGGCAAGACTAAAAAGGAAAGCTTCTGGAGCCAACCCTAAAATGTGCCTGAGGGATGATGGTAATGAATGTAGGAAAATCTAGCGTAGAGGTGGCTTTAGTTCATATCTAAGAGGTCTCAGCTGATTGGTACTATCAAACTCAAAGCCATGAAGATTAACAGGTCACACAGAAGAACTCCACGTCCCTGTAGAATAAAACTTAGTAGGCATGGTGAGTGGTCCAGGCACACATGCTGACATTCCAGGGCTTCAATCATACTTTGAATGAAATTCAAGCAACTTCCCATGGCCTGTGAAGCCCTGTGAGACATGGCCTTAGCCTACTACCCCAATCATACCTGCTACCCTGTGCCTGCTACTCCAGATGCGCGGGAACATAGGATTGGTCTCAGCATAGGATTCTTCATCTGCTGCTTCTACTGGGACACTTCACCAGCACAGAGCCTCACCCCATCAGTCTCTCCCTCACTTCATTCAGGTGTTTGCTCAGTCATTGCCTCCTTTCTGGCTACCCTTATCAAAAGTGGCCCACCCTACCCATTCTTCTCTATCCCTTTACACTATTCATTAATTATCATTTGTTTCTTCCGTTGGAATAATACAAACTCCATGAACACAGAAACCTGCTATCTGCCTGATTCACCACATAGTCTGTTTTCCAAAAATGTGTCTGGGCACACAGCAAAACTCAACAAGGAATGAGGTTTGGAATAAATGAATGGACATATACTCATTGCATTGATACAAATATCTTTTATAAAATAAGGAAATATTAAAATAATAAGCAAATAATTATAAACAAGACTACAATAAACGAAACCAAAGCCAAAGGACTAATCAAAGATTTGAATGTTTGTATGCAAAATATTGTACCAAGGGCAGCTTGGTAAAACCACCCTGAACTCTCCTCTATACCTGCTGACCTTAAAATCCATTTGAAACCAGTTCTGGCTGTTACTAAAACGATCTGAACACCATCAGAAGTTCTCCAAGATCTTGATCCTTCTTTAAATTAACCAGAGCTCACTGAGGCAAGAGAGATGATACCTTCAATGACCCATTCTGTAACAACAGTGTTGTAACACTTGTTTGCAAAATAGGAAATAATGTTCAATATGTTTTATGTAACTATATTAAATATATTGCAATATTGTTTATACAACTGAAGAAATAATCAGAACTTAGAAACTAGTAATAGAAGTCTCCTAATTCAACACTCCCACTATCACTGAATAACTCTGTGACCATAAGTATATTATTAAAGCACAGAATACATGCCAAAGATGAAAATCCACTGAGCAGAGTCAAAAAAGAGTTATCAACAGATGATGAAACTGAAGACAACTAAGGCCACCAGCCTTGCCCTGCCAAAGATGGTCACTGGCAGTGCAGTACACATGGACACTGAACTCATGACAGTCAGGTTCAAATAACCAGTGACCAGCTAGGAAATGGAAGCTGCCGCAAGACTACCCAAAATGTCTTTAGAAAGCAGTTAGGTCTATGGAAAACTAGACCAAGGCGATACAGGCATGCAGCACCCTACAGAACCACAGGGCCATTTCCAGACTGTCCTTCCAGCCAACCAGACATGGATGGAAGACCTAGACATGAAGATATCGTTTTATGCTTCCTACCAGTTTCACAGGAGGCTTAGAACTTAACTTTCTTTTGAAAAGCAACAATTTATCAACTGATCATTACAGCCTCAAAGTTGTTTAACAAAGCTATTGTTTTCATAGGAATGGGGCAGATAATGGGGAAGGACTACTCATCATTATCTCCAGATAACTTCCTATTTATGACCCCAGAAAAACAGGTACATTAAAAAATAAGTCATAAGCCAATGGAATGGAGTCTTCCAACTTTTCTGAATGCATCAGGCCATTCACTGACCACAAGTATACATTCACCTTAGGTAAGACACGTCATCCATTGATCGCCTAACTGCCATATAAGGTACGGCCCTTCAAGTCTTACAAAATGTAGCCTCCCAGTTTCAGCACTCTCCTGTCTGGTAAGCAGTGGAGGCACTGGGAAATCTACTCCTCTCCCAGAAAGGAAATAGGAGATTAAAAAATAAAGAGCACTAATAAAGTCCTAGCAGTCATAAATGCATTTTGAAAACTTTATGACTAGAGTTAACTATGTCATAGATACAGGCAATTGATTACCAGTGTTCAGAAAGTATTTTCAAGCAGGGCTAATAATCACTCTACATATGAAAGAGAAAATTGAATTTAGCAAGCTACGTTGTAAAGCCTTTAATTATTCTAATAAATTATGATTTTCTTATCAAACATATGTATGAAACTCTGAATGCCATCTTGCCCAATATAACTTTTCCAAAGAAATTTCACAAACAATAAAACTAAATGAGCGTGGTCTACTTAGCTTCTTTCATAAATGTATGATGATGCATTGTTCATAAACTCCTCTATCCTGCCTGATTTGTCCTAAGAATACTTATCACATCTGAATTAATTTGATCTGTTTAGTGCCTTTTTCTCCCACTAAAACCTAAGCTCCAGAAGGGTGGAAATGAAATCTTATTCCTAGCCCTATTCCTAGCACCCAAAATAGTGAATGGCTTTATAAATATTTGAGGATCGAATGAATGAACAGTAACATCTATAACATATAGTCTTTGGACACACATATATGTGAATATGCAACATATATGTGCAACATGTATATATGGATACAAAACAGACAAAGCATTTTACACATGTACAATCTCAAGTAGTATAGCATGGGATAAAACATTAACCCTGAGATAGAACATCGGGATTTTTTTTTTCTTTTTTTACTAACTCTACCATGTAACAGCTGTATCATCTTGACCAAGTTACTTACACTCTCCAGTCCTGAGTCTATTTGTCTGTGGAAAGAATGTTCTCAGCTTTATTGTATTTAAGGATATTTTTCTCAATGAACAAGACTCTTTGGAAGGCTGAGGTGGAAGGATTGCTTGAAGCCAGGAGTTCAAGAACAGCCCAGGAAACATAGTGAGATACTATCTTTATAAAAAAAAATTTAATGTAATCCCAGCACTTTGGGAGGCCGAGGCGGGTGGATCACAAGGTCAAGAGATCGAGACCATACTGGTCAACATGGTGAAACCCCGTCTCTACTAAAAATACAAAACATGAGCTGGGCATGGTGGCGCGTGCCTGTAATCCCAGCTACTCCGGAGGCTGAGGCAGGGGAACTGCTTGAACCCAGGAGGCGGAGGTTGTGGTGAGCCGAGATCGTGCCATTGCACTCCAGCCTGGGTAACAAGAGCGAAACTCCGTCTTAAAAAAAAAAAAAAAAATTTAAATAGCTGGTCTGGTGGCATGTGCCTGTAGTTCCAGCTACTAGAGGCTAAGGTGGGAAGATCTCTTGAGCACAAGAGTTTGGGGTGAGCTATGATCACGCCACAGCATTCCAGCCTGGGCATCAGAGTGAGACCCTCTCTCTTTAAAGTAATAGATATATAAAACTGTGAATTTCACCCCTCCTCCAATCTACCCCTATGTTCCTCTCCTCATTTTCTACTTTCCTTTTCCTTGAATGGTGGAGCAGAATGCTCTGAAGTAACTTTGGAACACAAATGAGCTTTCTGAGCCACCAGACCTGGGCACAGGAAAGGGGTCCCAGCTCTAAACTCCTCAGCAGCCATGCAGTGCCCATCACCATCATCCTTCCCCAACACCTTCTGACCTCAATGAAGTCAGTCAGGACCAAGAACGAGCTCATATTTACATACACCACTCCCTTCCATAAAAATAAAAATAGGGTAACCTTTAAAATCACAAACAACACAGCTCACACTGCCAAAGTGACAGGGTTTAGCTAGTTCTCACTCTCCGAAGGTTTCTTTCACTGGGACAAGTAACCCGCATCGTTTAGATTCTGTGACCTACCTCCGAGAGCAGATCTAGTGCGTTCGCTAAGTCGCTGAGTCATGCCAGTGGCTTTCCTTTACCCATCTCTGTAAGATGGTCATGCCTTCCGCCCGGTACAGCACACAGCACTGGATCTCTCTGCCAAAGAGTGCTGAGACTCAAGAGCAGAGACATTTATCTACAAGAATTCTATGGAAGAAGACATTTGGCACTCCCCAGTCATACTTTTATTTTCTATATTTTATATATAATGAAATCCACAGGAACTATAAAATGCATGCACCTACCTCCTTTGAAAATTTAATAAATACATTTCAGACTTTAATCCTGATTTATACTTACACTTATCACATAATTTAGCCCACATGTAGAACTTTGCTTTTTCTATGCCAAGCTAATAAATGCAACCCAGTTTCCTAGAATTTAACGGTACACCATACTCATACTTCATAAAATAAATATCTGAACGAGAGAGTCAACATTGTTGTATCTTTTCAGGCACTCAATCATGATATATTCTTCCAGCCAAGAAATCTAAGACGCTGACTGAGCTCGAAAAACATTTTTAATAAGGAAGGAGCAAAAACCAAAGCACCCCTATGTTCTAAGGGTGAAAAGGGTGTTGATGGGGTATAACTCAAACCACGACAAACTCTATGTATGAGAGGGAATTCAGAGTTTACAGTTTTTCTTTCGTGTATTATTTCATTTGATCCACAAAACAACATTGTAAGATAGACCGGGGAAATATTACTATCTTCAATTTTATGAACCAGAAAATCAGGTCAAAGAATGACAGTTTCCAGAAGGTGGCAGAATAGGGAATAAAATTCACATCTCCTTGTCTGTGATGGTGGTTCTATACTTTCATTTGATCTTTCACTTATAGTAGTCAAGCTAGTCTTGCACTAAAACAAATACAGAATCAGTACTGTCTACACACAATAGATACAGCTAATGAATGAGTGAACAGTAGTACATAATTTGTCTCTTAGCCAAGCAAATACTATGAGTGGTAGGAAATGAAAGGACCTTATCAAGACAGGACAAATGATGTTAGTAAATTATTTCTCTTCCCTCTACATGGACATTAAAAAAAAAAAAATTGAGTCCTCTTGTAGAAGATGATTACAAGAAAAGAAGTCTTGGGATCAGGAAAGCAGAACTGAAACCTAAAGTGTATCATGCTGATAAGGATATTTACACAGGAAGTAATAAGTTACCACTGCTTCCTGTTTTAAGTATCTTATCTGTAAGACACTAAATTTTTTTCTACCACAGAACCTCACATTTAGGACACTTCCCAAAATAGCATCTTCTGATCTTCAGCTGTCAGCTGAAGTTGTTTCATAAATAGCCCAGCATCTGTACCCCAGAGAACTGGTCACACTTTAAATGCAAATACAGTCCGGTAATACCAATTCCTTTTAGGCTCTGGTGACAACATGAAACATGCAAAATCAAACAGCCTCAGAACTTCTAAAGAGAATACCATAGAGGTCTAGAGTTAATGACCTATGGAACTCTAGCTGAACTATTTCTGGACACTTTGAAACAAAGGCCATTAGTAGATACATATTCCTGTTTTTTAGTATTGGTTTATAAAGGAACACAAAGTTTGTTTCAGGTTAGTTAATATATAAACAATTAAAAACAACTTTTTTGCAAAGATTCATTTTGGTGAATAGGATGCATATACAGAAGCAGCTGGGCTCTCTATTTGAAAAAAACTTTTCTGGAGGCCTTCATAGTCAACAAGTACAGACAGCAAAACTGATTATAAGGAAATCTGTTTGAAATATTACACATGTAACTCTAAATATATGGAGAAAACACACACATACACACAAGTATAAAAGCAGCCTAGCTGTAATCTGTATGATCTAGGATGTCAAGAATTCTACTGCCAGATTTATACAACAAGCTGAGACAATTTCAGCCAGAGAGAGAGAAAAAATAAATGTCTGTGTTTTTAAAAGAAAAAAAAAAAAGATTGTGTAGAATGGGTCTCTATAACTTGTTAGCTTGCAAGTTAAAAAAAATAAAATAAAAAAGAATGAGACTGTGGAGCCTAACCTGGGATTTTATTATTTTCTTTTGCATCTTGGTCCTTAAACAAATATGTGTGCTTCTGTGACCTCCTTCCTACACCACCCCCTGCCCCTTTACCCAGCAGCCCCTCCCCATCACATCTGCTCCGGGAAGGTAGAGAAGGAAGGGGTTTTGCTTTGGTTAACTGTAGCCACTCCAGGAGAGTAGTCTTAAGATTGATTGCATGCTGTGTGTAGTAATGGTTCAAAAATATTTGTTGAGTGTTGAAATACTATATAAATATGATCCTCAAGCCCTTTTAGCTAATTAGATAGTAGCTGCTTTTTTTTTTTTTTTTAGATGGAGTTTTGCTCTTGTCGGCTCTTGGCAGCCAGGCTGGAGTGCAATGGCAGCAATCTTGGCTCACTGTAAACTCCGCCTCCTGGGTCAAGCAATTCTCCTCCTTCCGCCTCCCAAGTAGCTGGGTTTATAGGCACCCACCACCACGCCCAGGTAATTTTTGTATTTTTAGTAGAGACAGGGTTTCACCACGTTGGCCAAGTTGGTCTTGAACTCCTGACCTCAGGTGATCCACCCACCTCAGCTTCCCAAATTGCTGGGATTACAGGCATGAACCATCATGCCTGGCCAGTAGCTGCTTTTTTTCACATAAAGGTGATAGGCAGTGAGGCATGGCAGTGTGGCCCCCTCTTATGATCCCAGAGATAATTCCCTGCAGTCCAACAGAGAAAGCCCTATTCCTACCCTACAAATCCAGACAGGGAAGCTCAGACCAGGAAGTCCAGGCAGTTTCAGATTCCCACTGGATGTCCAGAAAGGACAAAAACCAAGCTACAGTGAACCTCATTAACTTAATTCCCTGAGACTTGAGAGTCCATCATAGTAAGAAAGAATAAAAACGTTATAAATATCTATACTGAATCAAAATCACAAAATACTCAAAATACTTTTTAAAAAAGACTACTGGTAGATGAGTTCAAATAAATCTCTTTTGAAAAATGCAAATAACTGTCCTTCAGAGAAGAGTGCTTAAAAAGGCTCCAAGGTGGTACATAAATCTATAAAGTTCTACTGTCGGTGAAAGAGTAAAGTACTAATATGGAGCAAATTAAAATAGGGAGAACGTGCGGAAATCAGGAAGCAAATGTCTAACTATGTCCAGTCCAGGGTTGGTCTGAAACAATGATGTTGAAGGTTCAGGGGAGGAAATAATACAAAAAAAAAAAACAAAAAAAAAAACTCAAGGTTTGGAAAGAGACACAAAATTAATTGAAGATTTGAAAATTAAGAATGATGAGTAAAGCCTAAAAATGATTAGTATTTAAGGAAAACTGAGACCTGACTTCACAAATGTCTTCAAACACATGCAGGGAAACATTCCATAAAAGGTCGGTGGCCTAGGTAAATTAACTATGTTTCATCCCTGCAAGAGTATTAACCAGCAATAAAAAGAAATGAGCTATCAAGCCACAAAAGATGTGGATGAATCTTAACTGCATATTGCTAAGTAAATGAAGCCAGCCTGATAAAAATACATACTATAATGATTCCAATTTGATGACATTCTGGAAAAGGCAAAACTATAGAGACAATAAACAGAACAGAGATTACCAGGGGTTGGGGAGAGAGAGGAAGTGTTGAATCAGTGAAACATAGAGCGTTTTTAGGGCCTTGATACTATGCTGCATGATACTATAATGGTGAATACAAGTAATTAAGCATTTGTCAAAACCCACAGAATTTATATCACAAACAGTAAGCTTTAAGTATGCAAATAAAAAATACACCTAGAAAGCTACTGATCCCAGGATGGAATGCAGAATATGATAAAAGAGTCTAAATGTGTTACAAATGCATGAAAGGACTTCAGTAAAAGAGGTAGGAGAATAAGGTGCTGATCTACTTAACTCTGGAAATGAAGGGAACCCATAAGTCTAAATGCAAAAGAAACTCTACAGAAGCATGGTACTCTACTTAATAAAGTATTTTCCCATGGGGCTATGCTGTTTCCCAGAGTCAACAATCCTGATACTGCTATGTATACATATATGGTGAAATGGAACAAACAAATGGATCAAGGATAGTAGCAGCCAGACTTCACACTGTTGGAGTGGGAGGTGACAGATAAACAAGGAGGCGAGAATGGTCCATGTGGAAATGGATGGGAATTAGAGACAGCAATGTGAACTCATGTTTAGCTTAGTACAGATACAGATGGTTACATATAGAAATATTTATAGATATGTGTATATATATATGGGTTAGTATACACTTAAACATTTCCTTGCTCTGTCAGCTGAGAAGGCAAAAAAGAAATGACATCTCAGTAGCAACAAACACTGCTAGTTCCCAGATCTTACTTAATTTCTAATATAATTGCCCCTCAGTTATCTGTGGGGGATTGTTTTCAGGACTCTTGTGCCTACCAAAAATCCATGGATGCTCAAGTTCCTTGTATAAAATGGTGTAATGTTTGCATATAACCTACTCACAACTTCCGGTATATTTTAAATCATCTAGGGATTACTTGTGATACATAATACAATGTAGATGCTATGTATAAGTGTTATACTGTATTGTTTAGGGAATAAGGACAAGAAAAAACGTCTGTACATGTTTAGTAAAGATGAAACTATCTTTTTTTTCCTTTGAATAGTTTCGATTCGTGTTTGGCCAAATCCATGAATGCAGAACCCAAGGTTACAGAGGGCAGACTGAATTTTCCAATAAAAGGAAGCAGCTCCTTGGAGAAATGGATGGTTTTAGAACTGGGGCAGGAAATAAACAAGATGATCCTGTAGTATCTTGGAGTGTCAAAAAGTAAGGGAATGCACAAAAGCAAGAACCTGCAATGACGGGAGTATGTCAAAGGGACACAGGTGCCAACTAGAAGGGTTAAAGCTGGAACAATTTGAGCAACAAAATAAAGTGTTATTGGATTATAGCCTGTAGTATAAAATAAACAGCCATGAGTCCATACTAACATAAATAGAATTGACTAAATAAATAAATCTGTGCAGAAGAATAGTGTGTGTGTGTGTGTGTGTGTGTGTAGACAATTGTTCATGCCTTAATTGTGGATTATGTATCATCACTTTCTGCCAAAGAGCACAATATGAGAAGGGGGAAAAGGGTAAACTTACAGTAGAAAAACCCGACAAACACTCCCTCAGTGAAGTTATCAAGGTCAACATCGACCTTGTGAAATCCTGTTGATAACAGGTACACTTGATAGGTGATGAGATGGCACTTCATCTTTGTGGTCTTCATCCCCAAAACACATTACCCAGTCTAATCATGAGAAAAACATCAGACAAATCCCAATTGAGGGACGTTCTACTCCTCAAAACTGTCAAGATCATAAAAAACAAGAAAAGTCTGGGAAACTGACACCACCAAGAAGTGCCTAAGGAGACACATAATGTAATGACTAAATGCCATGTGGTTTCCCGGATGAGACCCTAGAACAGAAAAATAAGGACATTAGGGAAAAACTGAGGAACTCTGAATAAAGTACCGATTTTAGTTAATAATAACATGCCACATTAGCTCATTGTGACAAATAAATCATACTAAAGCAAGATGTTAAAGGTAGAAACTAGGTGTGGGGTACACATCTAAATCTCTGTACTGTCTTTGCGATAATACTGTAAATCTGTAACTGTCTTGAAATAAAAAGCTTATTTTCAAAATGCTATTGAGTTAAAAATGAATGATAAAACAAGTTTAGGTGACTATATAAATATTCAGGCATTTCGTTTTCTAAGGGATTTTCAAACCTATTTAAATTTCCTGACCACTTACAGAACCCCAAATTGTAACCTGTATTTGATGAATTATTGTTTTCCATAGAACAGTTGGATGATGCAAAATTTCTTTCAGAGGAAACCAAATGATACGGTTTGGCTCGGTGTCCCCATCCAAATCTCATCTTGTAGCTCCCACAATTCCCATGTGTTGTAGGAGGGACCTAGTGGGAGGTGACTGAATCATGGAGTGAGTCTTTTCTGTGCTGTTCTCATGATAGTGAATGAGTTTCATGAGATCTTATGTTATAAAAATGGGAGTTTTTCTGTGCTCTCTTTTTGCCTACTGCCATTCACACAAGATATGACTTGCTCCTCTTTGCCATGATGTGATGCTTCCCGCCACCCCTCTGCTTCCTACCCACCCCAGTATGGAACTGTAAGTCCATTAAAATTCTTTATTATGTAAATTGCCCAGTCTCAGGTATGTCTTCATCAGCAGCATGAAAATGGACAAATATACTGACCCTATTATTAAATTTCAGCAAATACATATATATTTGAAACCCAGAAAAGTCGTAGTCACTTTAATTAGTATTGTCTGATCTATTATAAAATATTTTCTATTTATAAATATTTTTTCTAAGAATTTCTTAGGAAATTCATTTCCTGTCTTATTTCCTCTTTTAGCAAACTGATGAGTTGTAGTACCAAGGTTATAATTTCCATTTAATCTTCTGCACATTTAAATATGTTCATTGTATTTTAAGTTTGTTTTTAGAATTTAATAGTACTTTACAGTATATTTCTATAATTTAAATCTTCTGATAAAAATATAATTTATAACCTCAATTTTTTTAAAAAGGCCACTTGTCATGACTACTGAAATCAGAATGAAGGAAATTCTCTCACATGTAAATGAAGGATTTAAGTTAGCAATAAAGGAATTTCCTCACCATAAAAGCTCTTATCCACTAGAAAAAGAAACCTTAAAATTGTGGGATTTCCTCTTGTGATGTATGGATTTAACAAGAATATGCCTGAAGATCCTTACTTGTAAAACAGACAGCAATACCAAAGTAAAAGCTTTTCATATAAGAGCAGTTTCAAGCATCAAATACTTTTCTAACAGAATTTTCAAACAAAATTTTGGAAAAGAGAGGTTAGAGTATATACCTTACCACTTTTGCATAATAGTAGTAAGAAGAAAATGCTTAATAATATCCGGTGAAAATTACTACCATCCAATGTTGCAACATAAGCTATGGTTCATGACACCCCTGCTCCCTCCCACACCCATGGCCCAGTACACACGGGTGGCCATACTTATTGCCAGCCCCAGTCTTCTCTAGGGCCTCACAGATATACCACGTACTCCTAACATCCTTCTCTCAATATGTCACCTGGTCCAGATCTTGACTCTCATGTAAGACAATCTCTCTTAAGCACATATACATCAATTTAAACTCTTACTTCCTTCTCTTTTATATTTTGCCTTATTACATCACAAAAACATGCCCTAGGGAAGCTTGTCCTCTACAGCTTTCTTACTCTCATGGCCCTCAAGAAAGGAAGTTCTATGAAAGCCTGAATTTTTGTCTGTTTTCTTCACAGTTGTAATTCAAGAATTTAAGAGTATGCCTGGTATTGAGCAAAAATTCACTAGCTCCTTATTGTACTACTTAACTAGCATGCTCTCTCATGTCAGGTCTACGAACATTCGAGTCTTCAGCAATTCCCCACCAGGATCTTCATAACCAGTTATAATCTCTTTTAAATTTCAGATCTGCAATTATAACAGCTTAATTCTGCAATGAATGGAAAAAATCTAAGAAAATATTCAATACCTACCAAGTGTCAGGAGTAGTAATGTAGTTAACAAAAACTCTATTTTCTTGAATAGAATATAATTCTGGTCTACAGATAAATGAGGTGCTGGTATATTTCCCATTCTGTGCTTTAAAACCCTATAGCCCAACATTCATTCATTATTTAGATACAACAATAGTATCTATCAAATGCCAGATTCATTCCACTGAGCATTCAAACCTACTCAGCCATGCTGGTGGAAAGAGAAATAGCCTAGCACAATACTAGGCACATACCTATGAGGACACACATCTTCAAGCTTTAGAAACCAGCATAAATATGATATGGCTGTGAAGGGCCAATAAAACTGAAGTCTTATTTAAAATAAAATAGAACTTATTTTTACAGACCTTGTGGAGTTGTGGGTTTCGTACCCAAATGTGACAAATGTTCTGCCATAAGTATTATAAAAGTGCTTGGATCCTAAGTTTCAGCTCAATACTTCAAATGTTCAACAATGTTTAAAAATAATTGCTACAATGGCTGACACACCAGTTTAGAATACACATACCACTACTTTGGCCATCACACCAGTCCAGCCTCAGTGAAGTGTGGAAACAAAAGTCAGGGACTGCAGGGGAAAAGTCTCAAATCTGAGCAATTAAGTTCAATTTTCCAGACCAAGGGAATATTTTAGCAGAGTAGCTACCAAGGGCTAAACTGGCAAAACTGACTCATTTAAATTTAATTCCTTTTCCTAGACTTTACCCATATTTTAGTAGAGAGGCTAATTAGCAACAATATTCTCAAGAGGAAGAAAAAGGAGGAGCAATTGGAGACATGACAAGGGAGGTCTATAAATCACAAACTTTGTAACCAGCCTCTTTAAAAACAGAAGTAGCGGCTGGGTGCAGTGGCTTGTGCCTGTAATCCCAGCACTTTGGGAGGCTGAGGCAGGCAAATCATGAGGTCAGGAGTTAGAGACCAGTCTGGCCAACATGATGAAACACCATCTCTACTAAAAATACAAAAAATTAGCCGGGCTTGGTGATACACACCTATTATCCCAGGTACTTGGGAGGCTAAGGCAGGAAAATCACTTGAACCCAGGAAGTGGAGGTTGTGGTGAGCCAAGATTGCACCACTGTACTCCAGCCCGGGTAAAAGTGCAAGACTCCATCTCAATAAATAAATAAATAAGAAAATAAAAAGAGCAGTAGCTATGATACAAAGTTTATTTTTCAAATTATTTTCTCATTGCTTTTGATATCCGAAACCTCAGTGAAAATGCTATGCTGTGACCTAGATCAGTAAGCTACAATTAACATCAGAAGAACTAGTAGAATAAGTTGATGAGCCACTGTTGGAAGCACAGAAATAAATCTTGTCAAAACAAAGCAAAGATTCTGTCAATCTTCAAAAGAATGGTTTGGGGCAATGGAGGAAGTGCCCAGGACTTAAGATACATAGCAGTTGCAATTCATCTTATCCAAGTTTTCATATCCAGTCATACCAGATTACAAAAACTCTTATAATTTTGATTGACTATTTTTAATGTATCTGATATTGTTAAATCTGGATTTTTAAAATATTTGGCAAATGAAACAGCTTGAGGTACTCAAAAAAAAAATCCACATTATTGTTCTTGTTTGAAATTTTTGTAAAGCCATCCTCTCTCCCTTGATTCAAGACTCTTCCCTGAACTGTTGATAAATACGTTTTCCATGTGGAAAGTATTTTGTGAGCACCAACTTGGGTAATGGAGTCATGAAATGAAGACTGAGCCTACTCTCCAGCAGCTCACAATTTTTAGGAGGAAGGAGTGCCATAAAACCAGTAACTGGAGCAAGGACAGGTGGTGTTACCCCTAACATCATTCTTCATGAAGGGGTAAAATTTTCTGAATGAAAAAGAGAGGCAGGGTGGTAGGTACTCTTGGACCCCACTAATAAAAGATTTGGGCATTTTCTTTGGTCAATGCATTTAAATGCATTGATTTTACATTGCAATGCAATTTTACTTACTTTTGCTGGAAATTCATTCGGAACTCTTCTTAGATAGGAAAATTGTTCCTAAATAACTTCTGCCACTATTTTTAATATTTCCCATGCCACAAAAAAGGAAAAGGAAAGGCTGAAGGTTCCTAAACTGGTGAGTAATAGTAAATCCTATGAGTTGGGGTAGGGAGGGAGCGGTGGCATGGGGGTCTGTTCGTAGAGAGGAGACACATTAATTAAAAATCCACCTGAAAGGAGCCAGTGAATTAGACCAAATTGGGTGGTATGGGTTTTTGTTGTGTACTCGATAATGCAAAGACACTTTCCATGAGCCCATCTAACTAATACAGCATGGTGGGAAGCAGGCTTTGAAGATACAATAACATTCCTCCAGCAAGCTTTGAGCTGGAGGCTAAAGCACCAGCCATTCATTTTTCCATCTTGAGACACATTCTTCACCCAGTTCAAAGGCCCAAGAAACAACAAGCCTGCACACTTTCTGAAGGTCGGTCTTTGTAGGGACTTGTGAAGGACTAAAGGCTCAGGCTGCAAAATATTTTTAAAGACCAAGTTTTAGGAATGTAACCTTTTTTATTGGACTGCAGTTTCCACTCCCCAACCCTCCTCCCCACCCCTAAACACACACACACACACACACACACACACACACACACATACACACACACACACACACACACACACATTTGGGCAAAATGGAAAGTTTTAATTATACTCTTGGTAGCTTCCAGGGTACCCTACAAATGGAAATAAAACATTTTTAGAAATTAATTCATTACCCATTCTTTTAAAAATGTAATATTAACATCCCTTAACCTAACCAGAAGGAATGGGATCTGCTTTGAAAGGAAGTTATTGTTTAGCTGTGCTTCAAAGACTGTGCTGGAATTGGGAAGGAGGGCAGAGGGAGTTAGCAAGGGGTGGGTTAGGGGGGTGGCCTGAACTGCCAAGATCACAATATAAATACTGCCACATTCAACTTTCAGCCTCTCCCTCTGGGCTCCCCTCCACAACATATTTTATACACTGTCTTGTTTTATTTTCTTCTATAACCTCAGGAATATGTAAGGTATTTGAGATTCTGGTAAAAGAAAAATGTAAATAGTAGCTGATGGGATAGTTGCATGGAGTTAACTGAAGAACTGTCTTTGCTTTGAGTGGGATGTGGCAAACCATTTGTATTTGCTTTCCAATCATCAGCAACTTTGTGTTCCCCAAATCTAGATGTCTGCTCAGGCAGCGAAAGCTCTTTCAAACCATTTCAAAGTCTCTGACTCCATCTCAGCCCTTGCTCTCCACCTCTCCCCACAAAATGTCCAGTGCCCTGCATCACTTCTCATATGGCCCAGGTTGTTGTGTAAGTGGGGATAAGCAGTCAGTCATTGGTGAAGGGACAGTGGAACTACATCCCCTAGTTCTGGGTTCCCTTCCAGTAACACATTTGCTTTCAGGTCCTGTGTGAGCCACCTGAGGACTGTAAGAAAGTGTAATCCTTGGTTGGGTGCAGTGGCTCATGCCTGCAACCCCAGAATTTTTGAGGCCAAGGTGGGCAGATCACTTGAGGTCAGGAGTTCGCGACCAGCCTGGCCAACATGGTGAAATGCACTTCTAATAAAAATACAAAAATTAGCTGGGCATGGTGCTGAGGTAGGAGAATCACTGGAACCCAGGAAGTGGAGGCTGCAGCCAGCCAAGATCTTACCGCTGCCCTCCAGCCTGGGCAACACAGTGAGACTCCATCACAAAACAAAAAACAAAACAAAACAAAGTCTAATCCTCTAAGCTAGCTCATAGTAGGCATCTAATACAAATAATGTATTTTCACTAGCTACCAATGGCACTAAAAGTAGAGACAACTGTGTCTACTACTAGAAAACTCAGTAGTCATTTTTGAATGTTTTACTCAGAGGTGAGCTTTCAGCCTTCACTCATGTAATAAGAGGTATTCCTAAGGAGATCTCACTCTTAAAAAGATGCCATCAAGACCTGAATCTGTACCTGGCCCACAGAGCATGTAATATAAAAATGTTCATTTCTCCTTTACAAACCTGACTAATAGAAGTACATTATGTATTTTCTGAAATCATTTCCTGCCCCTACATTTACAGCAGTGCCTGTTATTCTACTTCATAACACTTTGCCCTTCCTCTTCCTCATGCCACATGTTGCAGTAGTGTATTTCTTTATTTTCTTGTTTATTCTTTGGCCCCTGTAAAGTGACACAAAGCCAGGGAAACACCTATTTCAGTCTCCACTGCCAGGCTCACAGAATAAACTCAATGAATATTTATTTAAGGAAATATAAGTGTTCATGTTTTTCCAAAAAAAAATATGATGGAAAAATTGTACTATCCTAATATGAAGGAAATCACTGATACTTCATCCAAAGGTAGAATTCTTCATGATAAACATCTAAACATTTACTAATGACAACAAATGACTGCATTTAGTATACCATGGTATCGTAATAAGTCAGACAATCTGGCTTATCTAATAGTATCTCTATTTTACCTTTGATACTCCATGTGGCTATGTCACTTGCTTTAGGCAACGGGAAAGTAGCAAATCTGATGTAAACAGAGGCTTGAAAAGTACTTCTGTATTCATTGCTTCCCTGCTCTTGCTGCTGGAAACCTGTTTAATACCACATGAGGACTGGGTCAGCCTGCTGGGGATATGTATACCAGTCAATAGCAAGCACCAACTGACAGCCAGCATCATCCACTAGATATGCGAGGAAGAGCATCCCAGACAACCAGCCCCTAGTCAACCATCCAACTGACTGAACCATATGCATTTACCCTGATGGGACAAGCAGAAGAACTGCCCAGCTGTACTCAGCCTAAATCACCAACACACAGAATTGTGACCTAGTATATGACTGATATTTTAAAGCACTTCGTTTGGTTGTGGTTTGTTACATATCGAAAGCTAAATGTTATCCTGAGAAACTAGATAGCTTCATATATAAAACTCTTTAACAGCTTTTAAAAATTTTCCTTCATATTGATGAATTTCATTCATCCTTACTTTAATCTGGATGAAAGCTAATACTATTGCTATTAGCATACTCTTACTGGTAAGTCACACACAAACGCACACGTGCGCGCGTGCGCACGCGCACACACACACACACACACACACACACAAAACACTAACAATTCTAATTCAAATGTTACCTGTTACCACCTTCTTGAAAGTTTCTGTTTTGTAACAGAGCTACCTCATTCTATTCATTCTCTTCCTGGACCACAATCAGCAAGAATAACAGGGTATGTCATAAATGTTTTTGACCAAGAGAAGCTCCTCTTTGCTTCAAATAAGTCATCTCAGCAATACACATCTTCCACAGAATACAGGGTAGATTCTCTAAATTCTATTCCTAGCCAGTGTTAATAACTTTAGAGAAAATAAGTGAGAAGAAATCACTAGTGTAAATAAATTTCTTTACTTAGTTGTATGTAGTCTTATGTATAAAATAAATTGCTCCTAGGATGTTAAAGTGTTGAAGGACTATTCCAATAAAAAGCATTAATTCTTTTGAGCACTGAAAAATATGAGACATTGGTATCCAGAAATTCTTCAAAAAGATCCTTAACCTTCATACTTAATCCCATTATACTATATTAAGAACTAAGCTATTCACTCAGTGTTGGGAGAGCAAATGCCTGAGTACCATGAAAGTAAACAGGAAAAGAAAGTAAAGTAATAAAGATAGGAATTGGTGATGTTTAAAAACATACACACTTTTCTGGCCAGGTGTGGTGGCTCACACCTGTAATCCTGACACTTTGGGTGGCCAAGGCAGGAAGATCACTTGAAGTCAGGAGTTCAAGACCAGCCTGGCCAACATGGTGAAACCCCATCTTTACTAAAAATACAAAATTTAGCCAGGCATGGTGATGCACACCTGTAATCCCAGCTACTCAGGAGGTTGAAGCTTTGGAGAATGGCTTGAACTGGAAGGCAGAGGTTGCAGTGAACCAACATTGCATCACTGAACTCCAGCCTAGGTGACAGAGTAAGACTCTGCCTCAAAAAGTAAACAAAAATAAATAAATATATAAAAAATAAAAACCTAGAAAACACTTTTCTTAATTTCAACAAATGTTTCCAACTTGAAAACCAGATCATTTTTTAACCTATGCTTTTCCCCTTCACTGTTATACCAGATTAATCACCAGCAACTTTTTCAACCTGGGGATTGAAAAGAGACACAGAAAGTAAAGTGTCCTTTTTTTTCTCCTTTAACAACGACAACACCACCACCAATAACAACGACAAATCCAGTAAGTCTGCTGTACTAGGTGTATTAGCTGCCATGCCTCTTTAAGTGCTGCAAGCATATTCTTCCATAGAAGACTTTGAGCAGTTGGGTATTTAACCAACTTTCTATTACAAAGCTTCAAAATTTATAAGCAGTTTATCTCTGGAAATATAAAACCCAGCAGTGATGGTGGCCAATAAGAAACTGGGAACAAAGGTGGGAGAAAGCATTATTTTTCACTCTCTTTTTTAAAAAAACAAAACAAACACACAAAGAAAAACACTTGAAACATAGCATGTGCATTTATCACCTGCAGCAAAAGTACAGAGAAAAATATAGCATGAAGAGACCCAGCAAGCTATTATAAAACTTGGTAGTCTAAAAAAAAGTTTCTTTTAATGTTTGTGTAAGAGACTACCACAAACTTAAAAATAAATATGACCACATATCATCAAAACAGAGGGAGAGAAATCTCAAAAGTGATTATACTTCCAGGCAGAAGCAAGCTAAATACCACAGTTCAAAGTGCTAGAGTCTTTCTTTATTAAAAATAAAACCACCCACCCAAAGCAAAAAAAGAAAAAAGTCCTTGAATAACAAAGCTAAGAGAGCAAGAACAGACTTTAAAATTTCTTTTGTAGCCCCCACTTTCACCCCACATTTCTTAACACTGATCAGCTCATAACAAGTCCACATTCAGTCCTTCTTCATTTAACAGCTGGATGCCTCTTCTTCTGGCTGCTTTCACTGGGACTAAAGATCCAAAGCAAAGATAGCTTTTTCCTGCTTCTTGTCAATATTATGTTTGCAAGCTTAATATCCAAAATGGGCTGTTCTTCCAAATGAGAGTTTCAACAGCTTTCCTGATTATTTAGTATACTGATGGTATTGTCAGACAGGTAGCCATGGTTAGAAAGATTCAGAAAAACAAAAACCTTTAAGGTAGACGGGCACTTTTGCCCTTTAGGTTTATGAAAAATGCCAACTTTTGTGAACTCCACAGTCTGAATCTTGATTTGCTTTTCCCAGATAATTTATGCCATAAGAAATCCGGTAACTAATTTGGTGATCTCCTCTCAACACCAATTTTTTTTCCCCTCCATTTCCATGAATCCACCTTCTTCCCCTTTCAATAAAAGGCATGCTATTTGGAACATGATAGGTGCTCAATAGTGCTTACTGAGTAAAAGGAAGGAGAGGGGAAGAACAAGAAAAACTGTCTTAGGGCCTTTTTGACCAAAAGCAGAAAATTTATGTTACGGTTGAGAAATAGGTGGCCTTGAATAGTATTAATGACACTTAAAGATCTTCTGATCTTCTGATGTCCCCGCAACCCCTAAAACTCTAGGGTAAATATAATTATTTTTCATATCCACAGACCCCTCCAAATAATTTTTAAATGAACATGGACATGATGATTGGAGAAGATCAGATAAATGACAGTTGACTAAATGGCAATTACTGATTATTCCAGTGGCCTTGAACTAACCACTAAATGTTTATAAATGCCTTTTAATACTTTGCCAGCTCGCTTAGATCATATCCTTCCTAAAAGTAAAAACCATGACTTTCTGTACAGAACGCAATTTGTTTGCCACATTAAATATATTTGAAAAAAAAAAAGTCTCTTTGATCATTTCAACAAATGTTAAGAAAACTTCTCAAGATTAAGTGATACTGTTCAGCAACATGACCTAAATATGTCAGGGAGGATCAGAGAATGTGCGTCAAAGTATTCTTTGGTCAACAATAGAAGGGAGTACAGGGATACATATGTAATATACAATATTTAAAAAACATGGGATGGTCAAAGGAATACAATGAGTGCAATCCAACTCGGTTTATCAATAAAATGTTTCAGGTAGAGCAGGCATCCCCAAACTTTTTACACAGGGGGCCAGTTCACTGTCCCTCAGACCCTTGGAGGGTTGCCACATACTGTGCTCCTCTCACTGACCACCAATGAAAGAGATGCCCCTTCCTGAAGTGCGTCGGGGGCCGGATAAATGGCCTTAGGAGGCAGCATGCAGCCCGCGGGCCTTAGTTTGGGGATGCCTGAGGTAGAGTAATAAAGCCACAAAATTTCTACTCTGCTTTAAGATAACTACAACTAGAATCGTAGTCTGACCCATGTATTCAACTCTATTGCCATTACGAATGGAAAATACAGAGAAGAGGTCAAAAAGCCTTTTCAACATAAACACATCATTTTTTTAAAAGCTCTATTATTTAAAGACTCACTGAATAAACATAAATAACATTTATCCAATCAAATTTACTTTAACAAATAGATTATAGCAGAGTCTGCTGCAAGAATACTATTAAAACAGAAAGTGTTCCTTTTACCATACATGACAGTACCTTATACTTATCTAATCCATCTTCTCCATTTTTCTGTGAATTAAGAATGGGAGAGGTACTACCATTTCCAAAGTGTAAGACCGAAATAGAAGCAAATAGATGATACTTACTAACCTATCTCTTAAAAAGCTTTCCAATAAATTTTAGTAACTATGTCATGCTGTTTTGAAATTAGTATACAATTATTACACCATACTAATATTAAAATGTAATTTTAACTTAAAATTCAATATTATTACACTTTCTAAACATGCTTCAATAACATTTTTAAAAGAGCTTTTAAAATCTGCTGCATAGCTACGGACTAATAAGGTAACGAAAGAATAAATCAGTTATATAATTATAAAAGTGGTAGAGCCAATATTGTTTTACATGCAAAAAAAAAATACTAGTATGAAAAAAAGTTACAGAATCTTTAGTGTGAAACTGACTTAAGCATGATTCACAAGAAGCTATTTTCCTTGAATAAAACTTCCAGTAACTTTGTAACATGAGGAAATAATTGAGGAAAGGGCTTTCTTTAAAACAAAACAAAACTTAAAACTGTGTAATGTTCCAATACTTACCAGCCCATCAAAATAAAAGAAACCATTTATATACTATTCAGCCAAGACATATATTTGATTATAGTGAGAGGATTGATAAAGAGTAAGTCAATGGTTTTGAAGAGGCAACAGACTATTTTAATGATTTGTGAAATCCACATGGAGGGAGGAAAAATGGCCAGAGCTTCTGAATATATTGAGAACTCAATAGCCAGGATAACACAGGGTTGGTAAAGCAGTGTTGGCTCAACTAACTAATCGAAAACCCTAAAGTGGACAACACTAATTTTGCCAGCAAGAGAAATATTGAGTTGTTTCATACCCCTAAGAGAGAAAAATAAAGCTCAACAAAAAATCGTGAAAGACCTCCTATAGTCCGCAATTGGCTTCTCACATTTCCTTTCCATTCACTTAAATGGCTATCTCACTGAAGAACACTGATGCTACAAATGAGAAATTGTATCCACAAACACACCACCTCTGAAAAAGTGATTTCCAACAGGATGCATGTGTTGATTTCCATCGTGTGCACTGGTTAAAGCTTAATCTATACTGTGGGGAGAGGTGGGATGTTTCTGACAGTTGACCTTAGGATGCAGGAACTAGCAGGTGCCGTGCATTCCCACACACATTTTATTTTTAAAAAGGTGGGAGGAAGAACAGTCTAATCCAGTCTAGAGATAGTTCCAAAAACTTAGACTGGTGCATTCAGGAGGGTTTGTTTTAAGGTCTGTTAAAACTTGAAAATGTCCCCTCAAAGCAGAAAAGGTTAAAATCAGCCTGAATAAAACAGTATTTTCCTTCCAGGCCCCTGTCTGGCCATAAACAGTGTCTGATCCAAAGGCTAGAACTGGACAGAACAGGCTATTCTAATCCCTTACGATGACCCTGTCAACAGCTTCTTTGGAAAGAATCCTCATTGCAACTGACCCATTAAATAGTATCAGTCATTTTCTCCACAACATTCCTATGTTTAGAGCTGCAAAGGAGGTTAGAATAATTTAGAACAAAATCCTCAAGTTACTGATGAGGAAATAGGTCCAGAGAAATTAAGTGACTTGCCCAAGGTCACTCAGCTAGTGAAGGGTACAAGCTGTGTTGGAGCCCAAGATCTCTGGCTCCCAAGAACTGCTTTTTCCATTGCATCATTTAAGATAGCACAAAACTATTTTCCTGGAATTCTGATAAACTAAAAAGAAAAAAGGGAAAACAAAACGGTGACATGCCCTTTTGGACCCCAAGTCCCTTCCTGTAAGGCAATGCTGGGATAGTATTTATTGAGGGGGAACTCAGAGAAATAATTACAATATATGCAACATTTTATGGATTTTTTTTTAATATAAAAAGCTACCTAAACAATTGTAAACATTAGGCAAATTGTTAGATGCTCAAACTTTTCTGGAACAATAGAGAAACGCTCTCCAACTGCTCAGTAGCAATTTTGGGGCATAGCATTTGCACCTGCTTGGTATGTTTCCACCTGCGATGTTTCATTTGGCCCCTTCAGAAAAAGCACTGCCCTGTGGTCTTATGATTCAGTGATACAAGAGGGATGCTAGCTGGTCAGAAAAGCTTATTTATGAGGGAAGGGGGAGGAGAAAATAATCCCATAGCACTTCTCTTCCTTATTTTCCTTATTTTAGAAAGGCCAAATCTGAACATACTTTCCATCCCATGTAGTAACATATCTCACATAATTCTGGTTACTGGAGGGTGCACAACACAAATCTAGCAAGCTTTCAAAATCGATGTGCCCAGCCTGACTCGACGGGCTGTCACTGAGACTGTCAATGGTGGAAAAATATTCATTTTTGTGTCTGAGAAGGCGACATTCATTTTGTGTCTGAGAAGGCGACAGCATTTCCTCCAAGCCTTTAGGGAACACAGTACCCAAACCCTCATCACACGGGGTTCTCAGGATCTGCAAGCAGATCATTTCTCTAACTCCCTTACAGCCCAGGAGGCTGCGTCTTCCTAGCTCTCATCTACTCAGGCGCTTTACTAGTGTATGGAGCCCAGGGCACTTTGGGGCCAAAGGATTTCCCCCTCCCCCGATGACCCAAAACGACCGCAGCTGGCAGCGCTCGCACGTCCCTCTCCCTCCCTCGGTGGTGGGGGCCAACCCCGCCCGACCCGCAGCCACGTGCGGGGCTCCCTCCTGCTCGCGGATCTCGAGACAGGAAGACGAAGGAACGTGGCCTCGTAGTAAACCATAGTAAAGAGCGGAGGGAAACAAAATGGGGCTCGTCACATGGTCTGGCCTGGATTTTTCTCAATTAAAAATGAGAGGAAGTGTGTGTTTCCGGCCCCCGTCCGCGGGCTGGTTGGACTTTTTCATTCTTAGGATTCTGCTCCAAATGCAGGAACACGGCTGAGGGCACAACGTCCTCAGTCGGCGGGCGCGGTGCGAAGGCGGCCTGGGGTTCAGCCTGCAGCACCCGCGGGAAAGAGGTGCAAGGCGTGCGTGCGGTGGGAGAAAACGGCCCAGGGACTCGCGCCTGCCACCGCCGCCAGGGGATGTGCGGAGAGCCCCGCCCCGCCCCCGCCGCGGCTCGGCCATTTCACAAGCTGATTGGCTGTGGTGAAGGCCAATCAGCGCCCAGCCGCCCCGCCCGCCCGGGGGCCCAGGGCCGCGCAGCTGTGCCCGAGGGCGGGGCCTAGCCCGCCAGCGCCGAGCACGCGGCCCGGGACGGGGACCGGTCGCCCGGGAGGACCCGAGACGGGCGGGGCGGGAGACCCAAGGGTGGCTGCGCTGCAGATTCCCCAACCCGGGTGAAAGGGGGCTCGGAGGAGGGAGGAGGAGAAGGAATGCAGGAAGCGGAGGTGACCCGGAAAAGGGAAAGTGCCAGGGCTGAGGGGTTTTGCGCCAGCTAAAAAGGCCACACGGCGGGGGAAAGGGGAGGGAGAGGAGGCAGCCTTGGAGGTACGGAATCTTTGACATCACAAAAAGGAAACAAAATGAAAAAGAAATGGAAAGAGCCTTTTTCTGTTTTTTTTTTTTTCTTTTCTTTTAAAAGAGGAGGGCATAACAAAGCATGACAAAAACAAAAAACTGAACCCAAAAGACATGGCTGGGGTCTGTGTCTTTGTCACCTGCAGTTTCAAAACTAAAAGACAGATTTTATGCTGGGTAAAGTTGGCGGGGGTACCATGACCGAATGTGAGAGGCTCTTTTTGCCCTGCTTCTTGGGCTCTCAAGACTCTCTGCAGAGAGTGGGCCACAAGTACTGCGAAATTCTGAAAAGGAGCAAAAGAAAAAAAAGGACAATGTCAGGAACCTGAAATAAGAGGTGGAAACAAAGAGATAGCAGGGGATAGTAGGAGAAAACAAGCAGGTCAGAACTAAGAGGCGATGCAAGAGAAAGGGCAGGCAGAAAAGGTTGCTGGACTAGGTAAAGCAGAAAGGCTTCCAACAAGCCGAGCTCCTGAGCTCAGTGCTTCACAAGTGTTCTCCTCTAACAGACAATGAAAAATTTTAAACAACCCGAGATGTTTCAACAGAGCACAACCCTCATCATACCTCTCTATTCCTTTCACCGTGTCTCAGGTTTTACCTGAGAAATGAGGAAAAGAAGCAAAGACAGCAATTGCTAAGACAGTGAGGAAAATGTTTTCACACATATACTCATTCGGAGTAGAAGCTGTTTGTCACTCACAGGTCTGACTTCTGTCTGTTTCAGATAACTGTGGAATCACATCATTGGACTCAACAGGGCACAGGCAAGCAAGCAGAATTGGGGATGTAAATATGCCAGATAGCATTTGGTGCCTCACTTTAGACACAGACACAAACATCTCAAATATGCATGGTAGAATTTTCCTGGCATGGTGCAAAGCATGGTTTATTGCTATTCCAAAATTATTAGAAATAGGATTACACGATTATTCCAGAATATTTTATTTTTCCAAAGAAGGCTAAGGATCGAAGGTTGTAGGGTTTTTTGTTTTGTTTTTTAATGCATCCAAGACATAAGGAGAATTTTATTTTAAAACCCTTTTAAAAAATGAAAATTCTAGTTGGTCATCAATTTTCTTCAGAGCAAACATCATTTATTCTACTCTATAAAAAGAAACCTAAACAAATTAAGATAACAAAAACTTATTCTCTTCATCTCCTTTAAAACTAAAATTTTAGTTCTGCTGGACTTGTTTTCTTCAAACGCTCATTATTTTACCAGTGAGGCACTTTATAATACAAATGCTTAAAGTGTTGAGGGATTCTGGCTCCCAAAAACATCATTTGATATAACAAGATGTGTACTGTTGATTTTGATATACACCATTAAATCTTCTAGTGAATGATAAAAATAAATGTTGAAATAAATACTGATCAGATAAATGCTTTTCAGAACATATCACCTAAAATCTTCATTTGAATGATCACATACCTTTTACTTGTTCTACAAAATAGAGAATGATATGGATCAAATATTGGAAACAGAATCAAGAAGACTATGAACACATGATAAACAAATACCTATCAATAGAAAACCAGGGCATAAATTAATTTCTTATGAATGAACACACTTTAAGAAAATCAATGCATTTAAAAGTTCATTCTGTGAAGCATATACAAAATTCACAAGATAATCAGTTTGTCAGAATAAAGTGTTTCCAAATGCTGGAAACTCCTGCATTGCCAACTCATCACATTATTTGCAAACTGTACTCCTCTCTTCTACCCACAATTATGACCACCAGAAAACAGGATCAACAGAACGAAAGGCAGGCTCATTTCCTATTACAAATGTTTTTCATTTTCAGTACGGTATTAGCCTCAGAAGACCTAAAGCCAACTTTCAGCATTTACTGGGCTGCCTACTCTTCAACTTAAAGGCACACAACAAATATCCTAAAAGTGAAGGCTATAGAGTTTAGCCACTCTATTCAATGCAAAACAAAACAAAACATATTAAGGCATGTTCCCGACTTAATATGCCTTCTTCTCAACAAAAAAAAAAAAATGATTTTACAGAAAATGTATAGTAGCCCCCAAATGATATCTGTAATATCTTGGTGCAAGAAGAGATAACTGTAAGGCAGACATACTGAGATGAACTCCCATAACTCTTAACTAATAATGGGTCCCAGACACAGTTTCCTGCATATCCTGTGTAAGAGAGTCCAGGTGTGTGAATAGTATTTCACAAATCCTGGTACAGGAACAAAAGGACAATGTCTCCCATAATTACTTTCTTGAGAGATCATAAAATAGATAAGTACTTCTCTCTAAATATGTATTGCTAAAAAGCTCTTACTCCTGAATCTTTTTAGGGCAGCATGAATAGAAATTAATGTTTCCTGGTGCTGTTTACGTTGCCTTGGTATTATGAAATCACAGAACAAAAGTACAGAGAACAACTTGATAAGATCACCCTTAAGGGTTCCCAGAAACTATCTTAAAGGAAGGGTTTAGGCCCTGTGTTAAGAAATAATTTTGTAAAACTGTCCCTTCCAGGAGCTGACCTAAATATATAGTGAAAAGGCAACTTCAACAAATAGATCAAGGTTCTTATGTAGGAACTTTACCAACCTCAGGACTGGCATAGGATATATGTTTTAAAAATACAGTAACTACTTCACTTGGAAATTCTCAAATGAAAAAGCCCTCCTGTGGCTGATTCTACATGTTTATTTGACTCTGCCCAATGTCATTGTGGGGTGAGCATCTTGTGTGCCCTGAGAATGTAAGTGCACTCTCCCTGAGGAAGCAATGGGAAAGAACAGGAAGGGGCAGAGGCGAAGAACAAAATTCAAGCACAAGGTTAAAAGCAGTTTTGTCTTCTGACTTTGTCACCATGAAACGCACCTGCTGTGATGTCCAGTTGAGCTACTGACGGTCCTCTGGCTGCTTCTGGAAACTGATGCTGGCATAGGTGCTTAAATCCTCACTGGAGCGGGGGGTGGAGCTGTTCTCACCGCTGCCCAGGGGTTGATGAGAGGGTGGGGATGGGGGTGGGGGAGGCTGTGGTTGAGGGGTTCGCTCCTGAGGGCATTGTTTGATGTCCTTGACCAAATCCAGGTCTATGTAATTAAGACCATTCTCCAAATCCCCGGCAGCCCCGCACAGTTGGGCTGGCTCCTTGGGGGCTCCCCCAAGCTCCCCAGGCCTCAGCCACACGTTCTCAAAGGAAGCAGAGCTGTGGCGTTTTACATCCTTGCTGCTGCTGCTACCGCCACTGCCCCCTCCTGCTGCCCCTGCTCCAAAGGGCACCGTGTTGCCCACCCGGGTGGCACTGGGTGTTGAGGAGAAGGTCTCGGAGCTATGCCTCCTCCGGCACCCTTGTGCGTCTGCACGGATCACTTTGGCACTCTGGTTGCGGTTAGGACTGAGGTTCACCGGGGTAAAGGCACTCATGCCCCCAGGTCCTTGCGGTTCCCCCAGCAGGGATGACTGGGCAGCCAGCTCTGCTGCCCCTTGAGGCCCAGCAGGGGAGGCAGAGGCTGCTGAGGCTGAGGAGGCAGCAGCCATGGTGGCCCTGGGCAGGCTAACCTCCTCTGCAGCAATGCCTGTCCGCATGTCAGCATAGCTCACAGGGGCAACTGGTGAGGTGTCCACGTAGCTCTGACGGGGACAACCCATCTGCATGGTCATGTAGTCACCCCGGCTGCTGGGCACTGCTCGGGTAGGCCTGCAAATGCTAGCAGCCCCAGAAGGTGCAGGGCCCACTCTGCCCACCTCAACCCCAGTGCTCTCCTGCCAGGCTGCCCTCCGGCCTGGCCTCAAGTCCATCTTCATGTACTCCTCAGTGCCAGTCTCTTCCTCTCTGGGAGCTGGCTGGAGTTGGGATGGACACCTGACAGAAGGTGAGCTGTGGGAGGCCACAGGGCCAGACAAGTAGCCAGGCTGATCACTCCCAAATTCAATATTCACATATTCCCCTGGGCTCTTGGGCTCCGGAGGGTGCAGCAGGGGCTGCTGCTGCTGCTGCTGCTGCTGCTGCTCTCCAGCCCGAGGTAAGGTGCTGGCCTTGGGATCCCCCAGGGACAGCCTCGTGGGCCGGGCCAGGCGGCTATTGGTCTGAGCAGCTGAGTCCACCTTTCGAGGCAGATGAGGCTGCAGAACCTGATGGTGGGAATGTGGAAGGCTGGGCTCCATCCTAGCCCCACAATATCCCCCACCCAGGCTATCGCTGCTGGTGGAGGAGGAAGAATCTTCCACTGTTGCAGCATAGAGAAGGCGACCAGAGCTAGCGGAAAGGCGAAGGTGCTGATGTCGGGCACCCTCCTCCAGCTCCCCAGGGAGCTGGGTGTGCTTAAAGGATCTTGGCAATGAGTAGTAGGAGAGGACTGGCTTGTGCTGGGGGTCCTCAGGGCCGTAGTAGCAGTCAGAGGGGCTGCTGGTGTTGGAGTCCCCCACTGGCGACATGTTCATGTAGTCACCTGTACAAGGCAAGAGCTTGCCACTGCTGCTTTCCACAGGGGGTTTGGGGTGAGGCAAGACATGAGCGTGGTGGCCCCCTACCCCGTTTGTCCACAGCTTTCCATAGCTGCTCCCAGAAGGGACAGCCCTGCTGCTGCTGCTGCCAGGGCCACCTCCAATGTCAGGGGAGTAGCTGCTGCTGGGGGACATCATCATGTAGCCATTGGGGTCCACTCTCTGGGGATGGCGTCTGATGGGGTTGATGATCTGCTGTGGGGCAGACACGCTCTTGGGGCTCATGGGCATATAGTCTCCACTGCCCTTTCGGCTGCTGGGCACTGGGGCCACCCCTGGGGACATGGGCATGTAGCCATCATCACTGTGGAGGGTGGAGCTTTCTGGGCGATGGTGGCCCCCCCGACGCTCCAAGAGGTGCATTTCCAGACCCTCCTCAGGGTAGGAATGGGTGGGCACGAAGGCGGAGTGCCTGTGTCCCGGCAGTCGGCCTCCACTGCCACCTCCTGGTGGGTAGACAGGCATCATCTCTGTATACTCCTCAATGGAAGCCACTGAGGACTGAGACGGGGTCTTCTGGTGGGAAATGGAAGGGGATGTGCCTGCCGAGTGAGTTCTCTTTCGGAACCGATTATCCAGATCGGCAGCACTGGCTGCTTCATCCCCAGCCAAGGCTGGACTCGTGCCCAAGCCTGTTCCTGGGGTGTAGCGGTGGCCATTGCCACCCCGAGACAAAATATAGTGACCGTTGGGGGCGGTCAGGGTGGAGGGCCCCTTGCCGCCCATGCAGATATAGTTGCTCAGCTCCTCCTCACCGCGGGCCGGTGGGGTGTGACCCACGGAATCCGGAGTGACACTGCGGAAGGAACTCCGGAAATCGCAGGGACTGGAGCCATACTCATCCGAGGAGACGAAACCGCCATCGCTGGGGGAACCAGACACCGAAGCACTAGACCGCCGTGGGAAGAGACAATCTGAGGTGGAGCCATGGCCACTGGTGCTGCTGGATGACAGACTGACCGGGCTGGTGGCCGAAGGCGAGCAGCGGGAAGCTGGCATGGGGATGGAGCGGCTGTGGTTGAGCGGGGGGTGCAGCCGCGCGCTGCCCCGATGCCGGTGGGCGTGGGTTCTGTTGGTGCTGGGACTCACAGGGCTGCCGTCCACCGAGGCCGGGCGGGACATGGTGCCTTCACCGTCGCTGGAGGCGCGGACACGGAAGGAGCCTGGCTTCCCACCCACCATGCTGGCCGGGGAGGTGGCGGTGATGCTCTCGGTGCGTGATCGGCGGGTCAGCCCCACCTGGCTGGGCGGGAGGTTGTTGAGATGGTGCCGGCGCAGGGGGACGCTGATGGGGTTAGAGCAATTGGACGAGGACTGGCTCTTGCTGCGAGGACGGAACTCATCGCTCATGGCCCGCATGGCCTCCAGGATGGTTTCGTGCATGTTCTGGGCCACCACGGAGTCATCCACCTGCATCCAGAATTCCCCGGGCCCCGTCACGGCAGAACGACCCACCTCGATAAAGAAGAAGTTCTCCGAGTGGCCGCAGCGCCTGATGTTCATCAGCTGCAGCACCACAGCCGCTACCTCCGAGTTCAGCTTCACGAAGCTGATGGTCTTGCTTGTCAGGCAGAGGCGGTAGATACCAATCAGGTTCTTTGTCTGACCCAGGCCCTTGGGCTTCAGGATCACCTGCCAGACCTCTTTGAATGTGGGTCCTGGGGGCCCGTCCCCGTAGCTCAGGTCCTCCCCAGCCTCACCAACTCCCGAGCTGCCGCTGCAGCTGCTCCCGCCGCCTCCCGCCCCGAGGGCCGCAGTTCCATCGTGGTGGCCCTTGGCGCGGTTGTGCAGCTGCAGGAGAGCCTGGTACCAGCTGTCTTGTTCGGCCTCGTTGTCCGCCGCGATGGCAAAGTGCTCGTCCCGGGTGTAGAGAGCCACCAGGTGCTTGTTCTTGGAGTCAGCACGCTTGTTGATGTTGAAGCAGCTCTCAAGGGGGATCGAGCGTTTGGGGGCGCTCGACTTGTGCCGCCACTTCTTCTCGTTCTCGTAGTACTCGAGGCGCGCCGGGCCCCCAGCCTCGCTGGCCGCGCGCAGTACGAAGAAGCGTTTGTGCATGCTCTTGGGTTTGCGCAGGTAGCCCACCTTGCGCACGTCCGAGAAGCCCTCGCTCTCCGGAGGGCTCGCCATGCTGCCGCTGCCACCACCGCCGCTGAGCAGAGGGAGGCGCCGAAAAACAACCGGGTGGGGGGCAAAGGCTCCTCGCTGCAGCCCCACACATGCAAATAGGGCTGGAGGCAGCAGAAACTCCGGACTCCGAAATCCACACCGTCCCCCGCACCGGGGAGGGGCAGCTGGAGGAGGACGCAGCTGCTGCGCCAAAGAGGGAGCTGGACCGGAGTTTTACCGGCGCTTCACGCCCGGGGGAGAGGCAGTGAGTCCGGGGTGAGGGCAGCCCTGATCCTTTGAGAGCCAAGTCTCTTCTCAGCCACTGCCGCTGCCGAGAAAGAGCGAAGATGCGTCTCTCGCCGCTCCGGCAGGAGTCCGGCTCAGGGAGGCGGTGGTCGGGGGTCCCCGCACTGCCCCTCTAGGCGTGCGCGCGCGCGCGCCTTCCCTCCTGAGTTCCCCTCTGGAGTAGAGATTCCCGAGGCAAATTAAATATCCTTGGGTAGGGGGAGGCGGGTTGCCAAGTCCCAACGTTGGGTTCTCCCTCCTCCTTCTTCTCCTCCTCCTCCTCCTCCTCCGCCTCCTCCCACCCCCCAACCGTCCCAGCCGCCACCAGCCGTCCAAATACCAGCTCAATCGCAGAGACCGCGGCGCTGCGGCTGTTGCTGCTGCTGTTGCCGCCGCCCGCGGGCGCGTCCTCTGCAGCCCTCATTCGGGCCCATCTCGGCGGGCAGAGAAAGTGGCTTTTCCATTCGAAACGCTACTGGGCAGCCAGGGCAGCTGAGGACCGGCCGGAGGGACAGGCTCATCCCTGCCCCTCGCTTCAGTCGGCAGGGAAGAAGGGCAGGGGGGACAAGGGCGGCAGGCGAAGGGGGAGGTTTGGGAAGGGTTCGGGGAAGACGCCTGTTCCCTGGGAGGCGCTGCCGCTGCAGTTACTTCTCCCCTCCTCCCTCCTCCTCCTCCTCCTCCGAGAGTTGCCGAGAGCCCCAACCAAAACAAGCTGCGGCGTCTGGCTCTGCGCGCCGGCCCCCTCCGACCGCGCCGCCGTCTCACTCAGAGGAGAAAAACACGTGACGGAGCCTCCACGCTCGGCAGCCGGGCCGCCGCCGCCGCCGCCGCCGCCGCCGCCGGGAGGCTCCCGCCCGGGTCTCTACATTCCGGGCCGAGCCCGCCCCGCGCCCGCCCCTTTCCGCCCCCCAGCCTTGCCGCAGCGGCGCCCGCGCCGAGCCCCCGCGCCGCGCTAGGACAGCGCCCCTGCGCGGCCGCCAGCCCGGGCGCAGCGCCTCCCTCCCCGTGCGCCACCCAGGGCGCCCCGGGCCCTCAGGAATCCCCGCGGCGGGCGCGGGCGGGGGTGTTTGGGTGGCTACCCGAAAGCACGAGGGGAGTCTGGGAAAACGGGAGGGGACGAGCTCGGGAAGACGCAGGAGTGAGGGTGGGGGCGACGGGGGGGCACTGCGGCTGTGGAGCCCCTAGTGGGAGGCCCGGGGGAGGCGGGGGCGTGGGAGCTGGGTTGCCTCTTACCTAGCAGGTAAGATCGACCCGCGCGGGAGGAAGGTTTCTATTCAAGGCTGTTCCTCCCAGGAAATATACAAGCTAGATTTCGGCTTCGGGGCGATAGGCCATGGTGAGGGGATCTGTATTTTTGTAAGGTTTTCCAAAGGACTTCTGGGCCAGCCTTCCACCTTGGAATCCCCGGATTTTCTGCCGTGAGGTACCTGCAAGAAACAGAGGGACGCCCAAGGGCAGTGACTGGGGGCAGTTATGGTCACTGCCAAAGGAGAACAGGGATTCCCCAGGAAGCTGCTGATCAATTAGGGAGAAAATGTAAATATCACCTTTTCTCCTGCTCCCCTGGCCCATCCGATTGAGGGGGATTCACACCTAAGCCTGAGGGCATGGGGAAGGGGAAATGAAAGGTCCCTTATCATATTACGAAGTCTCTCCGTGACTTTAAAAAACTGTTAGGGACTTACAGAGGATTCATAAGGCCAAAACCCTACTGTGCAAATATTGGCTGAAATGTTTGTTTCACACACAGCTTCCACACCCATTGAACCACCCTATAAATGTTTAACCTTGACCACAAGGATAATCGGGAGAAAACAAGGATGGTGCCAGCTCAACAGTACAGGAAAATGGGTACTTCATGAGTGGACTAGGTCCGCAGCCTGGGTATACTTGAAGGTCTTCTTTTAGGGTTACCTTGCGGTACCAGTCTCCCTACAAGCAAACGCTCCCAAGTTTTTTGTTGTTTTAAGCGGACCTATAAACAAACAGTTTGTCCCTGCTTGCTCGCCTGGCACTAAGGATCCACAGAGATGTCACTCGGTTTAATGTTGTCTCATTTTGATGCTTGACTCGTTTGGGGTTGCCGCCCGTTTTCCACGCCGGGACCCTGCTCAGCCTCCGGCTCCCAGGCACTGCAGGATGCTGGTGGGGCAAGCAGCAGTCCAGGCGCTGGGCATGCTCAGTGGCCGGGACCCGCCGGGCCGCAGGGGAGCGCGCCTCGGCCCAATGCGGGCTGAGGGGCGGGGCGAATTTCCCGGGGTGGCCTGCTGATTGGTGGGATGGCCTGTTTTTCAAGCCTTGCACTGCAGAGGGAAGGTGGGGAGAGGGGGTGAGGGGGTGAGGGTACCAAGGTAGGTTACAAAGCATAGTAAAAAAAAAAGAGAAGATGATGATGAAGGAGAAAAAGAACCATAGGTTCCATTCAGAGGCGTGCGATACGTGAATTAGGGGTATCCGGCATCTGCAGAGGGGCTCCTCCCAACCCAAGCCTGGGAACCTCTCGTTTCTCCTCTCCCCTTCCTGTTCCCGGTGGTCGTGCAGCCTCATATAAACCTGGTTAATCTATAATTTGAGCACACATGTTGAATTGAAAGCCCTCCCTTCTTTTTCTCTGACAGCTCAGTGATGTGGGCACACGTGCCCACTACAGCAAGGCTATTAATAGCAGATATTAGGAAATGGAAGCGAGGCGGCACAGTGACCGAAATTCTGGGGGTATAGAGTGCCTTATGGGGGGCGGGGCAGAAGTGCGGAATAGGGACGCCTGAAGTTGGTGGAAAAGTGTAACTGTGTACCTGGTTTTACCCTACACAAGAAAAAAGCGAGATAATAAAATGGTTGTTTACTAGTAACAGTGTAATCCAGATAAGGCCAAAGGGCTTTTTACAGGTTTGACGCTTAGCGCTGGGATGGAGGTAGTGGAGTATTTCACATTTTGTATGACTGCAAATCAAATCCGTAGACATTTGCTTTTCAAATGGCCCCGTCCCTACCTCCGTCCCTCCAGCCCCCCAGAAAAGCTAAATAAAAGTACTGTACCTCTATCTATGGGAGAAAAATACTCCTTTCTGGAAGGAGGGAATGGTTGGAAAATTTATTTACACGTATTTTACAATAATCTTCATAGAAAGGATTTTGATCATAAAAACCTAATTATGCTAAAACGTTTTAAACATATTGCTCTCAGTGTTAAAGCATTTCTGCTTTAAAAAAATTGCAATTTCAGTTACTAAATATTCGATAAAAATTATGAAATAAACCGCACGGTGCACTGAAAAATTATGTTCAGACCAATGAGTTTCCTGTGGAAGACAATCACTGATCATAGGATATTAGTGGCATTTTTTCTACTTGCTGATGTTTTACTATCAATTTAAAGGTGGCTAATATTTGTTATAATTATACTACAATAACTTCAATTGTTTGCTGCATTTTTTACTAATGGGCTGAGATAACTGGAAATGCATTTACATTTGGTTCATGCAATATATAGAATAGAAAGAGACGCGTTTGTGGGATCTCACTGAAGTAATGCTGAGCAGGTATGAGTATTATTCTGTCAGCCAAGCTAAATTAGTCTTTTGGTGTATTATAATGAAATACACTGTGTGAAAAATTTACTCCTCACTGAAAATTCACAGAACAGCAAAACAACCTATAACGGAAATATGTTGCTCAATGCTGCCATCTATAGGAGAGTTAGAGACGATTTGTGTAATACGCTAAGGTACATTTTTTTAAAAAAGAGAGCTAAAATAGTGATTGATCACAACATTGCAACAGCTATGTTGATGTCACTAATACAGTTCTCATTCAAGGAGTTAAGAGTTTACATGCTTGGGGCAATACGTCTACAACTAGCTTTAAAATTGAATTATTGGTTTATGTATGATGTATATCCGTAAAGTGCTTGAGCTGGATGGATATAAAACGAAACATTTGAAAATGATAAAGCACATCATGTCTTGTGTCAAAACAATTGTTTTCCTTAAGATGTATGGGTCATAACTGGAGGAGCTATTTAAATACTGGCATCTCTTAGAATTACTTTTGGCGATTTAGAACAGTGCTTGCAGGACAATTGAAATGTGGATTTTCTCACTTTAATGTCTATTTTTATTTTAGGATGGCTCAATAGTAATAGGCATTTGAATGCCTACTCTGGAAGGCAATATGAAATATATAAAAAGGGACAGCTTCTTACAGCTTTGATGGAGTAATAAGAGAGTACAAAATAACAATAATTAATGACTAAAATGTGTATCTGTGTGTGTGAGAGAGAGAGACAGAGACAGAGAGAGGGGGAGAGACATCAAATAACAAATAAGTGGTATTTACTTCCATGATGGATGAAATAATGAAATAAATATTTACAGAAGAGAGGAGCTTTAAGCTTGAACTTAAAGTGGGCTATAACTCAGATAAATGATTGGTAGGTTTTTTCCCACACAAGTTTTTTGAAAAACCTACTTGTGTTAGGCATTAGGCTGGACACTGAGAGTTTAGATATCAAAGACATGCTGCCCACAGGAAGCTCACATTGAAAATAGCAGACAAATGAACACAATTACAGAGCACTATGATCTCATTTGTGGAAAAAATAGGCACAGGGCAAATGAGATCACATAACAACAAATTGCCTTCTGACGTAAACATTATCATTTACAGACAGCACAATTTGGGAGTCTGAATGTTGCCTCTTCCCTTAAAAACATTGTTTTCTCATGTAATTAAAATATTTCATCTATTTTAAAAATATAAAATAGGCTAATTAAAAGTGAGCTGGAAAGTAACACTTGCCTTGCAAATCTGCTAAATCAGGGCTTCTCAAAGCCGAGGATCTTGTTAAAATTCACATTCTTGTTAAATGCAGAAGGTCGAGGGCAGGCTGAGATATTGCATTTTTAACACACACTAGGTGATGCTGATTCTGCTGGGTAAGTAGCAGAGTTCTAATAACTGATGATTAATTAAAAGGCACAATAATTTTGTGCTGTGATATGAAAGCGGGGCACTTATATTTTAGTATTATATACATACAAAGAGAACAATAGCAAGAAAAATTCTACTTAGGCATCATTGTGTTTGAGTTTCTCTCTTTTCAATCACAGGCATCAAATCTTTCTGATAAGCATGAAGAGTTATCCTCAAGCAGTTGTGTTAGTTTTTTCCAAGGTGTGATTAAAAATGGAGATTTCTTACCTCATCCCAGTCCTACTGAACCAAAATCTCTTAGAGAAGAATGGGCACCCTCACATTTACAGTTTAAGCAGCATTACAATAGATTATTATTTACATTAATATTTAAGAATCATTGGCTTAAACACAAAGAAAAAATGTAATTATATACTTCTGGAATTGGCAAATGCACAGCCTTAACCAGTCAACAAAGATCTTCACCTGTGGGCTATTTACTACAGCTGAGTAGTAAACCAGCTGTGACCCAAACCTGCATGAGTCTCCCAATATGAATTGATTTTCCTTTGAAGAAAATCAATTACTGGCAATCAGCTAGTGAGAATCCAGTTCTGCTCTCATCTTGATTTCATCCCTCATCTATTCTAGAGAACTGAGGGAAAATAAAGGCACCAAGAACTAACATGGGATTTCAGAAAGACAATAATGCCCTCAACAGATGATTTCAAAACATTTGCTGTTTTGGGAGTAAATAAAGCATGAAATAAACAGATGGATGAGGTTGGAGGAAATGCAGGAGGTGAAAACTCCATGCCATTGTTTAATTCTTTCACTTGAGAAATTCTACCGATTGATTGTTGATTTTGGGGGGTTAAATCCATAACTGATATTTGTTTAAAAGACTGGGTCCTGGTCCAGGCATGGTAACTCACGCTTCTAATCCCAGCAATTTGGGAGGCAGAGGCAGAAAGATCCTCGAGCCCAGGAACTCAAGGTTGCAGTGAGCTATGATCATGCCACTGCACTCTAGTCTGGGTGACAGAGTGACACTTTGCTTCTAAAAATAAACAAAGACAGACTAGCTTTTTCTTTTTTAATTTTCTTGATTTCCTTAACTATTATATTCTCATTTTATTTTACAGTCTTGTTTGATAAGAATCAGGGGTCTGACAGTCAATTCGCTATCTTAGACAATGCCACTAACTCGTTTGGTCATTTAATTGAGAGAAAGAACCCTGAATTGTTTCTTTTTTTCTTCTTCTTTGAGACAGAGTCTCACTATATCATGCCAGCTGGAGTGCAGTGGTGTGATCTCAGGTCAATGCAACCTCCACCTCCCAGGTTCAAGTGATTCTCCTGCCTCAGCCTCCCTAGTAGCTGGAATTACAGGCACGCACCACCACACCCAGCTAATTTTTGTATTTTTAGAGATGGGGTTTCACTGTGTTGACCAGGCTGGTCTTAAACTCCTGACCTCAGGTGACCCACTTGCCTCAGCCTCTTAAAGTGCTGGGATTACAGGCATGAGTCCCCATGCCCAGAAGCTGTTTCTTATACTTGAGGAGTCAAGTATTATATCTAGATAAGCATAGAAAGATTTGCAGGCTTTACAACACCTTTTGCTGGTTTTTCCCCCTTCTTTATCTTAAATTTGTCTTTTTGGTGCAGTGCACTCTAAACTTTCTAAATGTAAATTTATTTTTGATAGCCCAAAAATGTCTTGCCAATAATCGCTCAACTTCATTTGGTTTATATGTTAATGAGAATTTCAGTAATGTTGAATGTCCCATGCCCTCTATTCAGTTGGCAGGATCTAGAGGTAGAACTAGTTGGTTTTACTGTTGGTCAAACTAACAAAGAGTTGCTGGGTCACCATGGCCCCACATTCTTCTCACATCCCCTCCTCAATTTGCAAGGCTAATAAGCATCCCTTTTTCTCAGTAATGATGGATGTCCCATGCTCTCTACTCACTTGGCAGGGTTTGCTGGTAGACTAGTTGGTTTCACTGACAAAGAATTGCTGGGTCACCATGGCCCCCTCACTCTTCCCACAGTTTCTGCTCAACTGCAAGGTTAACAACCATCTCTCTCTTCCTCCTCCTCCTCTTCCTCCTTCTTCCTCTTTTTCCTCACTGAGTCTCATCACTACGAGGTGATGATTTTAATAAAGAATAAAAAAAACTGTTTAGAACCTTAAGGACATTAGCTTTGTGTGGCTTAGGAGGATACAAGTTAATTTGAACTTAAGAAATTTGTAATTGCATCACTACCCATGGTGTTATCTGGTGTGACTCTACAAGTGGGCAGAGGGTTACCCATATCAGAATCACCTGTGGAATTGTTCAAATCGAAGCTTCCAGCATCTCACCTCTAACCCTTCTAAATCAGATCCTCTGTAGGTCAATGTGTAGATCCCCCATTTCCCATTCTCACCTCCATGAGTTTTATGTATGCTAAGATTTGAAAACCACTGATTGGCCTATCTGTAAAATCCTAGATTACAAATGAAGATGTTAGGAAATATATGCAATATTGACCTCCAGCAACTGTCACAAGTGTGGTCAATGGTTTATTCTGAAATGTTTTACTGCAATGACTTTACAAATTTTGTCATGAGTGAGAGAGATAAGGGTAAGTTGTGTTAAAGTATTTGCAGTAAATGACTTTAAAACTCTTGTAGTCGGTGAGTGTCGTAAGGGTGAGTTGTGTTTACTCATGAGTCCACACCCAGACTCACGAATAAACACAACTTACCCTTACTACCTGCAATGCACTCAGATCTTTTTACTCTTTTTCTCTCTTTCTCTCAATCTCACACTTTCTCTTTCTCTTAATGCTTTCTAAGACCCACTAAATTAATTTCCCAGCACCCTAAGGTGTCACGACCTACAGTTTGAAAACACCAACTTTCTTTGTGAATATTTCTGAATTCAAAAACTGAACAATGATCATCTCTAGATCCTTGGATGCACCACCCATAGAACCCCTAAGGAGGAAATTCACAATGCTTCCAATGGATTCTGATTTAATATTGTTTCTGCTTCTGATCGAGAATGGTTTTTTCTCCTGCTTTTTTTTCCTAAGCGGTTGGGCACAGTCTGTACCTGCTAAGCAATGAAATCTGATGCACTTACAGCTTTCATACAGTGGAACTCTGAAGACAGGTAGAAGGCAAATTAAGAACAATGAATGTGATTCAGTTACTATTTTTTAAAATAGACATTTATCATCACTTCCAAATATCATTTCATTGTGATATTGAGCTAATGTTGTTTTCTATATAAAGTATTGGAGGAAAAGAAGTTAGAGATTATAAATGCATTTAAAATATATTCTTGTAAATTTGTATTTTATTTTTGCATCAGTTTTGGATTGGAGCTAAAGGAGAAAGTAACTGTTCTCTTTTATAAAGAAGACAAATTTTAAAAAAAACTACTTACTAGTAATATAAATTATTAGTTTTATTAATAACATTAGTTTCATAAAAACTAGATTAAATGTTGCTATTTTGTATTTTTTAGTTTACCAAACGTAAATGTCTTTGATTCCTAGGAAATTTTAAGGGCTAGTTCCCCTTCATTCATTCAACAAATATTTACTATGATGAAGAAATGGTCCATGCAGAGGAAATGGCCAATGCAAAGAGCTCCTGACAGAGGAGTATTTGGCACATTCTAAGAAAGTGAGGAGGTAAGTGTGGTGCGAGCAGAGAGAGGAAGGGGAGAAGAGGAGAATGGATGCTTAGTGAGATAACAGCGATCATAAGATCACGTAGGCCTTTTGTAAGGACTTTGGTTTTTACTCTAAGGCGGGAAACCACTGGAAGGTGTATAACAGAGCAGTGATGTAATCTGACATATTTTAAAGACACTGGGCTGGATGCGGTGGTTCAGGCCTGTAATCCCAGCACTTTGGGAGGTGGAAGTGGGCAGATCACTTGTCAGGAGTTCAAGACCAGCCTGGTCAACATTGTGAGACCCCCGTCTCTTCTAAAAATACAGAAATCAGCCAGGTGTGGTGGTGGGCACCTGTAGTTCCAGCTACTCCAGTGGGGCTGAGGCAGTAGAATCGTATGAACCCGGCAGGCAGAGACTGCAGTGAGCTAAGACTGCACCACTGCACTCTAGTCTGGATAACAAAGCAAGACTCTGTCTCAAAAACAACAGCAACGACAAAAACACTCTGGCAGCTCTGTTGGAATAGACTTTTGGGAGGAGGACAGGAATAATGGCAGAAGCAGACCTGATAAAAGGCTACTGCAGAAATATGGTCAAGAGATGATGGTCATTAGTAAAGATGGTGAGAAGTAGTAAAGTTCTGAACATATTTTGAGGGTGACATCAGCAGGATTTGCAGGTGGTTTGGATGTGACATGGAAGAAAAAGAACGAAGGATGATTTCAAGATTTTTTTTTAACTGTACAACTGAAAAGATAAAATCACCGTCAGCTGAGACACTGTGCCAGTTTCCTATGGCTAGGTTAAGAAACTACTCTAAAGGAATAATGATAAAACATCAACTATTTTATTATGCTTTAGGATTCTATGAGCCAGGAATTCAGACAGTATACTTTGTGAATGGCTTGTCTGTGTCCTGGCTGGGATGGTGCAAATGGCTAAGGGACTATTTGACTTAAAAGGCTGGGGCCTAGAATCATTTGAAACTTTGTTCACTCATGTGTCTGGCACCTGGGTTAGAATGACTGAAGCTACATCAACTAGAGTACTTACATCTGGTCTCTAAATGTGACTTGGACTTTTCACAGCATGGAGCCTGGATTTCAAAGGTGAGTGTCTGCAGAGAGACCATCTCAAGAGTTAACATACCAAGAGAGAGCTTCTAGAGAGGGAGTGTTCCAAGAGAATCAGACAGAAGTTGTATAGCCTTTTAGGACCTTACCTCAGAAGTCAGAGCTTCATTTCTAGCGTCTGTGTATTCTATTGATCAAAGTAGACACAAGCCCACCCAGATAAAAGGGCAAGGAACTTAGACCACAGTTCCTGATGGAAGTAGTATCAAATAACTTGTAGTCATTGTTTTAAACTGCCACAAATTGGAAGAGTGTGGCTGAATAGGAATGGAGAAGATGGGGTAAGATCAGGAGTTTGATTCTAGACATGTTGAATTTCAGGTGCTTATTGATCCTTCACGTGGAGATATCAAGTAGGCATTTGTATATACAAGACTAGAGTTGAAAAGATGAGTCTGGGCTCAAGCTATAAATGTAAAGCTTGCCAGCATATGAATGGGATTTAAAGCCTATGATACCGAATAAAATCATCAGGGGAGAGAAAGTAGATAGAGAAAAGAATAGGACAAAGATGCCAGCAAGAGGAACAGAAGAACCACCAATAAAATTGCTCTCTTTTAGGCAAAGGGAAGCCATTGTATAAGGAAAAAGAGACTGAACAACTGAGTCAGTTGCTGCTAATGGTCAAGTCAGAGGAAGACTTAGAATTGACATAAGATTTAGCATCATGTTGTGTTATGTGTAAGATATTAACATTGATCTCAGATGCACACAATGTTTATTATCTGATTGGATTCTTTAGGGGAATCATAAGAGTTCAACACACTCAGATGTGTATAGTAGGTTAGTAGTGTTTGTATGGATAATTATGGCAACATATTTTGTATTTACTCAATAGCTTTAACTTGAAAAATTGCTGTGAGGATGGAGATACTAAAGTACAATAGAAAGAGAGGGTGGGCGATGTATTCATAGGAAAAATTGCCAAGATATGTCCTAATTTTTAAACCAAATCTTTTAAAATATTTTAGAAAAAAGTTTATTTCTAGGAATCTACTTCTAGATTTATTAGTCTTTACTCATCTAAAACTTTACAAAATAACAATAGCTTTCACCTTTTTAAAAATTATCTTAAAAGATTAATGTAAGGTAATTTAGTGCAAAAGGCAAATATCAATACCAATACCTACTTTTAAGTTGGAAAATGTAAAATAAAATCTTATGTAAAATACCTCAATGCCCAACAATACAATAATAATGTAAAATAAAATTACCATGTCATTGGTGGGACACACAATTTACCAAAGTGTAAAAACCATAGCATAACTCTTGGAATCTCCATGGCACTATGAAATACAGTTGATGCTTGAACAATGCAGGCGTTAGGAGTTGCAATTCCACAAAATTAAACATCTCCATATAACTTTTGACTCTCCAAAAACATAAATTCTAACAGCCTACCATTGACCAGAAACTTTACTGATAATGCAGTTAACACATATTTTGTATATGCATTATATGCTGTATTTTTAAAATAAAATCAGCTAGAGAAAAGTGCATGTTGGCTGGGCATGGTGGCTCATGCCTGTAATCCTAGCACTTTGGAAGGCAAAGGTGGGTGGATCACCTGTGAGCAGGAGTAGTTCAAGAGCAGACTGGCCAACATGGCGAAACTCCATCTCTACTAAAAATACACAAATTAGCTGGGTGTGGTGGCAGACATCTCTAATCTCAGCTACTCGGTAGGCTGAGGCAGGAGAATCGCTTGAATCTGGGGGCGGGGGTGGAGGCAGAGGTTGCAGTGAGCCCAGATTGCACCACTATTCTATAGCCTGGGCGACAGAGGGAGACTCCATCTCAAAAAAAAAAAAAAGAGTGAATTTTAAGAGAATCATAAGGAAAATAAAATATATTTACTACTCATTAAGTGAAAGTGGAGCATCCCAAAGATCTTCATCCTCATCATCTTCAGATTGAGTAGGCTGAGGAGGGGGAGGAAGAGGAGGGCTTTGTCTTGCCGTCTCAGTGGTGGCAGAGGCAGAAGAAAATCCTGGATAAGTGGACTCATGCAGTTCAAACCCCTGTTGTTCAAGGGTTAGCTGTCCTTGTGTGCAGTAAAACTAATGCTAGCGTTGTTGTCATTTTGCAATTTTTCCATCATGATATAAAAACGAAAGTAAAGCAAATCCATGTGCAATTTGCTATAGGTCAACTGAGAATGGCAGGCGACTCATCCCACCTTTGCCACGTGGTGACTTTCCCTGCTCCCCCAGGTGACCCTGCTCGAACCTGTGGACATTTGCTCAGATTAACAGTGTTTCCCACAAAATTGTTCTCTCTCTTTCATTGTGTCGTGGTTGGTTATGGCTTATTTGTTGATAACTGAGAGCACTTAAAAATTGCCAAAACAAAAGCCATTTCTTTTCTCCCCCAACAGCCTTGTCACTTTTTCTATTCTCTGTTACCCCCTCCTATGACATTTCAACGGACTCTAAAATAGAGCTCAAGATAGTTCAGGACCACGGAGAGCGCAAGGAAGGGAAACTACCAAGGTAGTTTAGTCATGAAGGTGGGGAAAGAGATGATCCTGGAATTATTTTTATTTTATTTTTTATTTTTTATTTTTTTGAGAAGGAGTCTCACTTTGTCACCCAGGCTGGAGTGCAGTGGCACCATCTCGGTGCATTGCAACCTCCACCTTCCGGGTCCAAGCGATTCTCCTGCCTCAGCCTCCCAAGTAGCTGGGGTTACAGGCATGCATCACTACGCCCAGCTAATTTTTGTATTTTTAGTAGAGACAGGGTTTTGCCATGTTTTCCAGGCTGGTCTTGAACTCCTGACCTCCAGTGATCCACCTGCCTTGGTCTCTCAAAGTCCTGGAATTACAGGCATGAGCCACCGGGCCCGGCAGATCCTGGAATCATTGCTGGACAATTTTTATTTAAAAGATATTCTTGTAAAGAATAACATTCGAATTCCAGCTTCTTGAAATTTTGGGGGAATGATTTTTTTTTTTTTGGACATTTGGCCAGTGCTTTCTAAACTTCTCCACTGAATTCTATCTAATGACAGATGAGAGGACACTGAAAGTAGGAGTAGCCGTAAGTGGCCACTGCAAAATGTTTTCTGATGTTTTGTGTTTATTGATTGCTACTATTTATGAAAAGTTTTACAGTTTTGACACTTATGGGGTACACCAGTCCACCATAGAAGAGAATTAAGTCATGCAGAGACAGCAGGGTTTAGAATGGATGAGTAGGGGAGAATATGCAGGCTCCAGTTCCCAAAGTTTCTAGGACTGTCCTAGAACCTGGAGCTCATCTGTCAATTCTTTCAACTACTCAGAATCCTCTCAACAATTATCCCCCCACCCCCACCTTTTAAATTTCCTCCAGCTAGTTTCATCTGAGTTTTGTCACTTGCAACTGAATGAGCCCTACTAATGCAAATAGATTCAAATGAGAAGGAGAATCCTAGGTTATGAGTACATAAGTTTACAAACAAAAAGACAGGAACATATCTTGGGGTTTCCTGGGGCAGTGAGAAAACTGACTTTAAATAAAGGGAGTGGTTTCCAAGAAGTTTAAATAGCTTCTTTCTGTGACAATGGGGTAGGAGTATAAATTCTTTCAGCTTCTTCTGAGGGCAGTTGAACAAGAACTATAAAAATTTTAAATGCTGATAGAATTTGACCTAGCAATTCCACCTCTGGAAATAAATTCTGCAGTAATAATCATAAAAACATATTCATTGAAATGTTATTTTCTCATAGAAAATGTCAAAACAACATACATGTCCATCAATAGAGAACTTGCTGAATGATTTATGCTACCTTTACACATCGAAATACTCCCTAGCCATGGAAGATAATGTAGTAGATCTATAGGTCCCATCATGGAACAAACCGCATGGGAGAAAAAAAGCAAGGTGCAGAACTGTATTATAGATGTTTTCTCTCTCTCTCTCTCTCTCTCTCTCTCTCTCTCTCTCTCTCTCTCATTTTGTTTTGGAAAGTACACATATCCTTTTATATACGAAGAAAAATTCTAGAATGGCAAACAAGATATCTTGGCAACAGTTTTTCTGAGAGAGGACTTATTTAAAAATTATTTTATATTGCTTGTTTTGTTTTGTTAAATACATCCATGTATTCCTACTTGGGTTAAACCATGATAACTAAATATGATTAAAGCATAGAACAATAAAAATCTTAAAGATGTATACATGGTTATCACTTGCTTAGAAATTTCTAGGTAGGTACTATTTTAAGCCCTCTTCATATATTATCTCATTCAATCTATGGAGCAACTCTAGGAGGGAGGTGTTATCCTCAAATTGCAGATGAGGTTGGTGAAGCTTAAAGAGTAATGATGCCATAAGTCCATCCTCTGGCTTCAAAGCCCTTGGTTTAACTGTTCTCCCTTTTGCATCCCTGTGCTGAACTGACTTTGCTATCATACCCACAAGGAAGAATTCCTGTGTAAAAACTAGATTTCCTTGCAGGCAGTCTATCAGTGATATCCAATAAAGACTGAATAATGGCTAAAAATACAAACCATATACACACAAAAAACTTTTCCTTTTGTACCAGATACTTAGATTAGGTGTAGTGATTTTCTTAAACTGTCCGTCAAGGTAAACACCACCTCATATATTTCATCAGAGAGCAGTATATAACAGTGGTTTCTCTCCCCAGAAGTGGCAGTCATTGAATCAGGACAATGCCACACAGTTGGGCTTTCATGTTAGATAGATCACTCTTGTAATTTTGGAGGATGGAATTAGAAGAGAGGAATTGGAGGCAGAGGGTCTATTGTCATGCAAATTTTGGGGTGTCTACCTAGCATTCATTTTTCCATCTTTTGCTAGGGGATACTCTATACAATATCACCAGTCATTTCATAGAATGGCAATTAGATCAGGCTTGGGTCTGGACCGCCTTCCTTCACTCAGCTCTGCCACTTGCCATGATTGTAAAGGTAGACAATTTAGTGCCTTTCATGCTTCAAGTATCATAAGATAGGAATAGTAATTAGTATCAGATTGAATTATTGTGAAGTTTTAAACAGATGATACTTGTGTTATCAATTTTAACAGATATTAGCCGTCCTCTTCCTTATTGTTGTCCTCAACCATGTATTTCGAACGGGATTAGCCTCACCACTCTTCACGTCCGCCACCCATTAATCCCTGACTCCTTTGCACAATGGGGCTTAGCACATAGTCGTGGGGATTACAAAATCATTACAGAAACTTCATATGTAAAGAAAGGGCAAGAGTTGGCCAGTTTGACTCTTCCTTAACCTGTTTTATTTTTCTTAAATATTATAATATCACCAGATATGCTTTCTGTTTATTTGTTCTCTGAGAGTATGCAATTTGTCTGATTTGTTACCTGCTGTCTTTGGGTGAGTATTAAATATGAGTTCAATAAAGGGGGTGAAAAAAGCATCCCATGAGTGGGGCTTATGAACAATGGAGAAAAATCATGAAGGAAAGATGGCATTCCATGTGGACTGGAGGAAAGTGAACAAGATGTCTTGTCTATAAGAGGGATCATGCATTTAAAGCATTCAGCATCCTGTAACCATCACAACAGTCATTCCAAGAAGAAGAGAGTGCAGTCATTCCAAGAAGAAGAGAGTGTGAGCTCTTAGAGGGAAGAAGTGTCATCGTCCCTTGAGAAGCATTCAGAGCATCTAGTCCCACAGTTGGGATATAGCAGACATTCAGCACTCACTTAAAGGAAAGAATGTTATTAAATAACTTTGAGGGCCCCCATGAATGACTCTGAATATAGATCAAAATTTTGGACTTATCTTTTCAGTAATCAGAAGCCTTCGGTACGATCAACAGGAGAAGTAACATAAGCATATGTGAGATATAGAGTAAAATGGAAAACTTGAGCAAGGGTAAGCTAGTTAGGAGTCTGTTTCAATAGACCAAAGGAGATGGGAGCATGAGGGGCTCCGTTAGTCTTCTGGTGGTGGAAATAAAGAGGAAAAAAACAGGTGCAGGAAAAAAAATTCAGAGGAGGAAACAATGGGCTGTTGAAACAAATTGGATATTTGGGACAATGAAAAGTGAAAAGTCAAAGGTGACTGGGATTTTAATCCTGAGCCATTGGTAGGCTAGTGAGACACCTAACCACTCTCCCTATCTCCTTCCCCAGACAGTTAATTACTCACAGAAAAAGCGTTAGCCAAAAGTCAGCTTATTTATGCCGGTTGCTTAACCCTGCAAGTCCACAATGGTGAAGCAGGTGGCCAAGATAAGTTCTACGCACACTGAATTACAGCATGGAAGAGGAGCCCAGGGCCACAGAGGAGCCCAGCAAGGGACAAAATATGGGCACTTTGACCTTCTGGATTGCCTATATGACCAGCTACAGAAGCTGCTCATTATCAGGAGATGGAGCTGCCTGCAATCTGGCCACTCAGCAAGAATGGATGCCCCTTCCAACACCATTCTTTTAAAGTGAACAAACCTAATCACTTTCCAAGTATAACTGGCCTGAATTTATTTTCCTTTCTTTACTAAAATCCAACCTAATTAATTTTTTCTTTTCATACTCCTTATTCATAAACTCTAATTGTTGATAACTTTGAGAGCATTGGTCATCTTAGTTTCTTACCACTAATGATATGGCAAGTTAATTTCTGTAATAAGTACAGCTGAAATTATTTTTCCATCTTCTAACAATATTTTATCATGAATACTTTCCTAGAATCTTCCATCTGGAATCCCACTTTTCATTTAGTTTGGAGATTCTCTTTTTGAAAATAAAGATTAGCATGTAAGATAGTAAAGTTATTATATATTTCATCCAAACTGTAAAAACACATTGACTATTTTACTTCTTAATCCCTCTAGGTAAACATAAAAGTATTTTAGACATTTTTATATTTTATTAATTGAAGCGTATCAAAGTTGATTGATTTCTAAAGACTGTGAACTTAACCTACCTAAGAGGAGGCAAAGGTAAAGATTACAACTTGGAATTTCTATTCCAGTACATTCATGCTAACTTAAGCTATTTCCGGTAAGTGTGTACTCTGGAGAAAGAAAGGTTATTTGAAGAGTGTCCACTACATTTGTTCCTAGAAAAACTAAAGTTTTAAAATTTCAGTTCCTCAGCAAAGTGAAGATAGAATTTTTTAGGAGTTCTTCAAAGTACGATTTTTAGGACTTGCTACCAAACGTTAAATTTTCTCTCTGTGTGTAATAATATATTCACAGATCATTTAGACATGAATGTAAAGGTGCAGTAAGAGGAGCAGAAAATAAGGGAAGCCACTCACAGCTTTAGGTTTTCTTATGAATTGTGCCTGCTCTGTCTCTAGTTTGTGACATGATGCTAAAAGCATGTCTATTCGTGTGTAGGTGAAGCTGTCTTCAGCTAGGATCTGGATTCAACAACATTATGCTGACTTGAAGGTTACAAAGTCTCTTAAGGACATCAGATCTGGCACCTGATTTGATGTCAGGAGCTGATGTTCTTTTCACCTTCTTTCCCCATGAACTTCTTAACTCAGTATTTCTAAGGATATTATACAGTGGTATCTTGCTGACTTAGGCTAGGCAGTGACAAATTTAATGTTACTTCACCTCTGCTAGGGTGAATTCAAGTGCCCAGAAACCCAATAGCATATTTGAATATTCTGAACTGCAAACCTGTTTGCATTAACAAGAATAGTATAGGAATGGTGAAAAAAAAGACAAGCTGTGCCATAAATTATCAGTTTATGTTCTAAAGAAGGTTACTTTGAAGGTCATTAAATTTCTTCTGTCTAAGGATGCTTGGAATGGTTTTAAAAGCAGCCTACTTATGGTCAAGGTTAAAAAATGAATAATCTCTTAAACTATCCCTCATATCCAAGACTGTTGTTTATGAAGTTTAAAATTATAGTTTAAAAGATTATACAAAGAAAATATAAAACACAGATCTAGGCCAGGCGCAGTGGCTCATGCCTATAATCCCAGCACTTTGGAAGGCCAAAGCAGGTGGATCACCTGAGGTTAGGTGTTTGAGACCAGCCTGGCCAACATGGTGAAACCCTGTCTCCACTAAAAATGCAAAAATTAGCTGGGTGTGGTGGCAGGCACCTATAATCCCACCTAATCAGGAGGCTGAGGCAGGAGAATCATTTGAGCCCAGGAGGCAGAGGTTGCAGTGGGCCGAGGTCATACCACTGCACTCCAGCCTGGATGACAGCACAAGAATCTATCTCAAAAAGAAAAAAAAAAGGAGAGAGAAAGAAAAGAAAACACAGGTCTAATGCCTTTTTCTGAGGGAAAACTTGCATTTAAGTTCATTTCTCACTGAAGCAAAATAACAATTTACATTTAAATTGTGGTTTTCCTTAGACATACTAAAATGTATAGTTCTTGAAGACATCAGCCTATTGGCATTTTCTATAGCTAATGCTTCCAGTGTCTAAAGTGGTGTCACATCATCTATACCACCTTCATTACACTATTTTTGTCTTGTGTAAGAGTGCATAATGAGCTATATACTCCTAGTAATATGTTTATTCCTTGTGTTTAAGATCAGGCAAGGTCGGAAGTTATACTGATTCTTTGGGGATGAATTCATTGGTCAATGTCATCAAATAACTTTTCTGAGAGTTAAATATTAGTCCAGTTATTGGCTTAACTAAAATGCCTAGAGTGTTTCAGTAAATGATTGTTCAGTTCAGTGACAAACAGTTGATCTGGTAGGCCTAGTTGATGGTGTTCTAATTAATGCTTTCTAGTAGTCAATCAAAAATTATTGGGCACTGATCAGGTACCTTACACTGATACTCAGTGGGGAAACAAGAGGAAACAACCCACTAAGGCATTAACTAAATGAAGACATATACTGAGCAACCACAAACTGGAAGCTAATGAAGTATCCACTTGAAACTATGTAATTAAATGACCCAAATGCGCAGATGAGTTCTGATACACCCAACCAAGCAGGGATCCAAAGGATCCCACACTTACCCTGCTTCGATGGAACTGTCTCTGCCTGGAAGAATGGGGAAAATATCAGAAGTTAAGATTGGCAGTTAAATACCATTGTAGCCAGTATATTCTCAAAGGGAGAAATTCCAGTCATGTTTACACGTGAATCATTTGGGGATTGGGTTGCTCATGCAAAGTTAGCTTCCCAGGATCAACATGACACTTAATAAATAAAAATCCAGCATGCACCTTTTTAACAAGCTCTTCAGTGAATTCCTCAGTCTGTGGTGTACAGTTCACACACTGAGAAATACCATTTATGGTTTCACATAGATCCCTATGTCTTTCCTGTTTCTACTGGTAAAATCTAACTTAACTGCATTTTTAAGGTTATATATATATATATATATATATATATTTTAATTGCATTTTAGGTTTTGGGGTACATGTGAAGAACATGCAAGATTGTTGCATAGGTACACACATGGCAGTATGATTTTCTGCCTTCTGTCCCCTTGCCTGTATCTGTCATTTCTCCACATGCTATCTCTTCCCACCTCCCCACCCCCCTGTCCCTCCCCCATTTCCCCCCAATGGAGCCCAGTGTGTAGTGCTCCCCTCCCTGTGTCCATGTGTTCTCATTGTTCAACACCCGCCTATGAGTGAGAATATGCGGTGTTTGATTTTATGCTCTTGTGTCAGTTTGCTGAGAATGATGGTTTCCAGGTTTTAAGGTTATATAAAGGCTGATTTGGAGGTATAAGAATTCAGAATAATATGATAATTTGAGGAATGTTCTTTCTCCTATTACTTGTTTAAATCAGGAGTTGTAAACTTCTGGTCTGCTAGTCAGATGTGGTTGGTCCATGGATAGTACTTTTAAGTGGTCCAAACAGTATTTTTAAAATTAATTGCCAACGTTAAACATTAGAAGATGATACAAACAAAATCCGAACTTCTAGTTTCTCTTTAAAAATGAGATGACCTGGCTGAGGGTGGTGGCTCATGCCTGTAATCCTAGAAATTTGGAAAGCTGAGGCAGGTGGATCACAAGGTCAGGAGTTCGAGACCAGCCTGGCCAACATGGTGAAATCCCGTCTCTACTAAAAATACAAAAATTAGCCGGGCACAGTGGCAGGCGCCTGTAATCCCAGCTACTTGGGAGGCTGAGGCAGGAGTATCGCTTGAATCTGGGAGGTGGAGGTTGCAGTGAGGTGAGGTGGCAGCACTACACTCCAGCCTGGGCAGCAAGAGTGAGACTCTGTCTCAAAAAAAAAAAAAAAAAAAAAAAAATCAGATGACTCGAAAGCACTGAGCCTTGATTGCTGCCACAAGACCTCAGTCAGCTAGAATTGAAAAGCAGTTGCCCCTTTCAATGACCAGTTTGCCATAGTCCCAGGACTCCTGATCATCTCCCTGACACCATGGCCAAATGTCAGGTACCATTTGTCACCAGGATGCTTTAGATGCTCTCTTCCACCCGGCCCACTTGACTCATTTGTATCACCTGCCTATACCTCTAGGCACTTGAGTTGATGACCCCTGTCTTAAGGGTACTTCAAAATCAATTGCTTTTGAATAGTATTTGATGATGAAGACAGATACTCCACATTCAGACTTACTCTGCTGCATTCCCCTGAGACACACATGCTATGCTCTTGGGCAGAATCTCGGCTAATTTATTTAAAGAATGCTCATTAATCAAAAGAAAGTTCAATCTAACTCAAATCTTTCTAAGAGACTACACAATTCACCATGTCTAATTGATGTACATATTTTATTTTCTAATTTCTACAACAAAAGGAAAGATACTGCTTAAGAGACTGTTGTTTTACAGAAAACACAGCTGTTTGCAATCATTTACAAAAATTTAATCATTTTAGAAACTACTCTAAAATATTATTCTTGTATAGTTCTGATGTGTCAATGTAGGTTCATCAATTGTAACAAATATACCCTCTGATGGGAAGGTTGACAGTGTAGGAGGCTATGTAGGGGGTATATGGGAAATCTCTGTACTTTCTGCTTAATTTTGCTGGGAACCTAAAACTGCTCCTTTAAAAAAGGGCTCAAAAAATTTATCTGAAATTAATCCCAAGTGCTTCACAGAACAAGAATATTCAGTGGTCAACATTCCCTGTTTTATCTACTTCATAAAAAAATATAGTTTAAAATATTTCACATTATTTCTCAGTAGAACCTTGAAAACTGAACATGCTATCTATTTTCCTAGATCAAATATGACATGGCATTGCAAAACAAGCCTTTCCCCTCATTACTTTGACTCCCTTGATTATGTGCACTAAAAACAAGTCTCAAGAAAATCCAAGGTAAAAATCTTGGTAAAATATTAAATTCAGGTTTAAATGTGAAAACTACATATTTTGGTATTATTTTTCTGCTGAAATTCACATCTCCCTTTTAGCTAGAGCAGCTGAAGATCTGTGGGTGAATTCCTGTTAATTTAGGTTTGGGTTTCAAGTCTCTCCCGGTTTGGCACTGTGAACTTGAACTAGTTACTTTGTTTCTGACCTTCTCTTTCCTTATCTGTAAAATGAGATAAAAATCCTACGTCATAGACTCATTAAAAGGATACAAGTAGTTTGATGAATGAAGTCCATGGCACACACTCAATAACTGATAGCCCTTATTTTAATTAGTGACACTGAATTTCTTTCTGTACTGGCCAAGCAGTATTTCCCTAAGACCTAAGAACAGTGCTTTAAAAAGAAAGTCATAAACCCTTTTTTCAACTTTTCTTTTAAGCAGCTTTATTCTCCCAACAAAAGGAAAGGTAAGTGAATTTCTTTTCCATGACAGCATTGTTTTAGGCTAATAGCAGTTATCACTCCTACCTAAGACTCCATCTTGCTCAGTCTTATATTTTTCAGGTAAATACTCCAAAGAATTCCACAGAGATGTAACTCTCTTTTAAAAATTAACTTTTATTGGCCAGGTGCAGTGACTCATGCCTGTAATCTGAGCCCTTTGGGAGGTCAAGGCAGGAGGATCGCTTGAGGCCAGGAGTTCAAGACCAGCTTGGACAACACAGCGAGACCCTATATCCACAAAATAAAAAAATAAATAAAAAATTAGCTGGGCATGGTGGCATGCACCCGTAGTCACAGCTACTCAGGTGGGAGTATTGCTTGAGCCCAGGAGTTTGCACCACTGTACTCCCGCCTGAGAGACAGAACAAGACCCTGTCTGTAAAAAAAATTTTAAATTAACTTTTACTTTAGAAAGTAGTATCAGAAAAGCTATCAACACAGATCGAAAAGGGGTTGTCAGAAAGTTAGCTGGTGTGTCAAAGAATAGTGATGAAGAAATGGGGCCTGTAACTGGCCCAGGGAGGTGAGCAAACAGCATCCTGGCACCAGTCAGAGCTTTCCTCTGCTCCTCCCGGCCTCCGGTACCCGGTACCCCCATCCTCTCCTGTGTCTGTCACTCAAGCGCTTCCTTTTTTCCATCCAAAGAAGAAAATTGAATATGAGTGATGGTGAGTTTGATATTACAGTTAACATTTTTCGAGCTCCCTTCTATGTTTCAGTCACTGAGCTATATACTTTGTTTGCCTTAATTAATCTTGACAAAAAGCCGCAAAGAAAATAACTATTGCCCCGTTTCAGAATTTGGTCAGACCACCCAGTCTCTAGGCTAGACCTGAGACTGAAGCTTGGGTTTATCTGATTTCAAGCTACTTCTTAAAGCAATGGTGACTAGTATTTTTTTTTAAAGCAGCGAATTAACTTTTTAAATATTTTTCTTATTAAATGAAAAATAACTAACGTGTTCTTTGCTGGAGTTGTTTTCCACAGATAATGACTTTGTCACATTTTTTTCTCCCCTGCCCCCATGACTTACTGGCTCTCAATAAGTAGAAATGTGTTTCAGTTTTGCTCTAATTTTTTAATTTTATTATTTGTTATTCTGTAATTTAGGAGTTTTGTTTGTTTGTCTAGCCCTGTCACTACCTCTTATAGACATCATAACATGCGACCTATTTATTAAGTAATTGTGAGTTGTATTTACCTACTGATTACTTCTTGGTTCTATGTCTTCATTCCAAAATATAGCAGAGTTATGTATTTTATTCCTTCCATTTTCTACACCATAAAAGTTTTAATCAAGTCTATATGAATTTTTTAAATATGAAAAATTATGGTGATTCTTATTTGCATCTCAAAATTTTACCTTTCCTTTTGCTCAGCAACTCTTATTTCTAGTCATATTTTAATATCTTTTTGTCATCTTTGACTTTTTTCTAATATGCTATTCACTTTTTACTCTAGATCTTAGAATCATAAAATAATTTGGATGAGATCCTTCTTAGAAATAATTTCATGTTAGTATGTCAAATTATAGTTCAGAAAATTAAGTTTCAGGAGGTTTGAATGACTTACTCAAGGCTACATATCTAGTGGTAGAGCTGAAGATCATATTCCGTGAACTTTCCAATCTTCTATGCTTTCTTTCTCATTGTAAGTTAAAAGCATTAGGAGAAAAAAAAAGAGAAAACTTCTGTTAGGCCCACAAATAACTTCATAGCTTTATGTAACAATGATTTTTACCATAGCCTGTTAGACCCATACTTCCCCTGACTCTTCTCATCCCACTATGTAATAGCTTGTTTCTTTGGGCTTTAATTATAGTTGTTCAAGCAATTAATTTTAAAGCTTTGGGCTATTATTTAGCCAAATGAATTTAATTGTGTTGGGATGCTTGCTCTTTTGTTTGCATTAAGAAGGAAACATTTGAGTCATGTTGGCAGTTCAACTCAAAGAGCGACAATGTTTGTGTCCCTCCAAAATTCATACGTTGAAATTTAATCCCCAGTGTGTTGTTTTTAAGAGATAGGGCCTTAGGGAGGTGACTAAGACCTAAGGATGGAGCCTTGTAAATGAGATTAGTGCCCTTTTAAAGAGGCCTGAGGGGCCAGGTCTGGTGGTTCACACCTGTAATCCCGGCACTTTGGGAAGATGAGGTGGGTAGATCACTTGAGGCCAGGAGTTTGAGATCAGCCTGGTCAGCATGGCAAAATACCGTATGTACTAAAAATACGAAAATTAGCCGGGTGTGGTGGTGTGCACCTCTCGTCCCAGCTACTCAGAAGGCTGAGGCAGGAGAATCACTTGAAGCTGGGAGGCAGAGTTGCAGTGAGCCAGGAAGATTGCACCACTGCACTCCAGCCTGGGTGACAGCCAAACTCTGTCTCAAAATGAAAGAGCACTGAGGGAGTTTGTTTGACCCTTTTTGCCCTTCTGCCATGTGAAGATGCAGCAAGAAGTCACCATCTATAATGCAGAGAGCCCTCACCAGATACCAAATCTGCTGGACCTTGATCTTGGACTTCTAGGCTTCCAGAACCATGAGCATTTCTGTTGTTTATAAATAAACCACCTGGTCTAATGCATTTTGTTATAGAAGTCCAAATGGATTAAGACACAGTCAATTTGCATTCTGTTTCTTAAAAATCTGGTTTGTATTCTGCTTAATATTTGGATGTATGGTCTAGAGTAGCTGTCAGCATTTCCTCATAACTGAGTCCCATGGCACTTCAATACTGCCAACTTAAAATGGATAAAATGGTGCACTAGACTTACCCGGAAAACTTATGATTAAGATATTTTTCTTAAAAGAAATCCTTGTTTTTATAAGTAAGTGCATACTGAAGCAAAGGGACATCTTGTCTCCAATGTACATAAAATGATTCAAAAAAAATGTGAAGAGACAGATGTACCTATCTTAGCTTAATCTGTACTGCTATAACAGAATACCACATACTGGATAATTTATTATAAACAGAAATTTGGGTAATTTATAATGAACTGACATTTATTTGATTCATGGTTCTGGAAGCTGGGAAATCCAAGATCAAGAGGCTACATTTTCTGAGGAACTTCATGCTGGATCATAAATCATGGAAGGCATCACATGGGTGAGAGACATCAAGATGGGCTTGATTCTATAACAAACCCACTCCCACAATAACCATATTAATTATTCATGAAAGCAGAGGCCCTCGTGACGAAATCACACCCCACTAGGCCACATCTCCCAACACTGTTGCATTGGGGATTAAGGTCCCAACACATACTTTTTGGGAACACTTACAAATCATAATAATACTTATCAGAATTATAATTGATATAATTGATATACCTACATTTTTTCCTCTGTCTATATATATCTCTCTCCATATACACACATTATATACATATAAACTACATAAACATTTTATATGCACTATACACACACATGTATATGAGACAGAATATGATAAAGCAAACGTTTACATTTAGGACATTTGAAGAATACACAGGAATTCTCTGTACTATTTTTGCAGCTTTGAAGTCTGCATTTATTTCTAAGTAAATTTGAAGAAACAATTGACAGCATTAAAACTTGTATGATTGGACATCCACTTAAAGACTAGCATCCTCAAAACTTAAGAAAAATAAATAAAATTGTAAAAAATCTTTTCCACTTATATATATTTAACATTCTCAGATAAGAAGCAGCCTTTACTTAATTAGCTCTCAAAGAACAAATTCCCTGGGAAAGGAAGGTTTGAGTTAAGTCAGGTGTGTTAAATTAAAACAGAAAAGGAAGAAATCTAAATTATGTAAAGTGGAGCTATCTGTGATTCTATGGGATGTCAAAAAATTGCCCCCACTCCTTGCTTCACCCCATGGCTTCTATTTTCCAAGCCCTATGGTAGTAATTTGGCTAGAATCTTAGCAATACTTCTGCAAATTTTCCAACTGTGTCTTTTGTCCAGGCTCCCTTCACTCAAGATCTTCTGTCTCTGGTTCTCTCCAGCCACCATCCAGGGCTGAAAATATTGACCTTTAACTGAAATCCATCCTGTCTTGTATACATGGTATGTCTAATTGTAGATGTAAAGGCCTTTTTGAAGGGATTTTTAATCATTATTAAGCAGTAGCAGAGATACAGCTGTGTTTATGAGATTATGGATGTGCATACATGTGCACAAAGCGGGTCCTAAAATCACTTTCAGGCACACTGAAATGCAAAGCCAAAATGCCTATGAGTCATCTGTTACTGTTATTATCACAGACCGATTTCTCACATTTTGATGCAACTTCCTTTTTGAACATTTATTTCCTAGCAGAATAGTCACAGCTTCTTCTTTTCTAAAAGTTCATTATCTATATTAGTTTTTCGCCAAGCACATGTACAGTATTCATGAAACATTTTGCCAGATTTTAGGAGAAGTGGTTTAGGGAGTCTCCTATGAGGTCTCCAGTGGCACACAGAGAATGCGATTTGGCAGCTGCAGCCTAATTGTTCATTACACTCATGGAAGCATCAGAATTTTAGCTGATAAAAAAACAGAAGTGGTAGTTGCAGATGTAAAGTAAAATTAATGTTTATTACAATAAACTACTTACTTAAGATTTATTATTTGAAGGAAATAGGAACTGTCAAACAATATTCCACTATTATCCTGTGACCATAAGCACAATGAGACAGATATAAACAAAATTTAATTTTTAGATAATACTCATAATGGGTTAAAATAAGTTTAAGAAAGATTTATCTAAAACACTCAAAAGATAAATACTTCCTAAAATAGAAAAATGTCAAAAATTGGAAAGAAACACATCATTCAAAATAATTCTGAAATAGACAGTAAACAGTTATTTTCGATAGGTTAGATAATTAATAAAACAATAAAAATTGAACACAAACATGCATGAGTAAAAACAAAATTAGCATTTATATGGACCAATGATGCATCCAATGACATTCAGAAATAGAAATAATGTATTAAAAAGAAAGATGGAATCATTAATCCCTTTGCCCACTAGCTACATGAGCTTTGGCAAATTACTTTGACTTTCTGACACTCTGTCTCCTCATTTGTAAAAGGGAAATGAAGTGCCTTGAATGTAGCAGACACTTGGAAATGGTAACTGATATTATTAGCTAAAATAACAGTTACCGGATATCAAGAGTTTATTGTGTTCCAGGCACTTTGATGAAAGCTTCCCATGGATTATCTTATTTAGCTAGTAGGGGTTATACTGCTAGGTAATACTGAGCTCTTATAGGATGTCCGACAGAAGAGTGATAAAATTTTAAAATCTATGATAATGAGTTGCAAGAAAATCAAGGAGATTTTTCTAAGAAGATTCCTACTTCTTAGGAAAACATGTAGACAATGCATGAGTAGAGAATGAGGTTTCATTGGTTTAAGGCCCAAAATAGGAAATAAAATGATCTATTTATGGTATGATTGGAAATCAGAGAATGGCTTATCTAGAGGCAAGAGTTTAAGCATTAAAATTGTTTAAGTGTTAAAACACTTGCAGTGTAACACAAATTACTTTATTGTTATCTCAGCTTTTCTCAGTTCCATTAGATTAATTGAGAGTTGATTAGTGAAAATTGATATGCAATTATAATAATGCCCATAAATATGTCAGGATAATTACCCTTGGCAGGTCTACTTGCAAATACATTTCTTCTATTTGTAGTTTTGGTAACAACTTATTACTGACATGATTCTCACTGGCTGTAGAACAATCATGATAGATTCTTGATTCTACATTCTTCTTTTACACCAATGAAAACCCATTTCCATATAAAGACTCAAAGAAAAGATCATTACAAGAATTTCTAAGACACTTTAATGATTGTATTTTTAAAAAATTAATATTATTTCTTAAGTCATGGCCCTTAGCATTTTTTCCTTCATTTCAACCCTGGTGAATCTGATGATTATGTGCCTTGGGGAGGAATAACATGGGGAGAAATGCCAGATATAGGTGACAGGGGGATGGAGGCAGCAAACCACATTGCCATGTATGTGCCTATGCAACAATCCTTTATGATCTGCACATGTACCCCAAAACCTAAAGTACAATTAAAAAACTATGTACTCTATTTAGTCTGGTGTCCACATTGTAATGCTCACACACCAAGAATATTGCACATGATTGCATATTTATGCCTCTTATTCCTTACTGTTGACCAAAATGATATCCTGCTAAAATACTACATAAAATCTTACACATCACCATAATGATTCCTCAAAATATTGTTCTCACTTTGCCTTTTTTTTTGTTTTGTTTTTATGTTTGGCCTGCAATGCTCTTCCATTTAATTCAGTAAGTCCAATACCACCCATTTACACTTTAAGTATTCAAATGCCAGCTCCATAAAGTATTCTCCCATCTCTACAGCTCTAGTCAATGTCCTCATCCCATAAACTCCCAAGTTAATTTAAACTTCACTTAAAGCAGATAGTTCTATCTGATTTCATTGATAGTAATGTAGATCCCTTTGTTTCTTTACAAAGCTAGAAACTCTTAGGACATGAGATCCCCATGTGATGGTTATCCTTCATCACAAGAATAAATTTCTTGAGCATAGCATGTGGATGGCTAGGGCCTGGGTAGGACTGCCATGGTCAGTTTTTACTAGGCCTTGTACATAAGTGACTATCTATGTACAGACTGGTTACCTTCTTGAAATAGCTTTGTTAAGGTGGATTTTTAGCAAAATATTCAGGGATTATCTGTGTATAGTTTGTGATTTTTAATGAATTTATAGTGTTAATAAATTTATAGGCAACCATCATTACCATCCAGTTTTAGAACATTTCCACAATTCCAAAAAGTTTTCTCATGCTCATTTACAGCTAATCTGCTCCCACTCCTGGTCCTAAGCAACCGTGGATCTGTTTTCTGTTTCTATAGATTTGTGTTTTCTGGACATTTCATATAAATGGAATAACACTATCTGTAAACTTTGGGGTTTGAGTTCTCTCAACTAACATATTTTTGAGGCTCATCTGTGTTATAGGATGAATCAGTAGTTTATTTGTTTTTCATTGCTTAATCATTAACTGTTAATGGGCATTTGGATTGTTTATAGTTTTGCCTATTATGAATAATGCTGTCATAAAATTTGCAGGCAAGTCTTTTGTGGATATATGTTTCATTTCTCTTGCGTAGATTCCTAAGAGTGAAATTGCTGGCTTGTATAGTAGTGTATGTTTAACTTCCTAAAAAACTGCATAACTATTTTCCAAAGCGGCCACACCACTTTATAATCCCATCAGCAATGTATGAGCATCACAGTTACTCCACATTCTTGCCATATTTCTGTCTTTTTTAATTACAGCATCTTAAGGGAATGTAGAGTGGATTCTCATTGTGGCTTTAATTTGCATTTTCCTAATTACTAATGATGTTGAGAATATTTTCATATATTCATTACTCACATATCTTCTTTGGTGAAGAATATATTCAACTCTTTGTGCACTTTTTAACTGAATTGTTTTCTTCTTGACTGGTAAGAGTACTTTATATATTCTAGATGAAAATCCTCTATTAGCTATAATATTTGCAAATATTTTCTTCCAATCTCTAATGTGATTTTCATTTTCTTAATGGTGTCTTTTATTTTTTTTTAATTTTGAGAAGGCCCAATTTATGAATTTTTTCTTTTGTGGGTTATACGTTTCCTGTCATATGTAGACGTATTTGCCTAATCTAAGATGACAAAGATTTTCTTTTGTGATTTCTTAGAGAAATTTTGTAGTTTTAGCTGTTACATTTAGGCCTATAATCTATTTGGAGTTATTTTTTGTGTATTGTGTGGGCCCAAGTTCATAGCTTTTTTTCATACAGACATCCAACTTTGCCAGCATTCTTTGTTGAATAGACTATCCTTTCTCCATTAAATTGCCTTAGCAATTTTGTTGAAAATCAACTGACCACATAGTGGGTTATTTCAATTCTGTTCTGTTGATCTCTATGCCTATTCTTACATCAATAGCACACTCTCACAATCACTATAATTTTATAATACATTTTGAAATTAAGTAAAATAATTCCTCCAACTTTATTCTTCTTTTTCAAAATTGTTTTGGCTATTCTTGGTCTTTTATTTCAGATTATACGGATTAGATTATCAAGTTTGTACCCCAAAAAAGCCTGCTGAAATTTTGAGAGGGAATGTGTATTGAATTTATAGGTTAATTTAAGAAGGAGTGCCATTTTAACAATACTGAGGCTTCCATCTCATGAATGTGGAATGTCAATTTCTCTCCAACCTGTTAACTATTTTTTGGTGTACAAGCCTTACACTTCTGTTCTTAATTTCTTTCTAATATTCCTAAGCATTTTATTCTTTTGATGCTACCTGGAATGAAATTGGTTTCTCAATTTTATTATCAGACTGCTAATTTGTAGCATACAGAAATATGATTTAAAAAAATTTTTTATCCTGAGGCTGTGCTAAACTTACTAATTTTAGTAGTTTTTAATCTTTGTGTGTGTGTGTGTGTGTGTGTGTGTGTGTGTGTATTTTCTCATATAAGATCAGGTCATCTGTGAATAAAGACTTTCACTTTTTTCTACTCATTTAGATCTTTTTATTTCTTTTGTTCCTTTTATTACGCTAGCTGCAACCTCCAGTACAATGTTCAATAGAAGTGGTGAGAGCAGACATTCTTGTTTCTAACCTTAGGGGAAAAGCTTTTGATGTTTTATATTAAGCATGATATTGACTGTAGCTTTTTTATAGATGTCCTTTATTATTACTAGATTGAAGGAGTTCCCTTACATTCCTACTTCCTAGAGAGGTTTTATCATAAATACATGTTGGATTTAAAACAATGCTTTTCTACGTCTATGAAGATGATGCTATGAGCTGAATATTCGTGTTGCCCCAAAATTCTGATGTTTAAATTCTAATCTCCAAGGTGATGTTATTAGGATGTGGAGCCTTTGGGAAGGGATTAGGTCATAAGGACAAAACTCTCAGTAATGAGACTGTGCCCTTATAAGAGACCCCAGAGAGCTAGTTCTCCTTTCCACCATGGAAGGACACAGTGAGAAGGCAAGAGGGCACTATGAGGAGGCAGGAGCTCATCAGACACAATGTGTCCATGATGCTTCATTTGTCAACTTTCCAGGCTCCAGAATTGAGACATAAATTTCTGTTTCTTATAAGCCACTCAATTTATGGAATTTTTGTTGTAGCAGCTCAAATAGACTAAGACAGATGCTCTTGTGGTTTTTGTTCTTTAGTTTATTAATATGGTGTTTTATATTAATTTTTTGCCAAGAGGGTCTTGCTATATTGCCCAGTCTAGAATGAAGTGGCAATTCAAAGATGCAAACATAGCCCACTAGAGCCTCAAACTCCTGGCCTCATGTAATCCTCCTGCTTCAGCATCCTGAGTAGCTGGAACTACAGGTGCATACCACAGTGTCCAGATACGAATTTTTTATTTTTTAAGAGATGAGGTCTCCCTTTGTTACTCAGGCTGGACTGCAGTAGCACAATCTAAGCTCACTGCTCCTTGAACTACTGAGCTCAATTGATCTCCCTGTCTCAGCCTCCTGAGTAACTGAAACTATAGGTGTGTGCCACCGTGCCAGGCTTATTTAACTTGTTGTGTAGATAGGATCTCACCATCTTGCCCAAGCTCTTCTCAAATTCCTGGGCTCAAAGACTCCCACCTCGGCTTTCCAAAGTGCTTGGATTACAGGTGTGAGCCACTGCACCTGGCCTTTTTCAATGTAAAATCAAATTTGCATTCATGGTATATGATCTATCCTTCATATATATTGCCATATTTGGCTTGTTAATTCTTTATTGGAAATTTTTGTATATTCACAAGGGATGCTGATCTTATAATACCTTTGTCTGAATTTGTTATCAGAGTAATAACATTCTCAGAGAATAAGTGGAGAAGTGTTCTATTTTCTGAAACAGTTTGTGTATGATGGTATTATTTCTTCCTTAAATATTTCATGGATTGACACCAGTGAATCCATCCAGACCTGGGCTTCTCTTTGTGGGAAGATTTTCTTTGTGGACAGTATTAAATTTCTGTACTTGCTATGTCTGTTATGGGTTGAACTGTGTCACCCAAAAAGATATATTGAAGTTCTAACCCTCAGTCCCTCAGAATATGTTATTTCAAAAGAGGGTCACAGCAGATGTAATTCGTTAAGATGAAGTCATACTGGAGTAGGCTGGGCACTTCAACCTCTAGGACACAGGCACGTGAGAGAACAACGTATGACAGTGATGCAGGCAAAGGCCAAAGTGCGGCAGCTACAAAGCCAAGGAGCACCAAGAAAGGCCAAGGATTGCTGGAAACACCAGCAGCGGGAAAGAGACAAGAATTCTCTCCTCTACGTTTCAGAGGGAGCATGGCCCTGCCAACACTTTATCTTGAACTTCATGTCCCTAGAACTGTCAGATAATAAATTTCTGTTGTCCTAAGCCATGTAGTTTGTAATATATATATATATTTTTTACAATAACCATAGAAAATAAAGTCTCTTTGGATTTTTTAAGTCAGTTTTGACAATTTGTGTCTATCTAGGAATTTGTCCAATTCATCTGCATTGTCTAATTTATTGGCACAATGTTATTTACAGTCTCTTACAATCTTTTTAATTTTGGTTGGTAATGATGGACCTGCTTTGATTCCTAATTTTGGTCTTTTAAACTATTTTGGTCAGCTTAATATAGGCTCATTAATTTTACTGATTTTTTTCAAAAATTTTCATTTTCTCTATTTTCTGTTACTTATTTCATTCATCTGCAATATGATCATTACTTCCCCCTTTTGCTAAAGCTTTAAGTTCTTCCTCTTTTTATAGTTTTCAAGGTGGAAGTGTAGATTTGAAACTCTTTTTCTTGATGTTTAAGGAATGAATATCCTTCTGATCACTGTTTTAGCTGCAGTGTGTGACTTCAATATGTTTTCACTTTCATTCATTTCAAAATACATTCTAATTTGCTTTAGTACTTCCTCCTTGGCCGATAAGTAATCTAATTTCCAAACATCTGGGAATTTTCCAAGTTTCTTTCTATTGTCAATCCCTAATTTAATCCATTATAACTAAAGAACATACCTTGTATGATATCAATTCTTTTAAATTTATGAGATTTATGGCTTACCATAGGGCTATCCTGGAGAGTATACTTCTTAAAAAGAACATAAAATCTTCTGTCATTAAGTACAGTGGTCTACACATATCAGTTTGAGAGTCTTGCTCAAGGCTTCTATATACATAGTGATTTTCTGGCTTGTTGTTCCATACATTATTGGGAGTAGGGTACTGAAATATCAAACAACTCTTGTTTGTATATTTCTCTATTCAATTCAATCATTTTTGCTTCATGAACTTAGGGCTCTATTACTCGGTGTATATACATTTATAATTGTTATATCTTCTCAATGTATTGACCCTCTTAATCAGTATGGAATTTGTCTCTAGAAATATTTATTGTAGGCCAGTCACACTGGTTTATACCTGTAATCCCAGCACTTTGGAAGGCTGAGACATGTGGATCACCTGAGGTCAGGAGTTGGAGACCAGCCTGGCCAACATGGCTAAAACCCATCTTTACTAAAAAAAAAAAATACAAAAAATTAGCTAGGCATGGTGGTGGGCGCATGTAATCCCGGCTACTCAGGAAGCTGAGGCAAGATAATTGCTTGAAATCAGGAGGCAGAGGTTGCAATGAGTTGCAATTATGCCATCATACTCCAACCTGGGCAACAGAGAGAGACTCTGTCACAAAAAGAAAAAAAAAAGAAAATAAATACTTCCTGTCTTAAAGTCTATTTCATCTGATATTAGTATAGCCACTACAAATCTCTCATGGTTAGTGTCTGCATGGTCTACTGTTAAGTATTGTTGTTCTTATCATTATATTACATGAACAAGTTCTTACTTTTCAGTTCTTGAGTCTTATTCAATTTGCTATAAATCTTTGATCAGTCTTACATATATTTTGGTACAGTTTTGGGTGTAACAGTAATCAATATTTGCTTCATTAAAAGCAATTAGAAATTCAAACAAGCTTCTCCCTTTAAAAGATAATCCAGGTGTGTATTTGTTGCCTGGTGGTGTTGAGTGGTATTGTTGCCTGTCATCCTCTCACTTTCTGGCTGGCTTCTGAAAACTGAGAATGACACTTGTTTACCTTCCTTCCAGTTCCCGTCCTGGATCTGTGAACTGTACAAGGGTTGTTACCACAACTCCTCTGCTTATGTGCAAGCACCACATCTTAGAAACATTCATTTAAGTCAGATGACTTAATCATAGGTATTGCTGCTTTTCTGTAAGCCTTAGTAAAAGTTAAAAAATTATTTTAGACCATTAAACGTCTCACATATTACACACAATGTGCATACTGCTGCCTGGTCTCATGATTGAGAAATATACTTTTGAGCATTTAGAAATCATGGTCGTATATGGCAATGCAGTCATACATACCTTTTATGTTAAAGAATTTCTTCTGGCATTGATTCTTTGGTATTTTTAAGCCTTGCTCAGTGAAAGGATGGTGCTAACTGCTTCATATATTAATAGTTAAGATATACAGTTATTATCCAAGTGATGTTTGTCAATTTAAATGGGATATAAGCATGTTACAACATGCTCATTTCAATAAACTTAAAAAAAATCCAGTCTGCTCAACAAATCACATAGGACAAAAGAAAAGGTCATTTTTAAAAAGGTAGATTTTTTTTCTACCTGTCAAATGTCTTCTACCTCTTAAATGTCTATGAAATTTTTCACTGATAATATTTGAAACAGAACATAATTACCTAAGTATATTCTTAAATCCTATTATTTCTACATTTTAATGGAATTACTGAATTGAGACTTCTTAGTTGGTGGCTTCCTTAAAATCACCTCTGTATTTGATGCATTATGATAAAGACAAGAATATGATGCGATTTAGAAAGGTGTAGAGAGTGATGGAGAATAGAAGATACGAATAACATTAACTGAATGGATTCATATGATTGTGGATCAGAAGGATAAATGAGGACTTCTTCCTTTTGAGAAATCACAAATTTCCCCCTCTAGGGAAATATAGAAAATATCTCTAGAGACAATTTACTTTTCCCCCCATTCATTTGACTTTTCATTTCCAGAAATGCAGTTTCTCATTGTCAGCTGAGCTTTTGGAGTATATTGTTTTTCTAGGAAAGGGGTAACTGATAAGTCTTAAGGAACATACTCAATTTGCTAAGAAACTTCTTTGACACTTGAAAGTAATATTTACACCCACACCTATGCATGAGCCACATTTTCACTTACATTTCAAACTCCAGAATAAATATTTCTATAAGAGTTTCAATACACAATGGCAAAAGATAAACTCTTCCGGTTTAGGCAGTTTTTGTTTCAGCAGACTACACAGCTGCTGCAACTTCCAATAAACAAACAGCAACACTAAACCACCTGTACTCGGATTCAGCCTTAGAAAAACAGCATCTTTACCTGATCAGAAAATTCCATACCAAATAAGAAGACAGTTTTTGGTGTTTTTCCTTTTTTTTTTTTTTTTTCCCGGATTCTCACTCTGTCGCCCAGGCTGGAGTGCGGTGGAAGGATCTCAGCTCACTGCAACCTCTGCCTCCAGGGTTCAAGCGATTCTCCTGCCTCAGCCTCCAGATTAGTTGAGATTACAGGAGTGCACCATCATACCTGGCTAATTTTTGTATTTGTAGTAGAGACTGGGTTTCTCATGTTGGCCAGGTTGTTTTTGAACTTCTGACCTCAGGTGATCCGCCTGTCTCGGCTCCCAAAGTGCTGGGATCACAGGCGTGAGCCACTGCATTCGGTCTGTTGTTGTTTAAATAGAGACAAGGTCTCACTGCTATTCCAGGCTGGTCTTAAACTCCAGAGCTCAGGCGAGCCTCCTGCCTCGACCTCCCAACGTGTGGGGATTACAGGTGTGAGTAACCGCGCCCGCTGTAGGATAGTTTTTATATATCTTATGAAATAAATATAGACAGCACTTGCAACATTTAACTTAGCCTGACTCCTACAACTGAACATAAAACTTGCTCCCGAGTAGCAAACCATTAAAATTGTATCAAATGCTCTATTAATCAAAATTCTAAGAACTTTAATACGAAACACCTAAAGCCCTCAAAATGGGCAAACGCTGCGTGGTGCAGTTCCAGACCCAAGCTTCTGGGAGTGAAAGGTGCACCCCGCGAGCTTGCCCTGCTGGCGGGCTCTGGGACTCTGCAATAAGCCGCCCTCCCGCGGCCTGCAGACAGCTCCTGAAGCGGGAGCGTGTCCTTGCCAACCTCCGCCTCACAGGCGCTCCGGGCAGCAGCTCCCCGGTCTGCCGCCGCGCTGGGGCCGGGAACGACGGAGCTTCCCGGCAGAGATCCCGGGCAGAGGCGCCCCCCGGAGCAGGCGGCCGGGACCCACTCGCCGCTTCTCCCCTCTTTGCCGTGTCCCTCGAGCGCAGGTCGCTGGTCTGCTTTACGTGTGGTAAGCCGCCAGTGGCTATTTATGGCAGTCAGGAATATTATTATCCACATTTCACACGGAGCTCAGAGGACGGGACGACGGTCCACGCTCTCCCTACCGCGCTCCGCCGCGGTCTTGGCTTGCTGTGCCCTCGCGGCCCCTGTTGGACCGCTGCAGCCCCACGCGGTCCGCAGACGGCAGAACGCGGGCGCGCACCACTGGGCATGCGCTGCGGCCGAGCCTTCCGCTTGAAAGCCCTCCCCTCCCGCACCTGGCCCGCAGTGACCCGGAGCGCCGGGGATCCGGAACGTGCGTAATGACGCACGTGCACGCAAAGACGTGGGGACGCAGGCTGGTCGTAGAGAGCGTGAGTTTCCGCGTCGGCGTGGTCCCGCTCCCGTCGTCGGTTCTGCGCGGCGTCTCTCGCCGTTCCCCGGGGCTGCGGCCGCCGGCGGCCGGGCGGGGGCTGCTGGGCGGAGGTCGGCGCCTCCCGGGGAGCCAGGGCGAGGGAGGCGTTGCGGGGATGGAGGTACAGCCTCCCGGTCCCGGGCAAGTCCGAGAGCTAGGAGGGGGTTTCCTGGGCAGCTCCACCCGGGGTCCGGTCGACGTTGCCCGATCTCCGCCGGCCCGCTCGGGAACGACGTCCTCACACTCGGAGGAAGGGGTTGGCTCGGAGCCAGTGTAAAGGGCTCCTTTTGAAAGCAGGAAGTTTGAGGTGACGTTGCATCAGCAGCACAGCCTGCAGTTTCAGGTGCCCTCGGGGCAACTTTCGGTTTCTCAGAACAAGCCTAACCCTCACCGCAGTAATTCGGGGACAAAAAGCCAACCAAAGTAAACCCTTTCTGCCCAGACCCTAAAAACCTTTGGATAGACCTTTGCAAGAAACGGATCACAGGCTTATTTGTTTTTCCAAACTGAGCGTAATCTCTCTTTAGACTAAAAGTTACTGTCAAAATGAATGATTGCCTGCTTAGTTATGATTCAGTTATCGAGGTGTTTAGGTTTCTTTGCAGTACACCCAGACGTTTTTCCCCCCTTTGAAATTACTTGTTAGAAGTCTTTGATTTCTCTCAGTTGTGTGTCTTCGGGGATGGTTCTAATAAACTTTAAAGGCTTCTGATTTGCTGCGGGCCTGGCATCGCTGTGGAAAACAAACACTCTTTCCAAGGAGAATAGAAGTGCTTTGGTTTTTAAATAGTCCCGGGACTCTAGCATCAGCATCACTTGGGAACTTCTTGGAAATGCACATTTTGGGGTCTTACCCCAAACTTACTGAATCAAAAATATATTTTAACAAGGCTTTCGGTTGCCTGGATGCTAAAGTTTGAGAATTACTGGTGTAGTGATAACACCCATTGTGGAGTCACATATAATGGAATTTGAATTGAAGTAATTCCTAGGTGGAGAAACTTGGACATGTTACCGTATAGCGCTGTAATATGAAAATGCAAGAAAAATGTTTAATGCTTAGTATTTTGTTTACTGCAGAGTTCTCAGCTCTGTGTAGTCAAGGTTGTTGGATGCAGGATGTTGGAAGTTATAGCAGTACATACTCTTATAGTATTTTTAAGAATAGCGTTAGTATTCATGTTGAAGAGTAGTTTTTGATTCTTTGACCCTCTGATCTCTTCAGTTTTATTTATTTATTTGGAGACAGTCTCCCACTGCCGACCAGGCTGGAGAGCAAAGGCGCGATCTCAACTCACTGCAACATCTGCCTCCTGGGTACAAGCGATTCTCCTGCCTCAGCCTCCCGAGTAGCTGGGATTACAGGCGTGCACCACCACGCCGGGCTAATTTTTGTATTTTTAGTAGAGACAGGGTTTCACCATGTTTGCCAGTCTGGTCTCGAACTCCTGAACTCAGATGATCTCCATGCCTCGTCTTCAGTTTAATTTTACCTTCTTTTGACCCGGAATTTGGTAAAGACCAGTTGAGAAGTATTTTATCTTAGTGACTTGTAAGCAAAAGCCAAGGCCGAAGATGTTTGTATTCTTATCTTTGTTTCCCATATGTCACACAGCTCCGCGGTAGCGAGCACGGTATCATGTCTCTCTAGATAGCTCCATTTGCAGGAAGGATCACAGGAGTGCCCTTAACCTGCTGTGTTTTTTGGATGTAGTGTTTTCTTACAACTTTACCTTTTTCAGGGGCTCAGTGTAGGGGAAGAAATATTCAGGATTTAGGGCAGCTGCTCTAAAGGCTAGGTTCATTGCAATGTTGAGAAGGTCAGTGCGAAACCATGGCCTACACGTGATTTTCATTAGAACACACTGTCCCCAAGGCTACACCAGGGCTCCTGGATATTGAGAGAGTTTTCACATAAACATGAGTCACTTTGGATGGATTATTACTTTTGCAAATAATTTCATTAGCTTTGACACCAAACTGGCACTGTCTCATCATGAAATGTTTATTTTTCAAAGGCCTCAAATATGTTTTTGTTCTCCTTATCAGAGAGGCAAATCTCTATCTGTGGTTTTGGGTCAGACAGGCCCTGCTCTGAATCTTGCCTTTGCTACTTAGTAATTGTTTCCATTAGACAAATTAACGCCCTTCCCACTTTAATTTCTCCTGTAAAGTAGGAGTCATAGGATGTGCTGCGTCAGACCATTGAATTAAATGAAATAATGCATAAAACATGTCCGCCTTGTTTTAGGCCTAGAGGCTCAGTCAATGTTGCATGTCGGACAAGGGGAAAAAATGGTGTTTATCACCCCAAACCTAACTTTATGCCATTCAGTTTATAATATTTTTATAAATGAGGTAATTTTATTACTTAACTCCACTGATTTTAACCATAAAAGATGAAGAGTCAAAACTTTAACGTTATTGTGAATGAGGAAAAACAAACACCTGAAAATGTTACAACTTTAACATGGAAAAAATCCCAATCTTGAGTCTTATCGCTGTAACAGAGCAACTTCTATAAATTGTTTTGGATGTTTATGGGAAGGTAAATATCCAAAGGTCAGGGGATGAGTAATAAAGTACCTTCTGTTAATGAGGACAGTCAGCTAGAGAAGGGGACACTGTTACAGAAAATGAGAACTCATTGAAGGTATGTGCTAAAGGATAAGAAAATGCAGTTAGCCCTGAAATTGCTAATATTTTTTAAAAACACAAATGCTTAATGATAGCAAAGTGAAAATTTTCACATTCCATTTTAATTAAGTGATAACATCTATTACATGTATTTTTGTGTGCCTATATTGCATATTAATGTCTGAGCACAGAAAATACTTGGAAGAACTCATACTAAGTCATAATTTTGTTTACTTGTCAATGTGTTAGAATACGGGGGTGGGGGGGGACCAAGTATAAAATGAAACAATCTATACATTTATGTAAAGTTAGATAAATACATTTATAAGTAAAAGTTCTTTAAAAACTATTAAAAACAGAAGTGATTCTTTAAAAGGTAGATTTCCTTTTATGTTGCAGTTATAGTCATGTAAATAGTGGTCCTCATGTCTTTTTTCAACAGGGAGCCTCTTAATCTTATCTGTAAACCACAGGAGCTGAGGAACATGAAACTCTGTGGTGAAATAGAAATCCTCAGGGCATGCGCTATGCCTAAAAAGTAATGGCATTAAGAATTCTGGTGAGTGGGATTCACAAACTTGTTCTGAAGACAGTTTCCAAGGTTGGCAGCCATGTCACCATATGAATGGCTTCTCATACAGGGGAGTGAGTCATTATCGAGAAAACAAAAATCTACCTGACCCATACTTTACAAAGTAGGATTCTGTGCACTTTTTTGAGGAATTAGCTTAAAAAAAAATCCCTCCAAGTTGTGACAACTCTATCACTATTGAAAGCTATTTGGTATTTTAACTGACTGTTATTTAGGATTGCAGATGACTCAGGGAAAAAGAAACAAGAAGTCAAGGGAAATGTATTTTACTTGTGTTTATAGCCCTATCATTTTTTTGTTGTGTGAAAGCAACTACTTTATATGGTAAAGTGCTTTTTTAGAGAGTTAATTTTTAGTTAATAATGAGCCTTCATAAGAAAAATAATTTCAAATGCTAAGTATTTGTTACATTGTTATTAATAGTGGTAGTTAGTGATATTATATTGTCTTTTTCACACATTGAAGAGGGTTTCCTGGTGACAGCTGGAGTGTGGGGGAGGGGTAGTCACTTTCAATCAACCAGCTGCTTTGTGCAGTATCATGATGGTGATATTTCAAAGCCCATAGATAATTTTGGCTATATTCAGGAAAGAAAATCAGATTTTTGGGAAGCAACGGATAGTGTGCAAGAGCCCTTTGGGATCTAGATGATAGCCAACTAACATTCAGGTTTGCATGTTGAGGTTATTTACCGTCTAGTTTCTTCGACGTTGTTACCTGCACCTCATAAACACAGCAATAAAGTCTAGTTCTAATGGCAAGAAAGGCTACTGTAAGGAGAGGAAAGGAGAGTGAAAAACGGTGGCACAACACACTATTTCATTTATTCTTGACAGTGATTCTAGGCTGTAAGTGGAATTTTTTTCCGTCTATAGATAAAGAAACAGAAGCTCAGCAGTACCAATTACATGATTTGTCCAACGCCACATGCTAGTACATGATGGCATCCATATTTGACCCCAGATCTTTTGACATTAGCTCCAGGAATGTTGTCATTACACCAACAGCTGTTTCTCTAGGTGTTAACTTGCCTGTGCATTTTTTAATGCAAAATCACAGTATCAGGATAGCAATGGATGAAATAAATATAAATGTTACTTACACTGACTTCGGTTTTATAAGTAATATGTAGGGTGTGTTTGTGCACTTGTGTGTGTGTATGTGTGTTTTGGCAACTGCATTTCATTTGGGTTTTTTTCCCTTGAATTAAAAGTCTCTTGGACAATACTGGGAAAAATATTCACTACCTTTTAAAAAATATTACCAATACCAGCAGTTTTGCAATTATGTGTGTTGTAATAATTCAGTTATGATTCTAAATTTGAACAATTGTAGGAATGAATTTTGTGCACACTGCCCATGTAGTTCCCTCATCTCAACATATTGAAATTTTTTTTTCTTTCAAGGCATATTCATTTTTTATTTAATTTTTTTGAGACAGGGCCTTACTCTGTTACCCAGGTTGGACTGCAGTGGTTTGATCTTGACCCACTGTAGCCGAGACCTCCTGGGCTCAGTTGATCCTCCCACTTCAGCCTCCTGAGTAGCTGGGACTACAGACATGCATTACGACACCCAACTATTTTTTTTTTCTTCAACTTTTAAGTTCAAGGGTACATGTGTAAGATGTGCAGGTTTGTTGCATAGGTAAACATGTGCCACTATAGTTTGCTGCATAGATCATTCTGTCACCTAGGTATCAAGCACTGCATCCATTAGCTATTGTTCCTGATGCTCTCCCTGCCTACCCCACCCCTCTGGCAGGTCCCAGTGTGTGGTGTTCCCCCACCATGTATCCATGTGTTCTCATCATTTAGTTTCCAGTCGTAAGTAAGAAAATGCAGTGTTTGGTTTTCTGTTCTCATGTTAGTTTGCTGAGGATAATGGCTTCCAGCTCTATCCATGCCCCTGCAAAGGACATGATTTCATTCCTTTTTATGGCTGCACAGTATTCTCTATGTACCACATTTTCTCCATCTGTCATTGATGGGCATTTAGGTTGATTCCATGTTTTTGCTATTGTGAATAGTGCTGCACTGAACATGCATATGCATGTATCTTTATAATAGAATGATTTCTATTACTTTGGCTATTTACCCAGTAATGGGAATACTGAGTAAAATGGTATTCCTACCTCTAGGTCTTTGAGGAATCGCCAGGCTGTCTTCCACAATGGTTGAACTAACTTACACTCCCACCGTCAGTGCAGTAGCATTCCTTTTTTCTCTGCAACCTCAACAGCATCTGTTGTTTTTTGAGTTTTTTATAGTAGCCATTCCAACTGGTATGAGATAGTATCTCATTGTGGTTTTGATTTGCATATCTGTAATGATCAGTGATGTTGAGCTTTTTTTCATTGGTTGCATGTGTGTTTTCTTTTGCAAAGTGTCTGTTCATGTCCTTTGCCCCACTTTTTAATGGGCCTGTTTTATTCTTCTAAATTTGTTTAAGTTCCTTGAAGATGCTGGATATTAAACCTTTGTCAGATGGATAGATTGTACAGATTTTCTCCCATTCTGTAGGTTGTCTGTTCACTCTGATGATTGTTTGGCTGTGCAGAAGCTCTTTAGTTTAATCATGTTTCATTTCTCAATTTTTACTTTTGTTGCAGTTGCTTTCGATGTTTTTGTCATGAAATCTTTGCCCATGCCTATGTCCTAAATGGTATCGCCTATATTTTCTTCTAAGGTTTTTATAGTTTTAGGTTTGACATTTAAGTCTTTAATTCATCTTGAATTAATTTTTGTATGTAGTGAAAGGAAGAGTTCTAGTTTCGATTTTCTGCATATGGCTAGCCATTTTCCCCAGTACTATTTATTAGATAATCCTTTATTGCTTGTTTTGGCTAGATTTGTCAAGGATCAGATAATTTTAGGTGTGCAGTCTTATTTCTGAGTTCTCTATTCTGTTCCATCAGTCTATGTGTCTGTTCTTATACCAGTACCATGCTGTTTTGATTACTGTAGCCTTTTAGTATAGTTTGAAGTCTGGTAGTGTGATGTCTCCAGCTTTGTTCTTTTTGCTTAGAATTGTCTTGGTTACTTGGGCTCTTTTTGATTCCATAAAATAATTTTTTTTCTAATTTTGTGAAGAATGTCTTCTGTGTTGCACCCCAGTGATGAAGCCAACTTGATCATAGTAGATAAGTTTTTTGATGTGCTGCTGGATTCAGTTCGCCAGTATTTTATTGAGGATTTTTGCATTGATGTTCATCAAGGATATTGGCCTCAAGTTTTCTTTTTTGGTGGTGTGTCTCTGCCAGGTTTTGGTATCAGGATAATGCTGGCTTCAGAGAAGGAAGGAATTAGGGAGGAATTAGAAAGTTTAATGGGAATAGCATTGAATCTATCGATTACTTTGGGCAGTATGGCCATTTTGACAGTATTGATTCTTCCTGTTCATGAGCATGGAATGTTTTTCCATTTGTTTGTGTCCTCTCTGATTTCTTTGAGCAGTGGTTTGTAGTTCTCCTTGAAGAGGTCTTTCACTTCCTTGTTGGCTGTATTCCTAGGTATTTTATTTTTGTAGCAATTGTGAATGGGAGTTCATTCATGATTTGGCTCTCTGCTTGCCTGGTGTTGGTATATAGGAATGCTGGCATTTTTTGCACGTCGATTTTGTATCCTGACTTTGCTGAAGTTGCTTATCAGCTTAAGAAGCTTTTGGACTGAGATGATGGGATTTTCTAGATAAAGGATCATATCATAAGCAGACAAAGATAATTTCGTCTCCTCTCCTCCTGTTAGAATACCCTTTATTTCCTTCTCTTTTCTGACTGCCCTGGCCAGAACTTCCAATACTGTGTTGAGTAGGAGTGCTGAGAGAGGGCATCCTTGTCTTGTGCTGGTTTTCAAGGGGAGTGCTTTTGCCCATTCAGTATTATATTGGCTAAGGGTTTGTCATATATGGCTCTTATTATTTTGAAGTATGTGCCTTTAACACCTAGTTTATTGAGAGTTTTTAGCATGAAGGAATGTTGAACTTTATCGAAGGCCTTTTCTGCATCAATGAGATAATCGTGATTTTTGTCTTTGGTTCTGTTTATGTGATGAATCACATTTATTGACTGGTGTGTGTTGAACCAACCTTGCACCTGGGTGATGAAGCCAACTTGATCATGGTGGGTAAGCTTTTTGATGTGCTGCTAGATTTAGTTTGCCAGTATTTTATTGAGGATTTTTGCATTGATATCAAGGATATTGGCCTGAAGTTTTTTTTGTTGTTGTTGTATTTCTGCCAAGTTTTGGTATCAGGATAATGCTGGCTTCATAGAAGGAGTTAGGGAGGAGTACTTCCTTTCAATTGTTTGGAATAGTTTCAGTAGAAATTGTAACTGCTGTTCTTTGTACCTTGGTAGAATTCAACTGTGAATCCGTCTGGTCCTGGACTTTCTTTGGTTGGCAGCTATTTGTTACTATTTCAATTTCAGAACTCATTACTAGTCTATTCAGGGATTCAGTTTCTTCCTGGTTCAGTCTTGGGAGGGTGTATCAATCCAGGAATTTAGCCATTTTCTCTAGATTTTCTAGTTTATGTGCATAAAGGTTAGTAGCTAAGTGAGCTCTTAGGGTTTGGGCAGATTTGGTAGATGTGGAAAACTCTTCAAAGTCATGCTCTGAGAACCAGCTCCAAAAGTTGTTGGTCACATAGTTTCTCAGCACAAGTTTTAAATTCCAGAGGGAGAGTTATTATTCCAACTTTGGTCACTATCACCTGGGATCAGTATTAGAAATGCCACCCTTGATTAATAGCTACCCCACCCCTACCCAAAGACCACATCCAATGATAGTGGGAGACAGATTCTTGTTAGTGTTGATGCTGTGCAGGCAAAAAGTCCTAAGCTGTTACCTATCACCTAATAATTTGTGGACATCCCGTGTGGTTTGTGGTAACATAACATGTATTTGAAGCATGGCATGCTTTCCCCCCTTTTCACTGGTTATTGTGCAGGGACAACTTGAGTTACATAAATAATTCACAAACAGTTCTTATACAGAGATTAATTTAAATCAGAGCAGGTAGTGGTGGTAGCTCTGATTTTTTCATTGACGTTAGGTAGACAAAGAAATAGTGCAGAGTAAACCTGAGAATGAAACCACTTAAATCTTCTTGAAGGAGCAATCATGGGATGCTGGCATTGCCGTTCCCTGCATGCCTCCTGGTTTAAAAGCCTAGGTCTGAAGGGCTGTCAGTTGGAGAACTTTAATGAGCCCTCATTACACTAAACTTTGTGGTTTCTGAGAGAAGAAGCTGGTTTATGATTGATACTGGAAATCATAAATGGTGATGGGTCAGAATTGGAGTTGGCACTAATTTACCTAGCAGTGGGGCAAAATTTAAGATCATATACAAAATCTAGTAGTTTCATTTTTTAGCTGTTATTTTTTATGTATAAATATAGTCTAATCATTTCTGTTAATACTATATAACACTTTTAAAAGGTGGAGAAAGAATTTTGCCAACTGACACTTTTTTTTTTTTCCCTAAAATGGAGGCTCATTAAATTCTCAAATTTCAGAGAATATTGACAGAGATCTTGATTTGAGGTTTTACATAAAATTTATTTTAATGAAAAAATAATATCTGCTTTCAGGTTTCTTCTCAGTATTTGTTATACTTTAAAAAAATGTATGTGTAATTTAATCATATGATGCAGTTTTAAAAAAATGTAGGGTCACAGAAAGTCTTGGAAAATGCTAATTAGTTACTATGTTATCAAAAACAGCTTAAAACTATTTTAAGCCTAAATTTATTTGTTTATATGGGCAAAACCACTGTCATGTAACAATTTGTGATTTTGTATGTGTGTGTACACACACACACACACACTCACACTCCCATTTAATCCTCATGAAACCAAATGAGCCTATGTTACCTTCTTTTACAAGTGAGACTCTGAAGGTTAACTTTCCTAATGGCACATGGCTGGTGTATGGTAGAACCAAGGACCATACCTTTAACTGCTGTCCTTTACCGCATATGTTAATATTGCTACCCCATATATAATTTTGACAAAAAGCACTGGGACATTTCTTTTCCCCCAAAGCCCATCTCTTTACTCTCAGTTCCCTGACACCTGCTTTATGCTCTGAAACTGTTAAAATGTGTTGTATTATCCATCATCTTGTGCTTCTGTTTGCTGTGAATGTGGCAACAGCTCCTGTATTGCAGCATTGTGCCCTGTGAAGCTGCTTGTCCTTTATGTCTTAGAGCAGGCTGACAGCCTTTCATGTGGAGTTCAAGATTGCTTTCCATTTAACAAAGCTCAGTGTTGCTTTCTAGGTGAAAAATAATTAAATGCTTTTAAAGATATATTTGATTAACAGGAAGCTGATCTGTGTAAATTAATTATAACTGTAATGATGTCATAGCCTTGTCTTTTGTTATTAACCAGGTAATTGACCAGAAGTTTAGAAGCTTATTGTAACTGACAGTTAGTAGTTTGACCTTGTATGCTGTCTGGAGGTGAAACATGCACAATGAATGTAAATGCAGTTTGTTCATTGAGCTGCATGTGTTGTCAGAACATCTGATCTTGGGTTCTTGTTTTTATTCTTCTGTTACCTCTTTGTTGAAATTGGTGGTCAGGATGATATACTCATAGTGAATACTATACTTATTTCTTTTACTGAAAGCATCTGGCCAAGCACAAATGTTGCTTGTGTCCTTGGATAATTATAATCAGACATGAAACCTTGGCACATTTAAGACATTTAGGGCATACAGTCAAGTAAACAAATGCCAAAATTAAATTAATCTTCTTTTTAAAGTCTGTATGAAGGAGAGTAAAGCAACTTTGATAGAGAAATCAGAAAAGGAAAAACAGAAGCATAGTTGATAGCGAATTTATCCCCTCTCATTCTAATTTGTCTAAGAAAATAAAACCATGTGATATTTTGAATATTTGAATAGTGAGAACTTCTAACTTTGGTATTTTTGATTAAAGAATGGAAGTGTAGTCCAGGCATGGTGGCTTGTACTTTGGTAATTGCAGCACTTTGGGAGGCCAAGGTGGGTGGATTACCTGAGGTCAGGAGTTCAAGACCAGCCTGGCCAACATGGTGAAACCCTATCCCTACTAAAACTACAAAAATTAGGTAGGCGTGGTGGTGAGTGCCTGTAGTCCCAGCTACTTGGGAGGCTGAAGCAGGAGAATCGCTTGAACCTGTGAGGCAGAGGTTGCAGTGAGCTGAGATTGCGCTATTGCACTCTAGCCTGGGCAACAAGAGCAAAACTCCTTCTCAAAAAAAGAATGGAAATGTAAGAGTAATCATGGAGAACATGGAGTAGAAGTGGGATAATAATGTTTGACAACCAGCCATTATTAAATGTTTAAAAAATATGTAAGTACTATGTATGCAAGTAAATACGGCATTTTACCTTCAAAAGTCCTGACCTTTGCTTGTGGAAGTAGTTCTCAGGATTGTAGCTTATGAATTTTTGTCAAGTAGTGGAAGGAGGGTTATATGAAATTGGATAGAAAGTTGCAACTGCACATGTGGATAGTTCTAGCTCATAATGTACTCCGTGAGCTGGGGAACTGATAGATGTTTGAAATGTATAAAATTGCTCGTTTTGTTAATTTCTGTGCAGTTTGCTTCAGCTGGTTGCAGTTTTCTGCATGCATCAAATGTGGAATTTGTACTTTGCTCAAATTATTCCTTAATATACAACCTGCATTTGAGCAATTTTTTTCATTTCAAAACAAGCATTATAGCAGAGCAGAATGGAGCATACTAATTACTTCTACTTCCCTAAACATTATTGTATTCTATGTCTCTGTGGTAATAGCATATCATGCAATTTTCTTCAAATCCCTTTCTTTTATCCACTTTTTATCTTTCAAAGCCTGGCTCGGGTGAGGAGACAGGGAATTCCCTAAGGTCTTCTCTGAATTAGACCAACTTAACATTTTCTGTATTGACATATATTTTTACGTTATTTGCCCATTTCCAAAAAGTATCTGTTTTAGATGACATTAAATTGTAGTAAAGATTGTAGTAAAGAAAGAAAACAACAAACCTTGGAAGTCGTCATCTGTCACAGTAAAAAAAAAGTTGGACAAACTGAAAATCAAATACTTTTCTTAGGTCCATCAGGTAATTGAGGTCACAAGTCAAATCACCACCCTGAAATCAGGAGAAAGACTAATATAAAAAAATCAGCCAAGATCAACTTACTGGAAGCCACTAAAGGCAGTAACTAGTAGGGACACTTAAATGGTAATTTTGATGAGTTGCTGGAGTCTGAGTATAGACTAGCTTGAGAATTAAGAACTCTTTTCTGTAGGCAAACCAGACCACAATTTCATATTAAGGACAGTCTCGGGAGTGAGATTATTTTTATTAAAATCCCTGCTTATCTATGAAATGGTTAATAGCAATATCTATTTTATGAAGTTTAGAGATTGAATAGGGTAATTATATAAAGTTTGAGAGCAGTGCTACTACAGATTAGCTAGAAATGTGGTTGTATGTCACTTTGGCTGGTGGTTTGACTTTTCCTTTTGTATTTTAGAATAACTATAAATCAGTAGCAAAATGGGATTTCTTTTTCAGTCATTAAAAAAATAGCTGTGATTTATTGAATGATTACTGCATGCCTGGCATTCTAAGAATTTCAGTGCTTGAAGTTACTTAGTTTGTTTAAGAACTTTAGGATCATATTTAGCTATTATTATTACTCCATTTTACATGGTGGGAAACTGAGGCTTAGATTAAGTGACATGGGCAAGGCCACATAGCTCTTAATGCTAAAGCCAGTCAGTAGGACCAATTTAGGTTCAAGAGTGTGTGCTCTCAAACTCCAAGGTATAAGGAAGACACACCATTTGTAAGAGATGATGAAGGTTCCCTGGTGATACCCTGTTGACACCAGTGGAACGAACCTATGTGCAGGAAGCATTTGGGAGGTTAGTGAGCACTGGCATGGGCACGGAGCCTGTCAGGAGGGAGGCAGGTCAGGAGCTGGCTTTGAGGATTGGGAAGGAATTGAATGGGCTGATCTCTATCAGGTGTGTGTCTCAGGCTAGGGTGTGATGGTAGCGTTGCTCTCAGGCTCTGCTCACATCATCTTGCCCTTTTAAGGGACATTCCAGCAGGCTTTTAGCCTCCAGATTCTACATTTCTTTGACCAAGTGCTTTCTCTGGCCCCTGATGTCCTCTTTGCCTTCTCTGGCAATGCAGAAATGCCAGAGATTCAGGGCAGACTCCCTTGCCCTGTGGGTATAGCACTGAGGCATAGCTGTATCTGTACTAGCTTTCAGAGTTCCCCAGTGAGATTAAGCTCTGGTTATTCACAGTGACAGCTCTTTTGAGAATATGTATATATATGTATGTTTACTCTCTGTCTCTCTTTCTCTCTCCGTGTGTGTGTGTGTGTGTGTGTGTGTGTGTGTGTATTAATTTTTTTATTTTTTACATTTTATCATCCCTGTCTTACTTCCCTACTCCTCAGTCAGTGTATTGGTCACCTCTCAAATGACTTTCACAGGGACCCTTGTCTCAGAGTCTGCTTCTTGGGGAAGACTAGACTAAGACAGTAATGCACAATAATAATATCAACAACAAAGAGCTGCATTTGTTAAGAGCATGCTAAATGAATCTCTACTGACCTGTTTTACAGATTGGGAAACAAGACGTGGGTTCATGAGGTAATTTGCTCAAGGTAACTAACACAATAAATAGACTAGCCAAGTAGTCTTGAGTCAAGAATGGTTTGATTTTAGTCAGCCATCTTAACCACCTCTTGGCACTGAGCAAACACCTAAAGACAAACATGATTTGACTGGGAAAGTAGTCGTAGGAGTGTAATAGAAAATAAGGTTAAGTACTCAGTGTTTTAAGTTTAATTTCTGTGGTTTCAGAGAAGTCTTTTAGCAAGGGTTCTCTATCCTGCCATTACAACAGTGTACAAAGGGTTTCATTCTTTTAAAATTGCTTGGGATGGATTTAAGAAATTAGAATAACCCTAGTTAATCTGGAGTTTTGAATTTGTTTTTCTCAGTTGGGAAAATACAGAGAGCAGCAAAACCTCCCTGCCCTTCTAAGGTGGTGTCATCCTGCTCTTGAATGTGGACATGCAGGATCCTAGGTGGGGTCTATAGGGAAGATGACCTTACACTATCCCCCTTTCCAGAAGTTTTAATCCAAAACAGGGTGATTTTTAAGAGGCTCTGTGCCCATGCATGATTTTCTGAGGTCCCTTATAGATTCCAGTGAGATTTTGTGAAATCCACCCAGCAAATGGGCAATAGTAAATGGATAAAAGTGTTTGTGTGCATAAAAGGACTCCTATCTGCTACAGAATCTTCTATGAGACTTCTTTGGTGACCATGAGAAAAGGAAAGCTGAGGTAGTTCGGTGCAGCTCTTACGTGTGTTTTTCTAAATCTACATCCTTAATCACCCAAGGGGGTTGAAGCATTGTCTCCCCTCTGCTTATGTTCAGGAAATAAAGCAACTTAACCCCTTTGAAAAAAGTTACAATAAGTGTGCCCTATGCCTTTTTTTAAAAAAATCTTTTTTTCTGAGCCTAATAACTCTGCCTCACCTGTGGAAGATGGTCAGTATGTTATTTGTTTTGGGTCCCAGTGATGACCTTGTTAACATTTAGCCTCTTCCAGGAAGGAAGAAGCTAAACTTTTTTCCATCAGGGAGAATTGATAAATTCCTCTCCGTTTCTCTCTCTGTGTTTCCATGTCTCTTTCTCCGTCTATGTCTCTACATTTGAGGCGGGGTGTCTTGTGGGTTCCAAACACATATCCCCAAATGCAGAAACTTAGATGGAGAAAGATTTTCAATCTTAAGACTAGCATTAGACTTTCTGAACTCTGTGTGTGGCAGAGCAACTTGATGATCCAACTGAGCCTAAATAAACCAGTTGTTCAGGAGGTTGATGACCTTGGGTATCTGAGACCACAAAATTAGGAGACGAGTCAGGATAAGAAGAACCAGGATAGCTGGCAAAAGTAGAGGTGGAAGCATCACCTCTCTGGGGAATAGGCCCTCCAGTTATTTTCTATTGTGTTAGCTTTTTTTAACCTCAAGTTTCCAAATTGCCTGGGGATCCCCTGCACCTTGCTCACCACTACCAAAGTTTCATCTTTTCCGCTCACTTTGACAAAAGTCCCTAGTCCCTTGGAATGAATGAACTGTGACTCTTATGCCTCCACTCTGCAATTTAGTTAAAGTGACACGTGAGCCTTTTTGCTGTTGTTGAAAGTAGTTTAGAGCATTTCATAAATTTGCAGTTCCCTTCCTCAGCCTTTTGCCTTTACCTGAAACCAACACATATTTAGTTCCTTTGGACTTTTTACCCTCAGCAGCCAGTCTTCAGTGTAGGAAAGCTGGGTGTTTGTTGTGGCAGTGCTGGCGGCTTTTGTTGGCTTGTTTTATCTTTTAGTACTTCAGCTGGTCTCTCCTCTTCCTCAGTGGCAAGGCCAGTGCAGTTGCTGAAGTCTTCTGTTTCGCCATGTGTACTTTCTACCCTGCCATATTTCCTCTTCAGTGAAATTGATCTCACCTTTCCATAAACACCCTGAATCAATCTTACTGCTGCTGGAATTTCATTGAATCCCTAGGATTGAACTGATATCAAGTCCTGACTTGACAGTTTCTTTTGGTGATTCTATTTATTGCCTTGGACATGCATTTCTGTGGCTTAGAATAGATGGTTTTATCATTTGAAATTACTTTGCCATAGTTAATGTAAACTTCCCTTTTATAGCTGCCACCTTAGTTTTGTCACAATAATTTTTGTGTTTACAAAAATAAATTTTATAAAAATATCGGTGTTCAATGGCTCCAGAAATTCTGGTGACTCTAGAATGCCTAAAGTGATGGTATAAGGATGTGGAGCCTTTGGGAAGTTATTAGATCATGAGAGTGGACCCCTCATGAACTGGATTAGTATGCTTATGAAAGGGACCCCAGAGGCCAGGTGCCTTGGCTCATGCCTTTAATCCCAGCACTCTAGGAGGCCAAGGTAGGTGGATCACCTTAGATCAGGAGTTCATGACCAGCCTGGCCAACCATGGTGAAGCCCCATCTCTACTGAAAATTCAAACAATTAGCCAGGTATGGTGGTAGGCGCCTGAAATCTGAGCTACTCGAGATGCTAAGGCAGGAGAATCACTTGAATTCGGAAGGTGGACGTTAACAGTGAGGTGAGATTGTGCCATTGCCCTCCCGCCTGGGCAACAAAGGCAAAACTCCATCTCAAAACAAAAACAAAAAAGGTGGGGGGACTCCAGAGAGCGGTCTTGCTCTCTTTCTACCATGTGAACATATGACAAAAGCAGTTCACAATCCGTAAGAGGACCCTCACCAGAACCCAACCATTGTGGTACCCTGATGTCACACTTGCAGCCTCCAGAACTGTGAGAAATAAATTTCTGTAGTTTACAATCATCCTGTCTATGATACTTAGTTATAGCAGCCTGAGCTAAGACAATTGCCGAAAACAATATCTAACTCAAAATATATTGTTCTACCTTGTCTCTTTTAGTAAGATCTTATTTTTAAAATTTTATTAATTTTATTTTTAGAGACAGGGTCTCACTCCGTTGCCCGCTATGATAGCTCACCACAGCCTCAAAGTCCTAGGCTCAAACAATCCTCCTGCCTCAGCCTTCTAAGTACGTAGGACTATAGGTGTGTACTACTGTACCTGGCTAACTTTCTAATTTTTTTTTTTTTCTGTAGAGATGAGATCTTGCTGTATTGCCTAGGCTGGTCTTGAATTCCTGGTCTCAAGCAATCTTCCTAAATAGGCCTTACAAAGTACTGGGGTTATAGGTGACAGCCACTGAGCCAAGCCTGCAGATTTTCTTTCTTAAAGGAAAGCCTTTTGATAAATGATAAGTATTGAAATCTTCACACTTGTAATCACTTTTTTCTCATTATTAAATTTTAATTAAAATTTACACTGCATATTACAGATGAGGTTGAGCTAAAATAAAGCATTGTTTTGGTCCCTTTTAGTACTTGTAAAACATTCAAACTTCATCTTATCCTCCAGGAAGCATTTTTGTGAAAGAAAAGTATCTGACATCTCTTCTAAAGGTTCCCAGTTTAGTGACTGAAGTTAAAAAATATTGACCATGAAGCAGAACATTGAACTATTTCCTGGCATGCCTCTAGATCACAGCCTAGAATTTTAGAAGATTTTTCTTTAACTACTTGTAGCCATTTGAGGCATCTGTTACATGCTGTGGAAGTGTAGAATATGGAACTTGGGCTTTCTTGAGTGATGGGCAGGCCAAGCTGCTGGGGCCGCTCACAGGCATAGAGGCCGCCATAAGGGTCACAGCTATGAGTCAGGAAACTACCGGGCTTCACAGTGGAGCAGCACCATCCGGTGGGAAGAGTTGAGTTTGGGTCCTTATACTCTAGCTTCTGGGCATCATCAGTTTGGTTTCTTTATCGGTGTAATAAAAAAAGTGGAATTTCTGTCTGTTGTAGTTTAACACGAAAACTGCTGGGAGCACTTTTGCTAAATTGGGCACAAGATGTATGGGATGGGTGTGAAATTCACTTTGGTCACCTCTGGTGGTGAGAGAGTCCATGTGACTGCCCATCTGTGGGAATGGCCTTGCTTATTAAGCACCTTGGACAGAGAAAGTGAAGGCATGAAATTTCAGCATTTCCAGAAAGTCTGACGGGCCGGAGCTCCGTGGACATACATCTCACGGGGGCAACTCTACAGAGTATGCTTTAGAATGGGCAGCTGGACAGTTAAGTGATTTTCTTGGCAAGTCGTGGGTAGACCAGCTAGTAGATAAGGTAGAACTAATTTTGTGTGCACAGGATTGTGAGAATTAAGTGAAATGAAGCAAATTATGTATGATTACTTTTAAACTATAATTGCATAGAAGTTGTTAGGAGTTATGGAAATATTGTAAGGCATTGATTTCTGGAACAAATAGCTTGAAGTTGATCAGATGATGTTGATAAAGATTTAATATCTACTAATACTCATATAGTTCTTACTAGGTTTCAAGAAATATTCTAAGTGTTTTAATTGTATGACTCATCAACAACTCTATGAGGTGGTCCTCATTATTGCTTAGTGTCTGTTTTATAAATGAGGAGGCTGAGGTAGAGATTGATTAAGAACTTACCTAAGGGCCGGGCATGGTGGCTCACACCTCTAATTCCAGCACTTTGAGATGCCAAGGCAGTTGGATCGTCCAAAGTTAGGAGTTCCAGACCACTCTGGCCAACATGGTAAAACCCTGTCTCTACTAAAAAATACAGAAATTAGCTGGGCATGGTGGTATGCACCGGTAATCCCAGCTACTCAGGAGGCTGAGGCAGGAGAATTGCTTGAACCCGGGATGTGGAGGTTGCAGTGAGCCAAGATTGCACCACTGCATACCAGCCTGGATGACAGAGTGAGATTTATTTTCAAACATACAAAAAAAAAAAAAAAAAAAAAAAGAGAGAGCGAGAGAAAGAACTTACCTAAGGTCGTGTAGTTCCCAAGCATTAAGTCAGGATTTGAACCAAGTCATTTGATTCCAGCGTCCATTCCATTAATTATGACACTATTCATCATTTTTTTCTACTTAAAGATATTTTTTTCCATTTAGTGTTTTAACCATGATTATAGAAAGCCATTGGGTGGATTGTGGGAGGGGCATAGCATGATGAAATTGGATTCTAAGCAAATTGAGTCAGGTCCTGTGTAAGTAGAGTAGGGGAAGCGTATAAGGTGATAAAAGCCCGATTTCTGTTGAGATCTTTGAGCATATAACACATGCTCTTATTAATGGCTTATCTCTCTGGAACATTCTTCTTATGTCTGTTTAGTGGTCTTAAATCCTAATTCCTCAAAGGTCATGTATTTTACCTATACATGCCCTCCGCATGGGTGGGATTGATAGTGAAGGTAGGCTATTACAAAGGACAACTGGAAATTATCCCACTAAGGGATCAGAAATTTGTGTTCATATTAATCTGGGAAGATGGTATATGAAGAAATAAAGGAAGGAGGAGCTTTTATGTCTTAAGAACTCTAGGTTTGAGCCTGGGTATGGTGGTTCACACCTGTGATCTCAATATTTTGGAAGGCCAAAGCAAAGGGTTGCTTGAAACAAGGAACTCAAGACCAGCCTGGACAACACAGCAAGACCCCGTCTCTACAAAAAATAAAAATAAAAAATAGCTGGGTGTGGTGACACTTGTTTGTAGTCCCAGCTACTCGCGAGGCTGTGGTGGGAGGATCACTTGAGCCCAGGAATTCAAGGCTGCTGTGAGCTATGATTGCACCACTGCACTCCAGCCTGGCAGCAGAATGAGATCCTGTCTCTAAAAAACAAAAAACCTTCTAGATTTGATAAAGTCAAAAAGATATCACCAGTTGTCATTAGAGAGATAGTCTAATGGTGTGTCAAGCTGGGTGAGACAGTTTCTTAATACGGTTATAACAATAAAGTGTATGAAGTTGGAGAACTGTTGTATTAAAGGTCTTAGTAGCCTTCAAAAGGAGAAAATGCTCTCAGTTCCCAGTTTCTTCTGGAATAAAGTCTAAGTTATAGATATTTGCATGAATAGATATTGGAATATAATTACTGAGAGAGTGTCACAGTAGTCATAATGACTAGATTCCCATTACCTTCCTAATATAATTTGATTCTAGTTTTCATTTTTTATTCATGAAGTCAGTTTTTATTCATTTGATTGTCTTCATTTCTTTGTATCTCTGCCATTAATGTGAAGGAAGAAAACAGAGATCCCTACTCTAAAACCCTCTGATTTTATCATTAATATAGCTCTGGAAGCCATTTAACAGATTTAGATGGCCAGAAAAAAATATTTTTGTGCAACTAGTCAAGTAATTATGCTGTCTAACCAAGGTTCCACACTATACCCCCTGGACTGCCTATTTACTAATCGACTGAGGTAGAATATGCATTTGGGTAAATTGAACATGGTGTAATTATGTGAAGCCATACCATCTGCTATTACATTAAATATTTAAATTTTAAATTTTAAAAGCACAATTTACATGTTATTCAAACAACTATGTTTTGCATATAGCAAAGCTTTTTGAAATACATTCATGTATTTGAAAAGAGAAAACAGATTACTTTTCAAGTATTCAGTTAATAAATTCTTGCTTTCCACTAAATGCAAATGTATGTTATACCATTTTCAATGGTATGTTATTTTCAATAACATCTTGAAAATCTGCATTTCGTAATTGGATTCTCTTGGAACCTAAGGAAGCTAAAGCTTTTAAGAAAAAATTATGCTAAGAAGTTTTACTGGAAAAGCAAATAATTTGTTATTGTGTTGGACGAAAAAGTTCTCAGTTTTTGGCTCTGCAATAATGGTAATAAGTGGAGCAAACAGTTTCGTAAGTTTAGACTAGAAAAGCTATGAATGAACAAGATTCCTGAGAGAGTTACAGGGGTGGGAAGAAAAGCTCGAGTTCAGTTTATCTCTAGAGAAAGTTGACTGTGATGAAACAAAATAAGGGAAAAAAAAGGCTTCTAGTGTTTGTGTATATTTTAACCAAGTTAATGTGCTATTTGTGATGCACTAATTTGCTGTCTACCTCTTGTAATTAAAACAGAGGAAGTTTTTATGTTTAGTATAGATAATTTGCCATTTTCATAGCATTTTTGCTTTGTTTGCAGTAATAAAACACACTAACCCTGTTTTTTTCCTAAATAATTGTACAGAATTTGCAGTCAAATATGTTGACCTAAGCAATAATCTTGCCATCGAAGTACATTTGCATTCCCTTCTGGCATATTATAGCATAGGGGGATGGTGGGGCTGCAGTTTTAGTGGTTTAACCAGGACAGGTTTTTTTGTGGTTTCACCTTTCTTTCTGAATATTTCTCTTGACCTGAGCTTGTTAAATAATTTTCTTTAGAAAGAGAGAGGGAGAGAGAGAGTGAGTGTGCGTGTGTGTGTGTGTGTTTGTGTGTGTGTGTGTTTGGGTATATGTGTGCTTCTCTGTGTGCCTGTGAGCATGTATGTTTATATTGTATTTGAAGCAATGAAAATCGAAGCATTTTCTCAGTATCATGAGTCATTATGGAATGAAAATCAGCATTACTTCACATCCACTAGGATGGCAGCAGTAAAAAAGATGGATAAGTACAAGTATTGTTGAGGATGTGGTGAAACTGGAACCCTTGTACACTGCTGAAGGGAATGTAAATTGTGTAGAAATTCAGAAAACAATTTGGCATTTACACAGAAAATTAAACATAGAGTCACTGTATGAACCAGCAATTTCACTCTTAGGTATGTACCCCAGAGAACTGAAAACGTATATTCATAAAAAATTGTACATGACATAACATTAGGAGAAATACCTAATGTAGGTGGTTGGGGGGATGGAGGCAGCAAACCACCATGGCTTGTGTATACCTATGTAACAATCCTGCAAGATCTGCACATGTACCCTAGAACTTGAATTAAAAACAGTTGTACATGAATGTTTATAGCAGCATTATTTATTATAGCCAGAAAGGAAAAACAACTGAAATGCCCATCAGCTGATGAATGGATGAACAAAATATGGTATGTTCACACAATGAAATATTATTTGACCATTAAAAGAAACAAGTTATCAATACTTGCTACAACATGGATGAACTATGAAAGCATTATGCTAATGGGAAGAAGCCAAATACAAAGGGCTACATATTGTGTGACTTCATTTATATGAAATGTCCAGAATAGGCAAATTCATAGGGACAGAAAGTATGAATAGATTGTTGCCAGGCACTAGATGGGGAGTGACTGACTGCTAATGGGTATGGTGTCTTTTTGAGGTCATGAAAATTCTAGAATTAGATATGCCCAACCTTGTGAATATACTGAAAAACATTGAATTGTATTCTTTAAGGTTGAATTTTATGATACGTGAGTTATATTTCAGCTTTTAAAATATGAATGCTAAATCCCATTTATGCCTAGTGTTCCATTATTGGAACACTAAGCTTGTGGGAGTTATTTATATCTTGCTCAAGGTCATTGCCAAGGTCTGATTTTTCACACAAAACAATTTGCAGCCTCCAGCATAAATGGACTACGCATTTGGAAGATCAGGTATTAGCAAAGTACTGAGTGTGAGTGATAAGAGGCCTCTGATAAATACTTGCCAAATGGCTTAAACAAACCTAAATTTTCCCTTATTTATTAGAGCATATACTTCAAATATTCGAAACTGTTAAATGAAACTTATCAATGGCTTGAAAGTAGTGCTAATGACACAGCATTAATCTATCTCAGTTATATAGTGACAGACTTCTTGAGTCTTAAAGGGGAAAAAAAAAACCATACAATTTAAGAAGATTTTAGGGGATAATTTTGGAATTTGTTATACTTTTAGTAACATGGAAGTCTCAATCTTCTGAACAGCATTTGATTACTCCTATTAAAACTTTGAAGTTCCTGTCTTTCTTGTGAAATTAATTTGGTTAGTAGCAGACACCAAATTGGTAGTAGAATTTATAACTGGCATATATTCTTGCAATTTAATGGTCTCAATTCTTATTGAACATTTAAATCTGGAAATTGAGATATATACTGCCTTATTAAATGATAATGATGAAAGATTTTCTGCTTTGTAAGTAGAATTGAAAATCACTGTAATTAGTTTATTTTCCCTTCTTACTCCTTTCTCTCCCCCTTGAGACACGTTGGTTTCCCAAGTTATGAATTCAGTTTCTTTTGTTTGTTCTAGCAGCTTAGTCTTTCTTATAACATACCTGTTAAATTTTTAATTTCTCATTAAAAGTAAATATGGCTAATTTTCCTATCAATATTTCAAGAAATCTTCCATTTCTCTCTGCCACAGCCTTGATATAGTACTGTCTAGTCTATATTATTACATATTAAAATGCGATTTTTTTGTCAAATAGCTCTGGCAAAGCAACTTATCAGTACATTTTTAAATGAATAAGAGATTTATTTCTATAATGTTGAGATTAACGTTATAAATACTGTTGTGGACCTAAAAATGCTAAGTGGAATAATATGTATAGTGCTACGGGAAAAGTTGTTACAGTTGCAGGAAAAATACTTAAAGATGAACATATCATAGGTATTCAGACCTTCTTAATCAGTTTTGTTTATCATATAATGTGGATACATTAAAAATATACTAATCTTGGGTCACTTGAGAAATACAGTTGGCTCTCCATATCCATGGATTCTGTATCTATGAATTCAACCAACTACAGATTGAAAATATTTGGGAGGGGAGGGATGGGAAATGGATGATTGCATTGGTATTGAACACGTACACACTTTTTTTCTTGTCATTATTACATAACAATACAATAAAACAATTATTTGTATAGAATTTACATTGTATTAGATATTATAAGTTACCTAGAGATTATCTGAAGTATATGAGAGGGTGTGCATAGTTTATATGTTTTATATAAGGGACTTGAGCATCCACTGATTTTGGTATTTGTTGGATGGAGTTCCTGGAACCAATCTTCCATGGATACCCAGGGACGAGTACATTTACTTAAGTGTGGACCATATGCCAGTCACTGTGTATTCGTAGTGATCCTATGGTGGCTTTGGGCATTGTTGGTGATCAAAGTGGATAAGGTTATTCCTGCCCTCAGCCATTTATACTGTAATCCCAGAGCTACTGATATGGGAGGCCCATGCTACTGGATCATAGTGACTGATGGAGAGGCCAGCTTGAGATGAGACCATAGTGGTGGGCAGGGGAACTGGTGATACAAGCATACAATTATGGGAAAGAGTTTGGACTTATTCTTGCTGCGATGGCAAGCCATCAAAGGCTTACTTCCGGGGAGTCCAACTTCAGTTTTATACAAGGTTACTCTAAGCAGTGGTGGAAATAGTTAGTGGGTATCAGAGGAGAAGCAAGGAAGTCAGTTGGTTGGATTTTATAGTAATTAGGCAAGTTATGATGGTGATCCAGACTAGAGCAGTGGCCCTGGAGCTAGAAAGAAGTAGATCGATAAAAACTGTTTAGAAGAATTAATAAAATTTGACGGATAGGATTTGGGGGTAGCAGGGTGAGAAGGTTAAGGTCGAAGGACATGTCAAGGATCTTTCTATGACTTACGACGAAGGACATGTCAAGGATCTTTCTATGACTTACGACTTTGACTTGAACACCTGGATAGATGGAGATCCTGTATCCTGAGGTGGTGAGCATGAGAGGAGGAGCTGATTTGGAAGGGACAGTTCAGTGTTCAGTTTGGGGCATGCTAAGTCTGGCGGGAGGGTGTGTTTGTAAGGTAAGGGAGCACAGGGACTGCCCTTTTTTAAACTCTGGTAACTGGCTTGTGGTCTGGATGCAGGTTAGAATACATAAACCACTTCCAAAACCCAGCATATTTTACAGGTCTTCAGTTGACAGATAAGTTGCTATAATTGATGTTGCCTCTGTGGTCTTTCAGATAGTGCAGCACTCTAAAAATTTCTGTGAGTATTATCTGGTGGGCAAGACATTAACAATATTCATTTTATAGTCATTGCTGTCTTCTTGTGGTCTTTCTTCCTTGGTGTTCCTAGAACTGTGCCTCCCTGGGCCACATGATCAGGTTACAGATTTGATCTTTACATGAATCAGTTGAATTTTCTAAGTTGTCTTGTGACAGGCTGCATCCCTCGCCTTGGATGGCTGACTTGGTAACTGATTAGGAAGGAAACTACTCTACAGTTGTTATGAACTAGGACTGATTTGTCTTTGCTACTTAAAACCCAAAACGTATGTTCTACCTACACTGGCACGCTAAGTGGCCTTTGTTTACAAAGGTTGAGCCCCAAAGATATGCACTATCACATTGGCTGTGGTTATATCTCCTTTCACATTAAGTATGCATTCATTGAGAAGTCAAGCCACACAATTTTACTTCTCTTTTGATTTCCTGTGGACACTGTTTTTATTTCCTTCATCAAATAGAAGTCAGCCATTTAGGGGCTGGGAATATAAGTGTTTTGTTATTTTCTGTGCCTCCAGTGCACTTGGTAGATATTTATCGAATGATGAATGAAATGACACTTGGTAAATATTTATTAAATAGATGAGTGAAAGGAGGAATGGCTGAACCATCGTTCTATAAGAAAGGATAATTCAGTTTTTAGAAAGCAAGACATCAGGCAGACTATATTTTCCTCTAAGATTATGTTCCTGAAAACTGCTGAGAAATTAAAGCTGAAAAATAGAAATGTGGGAATCATCCTGATAAAAAGAATTATAAAAATCATCAAAGTGGAAGCCCTTGAGTGTGTGCAGGAGAGAGTAGGGATAGAGCAGAAGTGAACAGCAGAGAAATGAGTTGGAAGGAGAAGGGAAGCCTCAGGAAAACAAGGCGTCCCAGGAAGCAGGAGCAGTAAACAGCGGAGAGCTGGGAGGTGCGAAGGGATCCAGACAGAAAGACAACTTTGCCTTTGGCCAGAAGTAACTTAGGAAAGTGTGATCAGAGCCTGGGACACAGTGTGAAGTAAGACTGGGAATTCTGTTCTTTTATCTATATTCTTCATCACTAACGATTCTAATTGAGGGGCAGCTTTTTCTGAAGCAAAGATGTAATTAGTTTTGAATTTCTGCCACATAGAGCCCAGTGTCATAACACGCTGTTGGTAATGGTATTGAATGGTTTATTTTGTGATTTATTTTAAGCGGATGATTTATTGATCTGATCAAGGCCAGTTTTTTCATTGTTCCTATGAAAGGTAATAATGTTTGATATGTATAATATACATATTTACGTGTGTGCACACACATGCATGCACACATATTGATAAATTTAGGAGAATTGCAAAAAAGTCACAGTAGGTAGAGAGTTGAACATTGACTTGAGTTCTAATGTGAAAAATATAAATGTTAGTAGAGACCAGGTTTCACCATGTTGGTTAGGCTGGTCTCGAACTCCTGACGTCAGGTGATCCGTCTGCCTCAGCCTCCCAAAGTGCTGGGATTACAGATGTGAACCACTGGCCTGGCCTCATGTTGAAATCTGATACCCAGTATTGGAAATAGAGTATAATGGGAGGTGTTTGGCTAAATAAGATTTATCCAAAGTTATAGAATCCATATGGGGGCATAGGAATACCTTTGAGTCTTTTAGGATGTTACCATTTGCAAAGGAATTAATTCTCACATAAGTGAGTTTACTTTATAGAAATGAAAATAGTAGCTACTGTTTATTCTACCTGTTTTATTCCAAGCATGTTACAGTAATCCTGGGAAGGAGGTTTAATGATTCTTAGTTTAAAGCAAAGAAATTGAAGTTCAGAAAGTTTAAGTGATTTGCTCTAGGTCACAGAGCTAGAAAATTAGGGAATCCTGTGTCCCCTTTTCACTTTAAAGCTCATGCATTGTCCAGTGTGCAGTCCAAGTTAGAATCCTTGGGGTATAGGAGTGAGTTACCTGTTTGGTTGGGGCCAAGTAATCTCCATAGAGGAAACAGAAACCATTAGATGAGAACTTTTTCAACATTTTGCCCCTAATCTATTTAATATCCACAGATACACCTAATTTTTTTTTTCTGTTAAGAGGAAAAGAGAGATCCAAGATGGCTGATCACTAACAGCTCGGGATTGTAGCTCCCACTGAAAGCGCAAAGAATGAGAGGATGCCACACCTTCACATGAATTCTTCTTGCTCACGCACCAGGAGATTCCCAGCGGAGGAGCCCCACGGGTCGCCAGCGCGACTCTTGTGACCGGCGAGGCGGTTTTGCCGGCGCCTTGGAGCGACGGTTCTTGGTGCAGAGTCGGAAAAGCACCATTAATCTTAACGCCGCTGATTTGGTCAGTGCAGTGGGTTGCTCAGATTTCGGCGCTGAGAATCAGTAAGTTGGACGTCCACTCAGAAACCTAATTACAAAGACGGTGAATTCAAAGACCACAGATGGATAAATTTATAACGAAGGGAGGAAAACGGCCAAAAAAGGCTGAGAATGCCCAAGATCAGAACGCCTCTCCCTCAGCGGGGGATCACAGTTCCTCATCAGCAACGGAACAAGGCTTGATGGAGAACGAGTGTGTTCCAATTACAGAAGCAGGCTTCAAAATGTGGATAATGAGAAACTTCTGTGAATTAAAAGAACTTGTTTTAAACCAATCTAAAGCAACTAAGAACTTTGAAAAAAGATTTGACGAAATGTTAACAAGAATACACAATTTAGAGAGGAATATAAGTGAATTGATGGAGCTGAAAAACACAATAGGAGAACTTCGTGAAGTATGCACAAGTTTTAACAGCCGAATTGATCAAGCAGAAGAAAGGATATCAGAGGTCGAAGACCAACTCAATGAAATAAAACAAGAAGACAAGATTAGAGAAAAAAGGATACAAAGGAACGAGCAAAGTCTCCAAGAAATATGGGACTATGTGAAAAGACCTAATCTACACTTGATAGGTGTACCTGAATGTGACGAAGAGAATGAATCCAAGCTGGAAAATACGCTTCAGGACATTATTCAGGAAAATTTTCCCAGCCTAGTAAGGCAGGATAATATTCAACTCCAGGTAATACAGAGAACACCACAGAGATATTCCTCAAGAAGAGCAACTCCAAGGCACATAATCGTCAGATTCACCAGGGTTGAAATGAAGGAGAAAATACTAAGGGCAGCCAGAGAGAAAGGTCAGGTTACCCACAAAGGGAAGCCTATCAGACTTACAGCAGATCTCTCAGCAGAAACCCTACAAGCCAGAAGAGAGTGGGGGCCAATATTCAACATCCTTAAAGAAAAGAACTTTCAACCCAGAATTTCACATCCAGCCAAACTAACCTTCACATGTGAAGGAAAAATAAAGTTTTTTGTGAATAAGCAAGCACTCAGAGATTTCATCACCACCAGGCCTGCTTTACAAGAGCTTCTGAAAGAACCACTACACATATGAAAGGAACAAACAGTATCAGCCTTTCTAAAAAAATTATCAAAAAGAGCATCAATATAATGAAGAATTTACATCAACTAATGGACAAAATAGCCAGCTAATGGCAGTATTAAACTCACATATATTATTATTAATTCTAAATTTAAATTGACTAAATCCCCCAATCCAAAGACAGGCAGTTTGAATAAAAAACTAAAACCCATCAGTATGCTGCATCCAGATCCATCTCACATTCGAGGATACACAAAGACTCCAAACAAGGGATGGAGAAAGATTTACCAACCAAACAGCTAAAATAAATAAATAAAAAGCAGAAGTTACAATTAAGCAACAAAGATCAAAAGAAGCAAAGAAGGACATTATCTAATGATAAAAGGATCAATGCAACAACAAGAAGAGCTAAAGATCCTAAATATATACGCACCCAATACAGGAATACGCAGACATACAAGACTTATAAAGAGACTTAGACTCCCACATAATAATAGTGGGAGACTTCAACATTAATATTAGACAGATCAATGAGACAGAAAATTAACAACGATATTCAGGACTTGAACTCAGATCTGGAACAAGTAAATGTAATTAACATTTATAGAACTCTGCACTTTAAATATACAAAATATACACTCTTATCAGTACCACATCATATCAACTTAGAAGTTTAAAAGAAATCTTGGTTGGCTCCTTGCTATTCTCTTCCCTCATTTTCTTTCATGTCTCCATTATTAAGGACAATTATAGGCATACCCATATTTAGACTGCATTCTAGCCCGGGCAATAAAGCAATACCCCCATCCTCTCTCCTTCTTCCTCTTTCTCTTTCTTCCTCTTCTTTATTCTTAAAAAAAAAAAAAAAAAAAAAAAGAGGAAAAGACTCTTCCTTCTAAGCATTGATTTTTTTTTTAATCTCTTGCATCTTTAGTCTGTCTCTGCCTGCATCTCTTCCATTACTAGCTTCTTTTCATGAGCATAAACCAGTCCCTCCCTGTCTGACTCCATTTAGGATTGCTATAAAGAAATACCTGCTTCTGAGTAATTTTAAAGAAAAGAGGTCTGTTTAGCTCATGGTTCTGCTGGCTATGAAGTTCAAAATTTTAAGCATCTGATGGAAGCATCAGGCCACTTCCACTTGCAATAGAAGAAGGCAAAGGGGAGCTGGCATGTGCAGAGATCATGTGGTGAGAGAGGAAGAAAGGAAGTGGGGAGGTGCCAGTCTCTTTTAACAGTCTCTTTTAACAGCCAGTGCTGGCAGGAACTAATAAGGCTGAGAACACACTCACCCCTGACCTCAGAGAGGGCATTCATCTTTTCATGAGGGATACTCCCCCATGACCCAAACACCTCCCATTAGGCTCTATTTTCAATGCTGGAATCAGATTTCAAAATGAGGCTTGGTGCGGTGACTCACGCCTAGAATTCCAGCACTTAGGGAGACTGAGGCAGACAGATAACCTGAGGTCAGGAGTTCCAGACCAGCCTGACCAACATGGTGAAACTCCATCTCTACTAAAAATACAAAAATTAGCCAAGTATGGTGGCACATACCTGTAATCCCAACTACTCAGGAGTCTGAGGCACAAGAATCACTTGAACCCAGGAGGTAATGGTTGTGATGAGCCAAGATCATGCCACTGCCCTTCAGCCTAGGTGACAGAGCAAAAAAAAAAAAAAAAAAAAAAAAAAAAAAAAAAAAAAAAAAAAAAAAATTCAACATGAGGTTTTGGAGGGATAAACACCTAAACCATAGCAGTCCCAAAGGTAGTAATTCCTATATTAGTAATTGCTGCCTAGCAAACCACTCCAAAGCTCAGTGAAGTAAACCAAGTACAATTGATCTAGCTCACTGTTTTGTGGGTCAGCAAATTAAGACTGGGCTCAGCTGGACTCACTTTTGTACGTGTGGTCAGCTAGACAGCTTCCCTTCTGGGATGGTAACTGGCTAGTGGCCAGGACCATCAGGGTGACCGGAGTCTGTACCTTTCTTAATTACCCAGCAGGCTGGCCTAAACTTGTTCACATGGTTGCTTGAGATGGTTTCAAGAGAGAGAAGCCTACAAATCATCTTGAAGTGTAGGCTGCGAGCTCATGTAGTATCTCTTCCTCCATATCCTGTGAGCCAAAGCGTGTCACAATGCCAGCCCAGGTCCAGCGGGGTGGAGAAGTGGGCTAGTAGGCTGTGGAACTTCTCATTGTCATTAACCCCAGATCACCCTAAGACGGTAGTCAGATCACCACCTCAGGCTGCGTTGTGTGCCTGCGCTCTGGGTTCTCTCTCTTACTCCATTTGGAACATTGTGTGCTGGCTGTTGGTTTATTTCTTGGTAGAAAGTGAGCCTCTTAAAAACAAGGTCTGTCTTTCAATCCAGGATTTGGCTTGTAGGTAACTAAAAGCTTAAGTTGTGAAAATAGAGTTCAGACAGTTGATAATCTGGCAGCATGGAAATTGGGATTGAAGGTAATGTGTGCTTGTGTCTTAAAACTTGTTGATGTTTAAAAACTTGGGAGCAAGCTCATTCCAACATATCAAAATCAAATATTTCTTTAAAAGAAAATGGAGAGGGTAAAGAATCCTGGCCAGGATTCTGAGTAGAAATCATTAAATGCTTGCACCCTGTCTTTATAGGCTTTTCATGAGGTTACATGTTTGTATATAAGGAAGTCAAGTTAATTTCATGACATGTTTGTCAGAGAAAAACATATCTGTCCATTAACTGATTCGTTGGGATTTGGGATAAAATTTCTATTCTAGAATGTAAAATGAAGGAAGGATGTCAGTCAGCACCTTATTTATTACTCTTGAAGATGTTGAACATAAATATTTCTGTTAAAATGAGAAGTAGCATTTACCTCATGGGAATTTATCTTGAAGTGAGTGTGTCTTATCAATGTAATAATTCTTAAAAGATGGTTTTTCACATGTATTTTGTGTTTTAGGTTCAGCTGTCTGTCTATCTCTCCGGATACCTAAAACCTGACCACCTGACCACGTTTTCCCATTGCTGAGCTATTTCCCTGATATCTGGCCATGCAGCGGAGATCAAGAGGGATAAATACCGGACTTATTCTGCTCCTTTCTCAAATCTTCCATGTTGGGATCAATAACATTCCACCTGTCACCCTAGCAACTTTGGCCCTCAACATCTGGTTCTTCTTGAATCCTCTGAAGTCACTGTATAGCTCCTGCCTTAGCGTGGAGAGGTGTTACCAGCAAAATGACTGGCAGCGATTACTGCTGTCTCCCGTTCACCATGCTGATGATTGGCATTTATATTTCAATATGGCATCCATGCTCTGGAAAGGAATACATCTAGAAAAAAGATTGGGAAGTAGATGGTTTGCCTGTGTTATCACCACATTTTCCGTACTTACTGGAGTGGTATACCTGCTCTTGCAATTTGCTGTTGCTGAATTTATGGATGAACCTGACTTCAAAAGGAGCTGTGCTGTAGGTTTCTCAGGTAAGGGAGATGAAATTTTGAGGTTGCATGCATAAAGGAAGCAAGAGAGGTGCGGCTGCTGTAATTTTAGGAAGTGTGGGTCCCTAGTTGGTGAGAGGACCAAATTCTGAGTGGTCAAGGGCTGCTGAGACTTGCATCTTGGAGAAGAGGCTGGAACATAGCAGAGACTAGTTTTTGCATTCTACATTACGCTGCATTATTCACTCTTTGACAGTCTACACTAGGACCTGCTGGGAGGTGGTTTTGTAAACATCATATTGGCAACATGTACCAGCTCCATATGGTAGGGTCACAGAAAGACCCACAGATGTATTTGCAATAGGGAGTTCTCTAAAAAGATGAGTGTGCGCATGAAGCAGACTCAGTGTGCTCTCTCTGGTCACCAACTTGTCTGTACCTGATGAACCACAGCACACTCATGCAACAAGTTACATGAAGCGGATTTAGTGTTTACAGTTAGGCACCAAGGGACAACAAGAGCCTGGGTTTCATTGTGAGCCCATCCTTCTAGGCTCAAAAAGCTGCCCAGGGCTGTTGGGATCTTGACTGTGTGTGCCCCTTACATGAAGATAAGGAACCTCAAAGAGGCAGCCGGGTACAAACCTGGGAATCACATGAATCACTGGGCAAAGCTTTGAAAGACATCCTGTTCAAGGAGAGTACTAGGCTGTTTCAGCCAGCCCCTTTTTATCTCAGGGCGTTGTATTGCCAGCACATTTCCACAGTTATTCTTGTGAACTACAAGCGAGAAAGGAGGGGGAGAACTACATAGGCCCAATGCCACCTGGAGAACTGTCCTGCATATGCCTCCTGATGACTTTGTTAATAAATGCATCACACTCTGCCATGGCATGCTTGCCATGTTGCAGGAGCCATAATGGTCACTCTGTATAACCTTACCTATTTCATTTGTGCAGCAGATCCATGTGGAGATGGGATTGTCTTGATTTTATTTTTTTTATTTTTAATTTTTTTTTTTCTGATCACCTGCTGCCCGTTGAGGGATTGTCTTGATTTTATAGTTGAGGAAACCAAGACCCAGAGAAGTGAGGTTACTACACAAGGCTGCACAGCTAGGAAGTGATAGAGCTGGGATTTGAACCCAGTCTGAATGACGTTAGCTGTGTGATGTGTTGTCTCTCGTCTTTTCCTCACTAGTTATTTTTTACAGATATTTCATGGGACCAAAATTGCCAGCAGGATTTAAACTAGGTATTCTAAATATTAGACTGTGAAGGGGAGGAGAGAAGTAGTTCTGAAACAAGGACATCTAATCCTTCCGTCTGCTTTTCCTGACATCCTTTCCCTTTCCTTCCAAGATGTATCCTTATGCATCTAATTATGGGAGAAGAAAGAATACATGCCCTGCCTTTAACATGTTTTTCCATAGAGGTTAGAAAAATACATATTACTGGTATTTTTTCTTAAGTTAAAATTTAGATAGCTTAACTATTTTATAGCGTAAAATTCACTGGCATTTAATACGATTGCTAGTATTTTATTCACATTTTAGGTGTTAGCGTATTTAGTAGCATACTGAACACCAATACGGACTTCCATATTTAGAAACATCAAAGGAACAACTGCCTTTAACATTGTCTTTTTACTGAATGCAGGGTTGTAAGGAATAGGGTATGTTATAAAGCACAAAGTTGGATGTAATCGAATAATCATTTTTACTTTTAATTAGCTTTCTTTGTAAATGTTGATGCTCCTATATTTGGATTGTTGATATTTGTGTGTTCTTTATTCTTTTTTAGGAGTTTTGTTTGCTTTGAAAGTTCTTAACAACCATTATTGCCCTGGAGGCTTTGTCAACGTTTTGGGCTTTCCCGTACCGAACAGATTTGCTTGTTGGGTCGAACTTGTGGCTATTCATTTATGCTCACCAGGGTAAGTGTTTTCTTTTAGGGAATACAGTTGAAGAACCTGATGTTCCATGGAGAAAACAATTGCAGTAATAATAAGGTAACCAATTGTTTTTCACGGTGAAGTTTATTCTTTATCGACAGAATCAAGCTTAATGGTTTTCATGTCAGACATTTCTGGGTTTGAATCTTGTCAACTATTGGGCTGTATAATTTGGGGTTACTTGTTTTAACTGAGTTGCAGATTCCTCATTTTTTAAGTAGGAGAACCTGCTATACAGATTTGAGGATCAATATTAACCAGCCAATCAGCTAGTTAATTCTGAAAGCAATATTCCAAAGAAGCCCATAGAAACCGCATAACTCTAAAGGTTAAAAAGCTGTAAGGTATGTTGATCTCATGTTTTTAATTCATTTTAGCTGTCAATTGTCTTGGTAATAGAACTTTTTAAACAAAAGGCTTTACTTAACTCTTAGAATGTGAAATGGATCAGCTCTGAAGTCTTCTGGGCTGAGCAGTGACATCTTACTCTGTGTTGCTGCGGCTTCCTCAGAGGAGGCACTTCCACAGAACCCTAGAGCTCGAAGAAGTGCAGTTTCAGAACTGCTGATCTAGATGATTTTTTTTTTTTCCTTACCGAGAAGGACTTGAAAGGTCAGAAGGTTAAGGGACTTATCAACCAACAGTTTGTGGTAGACACAAACTCATGACGGTTCAGGCCCCCTGACTCCTGTCTGGGGGTCCTGCCCATTCATGCTGCACTTTTCTCCTTTGGTTCCTTTCTCTGCTTTTTGTTTAGAAAAGGGAGAATAAGTTGCTTTCTCTGCTTTTTATTTAGATAAATTATAAGTTGTGTTATTTTTCCATCTCTTTCACCAGCTTCACTTTCCTTAATCTGTATTGTCCAACTGGAAATGCATGTTTGCTTATTTTCACTGTGGGACTAGACATTGGCAAAGCGAGAGATTCAGGAAGGTTCAGAAAGAAGGAAGATTTCTATTTGCTACTGTTCTTTTTAGACAGTTTTTATTTTGGTTTTGATTTGTGTGACTTTGCTGGGTGTCATACCTTATTTGAGAGTATTTTCATTGGGCTGTGTGTCAGCCCAGTAACTCTGGGTCTTTCTTTGATGCTAATTTCCCATCATGGGCAGCCACTGGCAGCTGGCCTATAAATGGCAGTGACGTGGCCCCTGAGGACCACTCATTTACAATTGTATTGCTACTTTTGACAGTTCCACGAAGAAAGCCTAACAAAATCTTCAAAGTTTTCTTTGAAAAAGCATCCAGTAATGTCTGTCCCTTATCTGAACAGCCCTCTCTATACCTTGTCACTCACTGTTCCCCGTACTTGCTTGTTGTCACTTGATTCTCTGTATCCATGATGGGCTCTTGTATGTGACTGGCAACACCCAACATTCATATGAAAATCATTCCCTCAGCTATTTGAACTTTTATCCTGTGATGAATCCATTGAATAATGGTGCATTTAATATCCTTATGCAACTGTTTCTGAAGAGCTTATTATGCATTTCATTTTTTAGGGTTCCCCCCACTTACATGGAAAAGGCATGGTTGCATTTTTGTGTCATATGCATATTTGTGGAGGGACCTGTAATTCTGAGCCTGGGAAGTAAATGAAATTTCTTGTCTTTGAACTTGGAAGTTCTTTTGATTTTTAAGATTTGACTGCTTTGAATGATAAACTTCTAATATCCAAGCATAATGTGCCCAAATAAAGACTACACTAAACATTGGTCCAGGAAACCTAAGCAGTGAGTGCTTCTTTGAGACGGATCTTGGAAGAATGGCTGAAACTAGAGCTCTCTTTGCCATGCATTGTTATTTGCCTGATGGCTGTCAATTAGAATTTTCACTGGGAAAACACTGTAAATCTTTAGAACAAAGCTTGCTTTATTGCAGGACTGTATGGGCTGCCCTTTGGGAGGAAAAAAAAAATCTGCCAAAGCAAACATTTGGTAGACCTCTGTGTTTTATGAAAGCCACAGGATTAGTAATTTCCCCAGTTACAGACTTTTATTAAGGAAAGCCACTCCAAATAGGCAGCTATTGGGCATTGTGAGGAGTGTGAGGGGCATGGACTTGATGCAGAGTGAAGCAGTCTCACCCATTCATGTGGTGCTTTTGCTTCTCACAGTCTCTGTGTGTACTTACTTCAGTGGTTGCTCTGCCTCACATCCAGCTTTCCATGTTCCTTCATGTCCTGGGACCCTGACTGGTGATAGTGTCTGAAGAGGTGTCCCAGGAGGGAGATGTGCAGGCCACTTCTGGTGCCTCCTTCCTAGACCGGGCTCCTGTCCCTTCCCACCTCCTACCCCCACCAAGATTCTGTTGATGGGAGGAAGGGGAATCTGTTGCCTGGTTTTACCTTCTAATCAAATTAAGAACCTCTGCGTGTTCTCATCTGAGCCTTAGGCTATCTAGGTAGAAAACTGAAGTTCAGATTCGTGAACATCACCAGAGTAAGACAGCCACTCAGCGACCATGCTAGAGGATAGCAGTTAAATGTGCGGGGGCCAGGCTCACATACTGACCGTGGGACCTCGGGCAAGGTGCACAGCCTCTCCGAGACTCATTTTCCTCATCTGTGAAATGGGGTGTTACTCACCTTCCCTGTTTAATAAATCAGTTTTGAGGAATCATATGCGAAAGACCTCTTTGTGAACAATAAGAAGTACTCAACCCTTTTATTATGAAATAAGTCACTGAATATGTACACTGTTCCTAAATAGAATCATACCTAATTTCTTTTTCTTTCTAAAATTAATACATCAGCTGTTATTTGTTTGTTTGACTTCTACTCCATACTTCCCTTTGTTCCTGCTTGATTTTTTTCATCCTGAATGACAGCAGTTTAAAAATGCTCATAAGCCATTTGAAAATATGAAATAAGCAGGGCATGGCTGCATTTGGGCCCTGGGATATTACAGTTGACCCTTGAACAACTTGGGGTTTAGAGGTGCTTAGCCCCTATGTAGTTGAAAATTTGTGTGTAATTTTTGACACCCCAAAGTCTTAACTATCAGTAGCCTTACTGATAACATATACAGTCAAGTAATGAACATTTTGTATGTTACGTATATTATAAACTGTATTGTTACAGCACTCTAGAGAAAATGTGATTAAGATTATCATAAGGAAGAGAAAATGTATTTACTATTTGTTAAGTGGAAGTGAATCATCATAAAGGTCTTTGTCCTCATCATCTTCACATTGAGGAGGAGGGGTTGGTCTTATTGTCTCATGGGTAGCAGAGGTGGAAGAAAATCCTCATGTAGGTGGACCTGCATAGTTCAAACCCATGTTGTTCAAGGATCCACTGTATTTGGTAAAATATGGCAGCTGAAAGCACTACCCCCTAGGCTTTAGATATTGCTTCACTGATAATATTTGGTAAGGATAAAACTACTTTGACTCAACTAAAAACCTCTTTGGCTAGATTGATTAAATGAGAGAAAAATATCTTTATTTTTCTAATTGTTTCAATTTTTTACCATAAAATTATCAATGTACTTGTTTTTCAGTTTCAATTTTTTAATGTTTATTTTTCTACTCATTTCAACTTTTTATTATTTTCAGAAATGTTTATAAATTTTCAAACATAAAGAAAAGTTGATGCACCATTTGAAAGTAAGTTGTAAACATGGTAACTTCACCCCTAAAAACTTCATCAGGCATTTTTTAAACATAAAATTAAATTTTAGAAAACCACTGTTGTCATGCAAGAGAAAATTGACAGTAATTCCTTAATGTTGTTTGTTAATTGGTTAATGTTCAAGTTTTCCTAATGTTCAGTTCTCTTTAATAACTGTTGTGGCTGAAGGAGAACCGGGATCCAAAATTCACATATTACCTTTGATTATTATATTTCTTTATTCTTTTACTCCAAGACAGCCTTTCCACCTTTTTATTTTTCCATGAAATTGACATTTTAAAGATACCAGGCCTTGTGTTGTGTAGAATATCTCACACTCTAGACTTGTCTGCTTATTTCCTTTTGGGCTTGTCTAACTTGTCCCTCTATCTCTTGCATTTCTGGAAGGGATAGAGGGACAAGTTAAAGAAGTTTGCATTTCTGGAACCTGAAAGTTAGGTCTAAAGCTTTACTTAGATTCAGATTAAACTTTTTTTTTTTTTTTTTCTGCTGTAGTACTCCATAGGAAAGATACATACTGTATTATATCAGGAAGGACATAAATGCCAGGTTGTCCCTTTGTTAGGAATTATAAGTTTAATCACTTGGTTAAGGCAGTCTCCATTGTAAGGGCACCTTTATCCCTTTGGAATTAGCAAGTACTATATGAGGTGACACTTGGACATCATGCAAATAACTTCTTTCCAGTAACTTTTTGCCTTACGGTTTTTGTATGCATCAGTGGTTATCCTTGTCTGGATTGTTTATTTTAGGGGGAGTTATAAAGGATGACTTTCTGATCAGTTATTTTTTTTTACATTTGTTTGATGAGATTAATCCAGAGTTGGGAGTTAAGACCTCAAGGCAAGGAGTTGAGGAAGATGAAATATTTGTCAAAGCCTGATCTTAATTTTACAGACTTCAAGCTTCTTTGGTTTTGTGGGTTCCTCTTAGGAAAAAAGTACAAAATTACACACAAAAGTAAAAGTTTCAAATGAGAAAGGAAAAGACAGTAAAATTTTAAGAGCTAACAAATATTATAAACATTATGAAATCCATAAAAATAATATACTAATTCTCTAACACACCTCTAATATTTTTCCTCACAGGTTTTGTTGCATGTTCTTTGATCTCTTTGTCATATGAAAATAATCTGGAAATAGTATTTCCAGAGAGAGAGCATCATGGTGACTCAAAATTAGTTTTCTATTATTAAGAGTTTAAAAGAGCTTTCTTCACAGCTCATCATGTAAATTTGTAGAATCATTGTCCAACTTTGGAAAGCCTCTGTGAAGGTGTTTTTACAAGCAAGCTATAAAATTTCAGTACTTTTCAAGTTTTTTTGTGAAGTGATCAATATCAAATGTTCTTTGAAGTGAATTGAATGTTGTCATTGAACTTTAGTGGTAAAGTGCAGGTTTTATGTTTTCTGCATTGATATACTTTGTTCTTAAATCAGCAAGTAATTGAAGTACTCTATTAATGTTCTTATGATACAGTCCTCTTCATTAATTGCCAGAAAGCCAAAGTCCTACTGATTATTTGTTTACACTTTTTGATGTGATTTGCATATAATTTTGTTTGAGAATTGAAAACATAGGAATTCTGACAAAGTTAGTTTGCAGGATTCTCCAAAATGGAAAGGAACATAAAAAAAGGTATATTTATAATTGCATATACTGCATTATCATGTATGTCCCTGATGTGGGAGAGCCTCTAATTTCATTTTTAACTGTGTGAATGAGAAGTGAATCCTCTTCTTACAGTTTTACATGCTTGATGATTGGAAGACTTTTCCAGACACTGGGTCCTGATTCCAGCCTGGCTGATTCTGTGAGTGCTTGCCATAGGATACTTGAGAGTGCTGTGGTATTGCTGCTCTTACATCTCCTGTTATCATCCGAGTTACAGATGCACAGTGGGCATTAAGAGTGTTTCTGGAAGCCATTTCTGCATTGTAAAGACTGGCAGTGACTCAGCTATGCACAGAAATGACCACAAACCACATAAATATACCACGCTGAACCCAAACTAAATGTATCCTTAACTCAGCTTCCCTTTAGCTGAATTTCAAAAATGCCTGTGGCCACTCCAGTGGTACCTGCTATGGGAGGAAGTGTGACAGAGAGGTAGTTAAAGTGGGAAGAGACAGCAGGTTTAGTGGATTGTGGTTAAGATATCTCACTTTGATAAGTTTAAAATAAATAAATCCATGTGAACACATTGCTGGAATCCCTCCCATAGCTCTGAAGGAGCCCAGGCAAGTGAAAGGCCTGATGCCTCATGAACTTACTGGCAAATCTGCGTGTTTCTGTTGAGAGGCGGTTGGTGTAGTGATGACTCTGGGGAAGGGAAAATAATGGAGCTCAAGAGCCTTGTAGACGATGGGATTGTCGTGGACCGTCCGGACGGGTAGGCACGTCTGCCCGGGGGTCTCTCGACCTGCAAGAGGGTCCCAATACCTGGAAGAGGGAGTGCGCCTGGGAAAATAATAAAGACAGAGAGAGAGAAAGCGAGGCGTCTGGAGGGCTGATAGGCTGTGCCTAAGCAGCAAATTTTATTTTTCAAATGCCAGGAATAAATACACTTTCTTGGCTCTGGTTTACGTCATAGCAAGAGGAATGTAAATGTATGCCTCACATGGCCTATACAATAGAGAAATCAGATACACAATGGTTGCAAGAGGAAATGCAAATGTATACCTTACATGGCCTATACAATAGAGAAGTCAGATATGCAATCAGTGGTTGTAAAAAGTAACAGAATTTCCTGTAATCACAAAGCTTGTTTGCATCCAGACATTATTCCTCCTGGCTGCAGGTATCTCTGGTTTGATCTTGTTTTAGAACTGAGATGTGAAAAGGTTTTCTGGTTTTGCTCATCAGAATATCTCTTAACCGGATTCTCCTTTGTCTACTCCTAACTCAACTTAACTCAACTTCCCCATTCAGGAATCTCTGAGTCAGGAATCAAAGCCATCCCTTATGGTGGCATTTGCTTTGCAAATATCGACAGTTAAACCATTAGGCAGTCAGGTAAGTAAAGAAAAGGTTAAAACTTATTCTTAAAGAGAGAGTCATAAAAAGGTTAAAAGCAGGAACTGGTTGCTGGTAGGGGGTTACTCGGTCTAGCATCAACGCATAGTTTTAGGCCCAAAGGATATTGTGGTTGATATTAGAAACTGATCATTCATCTTTCTTCCTGTATTTCCGGATAGCTCGACTGCCTCCAGTAGGAAACTGTGTTTGGGATCAAACTCACCGTATAGTGAGACTCACGCCTTTTAGGGGTCTCACACGGGAATGTTCCCCACATGGGATAACGGAGGAATTAAAAATAGGAGGTTTTTGTCAAGTTTGAAAACTGAGAAAGCCGTGGGAATAGAAACTGGTAGTCAGAGGAGAAGATACTGGAATTGGTTTTAGTGGTAACATGGCCCAGAGCGTGTCTATGGTGGTATGAAGTTGAGGCATGGAGGAAGAAAACATCCTGGGAGTCAAGGAGGTGTTCAAAGAGTTGTGAGTTTCAGGTGTTGGGTGGGTCTGTTTTCACACGGCTATGAACAATATCTGAGACTGGGTAATTTATGAACCAAAGAGGCTTAATTGACTCACAGTTCCCCATAGCTGAGGAGGCCTCAGGAAACTTAAAATCATGACAGAAGATGAAGGGGAAGCAAGGCCGTCCTACATGGTGGCACGTATGAGACAGAGCACAGGGGAAAACAAGACCCTTATCAAACAATCAGGTCTCATTAAAACTCACTATCATGAGAATAGCATGGGGGAAACTGCCCCCATGATCCAGTCACCTCCAACCAGGACCTCTCTTGACACATGAGGATTATATTCAGATTACGATTCAAGATGAGATTTGGGTGGGGACACAGAGCCAAATCATATCAGGTGGATTATCTGCATAGACAGGGACATTACCTAGGATGACTGTAGGAGGTAGAGTTAGGGGACAACGTGTGAGGCTACTCCAGTGTTCTCTGTGGATGTCAGGAAATGGTATTGGAGGCAGATAGTAGACAGCGTCTTTATTAGTTTCTTATTGCTGCTGTAACAAAGTACAGCAAATGGGGGCATAAAATAGCACAGACTCCTTCTACAGTTGGTGTTGTCAGAGTGGTGTCAAAGCGAACGCTTTAGACTCTAGAGAATTTGTAAGGGAGAAACTATTCCTTACTCCTTCCAGCTGCTGGTGGCTGCTGGCATTCCTTGGCTTGGGGCTGCATCACTATATCTCTGTGTCCACGGTCATGTGGGCTTCTCCTTTTCTGTCTGTGTCATTGCATTTAGGAGTCACCCTGGTAATCCTGGATGATCTCTGCACCTCGAGATCCTTAGTCACACTTGCTAAATCCTTGCTGTATATGGTTACATTCATCAGTTCCAGGGATTTGGATGTAGATGTCTTTCGGGGAACCATTATTCAACCTACTACAGCATAAAAGAAAAGTAAAAAGTGGTGGAAATTCACACTGAGAATGCCAATCACATATGCCTAGGCCTGTGCGTGTGCATCTCCCTTCCCTCTCCCTGGCATGCCTTTTATTCTCTCCTTGTGACTTCCTCAGAATTCAAAACCCAAATCAAACACTGTCTGTCGTGTGCTGCTTTCCCTGATTCCTCCAGGCGGTGTTAATTACTTCTTTGTCTTTGCGTCTAGAGCGTCTGTAGATTTGTCTACCCCAATCACTTTCTCCATCATAATTTATCTGTGTTTTTCACTTTCTTTCTAGGCTATGAGCTTCTTTAAGAGCCATTTCTTATTTACCTTTGTATCTTAACCATCTGCCTGACACATAGTAGGCACTTAGTAAATATTTGTGGTTGAATGGCATAAGTTAAAGAGCATCAGTTATTTCCATGGCTGCTCTTTGGCTTGAAATGGCTTGCAATGCTTTGTGACCTATCACAGGCATTTTGATTTGAGTACTAGCTTTTTAGAAAGAAAGGTAGGCAACCTCTGCAGACTTTGAGTGTTCAGAGGATATTTGGCAGTCACAATCTTTGGGGGTATCCCCCCAGCTGTCCTTTATTCTTTCCATTATAAGGTGGACTGATAATCTCATTGTTTTAGAACTCAGTATCTCACTCAGCTGTAAGGAGGTAGTAATCCAGAACAATTTTGAATTAAATCTTTAGTAAAAGAGAATATTTATTCCCCATGTGCCCGTGCTTTTGAGATCCTTGTTAAGTGTTAACCTGAATCAATACACTATTTCCCTACCCATAGAGACTTCACAGTTTAGCTAAAGAAACACTAACTACCCACCAACCCAAAACAGAAGGTGGGAATTTTAGTTCAATAAAAGTAGAGGAACACAAAAGGAAAGTATCTCTGATTTGAGAAATTAGGGGGCTTTGCAGAGAAGAGGGGTATGTATGTTGAGTGTTTGGAAATAATAGGGCAGATGATGAGATAGACTATTCTTTGAAAGGGGAATAGAAGGCACAAATACCAGGAAGCATGGCAAACTTATGAAATCACTATTCACAAATGCTGGGAGATAAAACTAGTGGTGTTCCTTCAAACATGTTTCTTTGACCACTAGTTCCTTGAGACGTACCCTGAAGCAGGACTTCCTGGTCAGCAAACTTCAGCTCACGTGGTGTTCTGTGTTCCTGCAAAGACACGGTGTGCATGAACACGTGAAGGGTTCTGAAAAGACTGCAGGATGGAAATCACATTAGCCAATTAGTTTCTCAAATTTATTTGACAATAGCTCCTTTTGTTTTAGCACTAGCATGAAGTAATCTGCAGAACAAATGTTCTTCAAGGTATGTTTTATAAACTCCAAGTTGGGATGAGGCCAAACCATAGAGAGGAGGCCAAATCATAGAGGGCCTTGGATCGTAGCTTAATGAATTTAGGCCTTGCTTATAGTCAGAATGGACACACGGGTTTGGTTTCTGAGAAGGAAAAGCCATGAATGAATCTGTGGTTTAGGAGAGGAGGCCACGAATAGGATAAAAATTTGCAGAATTGGTGGCAGGTATCCAGTTACACTGTTGACATAGACTAGAGAAGAAACTGAAGACTAGAATTAGTGCAGTGACTGAGAGAATCAAAAAGAACAGGGTCATGGGAGAGGGGTTTCCAAGGCTCAGTGATAGTTCCTGGGCCGTAATAGGAATGACTGGGGTACTGGGAACTTCCTACATGCCAAAAACCATTTAAGCACTTTACATATATTATCTCACATCATCCTTTTTACACCTACTTTGTGAAGAAGGAATTATTATTCCTACCATTTAAGAGATGAAGAAACTGAAGCACAGGAAATCAACTTACTTAAATATCAGCTAGTCCATGGGATAGTCAGTATTTAAGTTTCTGCAATCAGGCCCCTAAATGCATACTCTGAACTAATGATTCTTAAACTTTTGGTAATAAAACCTATTTAGAGTTTTGAAAATTATTGAGGACCCCAAAGAGTTTTGGTTTTTATGGATTATATTTATCAATATTTACCATATTGGAAATTAAAACTAAGAATTAAACATATTAATATGATTCATTAACATTTATAACATAATTTATCAATAATTCATTTTAAATACCAGTAGTAAGCACAATATGTGTCCACATAAATAAGTTTGTGAAAAACTAATGTTTTCCAACAAAAAAACGAGATGAATGGCAACATTTTTGTAAAACTTTTAATGTTTAGCTTAATAAAAAAAAAATCTGATTTCCATGTTTGGGTCTGTGTTAACTCCTAGAGCTATATAATTTTGGTTGAATGTCAGTTTGGACTCACAGAGCTATGTACTAGGGAAGGGTAAGAGGGATTGTTTTAGTAGCTTTTTCAGATGATTATGGGTATTCTTCTTTGCACTACGTCAAAAGTTGGCATTTGGTAGTTTCTTGAAGGTTAGTTCCAATGTGGAATCTGAAACCATATCAGTAAACCTGACCACGTTCTGTAACATTAAAATCTGTTGACCTGTCTTGAAGTTTGAATGGATCTTTTCCCCATATATGATTTTCTAATATTATGCATTGAGTATTTGGAAATATTGATTTACTGATTATGTAGACTTTGTAAATATTGACTTAATTATATAATATCAAAATATCACATTTATTTATATCACCACCGATCTCATCAGAAAACTCTTAAGTATTTGGGAAGCTGTTAAGCTCAGAGTGCCAGATAGAAGTTTTCTAAAATTCTAATTTTCACGTCAATGCTCAGATCTTATCATTGACAATAAATTCATTAGTTGTTTCCCTTAAATGCTTGCTTTATTTTTTAGAAAATGTGTGCCATTTTCCATTTTTTTAACCACAGTTCATTAGTTTTTCTTTTAAGTAAACATGGCAGGGGGAAGCAGGGAAGGTCCATGAAAACAATGGCTTGTTCATCTCACAGCTCAAACAACCCCACAAGTGCTTTTCTTTTTCTACAAGTGTCTTCTCTGCTATACAGCTGAAGTGCTTTTTGTGTGTTTCACATTTCATCACACAGTGTGTTAAAAAGGTATGTACTAATCTTGGTGTTTAATAAAATTAGGAATTTTACTGCTTTGTTGGAGATACATATTTATGTATGTGTATGTATATATATATATATATATATATATATATATATATTGTCTAACTTTCATGAATTTTCTTTTTTTTTTTTTAATTGTACTTTAGGTTCTGAGGTACATGTGCTGATCATGCAGGATGGTTGCGTAGGTACATACTTGGCAATATGGTTAGTTTCCTCTATCCCCCTGTCACCGGTAACTGGCATTTCTCCCCATGTTATCCCTCCCAGCCTCCCCACCCACTGCTGTCCCTCCCTTAGCTCCCTTCCACCGACCCTATCATTCTCAGCAAACTGACACAAGAACAGAAAGCCAAACACTGCATGTTCTCACTCATAGGCAGGTGTTGAACAATAAGAGCACGTGGACACAGGGAGGGGAGCATTAACTGGGGTTGGAGATATTCTTAAAAACCATGAATATGTGGCTGTGAAAAATATAATGAGTATTCGTATTGTTTGGGGCCACTGCCTTACGTTTGACTCATGCTAAGACATTACCGGTTGTCTCCTTGCTTTTGTGCCATTAGTGTAAATGTCAACATGGTAAAAAGGCAGGTAATGTCTTAATGTTGCTATGAAAATAATTTTGACTTTGTGAACCTCTAGAAGGGTCTTAGGAGCTTCTAGTGATTCATAAAGCACATTTTGACAATTGCTGCTTCAAACTCTGTTGCCACCTCTCTCGTCATGGGAACACTGCTTAGCTTGTATGAAAGTAAAGATGGTTATTTGCAACCTGGAAGCTTCCAAGGGAGCTTCATGTAGTTAGGGATGAGAGGGAGAGGGAAGCAGTGGAGTATGTAAAATTATATATAATCACTGAAATTGCTAGTTAAGAACTGTGGAGTTGAACTGTTAACTCTTTGTACAACAGAGAATGGCTAATAGCAATTTAGAAGATAACTGTCATAATATCTTCAGTCTCGCATGTTCTTTTCAAATCTTCCCACTCAGCCATTAAGAGGTAGAGTCCAATTCACCTGTCCTCTAGTTAGGTGGATTTGTGACTTGCTGTAACCAATAGAATCCAGTGTTAAGTATCACATTGCTTCTGAAAGAAGAAGTTTTTTGCCTTATGAGCTGAGATGCTTGTCTCTGGAACCCGTGTCAAAAGCTTGCAGCTTTCCTGATGTCACCGTGTCGTTAGGAAGAGGTGCAGTCATCAGTGACATCAAAGCCAGACATGTGAGTGTGTGGCCTTTGATGTAGACACCAAGTTACCTTCAGTTTTCTCTGCCGAGGCTGCTGATTATGGTGCAGAAACCGACCACCCCATGTGCTCCTTCTGGAATTTCTGACTCACAGACTCTGTGAGTCTTAAGAAAACGATTTCTTTGATCCCACTATATTTGGGGATACTTGTTCTGTAGAAGTGATATTGGCAACCATGAGCTGAATGAATATAGGAAAAATAGAATGAAAAATGTGCAAAGGACAATGTCGAGGAGTCAGGAAGAGTAGAGTGAAAAGAAAACAGAGTGAAAGAGTCTTAGGGACAGATCCATATTGAGTTGTTGTGCTACTATGAGTCCTAACAACATCACCCATTAAGTAACAGGACTTTAAATCAATGGTTTTCAACTGTGGGTTCTAATTCATTAAAAGGATGTGAAATCAATTTAGTGTGTCACAACTGGCATTCCCTCCCCACAAAAAAAAAAACAGACATAGAAATATTAGTATTACATATTAGAAAGGGTAAGTATTCTTTCAAGGACCTTTGATATCAGCTAGGTTTGTATATGTGCCGGGTGAAGTCTAAAATAAGTCTTTATGTGGGACAGGACACAACACAACTACTAGTTGCCTGAACTAGCTTTAAGTATGTGTGTGGGATCAGCATCATTTATTGCCTTTGGTGGAAGAGAGAATTCAATTGCCAGGACTCTGGTGGCAATGAAAAGAACAAGCCATGATCACAGATTTCTGCTAATTTATTATCTTTTGTTAGAACAAGTACTGTTTGTTCACAAGGCTTACTAATGAATGTGCCAGCTCTCAAGATAGTTGTATACGGAAATGTGTGCTAATGGACTTCACCTGAACCAGAAATGCTAATAACAGTTGTTCAGTTACAAAGTTATTAATAAAACCCTTTAAAAATGCAAGAGGAAAGGGTTATCTAGAGCAAAGGAGAAAATGAAGTATAAAATTTAATATATTTTCCCAAATGAAAGTATAACATTCTTTTCTAAATTGAAGTGTAAAAGTATTTCTGACAGCTTACTAGAAAATAAAAACCAATGGATATAGGGTCAAGAGATACATTGGGAGATTATATAAATAAGCAAGTGACAAATATATAAATTCAGTGATACCCAAATTAATCATTATTGGGAGAGAAACCTCCTTTAACAAAAATAACCTGATGGATGAGGACTCCAGAAAGAAATTTTGGTCTTCTCAGGGTTCGGTTGGTGTCTGTGGCAGCTCATTGAGAAGGGGGAGGGTGGCCTGTCTCAGATTTAGGTTTTTAAAGGATGGTGGTTTAGGTTATTTTTCAAGAAATTTCAATTTACTGTGTTATTTTGGTCAGGTTGAGCACAGATTGGCCTGCATGTGCATGTGCATGTGTGTATAAACACACATTTGTTTATTGTCTAGGATGAACATTTTCTGAAGCATGGTTTTCTGTTTATATTGTAGGATTGCATCCTTTGTCTTTCTGCTTGGAATGTTGCATGTTTCTAATAAGCTTGTCTTATTTCATGGAAACATGTTTTCCTAGCTTACTAGAGTTCAGTTTAAGTCAACATTCCAGGACTGTCCTGAGCAGATTGGTGAAGTAGGGGAAATTTTTCTTCTGTATTCCTTGTATGTTTGTTTATGTGTTTCCTCCCTTTTCCTCTTTACAGACTTCCATAAAGGAAAATTATTTGAGTCATATGAAAGAATTAGTTACTAATTTGTCCTTCCTCCCAGCAGGACTTAAAATTGAACAGAACCCAAGGTGAGAGCATTACTTAACCCAAAACATTGATTCCCTTCAGTTAGATTTTATGAGATGAGAAGGAGAAATTTTGAGGCAAGGATTTTCCCTCCCACTACAGTTGGAACTCTTTGAGGGAACGGAGATGTATTAATCATCTCTCTGCCTCTGAAGACCAAGTCAGTGGAGAGAGAGAGAAGCCCCAGCCCTGTCCTGAACAGCTGGACAATGACCCTCCCATTCCCTGACCACTGTGGGAAGAACTTAGAGCACAACTGGGGGCACGTTCGGAAGAGACAGTTTCATCTGACTGCTGACTTCTCTTTAGGTATTCCTTTCAAAGAAATTTAGTTCAACAACTTTTACAAATGGGTTGAAGTAAATAAGCTGAAAGGAAAGTAGTGGCTAAGTGAAAACATAACCTTATTTCTGAACCTCTAATTGAAGGAACAACATATTCTGTGTAGAGAAGCTGCAGATATACAAATGTATGATGAATAAACCAAACTGCCTGTATTAGTTTATTTTTATACTGCTGCAAAGAACTATCTGAGACCAGGTAATTTATAAAGGAAGGAGGTTTGAGTGGCTCACATTTCAACATGGCTGGGAAGGCCTCAGGAAACATAATCATGGCAGAAGGCAAAGGGGAAGCAAGGCACCTTCTTCACAAGGTGGCAGAAAGAAGTGCTAAGAGAAGGGGTAAGAGCCCCTTATAAAACCATCAGATCTTGTGAGAACTCACTAACATGAGAACAGCATGGGGGGAACCACCCCCATGATTCAGTTACCTCTACCTGATTTCTCCCTTGGCACTTGGGGAATATGGGAATTATGGGTATTACAATTCAAGATGAGATTTGGATGGGGACACAAAGTCTAACCATATCATTGCCCAGTCTCTCACCCAGAGAAAATTATTAGCATTATTCTCTTACATCCCCTACTCTTGTATGCAACTTTATTTTCATTTAACATGCTATAAGCACAGATAGAGAAGCTTCCTTTTTAATGACTGCATAATGATTTCTCCTGTAGTTCCTTAGCTTATTTTCTGATTCACTAATTTTACTACTTTGTCATTCAGATTGTGAGGATGTCTGTCAGAGCATATTTGTAGGTCTTAGCTCCCAGGTCTGAGTATGTCCTTGGAGGAGAGTCCCAGAACAAGATGAAGTGCTGGGACTATTTTCATGTGTCTTTATACATGTCACTTGGTTTTACACATGTCTTTATACTGTCACTTGGTTTCTGTATGTTTATTCTAGTTTATAGGTCGTCGGCACCATATGAAAGTGCTAGCTTTCCCATCTTGGCCAGCATGAATATTTTCTGTAAGTTTTTTGGGGGAGTTTGATATGTATTAATAACAACAAAAATTATTCCACTGCTGTTGCTTACAGTTCTTTTATTAGTAAAATGGGACACTTTTAACATTTCCTGTTTAGTCAGTTCTATTTTCTTGTCTGTGATTTGTCTGTTTGTGTCCGCTACATATTTTCAGGAAGCTGTGATCAGTATTTAGTGCCGATTATAAATACCAAGTGATTCTTATTAGATTATATATAGTAATAGACCTTAACTACACAATACAATTTTAGGTTCTATATGTAATAGCAGAGACAATGCATACAGAGAATTTCTTTTTAGCTGACATTAATGGATGCAGATTTATCATACATCATAGCTAATAACAGAAAGTGTTTTATAATGAAAATAAATAATATAGGCCAGGTGCAGTGGCTCTCACCTGTAATCCCAGCACTTTGGGAGGCCAAGGTGGGCGGATTGCCTGAGGTGAGGAGTTCTAGACCAGCCTGTCCAACATAGTGAAACCCTGTCTCTACTAAACTACAAAAATTATATGGGCATGTTGACAGATGCCTATAGTCTCAGCTACTTGGGAGGCTGAGGCAGGAGAATCGCTTGAAACTGGGAGGTGGAGGTCACAGTAAGCTGAGATCTACTTTAGAAAAATAGAATTTACTTAAAACACATAAGTAAATAAACAAAGCCTGTGTCTTCCATCTCCCACAGAAAAGCAACCCATCATTATCATTTTTAAAAATTAATTTTTTTTTTGAGATGGAGTCTTGCTCTTGTTGCCCAGGCTGGAGTGCAGTGGCCCAAAATCATACACCTAATTTTACCCATTATCAATGTCTTAACATTAGCATGATACTTTTTTTTAATATAATTAATGAACCAGTATTGACATATCATTTATTAACTGAAGTCCATACCTTATTCAGGTTTTCCTAATTTTTACCTAATGTCCTTTATCTGTTCCAGGACCCCATCTGGGATATCATATATTAGTTAGTCCTTGTGTCTTAGATTCCTGTCTTAGTCAGCTTGGGCTGCCATAACAAATACCATAGACTATGTGGTTTATACAACAGAAACTTAACTTCTCACACTTCTGGAGGCTGTAAGTCTGAGATCAGGTTGCCATCATGGTTGGTTCTTGTTGAGGTTTGTCTTCTAGGCTGCATTCTCACTGTGTCTTCATGTGGCAAGCAAGCTCTCTTATGTCCCTTCTTATAAAGGCACTAATCCCTTGATGAGGGCCCCACCCTCCTAACTTCATCTAAACCTAAATATTTCCCAAAGACCCCATCTCCAAATAGCATCACATTGGGAGTTGGGGCTTCAACATATTAATTTTGAGAGGACACCATTCAGTCCATAGCAGTTCCTCTTGGCTATGATACTTGTTTTTATTTATTTCTAATGAGGTGTTATAAAATCATTCCTGAATGTCTGCATGTATGAACATTAACTCTCATTGACCTTCATGTGTTTCAGAACAGTGTTCAGTTAGCCACATGGCGTGATTTCTAAGCAAGCTTTAATTTAGGTGCATGAACACATATTGTCTTCTATAATTAGACAGGCCTGCTGTGGTTCCATTAAAAAAGTACACGTCATACACAGATGTGGAATTATAGTATATGGATATGAGACATTTCTATACCAACCAGAGGGGGGCAGCATGGAAGACTCCTGCTGTCTATACATTAGTCAGACCTTGTTTAGGGTCTGTTTTACCCAATTGGCCTGCTCAGAATAACAAGAAGAGCTGTAGGTAGAAACAAGGAAGCAGCTGGTTTTCTAGTTGAACAGAGTTATCTGGAATAAGGTTCATGACCCAGGTTGAAACTAATTGGCCATCATGCTGGGATATAATTGTGGGTATGTGGATGATAACACCTACCTAATCTGTACTTAACTAGACTTGTTAATGATCAATTTTGGTGACTTGGTGACAGGTGTGAGACTTGAGTACTAAATCGGATGTCTCAGATAATGATGACTAGAGGTTATTTTAAAAAGGTAAAATTTTTAAAACTTAAAAGCATATGTCATGGGTTAGTAGGTGATAATAAATGCATCTAATTCAATTGAAGAGCTCTGTTAACTGTATTTTACAAGAAAAGGGTGTTTTCAATATGAGAAGTTAATTACAAATGTAGCAATTATTTTGACTTGATTTTTTTCTTACTAATATTTTTTCATTAAAAAAATAATGAAGCCTCTAAACAATATATTTCTCTTTGGAGTATTTGGAGTGTGCACTTTGGCCTGTTTGGAATTTTTTTAGAAGACACTACTGGAGATAAATGTTATACAATTAAATATTCTCAACTAATAAGATGATAAATCACGTCTCTGGAGATTTCTAATGTGCTTGCTTAATTCTTCCTATTTCAGTATAAGGAGAAATGTTTTAAAATAGAGAGTTCTTTTTATTTGTTAATTTCCTTTTCCTCTTCTGCTTCTGCAGTATTAAGTGATTTTTAGTTAAAAGTCATGGGAGTTAAATAGACATGAGGACTGTTTTCCATTTACATTCAGGTTTGGTTCAAATTATGTAAAATGAAGACAGTTGGTGCTATGAGTTGAAATCATTAGTACATCAATTATTCTGTGATAACCAGCTGAGAACAGGCTGCAGCCTGCATAAATGTTCCCTCCATTTAAAGTTGGCTTCTCATTAGCTTATATGAGAGAGAAAATAATCTAATTTATCTCTCTTTAAATGGACATTGTTCCCCTCTGAATTCAAGAGGAGAGCATTTTAATTTTGTAGTCATTTATAACACACGGGTCAAATAAATAACAAGTTTTATTTCTAGCAATATATGTCGTGTCTGTAATTTATATTGCCATAGTTTCTTGATTCTAAGACACATATATTTTTATGACATAATTGACCACAAACATGGTAATGATAACATGAAAAATCAGTAGAGAAAAGAGTTTTTAAACAACGTTGCTTAAAGAATTTTTTAACCATTTGGAAGAAACTAACGTTAGAGCGTGCCTCACTATACTCTAAAACAAATTGCTGATGTTTAGAATACATAATAACCCAGATAAGGAAAAATATCTAAGAATGTGTGAGGAAAATTTTAATTTCTAAGCATGAAACAATGAACATAATTTCCAGTGAAGACAAAAATAACAGACTGATTTTCATAAATTAAAATAAAGAGCAAAAATTAAAAATAAATGAGAAAAAATGAAATACTTCTTTAGGATGAACAATGCTAACTACAGGAAAAACACTGACAGGCAGATTGGTAAAGGCTATCAAGCAATTTACAGAAAAAAAATCTATCAAAGCGAATAAATGTCTAACATAAAAACTTAGTTTTGTTTCTTTTTCTTTTCTTTATAACACTGGGTAACCAAAAGGCTCATTATTACTTAAATAAAGGAAAATTAAATTATTTTAAAATTGTTACTGTTGAGGGTTTGGTTAAATGGTAATTTACATAAACTTTTGATGGGGCTGTACATTGGTATAAACATTCTGGAAAGTAATTTGAGCATGTGTATCAAGATTTGTAAAAAGGTTTATACCTTTTGATTCAATAATTACCTTTCTAAGAATTATTACCTAAAGTATAAATGGCCAGAAATACATAAAAAGATTGATACCAGCATATGTATTGTCATGACATATCAGAAAATGGGGAACCCCGTAAACGTTCAGTAGTATATAAACTCAGTATATCATGTTGTACATCATGATAGAATATTGTACAGCCATTAAAACGGTATATTCAGAATATATTAGTAGGCTTAGAAAACATGATCAAATAAGGGTAGAAAGAATACACAGTATTACACATAAAGTGATTTCAATTTTTTTCAAAGTAAAAATAGTCATACAAAAAGGACTAGAGAAAAACACATCAATTACAGTGGTTAACTCAAGGTTGTGGAATTATTGGTATTATTGATAGATTTTTCTTTAAACTTTTCCCCCTAGATTCTCTTCAGGGAGCTTACATTATTTATAGTGGAAAAATTCAGTTTTTAAAATATAAATATATATAAACAGTCACCCCATTATCTGCAGGACATACTGTTGAAAACTCCCATTGGATGCCAGAGACCACCGCAGATAGTACAGAACAATATATATGCTGTTTTTTTAATCCAGTAACTGAGATGGCTACTAAGTGATGAATGGGCAGGTAGTGAATGCAGCATGGATCCGCTGGACAAAGAGGTGATTTGTGTCCTACGTGGGACAGAGCAGGACAGTGTGAGATTCATCTCACTACTCAGAACAGCGTGTGATATAAAACTTGTTTATTTATAGAATTTTCCATGTAGTATTTTCAGACCACGGTTGACCATGGGTAACTGAAACCATGGAAAGTGAGACAGCAGATAAGCGGGGACTACCTCGCACCCTATTTTTATAAGCCTTAACTTACTTGTCTCTTCCAAGTTTCAGACGGTAGGGATGTTGTCTGTTAGTCTTGTTCTCTGCTCATCCTCAGTGACTAAAACAGTGCTTGGTACATTGTAGTTACTCAACAAATATTTGTTGAATAAAGCCAGTGTTTGGGGTGGCTGGCCCAGCTTAAAGATAAATAGGAAAGTGTAAAAATCACTGAGTTAGTGACCCAAGCCCCTAAGTTTGAGGTGGGCAGTAAGGAAAGATGTCAGATCCAAAATTTGAACATAAAGCTAGAAGGCAAAATGTCGGATTCAAACAAGAAAAACGAAAACTAAGCGTATAGACTTGAAAAACGCAGCTAAGCAGCTGGAGTAGGACAGTGGAAGCTCCCACTCCAAGTGTTGTGCAGGGCATGGCCCCGCCTCGTCTCACCCAAAGATGACGAAATTAGGCTGCAAAGGCAACTTCAGTCATCTCTAAAAATACAGAAATTTTATAGGGCATAGTCTCATCACAAGGTAGTACCGATTTCAAAAAGTGAACATGAAGTAAAGGTTAAATAATAGTCATAATCACTTGAAAATCTAACTCCCCAGTTAAGAGGAATTTTTTTTAAAAAAACTTTAGAAATAAACATTGAGAACACTACATATCAAATCTGTGGGCTTTGTCAAACTTTTCAGTGCTTTTTATTATATAGCCAAAAAATGGGAAGAGTAAGTAACCTGTCTTTAAAAAGCTAGATTGGGAGTCTGAGGTGGGTGGATCATGAGGTCAGGAGTTCAAGACTAGCCTGACCAACATGGTGAAACCCCATCTCTACTAAAAATACAAAAAAATAGCCAGGTGTGATGGCACTCACCTGTACTCCCAGCAACTCGGGATGCTGAGGCAGGAGAATCACTCTAACGCGGGAGGCAAAGGTTGCAGTGAGCCGAGATTGCGCCACTGCACTCCAGCCCGGGCGACAGAGTGAGACACCATCTCAAAAAAAAAAAAAAAAAAATCTAGAAAAGGAACAAATAAGTAGATAAGAGGAACATGGAATTGTTCATGATAAAGTCAAATTTTAATAAAGGAAAAAATGATAGAATTAATAAATGAAGAGCTATATCTTTGAAAAACAAGTAGATGAGCCTGTGGCAGGTTTAATTAAGAAAATTAGAAAGATAACTGTAGATTTGAAAAAGATGTAGCCACAGATATGGAGGAGGCTAGGTCAACTTTGAAGATGATGTGTATTTTGGGAGAGAATAACTTTTCCTGCTTTAAAACTGTTTTAGAAGAGTCACTCTTGGTTTGGATTTTCTAAAAGTTATTGACTAACATTATTTTTTTAAATCTAATTTTCATTTTAAAAGAAGGCCTCACTGAAATATCATAATCCTATTGGTATTTATTGTATAATTATTAAAATGTCTTTGTTTCTCTGATGTGTTCTAATTGTATCTGTAGTTGTAGATTTCATTCAATGAGTTCTTACCCAAAGAACATTCAATTATAATGTCAGTTTGTTAAGGGCTTATGATCCTGGAATTTTTGAGGGAGGATTCCTCGGTGTAACTGACTTTGAACAGATTTTGATGAACCGGTTAATTTTACTTAAAGGGTTGTATAAATTCAATGTGTGATATATACCAAGTACTTCAAACTCTGAACAGAGAGTCACATTTTCTCCTCTTTCTCTCAGGCAGGTTTGTGAAGTGTGATGCACCACTAGGTAAAAATACTTTAGGACTTGCTAATGAAAGACAGTGTGTACAGAATCTGCTTTCCCAGCACATATTTTTATAGATGTTGAAAATGCTCTTGTCAAACAGTATTTTTAAAACTGTCAGGTGTGTATGTGTTTTTCAAATGAGTTTTAAATAATTCAGTACTATGCAGGCAGCAGAAAAATGACTTTATAAACTTGCAATGCTTTTTGTATTGAATGTGCAAGTAGAGTCTATGAATTTAAAATGAATACTATCTGATCCGTCTTTTTACTAATAACCAGTGTAGCGTTGATGGAAATTTACTGTTTACTAATGTTTGGTATTTTTCCATTAAAGAATAACCTTAAAGTCATTTCAACACAGATACAACCTATACAGAGATGGTGAAGTAGGTTACTAATAAAAGCCCTATCTGGTTTATATAGCTACATGGCTGACTCAAGGTGGCCTCCTTCCTTTTTATTCCCTCCTGTGAGCTCTGAATCAGAAGTGAAGATAGAGTAGACATGGAAGATAGTTTACTTCAAGTGAGTAAGTGTTAGATTCTTAGTGCTTGCCCATCCAGTCACGTAGTGGGTGAGCAGCATTGGTGGAATATTTAAAGTTCCCTCCCTAATTACACTGAAGAATTCTCCCTCAAAAGTTACAGGATCTTAAGCCCTCAACAAACTGATGCTATAATTAAGTGTTCCCTGGGCAAGATCTTGCTGAATAAAATCTGCAACTTCAGATGCAATAGTGTTACAGCAGTTAGAACACATCAGAAACTCAGACTTAAAAAAAGTTATGTATTAAATACAGTTTGGATTACTAAATCTCAGTGAGGTTTTCTTTCTAAAACTCCCGTTTTAATAATATTAGTTAAAAACTTAAAAATCCAAACCACCAGTGACTCCTGTAAAAAAGGTCTATAGTCGGGCTGGGTGCGGTGTCTCACGCCTGTAATCCCAGCACTTTGGGAGGCCGAGGTCGGTGGATCATGAGGTCAAGAGATGGAGACCATCCTGGCCAACATGGTGAAACCCCGTCTCTACTAAAAATACAAAAAATTAGATGGGCATGGTGGCACATGCCTGTAATCCCAGCTACTCAGGAGGCTGAGACAGGAGAATTGCCTGAACCCAGGAGGCGGAGGTTGCAGTGAGCCGAGATTGCACCATTGCACTCCAGCCTGGGTAACAAGAGCAAAACTCCGTCTCAAAAAAAAAAAAAAAAAAAAAAAAAAGGTAAAGGTCTATAGTCTAACTGGGAGTGAAAACCTAAGGATCGCATAATGAGTCTTACCACAGTTTGCATGGACTCACTTTTCCTAATTCTCATCTTTATCCTGACCTTTCTGTCTTTTCTTTTTTTCTTTTTAAGGTGTAGTAAGGGAAAATCTTGTTTTTGTGAAAAGGCAAGGTGTAATACATAGTACTCTGTACATTTCTTTCTTTGCCAAAGGACAATGAAGAACTCTGGTTTTTCTAAAGTAAAAAACATTTTCTTCTTTATCGTTATTGTTATGACTATAATTTGGTTTTGTTTTCCTCAATCAGATATTTTATGTGAATAATAATTGTGTTAGTCAGGTTCAGGAGTTATCAAATCTCTGGTCTGAGAATCTGCACGTTAGGAAATAAACGACTTCCATGGCAAGTGATTTAAGGTGTATTTGCAGGGATTGGGAAATGGCAGAAGTTACAGCCACAGAGAGGGTTGTGGTTAGATACAGAAAGGGTGGATACATGTCTGGAAGCATTAAGTAAAACACACATTTTTGAGTGCCACTCCCTCTTCCCCCTAGCAAAGCTTTTTACCTTGCAGTAGTAATTTTAAAGATTTGCCCTATGAAACCATACAAGTTCATTTAAAATTCATAAATTCCACTCCAGCGTCTCTGAGTGCACTGCCTGTGATTGCTATCAAGGGTCTTGAGCAAGCTGATTGTATACTGTTTAACACACATTGTTTGTCATGGTATTTCCCATGCTGCAGGACTGACTTGTTTTGCTTATTCAGTCTGAAAGGACTCATCAGAGCTGTTGTCACCCATATGGCTAGAGGTGGACTGCCCAAGTAATGAGAGAGGTGTTCTTTATGTGCTATGCATTATTTCAAGGTCCTCTTCAGAGATCTTTATTTTTAACAATGGCTTGAGGTCCCCCTTTGATCTGGGTTTTATACATTTTTGCATGTTAGTTGCAATTGAGTTTTCTTAAAGGTTAGCTAAGAACCAATAGTAAAATAATAGTTGGAGGGGAAAAGGACAGCAAAAGATCTCAGAAAATAATAAAGGTGATTAAAACTATCTGGTGAGGCAAACCTTTTAGCAGACTTGAAGGCATGTAGTGGTTCTGAAAAACTTTTGTTGAGGAATGCAAATTAGAAATCAGAGTAGATTGCATTTTCTGGAAGTGTCTTGTGGGTCAAGACATATCATTAGACTTGTGTTATGCAAACAATTGTATGGCTTCTAGTCAGACTTTTGTTTGTTATCATGTTCTGCATTACAGATTATAAATCCTAATTATACTTTTCCAGACATATAGATGCTGAGCAAAGACCAGCTAAAGGTATATCCATCAGGGAGGAAGTACTGGGGATGGCTTCCTTACTGAATTTTCCTTCTCACAACACACATTTTTTGAGTGCCATTCCCTCTTCCCCCTGGCTCCCTACTTCGTAGTCCTAGGCCCTTGATTCAATTACTTTTCTAAGTATCAGTTCCTCATCTTTAAAATGAAACCAGTAATAGTACCCATGTCATGGACTTGTTGGGAGAATTAAAAGCTTGTGCAAGACAAATGCTGACGTCTCTGTCTGGCTGATGGGAAGGCTGCTACCATTTCAGTGCTCCTGACTCGTCACCTGCAGGTACAAGGAGAGGGGTTGCTAAACCTCAACCTAGTCAGAGCATATCCAAGTCTTCCAGAACTTCGTAAATCGTGGAATTCCCTTGAAAGTATTTGCTAACAACTTACTGAATAAAATAACTACAGATTTTAAAGAGCTCATTAAAAGACATAATAAATGAGTACTGAAAAATCATGTTTTTGGCCGGGCGCGGTGGCTCACGCCTGTAATCCCAGCACTTTGGGAGGCTGAGGCGGGTGGATCACGAGGTCAAGAGATTAAGACCATCCTGGTCAACATGGTGAAACCCCATCTCTACTAAAGGTGCAAAAAATTAGCTGGGCATGGTGGCGCGTGCCTGTAATCCCAGCTACTCCGGAGGCTGAGGCAGGAGAATTGCCTGAACCCAGGAGGCGGAGGTTGCGGTGAGCCGAGATCGCGCCATTGCACTCCAGCCTGGGTAACAAGAGCGAAACTCCGTCTCAAAAAAAAAAAAAAAAAAAAAAAATCATGTTTTTGTTTTTGAAAAAGTGAGATGTTTGAATTTTGACTCACATTTTGTTTACGAGCAATGTGTCAGGTATTCTACAGGATTCTTTTACAGTATATCTATTTTCTCTTTTAATTCTTAATGGTATTTTTAATATCTCCTGCACATGAGGAATCTGTATCTGTTATAAGGGTCTGGGAATTCATTCAGTGATAAGCGTCTGTGTGCTAACATTCTTCTTGACTCTTTTATTAGAATTATCAGGTCCTCCATTCCACCTGTAGTCTGCTGACTCTGGAGCTGAAATAGAATGTTCAGCTTTGAGAGTTTGAGGCCTGCTGGATTCTGTAATGCCTCAGTCATCTTTTCTCACCTTGGCTAGGAGTCTTTTGGTTACAATTTAAGGAAACCCAATTCTTTGTGTTACATACATTCCAATTAGGCTCTTCTAGTTATTTTAAATGCTTGGAGTGAATGATACCCCCTTTACTCTGATGTGATTATTAAGCATTGTATGCCTATATTCAAATATTTCATATACTCTACAAGTATATGCTATTATGTGCTCATAAAATTAAAAATAAAGTTTATTTTAAAAAAAAGTAGAAAAAGAAACCCAGCTTAAGCAAACCTGATGAAAGAAAAGGGCACTATTAAAATTTCCAGTGGTGTACTTTAGGGTTCCACGAACTTTAGATACGATGAAACTCAGGGGCTTACTGTCATTAAGATCCTATTTCTCCTGGAAAAGATCCTGGCTCTATGTCATTACTCACCTACCCCCAACCCCTCTTTTGGCTTTTGTGTTAGTTATCTATTGCTATGTAGCAAATGATCTCAAATCCAATAGCTTAACACAATCACATTTAGTATCTCACAGTGCTTAGTAGGTCAGGAATCTAGGCATGGCTTATCTGGGTCCTTGGTTTCAGGCTCTCTCAAGGCTGCAACAGAGGTGTCGGTGTCAGTACAGAAATCTCATCTGAAGGCTTGACTGGGGAAGGATCCAATTCTAGCTCCTGTGGTTGTTGGAAGAATTCAATTCTTGGTGTTTTGTTGGCCTAAGAGCCTCACTGATGGCTGGAGGCTGCCCTCAGTTCTTTGCCACTTGACTCTCTCTTCCTAGGGCAGCTCATAATGTAGTACCTTCCTTCAGCAAGAAAGAGTCTGTTAGTAAGGCAGAAATTACAGTCTTATATAATATTGATAGTGTAATCATAGAAGTGACTTACATTCTGTTGGTTAGAAATAAGTCACAGGTTCTGCCTATGCTCATGGCAAAGGGGTTATCCAAGGCATGAATACCAGCAATCAGGTATCACCAGGACTCATCTTAAAGTCTGTCTGCCCAGTTTTGTTCTCAGAAGAGTTCTTTCCACATGGTGACAGAGCTGACACCAGCAACTCCTACATCCTACTGCTAGCAATCCTGAAAAAACGTAACCGTTGTCTCCCTGGAATTTGTATAAATACCTGTACCCTACAGGTAGAATTCTTGGTTGGAAACCCTAGAAATTAACTCTAGCAAACTGAGTCATAAAAAGACATATTGGAAGGATATCAGGTAGCTTCTAGAATTCTTGAGAATACTGAAGACCTGGGCTGGAAGAACCTGTAAGAACTGGCAGGATGCTTGTTGTCATTGGTCAGTGCTTCATTGTACTGTCATCACGAGACTCAGTATTAGCTACAAAGGGTATCTGATTGGCGAGTGCAGGTCGCATGCCTGTGCTTTGGCTGCCAGGAAGATGAGGGACTATCTGCACCTCTTGAGTTTCCACTGGAGGTGGGGCCATTTCTTTGACTGTGATCCTGCTCTGAGATGAGCCCATATGAGTCACCTGGCTTCACTAGGGTCTCTCTTGTTCACAGATGTTCAGCCTAGCAGCTCGCATTGCAAAAGCAGATTCAGCTCAAATGGGCAGTTTTTAGAATTTTGTAGCTAGTGATTCTGTACTCTTTGCATAACATTAACTATGATTTACAGACATACCAATAAAGCTGCTACAGAAGCAGCATGTAATGTTGATGGCATCTTCAGGTCTCTGAGTCATGCAGTAGATGGGGCATGTCTGTTTTTCATAGTCAGAATTTGTATTCATACCAGATTTAACCACAAGCAGAATTTACTTTTTCTGAAATGATGGGCTAACTTTACAATGCATTTTTCATCCTAATCTTGGTGTTGGCTGTAGGAATTTAGGGATTATCTTGACTTTTTACTTTCATCATGTTTGGCCATGTGCATATGACTTTTTTACATGTGAGTACACTGACTTGAGGTATCAGGTTTTTACAAGTCCAAAGAACTTGTAAATCTTTTGAAATAAGTTCATGTTTCCTTGCATGTATTTTCAAAGTTATACTTAATTCTTATGCAGCATTACAGTCGAATAGAATATGTAAGACCAACTTACCAAGAAGGGAAACAGATGCCACTTCTGTGGGGTCATTTGTGGGGTGCAGTCTTGCCTACTCTCAAAACATTTTTCTTATTGGCCCAATATGGCAACTGAAATCTCACCATTAGAACTCAAATTTTGGGTTAAGATCAATAAATCTCAACCTGAACACATTGGAATTTCCTGGGGAATTAAAAACAACATTTCAAAAAAATAACTAAATGGAAAAAACCTTGTCAGGACCCTACCCCAGAGCAATGTTGCATAGTTTCTGGGAGTGGGGCCCAGTAACTTTTAAAACTTCTTTAAGGGATTCTAAAGTACAGCCAGGATTGGGAACTAGCAGATCAAGATGAGAAAACCTGGGAAGGGCAGTGCATTCATTCATGTTATGATGTGTACAAGGAAACACTATAAACTTCATTTCCACAGTTCGATTTGAGACTATTTCCTGCCGTTCTTTCTTCTTCATGTATCTGCATGATGAATTTCCATTAACAAAGATCAATAAGTCAGTTTCTTCCTGCAACCTTAGATAGCCTAACTATTATAGGGCCGTGGAATTTCTAGTTATGCCATTGCTTCTGAACATACCTCCAAAAGACTGAACTCACAGGAATTTATTTGCTTCATCACAGTAGCACATGTTAAAATCAGGCTATAAACAATCCAACTTCTCTTTCATTTTACATTTACTTTCTGGAGGTGATGTGCAAATAATCATTCATGTGGTATCCAGAAATATTTTTGTCTATAGTAATAGCATATGGCAGAGCATTTTTCACGTGCCAAGTTGCATTTATTCTACCACAGTGTAATGTGGAAGTGATCATGGCCTCTTTCAAATATTCAACTCCCCATGTGCATTGCAGTTGTGGTGGGAACTTTTCTTGGATATCAGTTCAATATGTTGTAGATTTTCTTGGAATCCTTGGAATTTGTGCATAGTATGGTCATATGAGAAGTACTTTCAAAAGAAACATTTTTGAAGCTTCATGATTAAAATTCATCAATTCAGCAAACATTTGATAAGCATATTTTGTGTGCTAAGCCAGTTGTTTTCCACTGGGATGAGTGGCTTTGTCCCCAGGAGGAACTTTGGAAATTTGCAGGGTTATTCTTAGTAATCCTAATGATTAGCAGGGTGCCACTGGCATGCGGTGTGCAGGGGCCAAAGGTTCTAGCTGTCTCATAGCTTACAGGACAGACAGACCTCTCCACAGCAAAAATGGTCCTCTACATGCACTCCTACCCACAGCGAGTCTGTCAAAAGAACATTAATGTAAATGAAAAACCTGTTTATGATTATCTGAGCCTAAAACCTAAGTGTGCTTTTCACATAAACAGCAGTTTTTGGAGGGACATGGATTTAAGATACAGTGACTTTTCCTTATTTGGAATTAAGAGTTTTTTACCTCATGTAAAATCACATCACCCGTGGAACCGTGAATGTGGTACGTGAGTCACAAAAAACCTGTATTTGTAACCATCTGCATTCATTATTCCCATATTTATGAGGATTCCATATATAGGTGTAAGGAAAGGGCTACTTTATATGTCTCCTGCTGGTGGTATGTCTGAGCATTTATAATTCATTTTCTTTTTTTTGAGACAGAGTCTTAATGTGTTGCCAAGGTTGGAGTACAGTGGCACCATCTTGGCTCACTGGAACCTCTGACTCCTGGGCTCAAATGATTCTCCTGCCTCAGCCTCCTGAGTAGCAGGCATTACAGGCATGTACCACTACACCTGGATCATTTTTTGTATTTTTAGTAGAGATGGGGTTTCACCATGTTGGCCAGGCTGGTCTCGAACTCCTGACGTCTAGTGATCCACCCACCTCAGCCTCCCAAAGTGCTGGAATTGCAGGCATGAGCCACTGCGCTCTGCCTATAATTGATATTATTTTAATTTTATTACTTTTTAATTTTTTCTTATTTTTATAGCTAGGGCATTATGTTGACTTGTGATTGTTTATTTGTATATGTATCTGTGTTTTAAAAAGTAAGCATATAAGGTGTTATTCATAAATTCTATTTCAAGAAAATGGGGGAGCATTACAAAATATTTGGGTTATAAGGGAGTATTGGGTGTGATTGGGTTGAAAGTCACTGGATTAAGCAGCAGGGAAATGTCAGACAAATCAACAGACAGGGAAATTTCAGCACGCTCGAGGAGCCCAGAGGCAGGGTCCAGAGGAGCAGCCCTTGCCAAGTCCTGAAGGAGAGTCCCTTGGTCCACTAGTCCCCCATGATCAGGAGCTGGGGGATGTGGAGGGCAAAGGGAATGGCACATACAAAGTCCTGAAGGGTGGATCCTTAGCGCTGGGGAGTGGCTAGAGCTTGGGGTATGGTGGGGCTGGGCCCTGGCAGAGGGGAGAGAGAAGGCTGGAGAAGCAGACAGAAGTCCATGAAGAGCCTAATAAGCCTTGTTTGCATTTTATTCTAGAGACACTGGGGAGCTATCAGCTTCTGGGCTAGGATCAGGTTTGCTGGTTAGACAGACATGCTTGTCACAGTGGTGAAAATGGGCTAGATGAGGGGCATGGTTGCAAGAGCCAGGATGAAGCCTGAGCTAGGCAACCATGGGTTAGACTTCTGTGCTAACGCCTTTGCAGGCCATGTGAACCTTTCTGAGCTCTCCTGCTGCCTAGCAGCAGTCAGCCCAGCGGTCTCACCCGAGTAGCTGTGCTCCTGATCGCTATTCTAAGAGGTTGGGATGGGGTGGTGCAGAGCAGATGGAGGGGATTGTGGTCAGTGGGAGCTACTCAGCATGGAATATGGAAGAGACAGGGTAAGGAACTCTAGAATGTATCTTGTTCCATGAAGTGTCTGAGGAAAAGAACACTAGCTTCACAGAATCTCACTGACTCTTTAACCTCTGTGCCCAATTAAGGGAGTCGGGGGAGATTCTCATCCAGTTATTTTGTGTGATTTCACTTACCTTTGCTTTCATTTAATTTAGCACAACCTATCATTTTGTTCTGAAGGAGATTTGAATAACAACACAGATCCAAAAGAGACTTAGTAATACTGCAAAGCTAATGATTATGACTTTCCATCCTGAGTGCTACTTAAAAACACTTGCATGTGCCAAATGGGGGAAGGTGGTTCTCAGCAATAGCAAAACGATTTAGGTTTATCCATCACGTCAATGAGAGAAATACTGTTCTTAAAATGACAGCCTTGCTTGATGTCTTTTCCCTTTGCATTTAAAAATAAATGAAATTACTAAAACACTATTATAGGAAGTTTGGAAAATAAGATGGATGTTACCTTCCCTGCATATTATCTGTTACTATTTTTATGTATTTCCTTTAAATCTTGTTTTTAGGTATGTTTATGTGTATTTGTGTATATGTATAATATGTTGTATATATAAATATGTAACATTATAATTGTATAACATTATTCTAGGAATCAACACATGAAATATGGGAGCAACATTTTGAGTCATTATTCCCTCTCAACTTCAAACTTGCAACCTAGTTACCTACTGAATACTAGACGTCTCTATTTCATTGTCTCACAGGCATCTCAAAGCAAAGAAAACAACTGAGCTCTTACACTCTCTCTCACCCTATAACCTTTCCTTTTCCCAGTCTTCTGCATCTCAGTAAATGGTTCCACCATCCGTTTAGTTGCACAAGCCAGAAGGCTAGATTTCTTCCTTTCCCTCACCCTCTACACTGAGTCCATCAGCAAGTCCTTTTATCTCTGCCTCCAGAATACATCCCAGATCCATCCATTACCCTTCCCTGATAGAAGCAGTCCTATCAAGATCTGTTCTAGTAGTAGTAATATTTCTGTAGCCCACTGCCACCGCCTTCTTCCAAGCTGCCATCATCTTTTACCAGGACTACATTATCCTCTTTACCTGTCTTCTGCTTAAATTAGCCATTCTTACTTCTCTAGGGTCTGTTCTCTCAGAAGCAGAATAGATCACTCCTATAAATGCTCCTGTTTGAAATCCTCCAGTGGCCTTCCATTGTACTTAGAAAACAACTCAAGTTCTTTACTATGACACGTAAGGCACATGGCACACAGGCCTTATATACCATGTAATACCCTGTGCCAATACTTCTTGTTTACTATGCCCCAGCCAGCTGTTAGTTATCTCAGTGTTTCTAAACAGCAAATTCTTCCTGCCTCAAGCTGCTACATATGTGCTTGTCCCTGCCTGAAGCTTCCATTCCCACTTCTGAGCATGCTAGCTCCAAATCCTGCAGTGTCACCTAAATGACACCTCCTTGAGAAGCCATCCCAGACAGTTCTAGGTGAAGTAGACTTGCTTTCTTATACTTAACACAGTTTGGAGCATGTGCGTGTGTATGTGTGCATGCACGCGTGTGTGTCTGTCCATCTGTCTCCTCCACTGTAGATTTTAAGCTCCAGGAGGCAAGGACCATGTTTGTCTTGTTTACATAGTAGTCACTAAATATTTGATAAGTGAATGAATGAATATGTCTTAGTCCATTTAGTGTTGCTGTAAAAGAAGTACCTGTGTCTGGGTAATTTATAAAGAGAAGAGGTTTGTTTAACTCACAGTTCTACCAGCTGGAAGGCTCAAAACTGAGCCTCTGCTGAGGGCCTCAGGCTACTTCCACTCAAGGTGGAAGATGGAGAGGAATCAGCTTGTGCAAAGACCACATGGCAAGAGAGGAAGAAGTAAGACAGGTGGTGCCATGCTTTCTTTAAGCACCAGCCCTGGGCCGGGCATGGTGGCTCATGCCTGTAATCCCAGCACTTTGGGAGGTTGAGGTGGGTAGATCACTAAGGTCAGGATTTTGAGACCAGCCTGACCAACATGGTGAAACCCTGCTTCTACTTTAAAAAAATACAAATATTAGTTGTGCATGGTGGCTTGTGCCTTCAATCTTGCTACTCAGGAGGCTGAGGCAGGAGAAGAGCTTGAACTTGGGAGGTGGAGGTTGCAGTGAGCTGAGATCGCACCATTGCACTCCAGTCTGGGCAACAAGAGCAAAACTCCATCTCAAAAAAAAAAAAAAAAAAAAAAAAGTACCAGCTCTGGCAGAAACTATTAAGAGTGAGAGCTCATTCACCCCCAAGGGAGGACATTAATCTATTCATTAGGGATCTGCCCTCGTGACCCAGTCACCCCTCATTAGGCCTTACCTCCCTATACTCCTACAATGAGGATTAAATTTCAACATGAGTTTTGGAGGGGACAAACATCAGAACCATAGCAGAATGGTACCTTTGAACCAGTTCAGGGAATTGTCTTGTTACCAGGCATAGGGACTTGGAATTGAGAGCCAGGGAATTGCTAAACATCATCTTTTGTAAAAGAGCCTTCTGCTAACTTTACAATACCCTTGTTTTTGTCCAGATTCTGTTTGTCTGGGCCTCAAGTAAATGTCAGTAGTCAGTTTCCATCCCTGTGTCTGCAGTTGGTACCATATTGAATAAATTATCATGGATTGTAGAGGGTGCATTGTCAGTATAGCTGCCTTTGGGGGGCATAACACTGGAAGATGGCTGGTTTTTACTTCTTAGGACAAAGGTGCAGGGAGCAAGGGAACTGTGGTAAAGAGAGTATGTATGTAGACCAGGTCATTCAACCATGCTGGTTTCATGGTTAAAGAAGGCATCAAGGACAGAAAAAAAGAGGTTTAAGAGCAGTTTCTCTTGAGAAGAAGCAATCTTATCAAAGTCTTTCCTTGTGGCATTAATGTTCAAAAACCTGAAAAAATTGTATTATGTCTTGTGGCTAGTGCTGCAAATCTGGGACAACTTATTAAGATCCCCAAACCCCAGAGCTTCTGATCAGTACAGTCCCTACCTGCTATTAACTGCTTTTACAGGAGGAAATCGTGGATTACAATAGGCCACTTCTAGCTGACTTGCCTCTTCTTACCTTACCTTGTCCAACATTGTGTCTCCAAGTTTTGTCCTTAATGAGGTCATTTGTGCTGCATACATTGTAAGATTATGTCTCAGAGTAATACATTTGCTGCTTTCTGAGCCATGCTTGAGAGACAGCCTCTTCAACTGTAGAAAGAATTTGCCATTTAATAGAGGAGGACCTTCACAGCTTGTCACAGCTTTCAGTCATGGCTCTAGTTTTTGATTCTGTCACAGTGGCACATGAGAGCAGGAACATTTTGCATAACCACTTAGCCTTATAACAGCCTCTTAAATGGGTGAGGAGCAGCTTAAGCTAGCTTGATAGGAAAGAACACTGTCTGTTGGTGTTAATAATACCTGCATTTAATTTAGATAACTTAAATCCACAATAATACCTTAATCTTAGTTTTGCTCCACAATTGCCTTTTTACTGTCATTATCCCGTATAAATAATGTACAGCAACACTGATTTGATTGTAACCTTATATTTTATTAATTTTTTTTTCTATAAACATATATTGAGCACTCCATGTCAGGAAACATACAAGTGCTGAATATCTAGAGGTCCACAGGACAAAAAATAATGGGTGAGGATTTTCAGAATTGTAAAAACACATGAAACCTCATGTTGAAAAACACAGCACATCTTAGCAGGTTAAATAAATCTACAACCAGCTACAATAATTGTGGTATAAAGACAGTATGTCCAAAATAAAGAGAAAATCTTTAAAAGCTGCAAGAAAAGACAGATTGCCTACAGAGGAATGCCTTTCCAACTGACAGTACACTGATTATCAGCAGCAGTAGACCCTACACCTGATCAAAATAGGATGCTGAAATAAAGACCTTTTTGGACATGCAGAGACTCGGATATTTTTTTACTCTCAAATATTAACTGAAAGAACTATGAAACGTTATACTGTAGCAAGGAAGAAACTGAACCCAGAAATACGCTGGACCATTACAGAAGCGATGACACAACAAAGAATTTGGACAATAAGTTAATGAACTTGAGTAATCAAAATAAATGGCTACCTCTGTGCTATGATTTGAGTATTAGCAAGACGTTTTCCAGTTAAATATAGAACTACTTTGGTTTGGTGCTGATGTCTCAAATTCTTGTTCGTGATGTATTCACCTGAGGCAAGAGTTTTTAAGAAGGGGTCCATGGGTGGAGTTGAAGGAATCTATGAACTTCCTAAAATTACAGGTGATGTACTTTGTGTATGCACAGTTTTTCTGAAGACAGGCTTGTTGGTGCTCATCAGATGCTTAAAGATGCTTAGAATTTGAACTGGTTTAAGAACTACTGGATTCAGTTATTGTTCCTTATTAAAGTGAAATTACATGGATAGTTACCTTGTTCTCAAGATGAGATACGTGATCTGAATTTGAATAGTGACGTTATTGGTTTCCTTGCAGAATCATTGTGACCCTGGACAAATTACTTTTCTTCTCATTGTAGTCTGAGTGTGCATTATATGACCTGTGTGGGTAAAGGCAGCACTGATATTGCCTGGCCCCTGTGACTGTATCTCAGTATCACAGTCAGTATTTGATTATAGTTATGATTTTTCAAAAGACAATCACTATTAAGCTAACAAAAGAAATAAATCTTTTAAGTTACCAGTTTTAGTATATAATAAAATATTTATTGTTATTGTTTTGTTAATTGAACATATATTTTGTGTAATACATTGTTCAAGTGTATGTAGCAGGGTAGGCAGGGGGAAGGAAGCTGTGTTCAGTCATTATCAATACCAGTGAGATTTCCTGCTAAAACAACTATTAACTGGTGACCATGTACAACTTATATTTTTTCCCCTAGCTTTGTTGAGCCATCACTGACAAATATTGTATATGTTTAAGATAATAAAATGTGATGTTTTGATGTACATGTAGAGTAATTACCACGACCAAGCTGAGTAACATATGTTACCTCAAGTAGATAGCATTTTGTGTGTGTGTGTGGTGAGAACACTTAAGATTTACTCTCCTAGCAAATTTCAAGTATACAGTGTGATATGTTATTATTAACTCTACGCACCATGCTGTATATTAGCTCTCTTACTTACTCATCTTACAACTGAAAGTTTGTAGCCTTTGATCAACATCCTCCTATCTCTCCCATCTCCAAGTCCCTGGTAACCACTGCTCTACTCTGTTTCTGTGAGTTTGACTACTTTAGATTCCACATGTAAGTGAGATCCTACAGTATTTGTCTTTCTGTATTTGGCTTATTTCACTTAGGAAGATGTCATGTAGATTTATCTGTGTTGTCTTAAATGGCAGAATTTCCTTATTTTTTAAAACTGGGTAATAAAAATTCCATTGTGTGTGCGTGTGTGTGTTTGTGTGTGTGTGTGTGTATGTGTGTGTGTATGTAAACATACGACATTTTCTTTATTGGTTGATGGACACTTAGGTTTTTTTTTCTTATCTTGGCTATTGTGAACGATGATGTAGTGAACACAGGAGTGCAGATATCTTTTTGAGATACTAATTTCAGTTCCTTTGGGTATATACCCAGAAGTAGAATTGCTGGATCATATGGTATTTCTATTTTTAGATTTTTTTTAAGGAGCCTCTGTATTGTTTTATATAATAGCTATACCAGTTTACATTCCCACCAACAGTGTATTGGGGGTCCCTTTACTCCACATCCTTGCCCACACTTGTTGTATCATTTGATTTTTTATAATCATCATCCTTACATGTGTGAGGTGGTATCTCATTGTGGTTTTGACTTGCATTTCCCTGATGATTAGTGATGTTGAACAGCTTTTCATGTACCCATTGCCCATCTGTACCAAAAGAAATAGCATGAAAAGGCAACCTGTAGAATGGAGACTATATTTGCAAACCATATACTCAATAGGGAACTAATATCTAAAATATATGAAGAATTACAACTCTGTGGCAATAAAACAGATAACCCAACTGAAAAATGAGTAAAGCACTGACTAGACTTTTTTTCTAAAAAAGACATACAAATGTCACTTGTGATTTTTTAAATACAGTGTATTTTAGATACATGTATTTTATGTGTAATTCACTCTTCCTCCCATCTGGCAGTTCTGTACTGAGTGCTAGTGTCAAGTTGTTTACTGTAGTAGGCGTGGTCATGGAGGTAAAGTTGGTGGTGGTCCTGTCCTGGAGGGAATTACTCTGAATAGGATAGAGAGTGGCAGGCCATAACCAGATCCCCCATCCTAGCCTGAGACCCAGTAAGGTCAAGAGGAAGTAGTTCCTAGTCGCAGGGTTTTGCCTGCATGCTGCTTTGGATGGCAGCTTCCATGTATAGCTAAGAACAGAATAAAGCCACAGGTTTATTCAGAGACCTCAAGCTTCACAACTCGTCTTTAACATTTGTAATTATGATTGTGGCAACCCAATCTAGTTTTGATGCTGTTGTGTTTGGAGGTAGATCCCAGCCACTGATCAGAGCACTCAGATGGGTCATCTTCACCAAAAGTCCAGGGCTTCTTTCTGTCTCCACAGCACCCCCCAGCTCAGGGTAAAGTGCCCTAACCCTAGGGCTAGTGAGAACCACCTTCCCAATTCAGCTTTCTCCCCATCTGCAGGTCCATCTTCTCACTCAGCATGTGGGTATTTCTTAGAGGGTGAAGGGAGGTGATTTTTCAAACGGTTACCAAGAGCATGGAGAAAGTTAATTTACCTCTTAAAATTAGTTTTATATTCCTTTTACATTGATGAAATTCATTCTCTGATTTTTTGTGTAATGTTGAGAGATTCTCAGTTTGATTGAATAAGATCATAATCTCAGTTTTTTTAAAGCAAACACTTTCATGGAGCTTAAATGAAACAAGACCAGTTAAATGTTTTGAGATGGAACTTTTGTGGAAAACGCTGAATGTTGGAGGAGGATGATGCAATGAGTTCTCGGGACTGAGAGCCTCCCTTCCCTAGATACTTGAAATTATATTAGGGTAATTAGATTATAACTCAAACTTCTGAAAATCATTTAGAGATAGATAAGAAATTCATTTCACTGTATTGTACTGTAAATTGTAAATGAGATTCAAGATTAATTGTTTAATAGGTTGAAGTTTTAAATTGAAATTTCCTTCTATATTATTTTATATCTGTATGATTCACCATGAAGTTTGGTTTGAAACCATGGTTTCAGAAATACTGATATTATTATATTATTTTCATCTAAATTGAAGTTATTATTTTTTTAGAAAATTGGTCCTGGCCACTTCTTTGTATCTCTCAAATTGCCGTTTTCTTTGTCATTTTTAGAACTATTAATAGGTGGCTGATTGTATTGAGCCTGGGCATAGAATAAAATAAGTACAGTGGTCTTCCTTATCTGTGATTTTGCCTTCTGCATTTTTAGTTAGCCCCAGACAACCTTGATCCAAAAACATTAAATGGAAAATTCCAGAAATAAGCCATTTATAAGTTTTAAATTTCACGCTGCTCTAGGTAGCGTGGTGAAATCTCACACTGTCTCAGCCGGGACATGAATTATCTCTTATGCCTTGTGTGTCCATGCTGTCTGTCCTACCCACCCATGAGTCACATAGTAGTTATTTTGGTTATGAGATCCGAAAAGTATAGTATATATAAGGTTTAGTACTCTCCGTGGTTTCCGCCATCCACTTGGGGGTCTGCAGATAATGGGGGGACTACTATACAGTATTTTAGCATGATTGGAAAGCTAAAGCATAGTTCCTACTATTCTTGCCAGAAAATGGGCAAAAAATGTTCAATCCCATATTTTTATTATTAGGTCACACAACTTGTGAAGTAGCGACATGGACAGGAGATGGGGAAATAGTGGGTAGAAGAAGGCAGTTCCCCAGCAAAGGTCCCACCCTCAAGCCTGGAAACCTACAGCCCTTAATGGGAACAGGCATTCCTGTTTTTGCACCCACAAGCTGCCTTCTGGCCCACCACCACCCACTATACTGTACCCATATAAACCTGAGATCTCAGGCTTCAGAAGGAGACAAGGAGTTGAACAGAAGAGCAGAATGGCCTAGCAGAGAGAAGAGAAGGAGCATCTGAATGCTGAGAGGAGTTCATCTGGGGATGATCGGAGGGGAGATAGGTCACTGGACAGCCAAACTCAAGGGGAAGATCATCTTCTCACTCCATTCCCCTTCCGTCCCACTGAGAGCCACCTCCCTTACCCAGTAAAAGCCCCACATTCATCCTTCAAGTCCATGTGTGACCTGATTTTTCCTGGATGCTAGACAAGAGCTTGGGATACAGAAAGCTATCACACTGGCCCCTCTGCCTTTATGAAAAGGCAGAGGGTCCACTGAGCTTTCTAACACTTAAGCTGCCTATGGATGGCAAGGCTAAAAGAACACACTGTAACAAGCGACCACTTGGGCTTCAGGAGTCACAGACACACATCTCTGGACGCTGCGCTGGGGTTGAAGCCCAGGGGCACTCGTCCCAGCTCCTGCACCTGTGCATCTGTGGGCTCCCCTTCCCAGAAGGGGTTTAAGCATGCATTGCTGCCAAATAGACAAGTCACACTGCTGTGGCACGGCCTGCAAGGTAGGTGAGGGAACCCTCTTGTTTCAGTCGATGTGTTTGATGAAAATAATGCTCTCCTGAGGAATGATCTTGTACATGGTGTGTGTGTGTGTGTGTGTGTGTGCATGCATGTACGTGTATGTGTGCGTGTACATGCATACACACACACGTGCCATGACATTTAGTATGTGCATATGTATGTGAGGTCTTGTTTGAGCAATAGTGTCATTTAACTGGCTAATGGGAACAAGCAGCAATGCTCTTCTCTCTACAAGGCTCCTGTTTGTCTCTTTCTTGCAAGTGTTCCTCATTGCATGTTCTTTTCCTAAGAGCCAACAAGTCTTTTCATATCTTGGAGACAATGAAAATTTCTCAAAACCATCTTGCTTGTGGTGTTTCAGAGACTCTTCCCTCGGTTGCTGCTGTAGTAAGTGAAATGTGTTGGTTTTGGCTCTGAGTCTCATGTGTAGGTTACCGAATGGCAGATTCTTAGCTCTGTGACTGCCATGGCTCAGCAAGCACCCTGAGCTGAAGATCGAGTGGTTTTAACTTACCTCCTGATGGTCTTGGTGAAACAGTCCTGGCACACTCGAGCCATTCATCCAACACATCCTTGAGGGACTCTCCTGTGCCTGGCATTGTCCTAGGTGTTTGGAATACATATGTGAAAGCCATAAATATGGCTGTGCTCTTGGAGTCTCTATCAGACTCCTTCATGACTTTCAGTTGCCCCACTTCCGGAATGAGAGGTCACTATTCCAGGCTATAGGAATGCATTCATTTGCTTGGCTTTTTTTTTTTTTTAAAGCTTCTTCTAATTTTGTATAATGTGACACCATTGCTATCCTCAGGGAATATGTGTGTGACAGAGATAGACAGAAGGGCAGGCAGACATATAAGCACTTTGCCACCAGCAGGCTGGCTTTATGCAATAATAAGGTAGGAGCAGTGACTCCAAGGGGAGGCAGGAGAAGGAAAGAGCGACTCTTCAACTGGGGTGGGATTTTTTGACAGAGGTGCTGCTTGGCTTGGCCTGTGGTCACTGAGAGTGCTTCGGGGGTGTGACAATGGGGCATGTGGGAATGGATGTAGCAGACGACGAGGTCTCCACCCTCTGCCTTTGCAGAGATGGGCAAGGCCGAGTGTTGGAAGGGCTTGAACACACACTGGAGTATTCTGTGAGAGCCAGTGAATTTCAGAGGATGGCAATGACACCACTTGCTTTCTGCCTTAGGAGGATAATGGATGGCCGTGTGTGGGATGCACTGGAGAGCGAGCTGGGTCGCAGGGAGACCAGCTGGATGATTTTCTTTAATTTATTTTTATTCATTCAACACACATTCATCTGGGGTTCCAGTGCTGGATGTTGCCAAACAGTTCAGGTGTCAGTAAGCATGGTTGTGGCAGTAGGAGTGGGAAGGCTGGGATGGATGTGAGAGACATTACAAAGGGGATGTGGGAGTGGCACCCCAGAAGAGCCTAGTTTAAAGTGTCAGTGGATGTGTGCACATGTGCGCAGGGGTTTTCTCAAGGGTGGCGGGCAGCTGGAAATTGAGGTCAGGTGCCTAAAGAACAACTCGTTCTGTAGGACCCCAGTTTGTGGTCAAATGCAGAGGTTTTTGAGAATCCCCAGTAATTTCTTAAACTCAGGCTGGGAGGTCATTCAGCCAGGGAACTGCACAAAGAACGTTGCCGCTTGGGTCGAGGTGAATTTCTTAAAATAAATTTTCTAAGTGATCACCAGTTTTAGATGCCAGTTTAAGGAGCGTTAAACCACCTTCTAACTCATCTTTCAAGTTTGAAATGTATATTTTTGTTTCTTCATTCTCGGTGACTGAAAGAGACATATTAAGACAACTTTGGGGGCTGCGGGTGGCATCTCAGTCTCTTTTGCTGTTTCACTTGCTCTCTGCTTCACTCGTCAGTGGTGTAGAAAACTGCAGCAGTCTACCCTACACACAGACATCATCCCTCACAATGGCTGGATAATGCCAGATTTAATTCCAAACAGAGAAAACTGATTTCATTTATGTTTTGTGATAAGAGGTACAGAGAAAAACTGAAAGCAATATAATGACTTGTCTTGACAAAATGCTTCCGCTGCTCTGGAAGAGCCAACCCACTTCCCCTGGTTAAGGAGGGGTGTTGCACTTTAAACATGTGGTCCTTGTTATTCATTGTCTTTTTTTTTTTTTTTATTTAAGGTAGGAAATGTTCTTTGGACTGAGTTAAATGCTGCTCAGCATAAAAGACCCGGTGGAACAAAGCCTGTGGATTGTGACTACTTGACATGCCCTGGGCTAATGAGAAGACAGAATGTCTCTAGTCGCAGCAGAACAAATACTCACAAAGGGTCTCCTTCCCTCCTAGGACTTCCTTCGCCGGGCATCTGGCTGGAATTCTTGTTGGACTAATGTACACTCAGGGGCCTCTGAAGAAAATCATGGAAGCATGTGCAGGTAGAGAATAAAACGCCTTTGGCATGACAACAAGTTAGAAGTTCATCTTAATTTTAATGTGATCAGAAACTACCCCAGGTTTGCCTGTAGTTCAACTCAGGAATTCCCTAACATGTTTTCCTTTTTAAACCACAAGGTAAAATACCAGTGCAGTTGCCTACATTGCTCCACAAAAAAGGCTGCAAAGTTAAATTGTGAGTCTGATACTTTCGTGGGGGACAAATATCTATATATTTATACCTTCAACCTAAATGCTACCCACAGAAAACCACAATTTCCTAAAAAATGCAGAGAACTAAAGTGCGTTTAAAATGATGCATTCTTCTAGAATATGCCATGAATTAATATGTGTGCAAGGCAAAGCTGAAAAAGAAAACAAAGCCTGGCTGGACTGAAGTGCAAGGCCAGTATTTTAAAGAATTCAGAATGATGACCGGGTCCTTGGTGGTTGAGCCATATATGCATGCATAACCAAGCCAAGTCTGTTATTGCTTCAAGCTTAGCTCCTGGTTTTTCTTTT